>NW_026637698.1:0-600000 GCF_028554395.1 Pezoporus wallicus
GACCGCACCGGTTGAACGGGTTAGGAAGGGTCGGGACCCCCCCCACGTTGTGTACCCGGGACCTCCCTTTGGGGCTCTGACCCGACCCTGGGGGAGGGGGGGGGTGTTCGTGTCCCAATAGCAGCAGGATGGGGATCTTGGTGCTGTGTGTCCCCCCCCACCGCGAAAATCAGTTTATTATGGGATCTTCCCCCCCCACCCCGAATCAGCCTCTTGCCCCACTTTGTCTCAATACAGGAGATGCCAAACCCGTGGTTTAGGGGTCAATGGGTGTTGGGGTTCTGTGTGCCCCCCCCCCAACCCAGGCACCCCACAGCACCAGTCTGAGTCGTTGCGATGGGGAGACCCCCCTCATGCACCTCGGTGCCTTGTGTTCCCACATCCAAATAGCTTCCTTTAATACGGAACGTGGATCGTTCAGCAGCCTTCAAGCGCTTGGCTAAGTGCAAACCCTGCCTATTTAAAAGACCTATTTGGAGTATGCAACGTATCTATTAGAGCTCTGTGCTGCAGGCTTTAATAATCATCAGTTGGATTATTAGCTTTCCATAGACCAGCATCTGAAATTCGGGATATCTTGGCTTGAGAGGCATTTTGCCTTTCCCCCGCCTTTCCTTACCAGTTCTGGAGCAAGGATAAAGAGAGTTGCTTGTTGAAAACTCCTTGGTTTTCCCTCTGCAAACCAAGCACGCCATGGCTTGGTTTGTGGAAACATCTTGTTGGAGGAGGACATAACCACATACTGCATTTCATCCCTATTGTTGGCCTGTCTTGTGCTTTGCTTTTAATTTACTCCAATGAATCACTCCTTAACCATTGCTGGCACTGGGATTTGTGCATTGCCTGGTGCTGTGGCTGCAAACACGGTGCCTAAGTGGGGACATCCCCTAAGTGTCACCCTCCTGCCTTCAGGGAGCAGGTCCCTGGGGTGCCCCGAGGCTCTTCAGCCCCAATGGGGTGAGTTGTGCCCTTCTGCACCTCTTCAAAAGAGCTTTTCTCTGCTCTAAAAACCCAAGTGCAATGAGTTTGGTGGCCTCAGCCTGGTGGGAAACAGCATCAGGCTGCAGAGGTGTGTGTGTGGGGTCTCTATGGCCAGGGCAGGGATGCTCCCAGTGGGATGGGATGGGATGGGGGCCATGGGATCTCCCATGCTGGTGGAGCTGCAGGACCCTGGTCCTGGCAGCGTGAAGGAGCACTCGCCAGCCAGAGCTGGAGGTGGTGCACTGGGAGAGATGGGATCACAGGTAGGATGGAGGACTTGTCACCTGCTCCTTGCAAAGGGATGCCAGAAGCAGGATGAGTGCATGGGATGTATCCCAGACTCACACCTCCTGCAGACAAGGGAGCAGGAGGAGGTTGCTGGCCCTCCATAGGCTTGCAGGTAGCCGAGACACGTCTACTGCCCTGGTTAAGAGGGACCCAGAAGGCCAAACAGAAGGAAGAAAACAAGAGAAAGGAAAACTCTCGAGACATATTGCTGTTCTGATTGCTTTTTCCATTCGGATCCTTTCATTTCAAGTGCAATTTGAGGTGGTTTGTCCCATCCAGGCTGCAAAACGCACACACGAGGAAGGCGCGCTGTATGAAGCAGCATCATCTTCCTGCAGACATCAAAAGCATCCAGGGGAATACGTTCATTTCAGGATCCTTTTCCTCTCTCCCACTACCACGTGTGTGAGCAGGGAAGCAGCAGTCCTTGGCTGAATGGGGATGCTGGGATTGCAGGAGGTATGTTGTTTTCTCTGGGGAAGTGCTGCTCCTCTAAATGCCCACAAGGTCTGGCCTATTCCTTTGCATAAAGAGCACTGGGGTGCGTGTTGTCTTAGGGAGGAATAATAAATGTTGGCTTTCTAAGGTTCAGGGATCTGTTTCCTTATGAGCCCAATAAAATGCAGAACAAGAGCCCTTTGTGCCATCTCCCTCGCTCGTGTAAAAATGCGGTGAGGAAATAACTAATCCCACCAAACCCAGTGTCCCTCTTTGGGGGTTAATGCTCAGTGCATTCATTGCATCATTACAGGGAAAAAGTAGCATGAAACGAGGGGGTTTTCCAACAGATTCAGCATCAAATGATGCAATTCCCAGGCTGGGAGCTGTGATTATTGACTGTGCTCCTCTCCAGAGAGAATCCTGCTCTGTGTGGCAGGCTGGCAGAGTTTCTGTCATTGTGAAGCTCTGACACAACACAGAGCCTTTCTCCTCACATATCCAATGCGTTCAGGTCTCAAAGCTCAATGGAATGTGGGGAAAGGCTCCCATTTCCTTCACTAACTTCAGGTTAAGGCGGAATTCCATCTCAGCATCACCCCAGGACCGGTGTTTTGGGGTTACTGAGTCTCGTTCCTACCCAAGCCTGCTTTTTGGTCATGTTGCAGTCCCAAACCTGGGCCAGGGGTTGGCTGCAAACCTCTTCCAGAGGGAGGAAAAGCCAATTGCAGTTTAGAGCCATGTTTGTGCAATGGGAGCACTGATGTGCCTGTGATGGAGAATCACTGTGTATGGCCTGAATTGGGTCATTTATTGGGTCCTGTGAGTGAACTCCCCCTCTCCTGCCCTGCTCCTACTTTGTGAGTCCACAGTGCTGTTAAAGCACATAGGGATATATCCCAGCAGGTCCCCTCCCGCACTGTTCTGCATCCCTTTAGTGCCAATTCACCCTGCACAGTGCTGATGGGGTGGGATAAACAACCTACCTTCCCCATCTATATGTGCTTCTGATATGGGTGAGAGATGGACCTGTGGCCAGATGTGTGGCTCCTGTTCCACTTCCATCTGGACTGGGAAAACTCCCCCTTGCCATGGGCAGAGCAGCATAGAAAAGGCCCAAGGGGTCAAGGGCAGTTGGATGTCCTGTTTGGGTGCAAGAGGGGTGCCAGGACCCATTGGGACTGGGCAGAGTGTGCCAAATCCCTGTGGATATCATCTGCTTGTGGGATGCCTTGGAAACATGAGGCAGAGACTCTTCCTCGCAAAGGCTTCTCCCTTATAGGCAGCATTTCTCCATCATAGGACATGCATGTTTTGTTTTATCATGGATGTAGTTCACTAGCGAGACCCATAGGAATCAAAAAGCATGACTGGTGAATTCCAGGGCAACTGGAATTGTGTTTATTCACTTGCATTTAATCCTGCTCTCATGCAGTCATTCACTTGCTGTTAGCGCTGCTCTGGCTTGGTATAATTTGGGGTTTATAGTTTGTGTTACCAGCAACCTGTCCTGAGTGGGAAAGCAAAAGCCTTTAAACTGTCTCTGGATGGAAACCTGGGATTTTCCTTCTTTAAGGCTTATGGGAAAAGTCCCTATGAGTCCTTTCTGGGTATTAAAACCCCATCATGTTCATACATGTGGTGTGTAAAAAACCAGCTTAAAGCCTTGAAGACCTGCAGTGTGAGATAGTTATTAACCCTAACGTTGAGAGCTGATAAGAACAGAAGAGGACAAACTGCTCCTGGATGTCTCCACTTGTCCCTGCCCAGCCTGGATACGCATTGGATCTCCATCTCTCTTTGATCACTAAACCCAGTTTTATTGCAGCCAAGCTCCTATAATTTGGAAGCACAGCTCAAAAGCTTGCAGCTGGGGGGGAACAGGCTCATAAAAGGCTTCAGGATCCCAGGGGGCTCAATGCAGGTTTTGTCTCTCCTCTTGGTTGTGCCCCTGGCCGTGCCTTGTTCCCCAGGCACTGTTTGTTCTGGGTATTGTTGGGCAGGCAGCTGTGGCTGTTCAGGCACTCCAGCGCCTGTTTGCCCAGGGATTGGGCTGTAATCCCTCCTGGATTTCCCTCTCCTTGATCCCATGCAATCATCCCCCACCGTACATCGCTTTGGATAGTGTGTCAAAGGGGATGCTCAAGGAGAAATTAAGACATTAAGGGCCTTGGCGGGTTGGTAGGAGGTTCTTTAGGGGGCTATAATGGGTAACAAATTACAGTACAGGCTTCTGCCCCGAGCATCCCTTTCAAACCTCACGCTGCCTCTTTTGTTCCTTTGGAGCTTACTGCTCTAATCAGCTAAAATTAATTATCAGGGTCATATCACACACAAAATCCCCCAAACAAGCCCAGGGCTAAAAGGAAGGGCCCCTTTCTGCTGCGCTCCCTATCTCTGTGGTGCTGTTAGAGTCGCTTCTGAATGGCTTCAGACCAGGAGGAAACCTCCAGCTTGGATTTAAGAGCAGCCGTCAGCCCAGTATCCACAGGGCCAGGTTGGTCCTTGGTGCCTTGGGAAAGCTTCAGTCCAGGATGGGTCTTGGCAAGGGAAAAGCTCTTCATGGAATCATAGGATCATGGAATTGTTTGTGTTTGGGTGGACCTTAAATCTCATCCAGCTCCAACCCCTGCCATAAACAGGGACCCCTTCCACTGGAGCAGCTTGCTCCAAGCCCCTGTGTCCAACCCTGGCCCCAGGGATGGGGCAGCCACAGCTTCTCTGGGCACCCTGTGCCAGCGCCTCAGCACCCTCACAGGGAAGAGCTTCTGCCTAAGAGCTCATCTCAGTCTCCCCTCGGGCAGGTTCAAGCCATTCCCCTTGGCCTGTCCCTACATCCCTTGTCCCAAGCCCCTCTCCAGGTTTCCTGCAGCCCCTTCAGGCACTGGAGCTGCTCTCAGGTCTCCCCTTCAGGAGCCTTCTCTTCTCCAGGCTGCCCCAGCCCAGCTCTCTCAGCCTGGCTCCAGAGCAGAGCTGCTCCAGCCCTCGCAGCATCCCCATGGCCTCCTCTGACCTCGCTCCAACAGCTCCACATCCCTCTGGTGCTGTTTCCTCCGTGCTTCCACAAGATCTTGTGGCACGTTCCTTGTGTCCAGCACATCACGGGCTTAGGGTTGGGGTCCCGTGTGTCCATGTCACACACGGGACACCCGTAGAATAAACCCAAAGGGATTCTTCCCCCCCTAAGAAACACCAGGGCTCTTTCAGCTCCATGCAAAGCTATTTCTAAGAAGATTCCTGTCTGCAATAATAAACTCTTGCTCCTTGTGCCTGCTGCTGTTCAGGACATCCTCCTATTGAGCGCTGGGAACGCAGCGCCGGCTCCGGCGGTCGGAATTCCGCACCGTTAGAAATGGAGATTTCTTTTCGGGGGCTCTTTTTCTCCTGCGAAGCAAATGGGGTTTGATTTCTTTCCTCCCCTCCCTTCCTCCATCCCCGCCCTGGGAAAGGAAATCACAACCGCGCACACAAAAACCCCTTTCTGCACACATTGCCCCGGTTTTGTCTCTCGGCGCTGAGAGCCTCCGTTGAGCTGCAAGCGACAGAATAGGCCAGCTGATTGAGACAGATGTTCTCTTCTTTAGCAAGTGCCAACGCTTTGCCCAAACACAGATTTGCTGACTTACCCTTCCCTGGAACACATCTTGAAAAGGCGGCGGAGATAAAAAGGAAGGGAACGGAGCCGCGTTGTGTCCAGATTTAACACAGCCCAGTGCTCCATTCTCTCAACCCAGTCCTGGTTGAAGAGGTCCCTTTCACTGGGTCCTGTTCATTTGTTGATGGATAATAGGGGCTGAGTTGCGGCAATCCATGTGCAGAAAGCAGAAAATAGAGTCAATTACATCTGTATTAGGTGGCCTTGGGGAGAAAATCTCCTTACATGGCTTCCACTGATACTGTTCTTAATTATATTGGCTAAGGAGCTGGCGATGTTAAATCCAAGCTCAACTCGGGCTCGCTCTAAATATAGAGCCTAAAATATCCCCTGGGCGAGGTAATGGGGGTGATGTAACTTTCCAGCAGGACTTTTAATGAGGGTTTTTAATTTGCCCACAATAAGCATGTCCCAATGAGGTGGTGCAATGATGCCATCACCCCCTTTCTGTGCCCGGGGTGCCTGGCCTTGCACAGCCCATTTCCTCCTGGGATGGGAGGAAGCTTGCACTGCTCAGCATTAAGCAAAGAGCATGGGCACTGGTGGGGTGCAGTGCACCAGTGGGATGGGGCCTGATGTGGAGTAGGAGTGGGTGAATCAGAGCAGCTAGGTCAGGACCTGCCTCAGGTTCAGAGCAGAGCCTAAAACCTGCCCTTTTCCTGGTTCTCTCCCTTCTTAAGGGACTTAAAGCTCATCTAATCCCAAGCCCTGTGGACTAGTGGGCACCTTCCATTAGACCTGGCCTTGAACAGTGCCAGGGATGGGGCAGCCACGGCTTCTCTGGGTACCCTGTGCCAATGCCTCACCCTCATAGTGAAGAACTCCTTCCTAATGTCTCATCTATACCTGCGCTTAGTGCTCCATAGTCACTTGGATGAGACACCTCCACTTCCCAAAGGGACCTAGGAGCAAAACTGATCCACGGCAGGACCTTTATTCCCAAGGTTTTATGCCTGTAGGTAAGCTCCAACCAGCCAGGTCCTGCGGGATTTCACAGCCCTTTTCCTTTTGCTTTCCCTTAATCTCATTAAGTGTCTGCTCCCATACCTGGGGAAAGGAACAAGGGAAAGCAAAAGGCCTCAATTCTGTTTGCTTTGCCTTTGAAAAGCTTTGTCGTTTTGCCATCTGTGGGCGAGCATGCTCTGCTACAATAGGTTTTGTTTGACTTCCCCGAGTAAAAAGGTCCCTGGTTCCTTTCTCCCTTGGCTCCATCCAGGGCTTGCTTTCCCCCCCCGCCTCATTCTTTTCAGTGGGGCCTGTTGATGAGCTTGGCCTAATCAGATTAACTCAAGCCAGACACAGCAGTGGCAGTTTATTCTCTTTTAAAAGGACTCCATGGTTTCCTCCAAACTTTGTTGTAAACTCCTCATCTCCGGCTAAACTCCTTTGTAAAGCTGCATCCAATGGAGTCTTTGAGAGACCCACGCTCCCCGTCAATGAAGACCTGTTAGAATGGGTCACTAATCCAAAAGAGGGGAGAAATGCCTTTAAAGCCGTGCACTGATGCATTGGGAACCCTGACTAGCACCCGCAGAAAGGGAGGATTCGGTTCCCAAAGAGCTGGGACGTTTCATTTGGTTCCTAAAATACTGGGGGAAAAGCCTATCTCGTTTACAAGGTTGATGGAAAGAGCTGGTTCCCTCTGAAGTTCTTAGGACACACTTTGGTGCCCCTTAAACCAACCCACAAGGAGCTCGGAAGAAGACAAAGCAAAGCAGCTTCGCTCCCTTCTCCTTCTGGCATTCCCACTCCAGAGCTTGGGATCTGCTCTCCATCATTTCAAGGGTTCTGGTGCACCGTGGCTGGGAAAAAGAATTCCAGTGGTGTTTCCTTTATGTTAAGCTGGGGATGAATGTGCCTGCAAAGCTGGGGTTCGCACGTGTGGCAGGAAGCACCTTTTCCATCCGGGAGGTTGGATGCAGGAGCAGGGAGGTTGGATGCAGGAGGAGGGAGGTTGGATGCAGGAGCAGGGAGGTTGGATGCAGGAGCAGGGAGGTTGGATGCAGGAGCAGGCTTGCCTATGGATACATAGCTTTAGCAGGTGCAGCCAGCCCCAATGCAGCCCCAGGGCAGTGCTGCAGCCAGCTCCAATCAGAGCTGCAGCCAGCCCCAGTGCATCCCCACCGCAGCCCCACAGCACTGGCCATGGCTGCATGCATGGTCCCTGGAGGAAACTGCTTCAGGAAGCATTGGGCTACAAGTGGAAGGGGAAAGGGAGCACTGGGTGCTCGGAGCCAGCCCAATGGCTGGTGTGAGCAGAGACCCAGCTTCCCGCTCGTCCCTGCAAGCGCAGGAATGGGACATCCTGGAAAGCCAGGAAGAGGAGGGAGCTCAAGCTCATCCTCCCAGCCTCCTGTGTCACTGTGGGTGTGCGTTGTCACTTGTGCTTGTAAAAGAGCCCATATAGGCCCAGGTTTCAGCATGTAGGGATCCTCCCCTGAGCATCACGCCGGACCTTTCCCTTCCGAGATTTCCACTTCAGTAGTGGTTGTGAGCTTGTGATTGGCATGTCTGGACAGCTTCATTGTGGGGAGGATTTCATGGCATTCAGTGGAGGTTTCCCCTTCTTTAGAGTTGCACAGAGCAGATTAATGTGGTGACTTCATCCCCTTGCCATTGTCACCGCGGCTTGAAGTCGCTTCATGTCTTTGATGAAACTTGCCCCAGTTAAAGGCAGGCAAAGAGGATCCCACAGTGCACACAAAGAGCAAAGCAACCCCCTGAAAAATACCCCATGGTCTTCCAGGACGAAGGTTGTGTTTTTTCATGGTATCAGCTTTATATTAAATATTGCATTGAATGGCAAAAAGAGTTGTCTTAGCTGGGTGGGAGAGACAGGACATCCAATGTGGATCACCTCCCACTGCCTGCCAAGGAGCAAGTCATCATTCCTCTTTAGCTGATAGTTGTAGGACCCATTTGCTCCCATAAGCATCCCAGAGAGAATGTTGTATCTCCAGACATTACTCATGGAGCTTTTTCTCTCCATCCTTCGAGCCTGAATGCTCCAAACTTCCTCTGACAGGCAAAATGTTAACTTCTGTTCTAGTTTCTGCCTGTTATTCTTCCTCAAGGCGTTATTCCTGGTTTAAAACCCACTGGAAAATAAAACGAGAAGAAAAGAGCCTAGGATTTGTGTTTTGAAAGAAGTAGAATTCAAATGAATCATGGTTGAGCCTACACTTACCATAACCGGTTGCTCTGAAGGAGCAGTGTGTGTAAGGCATGGGAAGAAGGAAAATGGGCAAATCCAGAGACAAGCAGCCAAGATCCTGGGAGAAGTTAATCTGGGAGAGCCTGAGAAGCTGCTGATGGGGCAGTGATGCGATAACCTCACACAGGGAGGCCACGTTGGATGGGGCTGGAAGCAACCTGCTCTAGTGGAAGGCATTGGAACTGGATGAGCTTTAAGGTCCTTCCAACCCAAACCAGTCTGGATTCTCTGACTGCCCATGCAGGTTTCTCTGCCCGTTCCTCACCATGTCCTTGCTGATGCTCCTGGCCAAGCAGCTCTGTGGCTGCTCCAGCTGGATCATCAGGAAGGAGGCTTCTGAGTCTGCACCCTCAAGGTTCCACATGGATGTGGTTGCTGTCTGCCCTGTTGGCAGCGCTCACCCTTTATCACCCACCATTGATGGTTTATGGTAATTGGAAGCAAGCAATGAAAGGGAAACTGCTGTGGCTGTGAAGAGCCTTTGAATGATGCTCTGCTTTTCTCATGGTGGGTAACAGAACCAGGAGAATGCCAGGCCCATTTGGGACACTGGGAGAGCTCCACTTGCAAGGCTCTTGCCCCGTGTCCTGCTTGCTCAACCCAGAGACTCCCCATAGGTGGGCTGTGGCCTCATCCCAGGCCATGTGCAACAGGTCTTGTCCCCACCACCACTCAAAGCCTTGTTCTGAATCCCAGCTCTTAACAACAGGAAACCTCTAAATCAGGGCCAGAAAAGGAAGCGGGAGCCCCTCTGGCTTGGGAGAGCCAGGTTTTGTGCCACAATTAGGATGTGCTAATTGGGGTTTTAACAAAGATTGCCCCATCACTGTGCAGGTGGCCAGCGAGGACATGCTGGTGACTGAAGAGGCAGAAGGCGAGTCCAGGAGGGAGCTCGCTGGGAGCCAGCTCTTCCCATCTGATCCCGTCTGGTGCTCCATGAATAATGCAGACATTAATGACACACCTCGCTGCTGCACATGGAGCACAACGCAGCCTGCAGCTGGGGAGCACTGGGGTGCAGGCGGATGGGTTCCTTGTAGTGGGAAAAGCCGGCTTTGGATAGGGGATGTTCCACATGGAACGGTGCAGGGAGCCTTTCCGCAAAGGGAGGTTAAACCCTGTTAATGTGATCTGGATGTGGAGGTGGGACAGGGCTATATTTAACCCATGTTCCTCAGCCATAGGGATATTTGCAGAGCCAGTGATGTGGAGGTGGGATTTGGTGCCATCCGTGTGTGGTTCTGCAGTCTCCATATGGTGGGTTGTCCTGGGTTTGTCATCAGGGGAATTTAAGGTGTTGAAGGCCAGGCTGGATGTGGTTGTGGGCAACCTGGTCTAAGTGAAGATGTTCCTGGGTTGGAACTGGATGAGCTTTAAGGTCCCTTCAACCCCGTTCTGATTCTATGATCTAAAAGAGCCGGTAGGAAATCACTGCATGCCAGAAAGAGAGAACGTGGTTAAGGCTGCAGAGTCAGGCACACAGCACTTAGAAATGCTGCTTCATCTCATGTGGGCAGCCCCATCGCAGCCTCATCAGGTCTTCAACACTGTGGTCACGAGTCTTGTCCCTATAGCAGCCCCAGCTCATCATGTGCATGGTCGATGTTTGCCAAGCCCCTGGCTCACATGCAGCAGGAGCAGGTAAGTGCAATAGGGACACATAGGAAGGAAGAGCCCCTCCAGGCAGTTTCATCCCCTCTGAGTGTGCTACAGGCATCTCCTTTCCTGCATGAGCAGACACTGATTTCAGCTGAGGTCTGGCAGAGTTACAAGCAACAGAACCCGAGGTCTTAGAAGAGGATGCTTGAAGCAATCCCTATAGCAGGCAGCGCTCCAAGCCACCGCTCTGGCACCAGCTGTAAGGTTGCAGCATCACACTGTGGGCTCAGCATCCCAGGCAGGCAAAAAGCCAGTTCCTTCTGGACACAGCTCACCTCCAGCACCTGGAAATGGGCGGAATGGGAAGGGAATTCTGACTTAGAGCCAGGCTGGGGTGGTTTGAAGTAGCATCAGTGCCCTTATGGGCTGGGGGCTACAGCTTGGAGAGTGGCTTTTGCTTCTTAAAAGCCTTTGCCCAGAGAATCCTCCATCCTTTCCCGACGTGCCAGGCATATAAACACCACGTTCCCTTGGTCCCTGCTGCGTTGCAGGGGGAAAAGGTTTAATAAAACATTTAAAGGCCGGAGTCTTAGAATAAATTCCAATCCCAGCTGCAATCTCACAGCGGCTGCGGAATGTCTCTCACTGGAGGATGTGCAGATGGGGAGAGAAACAATTGCTCCCTTCCAACAGGGGTAAAACTGGGCCTTGTTTCCTTGTTCATGATGAGACAAGAAGCCAGCTCCACCAGAGGGGTGGGAGGTGATGGATGTAATTAAGAGCCCAGAGGGAGGGAAGGACAATAGATGGACACAGCTTATCTTGCTGCTGAAAGCTGATCCTCCTGGACGTGTAGCATATGGTATTTTCAATAATGGATAAACAGTGTAAAGGGGACCTGCAAACGTTGGCTTTTAATGAGCTAACAGCAGGGTTATGTGCTGAATACCCTCACCTTTAATCTTGCTCCCAAGTTGTGGCCAGCCAGGCTCCGAAGCCCCAGCACACACTATGTCACGTCCCGTGGGATTGAAGGGGGGAATCCCATTCCCCAAGCTGGACTTTGGCCAGGACAGCAGGGTTAGTTCCCTTACTCCTGCAAACGAGCTGCTGTGGGGTCTTTTAATCACCACCATGGGATGGTTTTACCAGCACGTTGCATCTCTAAGGCAGCACTGATGGCAGCCAAGGCTCCATTAACGTAGGAGCATGGAATTGTGCCTGTTTTGCAGGTGCTGCCTCTTGGAAATCTATGGAAGCAGCAAACGAGCTGGTTTCAGGCTTGCTCCTGTGTTTCCCATGTAAACCCAGGTCAAAATGGGAAGGCTTGAAGAGGCAAGTCGAGTCCTTGGCTCCACCTGCACCTCGTGGGCTTAAGTAGAGCTCAGGGAGCTTGGAGGCACTTGGGAGAGACGCGTTCAGCCTTGTAAGTGCTTTTCCATTGATGGGATTTAATTGAGGCTCCAAGTTCATTTATCCTCTTTCCCTTGGGAAACAGGCAGTGGAAGCAGTGCGTGTCCAGCGTGTGCCTTGACAGCAGGGCTAAGTGGTGGCCTTATAGAAGGCAGTTAGGGAAGCTTTTCCCTCTGTTCCCGTCGGCAGTCTGGGAAGGGGGGATCCCAGTCACCTCCTTGCTGTGTTCACAGCTAATAAAGGACCAACCGAGCTTGTGTTTCCTCAAAGGACAAGCTGCAAATTCACCCTTGGAGTCCGGAGGAGAGGGTGGATGGCTGGGTCATGGGAAAGAGGGCATGGAATGGAGCACCCAGCATGTGTGGGGTTTGGAGCTCCTCCAGCCCCACCACCGACAGGCCTTTGCCTCTCTAAGGCCATACATGTGTTAGGTCTCAGCTGGGTTATGGTCAAGGTACCGGCTGCAGCAACCTGGGAGGATGCAGTTTGTGGTGCACCTCCAGTGTCTCCCAGTTGAACACAATGCTTCCAGAGGGTTAAACTGAATCCACTTCTGAGGTGAAGCATCCAGCTGGATCAATCCGTGCAGATCCTCCATGCTCTGTTTTCCTGCTGTAATCTCCGCACATGCTTCTGCTTGTCATCATCTTCTCCATCCTTTGCCATCCTGTGATGCTCACCAGCAGCCCTCTCTTATCCATAGTGTTATCTTCTGCTGGACCACCACTGAGCAACCTGTGTCTCATGCTCCTTGGGAGAGGTAAACTGCACTGGAGCTCATCACACGTTAACAGGGGTGTGGAGATAAGGCTGGAGAGCTCTCTCCTCCTCACCCGAGAGGAGCACAAGGTTTGCTTTTAAGAGGCATCCATCCCTCAAGGTTTTATTTAATGCCTTTCTATGGGTCAGGTTTACTCAACCCCTGAGAGCAAATAGGGGAGAGAAACTGAGCTGGAGTAACCCTGAAGGGTCGGACACGCTCCCATGGTCCAGGCTCCTCTGAACCCAAAGCTGGGCTCCTGCATCACCTTTTAAATCCCTGTTTCCATCCGTTCGCACATTCCCTTGCCTGGATTCGGCCCCTTCCCATCTTTCAGGCAAAACCCTGGGAGTGTGGGGCATTAACTGGAAATATACATGTGTTTTGGGAGCCATCTCCTTTTGTACCAGCTCATTAGGGGAAATCAATGGCCCCTGACCATCTGTCATCTTTGTGTGCAGGTACCTGGCAGAGAGGGGTGGGAAAAGGCACGGAGGATCCTTAATCCGCTCAGGCTTCAGCAAAGTGAAGGATGCTTCCCACAATGTAATTACAGCATTCCTGCTGGAAAGTGACAGGCCCAGTGAGTGGAAATAGATGAATGTAATTAAAAGCCCAGGGAGAGAGGGATGGAGACGGAGCCACATGGAAGAGCAGTGGAGGGCAAAGAACCAAGCGGAGGGGGCTTGCCTTCAGGATAGGGCCCATAGGCTGATTTCCTTAGTGAAGGAAAGGGGTAGAAGCTCATCACTGGTAAATTCTCATCTTCTACTTGCCTTTTAAAGGCATTTAATGGATTTAAAGCCTTAAGGACAGCTGTAAGCACCCAGCTTGACCTGATACCTAACCCAGCCCCAATGGGGTTTGCATCCAGAGATGCGGTTTTGCCCTCCGATGCTCCCGTGTGCTAAAGAAACTTCTGTCCTCTGAGCATCCCGGGTTTAAGAGGCTGCTGGTACTGGGTGATGAGCTGCAAGAAGACCCACATTCTTCCAGTGGCATGTGGATGAGGAGAGGCTGGGATCAGGCACTGTTCCATAGGAATGAGAGGAAAATGCTTGGGAAGCTGGGGCAGGAAGCAGCTTTGCTGGAATTGGTCCCACATGAAGCAGAAACCCAGCCGCTTTCAGAAGGACTCTGGTAGCAGCAGCAGCAGCAGCAGCAGCTTTAGACCTTCTCAAAGCACTGCAATTGTATTGACCAGGAATGGCTGTTTCCCCTTTTCCCCCTTCAAAATGCCTTCTTTTTACTTCCTGCCATCTCTTTGATGTCTTTTAATTACCTTTCCCCCTCCTCCACATCCCCCTTTTAGACTGACTCTGAAGAGGTGGGTGAGGTTTGATTATTGGCTTTGCCGTGGATGGGGCTGGGTGCTTCCTTGAGGAAGTTGTCTTTGGGGGAATAATGCAATAACAGGGACTAGGGCTGCTTTCTTGGGAGAGGCTTGTTCTGCACAGCTGGAGCTGGGGTGGATTCCCGGGATGCTCCAAGGAGAAGGATGCTCTGGTGGATAAACCGGATGTTACGTATGTCTGCTCCCACTGTGGAAGGTCTCCCAACCACCCCCAGTTTGGTTTCAGAGCTGAGGCAAGACTGGACTGCATATGGGGAGGGAAAGAAAGGGAGTGGGGTTTGGATCCCTCATCTTGAGGTCTTCACCTCCCCGTAGCGCAGGCTGAGGCTGGCCTGGGATCAGCAGCTCCCCATTCCCAGCACCGGCATTTAGTCCCGGAGGCAGGACCCATCCCCCTTCCTCCAGCCTCCCCTCATTGGGGATGGATGGGAAATGTGAGGAATGTTCAGATTCTCCTCATTAGCCCAACCTCCTGCTGGCCCTGGTTTAAAACAACCTGCAGGGGCTTCCCTTGATCGGTGATGTATGAGTGGCAGCGATGGGGCAAGCCAGACATTGAGCCTGGCTGGAGTGGGGCTGCCTCCCATGGCACTGCCGGCTTGTCTTCTGCGACTGGATGTGATGTAGTCTGATTGTCTTCATGTGGGTTTCTTTCATCCTGGCCACAATCTGGCTGTGCCAGCGGCCAGCTGGGGCATTGCAATGGGTGCCGGTCCATCTCTGCTGCTTCTTTCTCTTCCCCAGCGCAGCTCTCTCAAGGGGAAGGAGGCTCATAGCATGGTTTGTGTTGAAGGGACCTTAGAGTTCATCCAGCTCCAACCCCTGCCACGGACAGGGACCCCTTCCACTGGAGCAGCTTGCTCCAAGCCCCTGTGTCCAACCTGGCCTTGAACACTGCCAGGGATGGGGCAGCCACAGCTTCTTTGGCCTTGCCACCCTCATAGATCCTTGTAGTAAGCACTGGTATGGATCCCATAACTCATCCTGCTCTCGAGGAGCAGGGAGGGGAAAACCAGCTCTGCCTTTCATCCATCTGGGAATAACTGCAATGTGCAAATCCTAACCATGTCCCGAAGGAGGAGAGGCTGCCATCAGTGCCTTCCCTTGCTGCTGCTGGAGACAGTGAGCCACGACCTGAGGTCCTTCCTTGGAGCCCTTTGCTCCCAGCCAGCACAGAGTGCACTTGCCAAGTCCTCCCTTTGCTCTCCAGCAGTAGCACACAGGTCATGGCAATTGGTGCTGCGGTTGTCCCGGAGCCAGGCTGAACCTTCATCCCTGCAATTATCAGCCCTCTCAGAGCTCTCTTTTGCCAAGACAGAAGCCAAGAGGCTGCCAGGTCCATGCCCTGCGTACCTGAGCTTTGGTGGCGGCACCAGGCAGGTCTGCACTGTGTGTCCTGCATGCACAGGCTGGCTTCAACCATCGGCACCTCCAACAAGGGCATTGATGGCATCTGTCCTCAGTGATGCTCCCAGCATCCTGGGGCATCCCAAGCCGCCCTCATCCTTCTGCCACTTGTGATTCCCCATATCCCAGGGACTTAAGCGGATTGGGAAAACAGAAGCACATGCTTGCATCCCCACCGTCCACCCGGGAGCTGCTCATCTATGGAAGCAGAGGGCTCCGTGCTTTGGGAAGCACCATGCAGCCACCCAGCAGGAATTAGCCCACCCTTTTACGCAAGATGTTTGGGTTTGGGGTTTTGTTGTTGTTTGGGGATGGAGGGGGGGGGTTGTGTGTGTGTGTGTTGTTGCTTTGGTTTTCTTGGAAGCGTGTCCCTGGATTTCTGACGGGAAGGAGCTGGCATTTCATGAAAGCCTCATTATTTAATGTTAAAGCGCTTCAATTAGTTTCATTTGATTTACTTTGATGCTTTTGTTCCCCGAGGTTGCCAGCACACAGGGGCTGCTCCACCTCTCCGTGCCTGCTCCACTTTGATCTCAGCAGCGCTGCTATGGGCCTCCTGCCACTCCCCAGGCTCTGGGGACACAAGCATCCACCACACAAACCCAGTCCCTAGCGCTGGCACCACCGGGGCTGCGGCTCTGGCATCCCATCATCCCCCCCCCATCTGTTCCAAAACCAATATTGACTCGGGAGTGGGGGGGAGCCCCCCTGCAGGGCTGCTTTAATCAAAGCTTGCCCCAGCAAATGAAGGGGGTTTTGCATGAAGGTCTCCAGGTGCTCCGGTGAGGGGACGAGGACACAATGGGCAGCACGGCGGGGGCTTGCTGCTATGGCAAAGAGGGGGAGCCGGAGCCCCGGGTGAACTCCTGGGGTTAGGCTGTAGCCACAGGAGCCAGGCAGCGGTTTGAACACCGAGCCAAGGCATTTAACATGTGCAAAGCAATTAAGAGAGGCAGGAGGGGAGGTTGAGGCGTTTCGGAGCGGGAACTTGTTCTCATGGGAATGCTACGGCAAAGCCCTCTCTGTGACAGATGCCCTGGACCAGATCCCCCATCCTTAAAGCCTTCCCTTTCCCATTCCTGCTCTGAAGCTGTTGTTTTCCTCTTTCCTCCTTGGCGAGGGGGAGCAGCAAGGTTTGGGTACGCAGAGATTTGCCATAATGATTTGCAGAAGCGTTAATACAAGGTGGGAATGATCACAAATCAAAGCAGCTTCTCCAAGGGCTGGAATAGAGGGAGGAGTGGGCGAAGGCAGGGAGAGCTTCTGCCTGCTCTCAGGCATTGTGTCGGTGACTGTTCTCTTGTCCAAGGTCTTGGTAATGGTTGTACCTGTGTCCAGGCAGGGCTGGAATGGGAAGTGAATGGGGTAGGTGACATGATGTAAGTGGGGGACATGTTGCTGTGATGACTTGGAAGCTAGGAATAACCTTTGGGTCATGGAATGGGTAGAAATACCATTTGGGTCATGGAATAGGTAGGAAAACCAGCTGGATACCATCCCTGCTGACCCTACCTGTGCCAGGTCCCTCGTACATGCAGCAGTGGCGAGTCTAGGACTCACAGGTCAGAGGAGCCATGCTGCAGAGCAGTGGAGAGATCCCTCAGTGCTTTTTGGGTGCTCTGTAAGAACGGGGAGGGGAGAAATACCATCAGTCAGTTAAAAATGCATCTATTGAAACCAAACCAAGAGCTCAGAACAATGGGTGAGGGTAAGGAGAAGGGCTGGAGAGCCAGGCAGGCCCACAGGATGAAAGATGATGTGCTGACAACCAGCATTTAGGTGTAAAACCCAATCTGTACCCTGCTTTTCCGCTGCTTGGACTGTTGCCCCTGCCATGGAGGTGGCTGCCTGAGGGTGATGTTAGGTAGGGGCAGCACAAGCAGGGGTAAAACGCCACCAGGCATCCCAGTAAATGCAGCCCCTTTTATTTCCCTGCTTTAAAGGCAATGTATTTAGTTGGACACCAGCAGCAGGGAAGCACCAGGGCTCCTTTTCCAGGAACAATGGCAAAATGAGTGTATCAACACCCTGGCCAGCCTATTCCACTTTCCTGATGGGACCAGCCATTGACTGGAGCCTCTTTCCCCCCAAGGCTGCTCTGATTGTGCTCTTTTAGTATGGGGCTTGGGGGCACATCAGGCTCCAGCTCCACAGGAGCCCTCATGTAGCTACCCATGGGCAAGGCTCCATAGGTAACCGTAGCCAAGGGCATCATCCCCTTCTTGGTACTACAGCTCCATCTCAGGGACTTATATTTTATGAGCAGAAGTCTCTTACCTGCCCCAGTGTGTGTCTGTTTCAGCTGCATGTGGGAGCATCACGAATGGGTTTATTCTCCCCATAGGGAAAGCAAGCAGCTGTGATTTCCTTTGGCTTCCATTGACCAGTATTTCCCAGTTTGTGAAACCAGTTCTCTGGAGAAACAAAACTGAGCGATATCTCTGGATAGAGGAAAACCAAAAGCTTCCCAGCACAGCCTTTGTCCTCCCTCATGAGGCTGAGCCTTCTATCAGCTCCAGTGCTGCTGGAGGGGGCAAAAGTCACACTGAGCCATTCCAGGCCAGGCTGGATGTGACCCTGGGCAACCTGATCTAGTTGAAGATGTCCCTGCTCATTGCAGAGGATTTGAACTGGATGAGCTTTAAGGTCCCTTCCTACCCAAACTGTTCCATGATTCTATATTACATTGCTCTATCCTGTTGCTGGGTAGCAAAGCAGAGCCTGTGCTGGAGATGCTGCCCTATGGATTCCTTTGGAATAACTCTCCCAGCACCCATGTTTTCCATGGAGGAGGAAGCTCCCCTTTCCCTGGGCAGCCTGGAAGGGCTGAGGCTGCTCCTTCCCCTTTGCCTGGAGCAGGAGGCAGCGATCCCCATCCCATCCCATCCCACCGGGGCTATACCTCCATCCCAGCCAGCCTGGGGGGGACCCGTGCTTATCTCCCCATCACTAGGGTTCAGTGGGACTGAAAGAGCTGCTCACCCGCTGGTCATTTGTAGCTGGTCGATGCTGAGCTGACATTTAACTGAACCCAGGGCAGCAGCAGGCAGTGAGAAGCGAGGAATCGCTCCCCTATTGTAATACCCCAGACACTGGGAGCTTGGCTAATAGGGGACATTCTTTCCTCCCAGGACTTCCTCCACTGCCTTTAATGCATTCAGGATCTGCCCGGGCTATTTGGACTCGTTAATGGCACCGTTTGGGTGACTGTCTTCCCCATTGCCCTCGCACGAATATTATCCCTATTTTGTTCGGCATTGTTCATAACCAGGGGGGACGATTAATCAGAGCAGAAAGGACTTTATTCAGCTGGAATTCCTTCCATGGCTGCACCACTGAGAACAAATTAGCAGTTCACACATTGCAATTGGCCTTTTCTGTGGACACAGGGTTTGGGTAACAGTCACTTCTAAGGGGTGTGAGGGAGCCTGCACCCTTCCCCTCTATAGGGGTATATCCAGGGGCTGATGGAGCTGTTGGAAGTTGTTCCATCTGCCCTGGCATGATGCTATCGACCAGTGGGATGGGTGGAGGGAGACCTTTGGACTAATGGAGTTCAGGGATTCTCTGACTCAGAGGCTAAACACGGATCCATTCACTGTGAATGCTCGTTGCTGATTAAACCTGGTATCTGAGGTTCACAGTAAAACTGCTGTTGTGAATGTCCCAAGCACCCACTCCTCACCGTGAAACACAGGGATCTAGAGCCATCATTTCCCATCAGTTCCATGCTTCCCAGGTGGACTAACCTGATCAGCTCCCTGTTCTCTGCAGCAGGCTGCTAATGATGTCATTGCCTTCTGAGATGCTCAGGATTGATTAGGGCTGGAGCGCAATGGTCCTTATCTGGTTGCTGAGCTTCTGGAGTGATGAAGCAGACTTAGACCCTTGAAACAAACCCTTCAGTGATGAAATGTTAAGAAGGAACAGGTCAGTTTGTGGCAGTTCCTTTTCCTTCCATTCTATCATGATAAACACTGCAGACAGACAATCCCCAGCTGCTGTCCCTGATAGATGAACGTGGGCATTGCACTCTGCTGATGACATCTGCCCTGGGATGCTGGATGCAAAGATATCCCCCCCCATGTGGATTGCATTTCCCAAGTGTTATCAAGAATGGATTCTTTAAGGTTTTTAAAGCATCCTCTCCTAATGATTCATTTACCAGACCCTGGGTGCCCTGTGATGCTCGGTTCACACTATCCAAACAGTATGTTTTGCTGCTCTTATCCCTTTCCCAGCTGGAAGGATGGGATGGAGCTCGCTGTCCTCAGCCCATGAGGAAGATCCTGCTCACTATTACTTGTGCCTACATCAGGGCTCAGCTCCTCACCAGCATCCTTCCTCTGCCCGTGGCTGTCCCTGATGAGGCCTCCAAGGTGTCTCAGCAGTAAATGACCTTCAGCTTCACATCAGCTAATGTGAGAGATGAGCTTGGTCCTTCAGGCTCTGTGGTCCCCAGGCTGTGTTTGAGCCCTGCAATCCTGTCTTTGCAGCACCCCACACCCCTAATCTCCCAGGCTATACACAGAGCTGTTCACAGGTCCCCAGGGCCACCATCAGCACACCTTGCCCACTGCAAGGCCTTGGTTAATGGGGTTGCAGAGGTGTGGCAGTCACCAGGAGGTGGATGAAGGGGACAATGACTGCAGGATGCTCAGACAAGCTGGGCCGGCTCTGTCCTTGTGCTACAGATGTGCTCCAGCAGGCATGAAACGAGCCAGGAATGATTCAGCTGCTGACCTGCGGGGCAGCCCCATGGGGCTCCATAGATTGTGTTGGAAAGGAGGACGTGTTCCTACCTGTGAGGTGCAGGGGAGCAGGGGCAAACCCTGCCTGACCCGGATGGGAAGGGGATGGGATCTGCGAAGGGGTCCCCAAAGGATTTGGCTTGGTGGCTTCCACAGCAGCAGGGCACAGAGGCCACTTTGGGACGCCATAGAGTGGTTTGGGTTGGAAGGGACCTTAAAGCTCATTTGGAGTTTTAAGGTCCCTTCCACTAGAGCAGGTTGCTCCAAGCCCCATCCAACCTGGCCTTGGGATGGAAATCAAGGACTTCTGCATCTCTCTCTCACTACTGAGCACACAAACCCTGCCTGGATGCAGGCAGAGAGCATGGTCCCAGCACATCCCTCTCACCCCGCAGCAGCATCCACGTAGGAAGGACCCGCTGAGACCCCCTCCAGGAAGGCTGCGAACGCACCGCAGAGCCACTCTGCTGTCACTCAGCAATAAATGTCACCCAGGGACACAGGCGCATCCCTGCCTGATGGCACAAGTGGAAGCAGGGAGGTGGTGGTTGGCTCCCCCGGCGCCTGCGCTGCAGGCTTGGAATACCGGCTCGTGTCAGCATCGATTTGGGAACGCCTGTGTCAGGCAGGCACGCTCCCCGCGGATGCGTGGTGCTGGTGATAAGGAGCATGTACTGCAATGAGGGCAACGTGCAGGGAAACAGGCTTTGCCCCGCACTGAGTCACTGCAGCTCCCTGGAAGCATCAAGATCTGGAAAGCGCCCAAGACGACAATCAACCCAATCGGGGCTCTCTGGTGATAACGCTGCATTATCAGGCTCCATCCAGCTGCTGAGTCAGCCCAACCCACCCTCCCCGCCTGGCAGGCAACCAGGGACGCGCTGCTGCTCCAGGCGTAGGGAATGGGGCCCCTTCGGCTTCCTCAGCAGCTGATAATCCTCCGGGATGCAGGCGTCTGCTCTGCAAGCCCATGGGGATGGGTGGCGAGTGCTGGTGCTGGGAGTGATGGTGAGGGGATGATGGGTTAAGTCCCTGGGCAAGCTCTCAGTGCATGTGTGGGGCTTGTTGCTGGCTGGCTGGGGCTGCGGATCCATCCATGAGCATGGAATCATGGAATCAACCAGGCTGGAAAAGACCTTTAAGCTCATCCAGTCCGTGTCCCCAAATGCCACATCTCCATGTCTTTTAAATGCTTCCAGACACAGTGCCTGCAGCCCTGCCCTGGGCAGCCTGTTCCAAAGCCTGAGCACCCTCTGGGGCAGGAATTGTTCCTCAGCTCCATCTAAACCTGCTCTGGTGCAGCTTGAGGCCGGTTCCTCTTGTCCCATCCCTTGGGAGCAGAGACCAGGCCTCTCCTGGCTCCATCCTCCTTTCAAGTGATAAGGTCCCCCCTGAGCCTTCTGGATTTTTGCACCTCAAATACACATTAACCTTACAGAAAGGAAACCAGCTCTCTCTTTAAGCACAAAAGTGTCTTGCCTTTCCATCCTGCTGCCTGCCAGGATCCATTGGGAATGGGAGCTGTGTGCAGGACACATTGCCATAGTGCAGGCAGCCCTTTCCCATGGCTCACCCTTGCCTGTGGGCTTCAGCTTTAAAGCAGGAGGATGCAGACGGGCAGAGGCACAGGCGTGCACAGGCTGGGAGGAAGAGGAGCAGCAGGAGAGGAAGGCCCTGAGGACAGCCACCATGTGTGACTGTCACCCTGAGGGGACCCACTCTTTGATGGGCACATCCAATGGCTCCAGTGTGGCAGCCCGTGCCCGGAGCATCTTTCCAAGCAGACCTGCTGCTAATGATGGAATTCCTGCTCCTGTGTGCCTGCATCCTGATAAGGGGGGGGGGGGGGGAATCAGATCGGGAATGTCTGGGAGAGGGGAAATGGGGGAGCTCAGCGTGGTGAGAAGTGCTTTGGAAGGGCTCTCCTTCCTTTGCAATAGTGTCTCCATCTAGCATTGCTGTGTTTGTATTGCAGTGTTATCAGTGATGCTGCATCCCCGCATCCTAGAGATCCAAACCCTCTTTGATTATAACTTAAGGACTGTGACCACCAGTGGTCTGGAAACAGGTCTGGAAAAGGCAGAATTTCTAATGGAGAGCACAAACTAAGCTCCATTTACTTCCCATTCAGCTTCCAAACCTCCCCAGGTCCTTCCCCACCAAGCTTTGCTTGTAAACCTGTCGCATTGCACTTGGCTTAGCAATGAAATGAGAGGCAGAGCAGGCAAACCCTGGACCAGGATGTGCAGCATCTTTGCAGCTGGATCCATTAACCTGGGACTCGAGGGTGGGAATGCCCAGCACATTCAGTGCATGAGCCCCACAGGAAAGAAAGGAAAGGAAAGGAAAGGAAAGGAAAGAGGAAAGGAGAGGAAAGGAGAGGAAAGGAGAGGAAAGGAGAGGAAAGGAGAGGAAAGGAGAGGAAAGGAGAGGAAAGGAAAGGAAAGGAAAGGAAAGGAAAGGAAAGGAAAGGAAAGGAAAGGAAAGGAAAGGAAAGGAAAGGAAAGGAAAGGAAAGGAAAGGAAAGGAAAAGCCCTGCTTAAGAATCCAGTGGGAAAAGCACACAGGATGGTGAATGGAGCTGGGGACTTAGTGCAGCTCATTCCAGGCCATCCCAGCCAGCACCTGCACATCATTCATCTTCTTTTATTGCCCTTTCTCAGCTTCTTGCTGTATTTTAATGCAAAGCCTGATACCCCCTTTGGAAAGAGACATTTTCCAGGCTTTCCATGTGCTTGGGAGCACTGTGTTCTAGTCAGGGAAATAGGCAGAGCAAGGATTTGGGACCAGGGATGTGAGGAAAGTGTTTTTCACCTTGCTTCCTTCAGGGTGATCCAAGCAAAGCCTGGTCCCCATGGTCGTGATCTGGACCCAGCTTCTCTGGAAATACACATTTGCATCTGTGTCTAGGTCTAAAATACAGAGGTTTTTTCCCATTTCTAGGATGTTTTGATCCTTCCAGGCTTCATCCTTAACTGGAAAAGGCAGCCCCTGGCAGTGCCTGCCCCAAAGTCCCTTTTCCCATTCCCTAATGCAGGCATACTGGGACCCAGTGCCTGGCACCACAGGCAGGTATTGCTCCAAGAGCCCTGGGGATAAGGTGCTGGGGCAGAGCTAAGCCCGGCCCCATCCCTCCCTGCCATACAACACGTTCGCTCTGGGGCTAATCCCTTGTCCCTGTTTTCCTCTCAGCATGGGAAAGTAAATCACTCCTTTTAATCTCATTTTCCAGCTCCCATTCCAGAGGGGGAGCCTGCTCCAGGTGAGAATTCCTTGGATTCCCGCTCTGTTTTACCCCTTGACCTGATGGAAGGGGTTTTCCCATGCGTAGGACAATCAGAGCTGTTGGGCCCACAGTTGTGCGGTCACTAGAAAACCAGGGACGTTGCACACTGGTGAGCACGGGTTCCACTTGGGAAGCAGGAATTGCAGCCCATGGTCCTCTGGGCATGTCCCTTGTGTCTGTAACTTGGACTTTTCCTCACTGAGTGCCAAAGCAGCCCCTTTGCATTGACCCTGTCCCCAGTCCCCAGCAGAGCAGGGACCCCAGGCCAGGGACAGAGGGAAGAACCATGGGGCTCAGGGAGCTGCCAGCTTTACCCCGGATCCCCTGCTCCCTCCAGGACCCTATCCCATATAACTACTGGTGATTCCAAAGCATCTCCCAGCCCTTCCTGCCTCTCTGGCTTTGCAGCTCCTTAGCAAGCAAAGCTTCAGACACATTTTGTGGCCACATGCAAAGACAATAATCACTCGCAGCCTGGCCTGGCCGGCTGCACAGTGAGGATGGTGTCACCGTGTGCGTGTGGATGGAGGCATGGCCCCACTTCCCTAGTGTTCCAATAGCCCTTTCCCACCCACAGCATCCCCCTAAGGGCAGAGAGGGGCTGGATTCCAGCCCCGGGGCTGCAGGGGTTAAGGAGAAGCCAGGATTTTCCCACTGTGCAGCAACCCCACATGGTTGAGCCGGCGGCTGAAACGTGACTGGAGCCGGGCTGTGGTAAGTGGGTGGGATGAGAGTTTCACGACCTGGTTCCAGCAGAGGCGTGGGCAGCAGCACCAGAATGATTAATGCCGGGGGGGTGGGAGGCAAGGAGAGACCCAGCAATGTGCTGATAAAGGAGGGCTGATGGAGATGAGCAATAACAGAGGGACCCGCTTGTCAATCCCCCCCCTCCTCCAGGGCATGATAAACTGTGTGTGTCACCTCCTTCCACCTCTGCTGACTCCATGGGATACCTTGGGGGGGGACACACAACATTTCCAGTGCTGGTTATCAGAGCTCGTAATTCAGATGTGAAATGGAAAACATCATGTGTCTCTCTCATCCCAGCTGCCTCCCAGCCTGCTCCTTGGCAGCGGAGAGGTGAAGAGCACAGGAATCCAGATGATGGCTAAAGCTTTGCTTCCTGAGGCTCTGGAGAGCTGCATCCCTGCTAAATCACTGCAGCTGCCTGCGGGAGGGCAAGGGAAAAGGGAAGGGTGAGAGGAGAAAGGGAGCAGATGCGCTTCCTGAGAGCGGCTCTGGGATGCTCAGCGCTGACACTTGTGGTTCTGCTGCCTGCGCTGCAGCACAATTAAGTGGCACATTAGCAATCAGTGGTCCTGCCCTTCTTATTACTGTTTATGACTAGATAACATCAGCTCCTGCCAGCCATAAACTGCTCCTAGCCTGAGCAGGCAGGGAACAGCGCAGCCAAGGGGTGAGCTCCGGCTTCCCTACGGGGCTTCATGGGCAGCGAAGCATCGCGCAGCGTGTGAGCAGCCTGAGGTTATCCCAGTTCCACTGCTGGGAATGCAACGAGGATACAGGCTCCTCATGGGGCAGCGTATCCAGCCGGGACGTCGCTCCCGGCCCAGGAAGCGCTGCCCTGGGGCTGGGAGCATCGCTCGGGAATGGGGCGATAGGGGAAAGACGGGCATGGGGTGACGGGGAAGGGCCGGGAATGGGGCGGCTGCGGCCGGGCTGCGAGTGCCCCCGCGCGGCGCCAGAGCTCGGGATGGGGCCGGGAATGGGGCTCGGGATGGGGCCGGGAACAACAGCACGGAGCGAAGCCCTGTCAGAGGTGGAAGGGTCGCTGCTGTACCCCGGGCGAGGAGCTCAAGGCATCCCCCTGCTTGCAAGTGATGAGGTTTTAACGTCTGGGTTGTAAGATTCCTGCTTCGTTCTGCCTGGGGGTAGGAGCTGCTGGAGAAATGCCTGTCAGGATCATTCAGCTGCCGTTAAAAGGGAGGGAACCAGGGCTTGCACAGACTGGATTGATGGGGATTCTCTGTTCTCCTGTTCCTGCAGGAGCTGACAGGAAGGAGGAACCTTGTACTGGAGACGTGGCTTTTGCGTGTCTGAAAATTCAACCTCATCTGGACAATGCTAAAGCTGCACAGATACGTAATTCATATATATATATATGAATATATGTGTGTGTATATATGTGTATATATATATAATGTCATTCTGCAGCTGTAGCATTGAGATTTTGCAGGCTTTTAGTAATTAAACACCACTTTGCACATTCCATCGTGAGTTAACTAAGCCTTCTCTTCTGATGCAGGAGTGCGGATTGCAGGGCAGAGCTCACAGCAAAGCGATTTGGTGTGCAGGGGGGGGGGATGCAGGAGGCTCTGACCATCCCCAGGCTCTGCTGTAGGGGAAGGAGAGACTGGATGAGGCCAAGCCTTGGGCTGGGAATGTCGATCCTTCCCCCTCCTGTTCCCAGCCTAGGCTTCCCAGTGAAAACCAGTGGCAAATCCCTCCTACAGGACATGGAGAGCTGGCAGGGTATGAGAGGAGATGGGCAACACTTGCTAAATCCCACACTGGGATGGGCAAACTCTGGATGCTGAGCTCCATATAGCAGGGCAAACTCTGGATGCTGAGCTCCATATAGCAGGGCAAACTCTGGATGCTCAGCTCCATATAGCAGGGCAAACTCTGGATGCTCAGCTCCATATAGCAGGGCAAACTCTGGATGCTCAGCTCCATATAGCAGGGCAAACTCGGGATGCTCAGATGCTGGATGCTCAGCTCCATATAGCAGGGCAAACTCTGGATGGCTCCATATGCGGGATGAGCTCCATATAGCAGGGCAAACTCTGGATGCTCAGCTCCATATAGCAGGGCAAACTCTGGATGCTCAGCTCCATATAGCAGGGCAAACTCGGGATGCTCAGCTCCATATAGCAGGGCAAACTCGGGATGCTCAGCTCCATATAGCAGGGCAAGCGTGAAGACGGGTGGCTGGGAAGGGGCTGCTCTCATTCCCATCCCACCAGGCTGTTGTTAGTCTAGCGCTGGTTAAAAGGCTGGAAGCACAGCCAGCGGTACAGTCCAGGAGGGCAATGGGTATTGGATTGCTCCCTTAGGTCTGTTCTTGAACCTAATCCTCATTAGCCTGAAACCCATTTCAATTAAGACAGGCCGGGCTCCTCCTTTGTCTTTCCTTTAATTGGAGCGTTCCTGCTGCTAAATGGGCAGCTTAAGCATCCCAAAGACCCTGAGAAAAGCCCGGCATGTCCCCTAATGGGGTTTGAAAGTGGAGGAATAGCAGCATAATCAGTCTCTTCCTCTTTGTGTCAGCCCCTGAGTCACACCCCGGCCCCCCTCCCCTTCACACCCTTTCAGTGAGGGGCTGCTGACAGATGGGAACAGGACCCCCACGTCAATGGGGTTTGGCGAAGGCTTTCATGGGCCCTGTTGCCATTCTCTGTCCTCCTTCTTCTTGGCCTTTGTGCCAAGACTGGGAACAAGCTGGGAAAGCTGAGCCCGTCCTGTAAATACCTGCCTGGGCTGGATCAGCTTAAGGCTTAAAGGACAGGAGGGGGACTGCTTGGCACAGCTCTTTATCCCTCCCTCTGCTTGCCTGGCTTTCCGTCCTCCATCCTCTCCTGTTCCCTGGTTTTTACTGTTTCTATACCCTATTTTCCTCTGTTATGCTTTTCACATCTATTTCCCCGGCACCTTTTCCCTTCAATAGCCTTCCATTCATTGTCCTCCTTCCATTTACCCCTTTATGGCTATCACCAGTTGGTTTTTGGCTTGCTCAGGCCTCTTCTCCCTGTCCCTTTGCAGAGGATGCATTACCTGCTTCCATGGCAGCCAAAACTGAGGGGCAAGAAGCCTTTGTCCTGATGATCCTTGTGCTTTCCTGCCCCAGCACCCATGTGTTTGGAGCGATGGGAGCAGTGCCTGCTCTGTGCATACAGCTAATATCATACTGGGCAAACTGGTCTAAACCAAGGCAATGTGTGTCCAACACTACGCTTGTGCACGTGTGATCCTGTGTGTGCTAATGGAGCATGCAGGTCTGAAGGTCAGCCATGCAGGTACTCATGCAAGAGCTGATTGGGTGCTCATGCACGGTGTAATTGGGTGCCCAGGCATGATGCTACTGGGTGCTCATGCATGAACGAATTGGGTGCTCAGGTGTGATGCAGATGTGCACTCGTATGTGTTGTAACTGCTAGCTCAGGCAGGAGCAAACAGCTCATATATGGGCTTAGTGCTCGTGGGCAATGGAATTGAGCAACCAAACACAAATGGATGGGGTGTTCTTGCATGAAACTATTTGGGTGCTGTGTGTACTAATTGGGCCCTCATGCATAAATGAGCTGGGTGCTCATGCATGGGCACGCTGGGCTCTCATGCGTGGCCTGATTGGGTGCTCATGTGTAAGGAATTGGGCTGGGAGCCCTGCTGGGCGTGCTGGGAGTTGTGGTTCTTTCCCATGTGTGATGGAGAAGTCAAATCTCAGCTGTGAGTTTAGGTATTGCTTCTATGTATATTGCCTTTGAAACCACTGTGGCCACACAACTACATGGCTTTAAGCTGAAAGAGTGGAGATTTGGGTTAGATATTAGGAGGAAGCTCTTCCCTTTGAGGCGCTCGTACAGGGTACCCAGGGAAGCTGTCAGGTTAAAGCCATTCCCCTTGTCCTGTCCCTACAGGCCCTTGTCCAAAGCCCCTCTCCAGGTTTCCTTTAGCCTCTTTAGGCACTGGAGCTGCTCTGAGTCGTCCCCATCACAGTCCTGTTTCTGGGAATACTCCAGGGCTCCTCTGCAAGGGCCCGGTTTATCTGTATGCAGCGCTGTCAGTGCATGAACCCGACCTCCCTTTCCTTCCCCCTCCAAGCAGGTCATATATATACTGGGGGTCTCTTTTCTCTTCCATATGGTGTCAAGCCCACCTTGGGCCAGGGACCCTGGGAGAACGCCTGGCAGACAGCTGGGAACAGAGGGAAAACAGCAGCCGCCACTACTGTAAGTTGCAAAGGGCCACAGCAGGATGGGAGAGGGATGCAGCACCGGGAGATGTCTCCCTGGAAACCGCAGCGTAGGAGACATAATGAGGAGGGTCCCTCCCCTCCAACAGCTCTTTAATTCCTTCTTCATCTGCCTTTACAGCTGGGGGAGTGAAGAGCAGGGCGGAGGGGCCGGGTGTCCCCCCCCCAGCACAGCCCATTGTGACTTTATGGCACCTACCCTTAGGAAGCAGGCAGGTTTTTAACCCAGCTGCCGCTATAAGTTATTGCGGTGCCTTGGGATAGCTTGGGAGTGGAGGGGGAGGGATGAGAAAGGAGGTCATGGAAAGGATGCTGAGTGTCCTCAGGATGATCTGAAGGGGGGGGGCGGATAGATGTTGGCTCCCACCTCCTTCTTGTTGGGCTCTTCCCACAAGCGTGGTTGTGAAATGATGGAGCATGCGAAGGGATGCCAGGGGTAGAGCGCTGAGGCAGGCAGATTCCTTCCTGCTGCCTAAAAGCCTGTGGGTTCTTACAGTTCAAAGGCAGATTCAAATGCAGGCGACTGATGGGGAGGAGGGGTAACGGCCCCACGGAGTCAGGGTCCCCTTGTCATCACTGCTGCTGTGCCCACAGGGGGTGAGCTCAGTGACTGGTTTCATGTTCTAGAGGCATTGACCCTGCAGCCCATAGATGCACCCTGGGTGGCCACCCTGTGCAGAAGCAGGTGGGTGCAGGCACCCTGAAGAAGCTCCATCCCATCCACAGGTGTGTTATCCCTGTGCTCTTGGTGCTCATAGAGTCACAGAGTGGTTTGGGTTGGAAAGGACCTTAAAGCTCATCCAGCCCCAACCCCTGCCATGGGCAGGGACACCTTCCACTAGAGCAGGGTGTTCCAAGCCCATTCCAACCTGCCAGGGATGGAGTGGTTACCACTTCTTTGGGCAACGTGTTCCACTCCTCAGCACCCTCACAGTGAAGAGCTTCCTTATATCTAACCTGAACTTCCCCTGTTTAAGCTTAAACCCATCACCCCTTGTCCTATCGCTACAGTCCCTGATGAAGAGTCCCTGTCCAGCATCCTTGTAGCCCCCTTCAGACACTGGAAGCTGCTCTGAGGTCTCCACGCAGCTTCTCTTCTCCAGGCTGAACAGCCCCAGTGTTCTCATCCTGTCTCCACACAGGAGGTGCTCCAGCCCCTGAGCATCCTCATGGCCTCCTCTGGACTCACTCCAACAGCCCCATGGCCTCCTTATGGCTGTGAAGTGCTGGCTGCCCTCCCTCCTGCAGGTCAGGGCTGGGCCGGGTGGGTGCAGGCAGGCAGCAACCATCCCCTCTACGCATGGAGAGGGCTTGCTCCCTAAGGAATGGCATCCAGGGCTGTCCAGCCTTATTCCCAGCCATGGAACCACCCTGCAGGGCGCTTCTCCCCATCCTCCCTTTTTGTCCTTCCCTTCCTTTTTGTTAGTTGAGAAATGAATTTTAAAACCTGGAATCACTTTTCCCTTTGGGGGGATTAAAGCCCTCAGCATTCATCCTCCCAGAGCAGGAAACAGTGGCTTTTCTTCTGGTGCAACTTGGAAAAGACATGGCTCTCTGTTCTCCCTGAAAGCCCCTCGTACTGAATGACCCACGGGCCCTGAATGAAGTGCCTCTCAATTAAAAGTTTCCCATTGATGCTGCCTGAATGAGACCTTGCTGTGGAATTCACCCCGGCTCAATGGCCCCGGCCTTCAGCAAATATTAAGGGGCCAATAGATTTCCCACAATATTTGTACACCTTCCTTTGTAGGGATTTTTCCCTCCATTGAACCAGAAACTGTTAACACATCCGCTCCCGACGTGCCCCTTCTGCTGCTCATTAGGGGCTATGTGCCACCCCTAGAATGGGATGGGGAGGGACAACCGGGCAATGGCCACCTGCTTGTATTCAGCCTTTGGGGAGGCCAAGCCAAGCTTGAAATCCCATAAGGAAAAGAGGTGGGAACAGGCAATGCTGCTCACCATCCCTTTCCTATGCCTGCTTGGGAAACCCTAAGAGAGGTGGTTTCGGTGGCACCATCGCCACTGCGATGCCACCTCTCTCCTGGTGGTCCCAAGGACAACCATAGGGAAAGCTGAGCCTCCCGCTCCCCCTTTCCCAGCACAAAGGGAAAATGGTTTAAGCTGGGGGCTCCCTTGTGCCCTGGGGACGAAAGCTCTGGGATGCTTGAAGTGACAGCTCTGATTGTTAAAGGCCTGTGGCAGCAGGGCTGCCCCCACCCCTATTAACGATGCTAATTAGAAACCATGCAGGGAGAAGAGAGGGGTGGGCTCTGCATAATTTATTCTCACTTAATCTCATTAAGGGGAAAAAAAGGGAGAGGGAAAGGAGTGTGGGAATGTGGTGCATGGAGGGGGAGCTGCTGCTTGGGCTTCTTCGAGCTCCTCTTTCTGCCACAGGACTCAATGGAGCTACGAAGCATCCCCCTGCTTTCCAGGTAGGTTGCTCCAAGCCGCATCCAACCTGGCCTTGAACACTGCCAGGGATGGGGCAGCCACAGCTTCTCTGTGCCAGCACCTCAACCCCCTCACAGGGAAGAACTCCTGCTCCATATCCCATCTCCATCTCCCCTCTTTCAGGTTAAAGCCGTTCCCCCTTGTCCTATCCCATGTAAATAGGAGCATCTCTGACCACCGGTGTACAGGGAACATGGGTCCTTCCCCAGCCTGGGATCAGCGTATAGGGCTTGTGCTTGTGGATATGGAGGGCTCTGGTTCTGCTGTGGGTGATGAAGGCAGGGATAACATTTCTGTGCCTTGGATCTGCCTTCTGTGGGCTGTGAAAGCCATATCCCGTTATCCTCTGGAGCAGAAGGAATTGCCATTCCTTCCCTCCACTGACCTGGAACTTGTTAACATGTTCCTGTGGCCCGTGGGTCAGCAGCAGCACTGCCTGGGTCGCCATGTAGCATTGTGCCGGGGGGAATTAGCCCCCATTCTCATCCCTAATCCCAAGAGATGGGCAGCAGCGGCGGCTCCGCTTCCATGGCCTCTTGCTCCCTCTGGTCCACAGGCACACAAAGGCCAGTTAACCCGGGAACAGCCTGTTTGAGCATCAAGGGAAGGGGGCTCCTTTTGGGAATGGGATGTGGGCTATGGAAGAGGTGAGGGTCGTCTCAAGGAAGAAAAGCCAGATGAGTTCAGCATCTGTTTCCACCCAGGATTTACAGGCCCCTTCATCACACTCATCCCTGCAGTGGCTGGGTGCTAAATCCTGCTCCTCAGTTCTACACCCACCTCTTGCACTGTTCGGGGCTACAAATGAGCTTCCTTTGTACCTAGCAGCACAGATTAAGCACCACCTGAAGCCAGGCTCTTCCAGGTTGTGGTTTGCAGCAGGCATAGCTCAGCACCAGGCAGTCTGTGTGATAGGATGGGGTTCATCATCATGGACTCTGGGACCCCTTTTTGTGGGATAATCCCAACGTGAGGCACAGCTAAAGCACGGCTTAGGGAAGCAGGAGGAGCGTGTCCTGAGCTTTGGACCCTGTGTTGTGGTGTGGCTTTAGGCAGACAGAAGGGACAATATTCACGTGCACAGAGTTCTGCCTAGGGGGTTTCAATGGAGGTGGAGGGTGAGATCCCCTCAGTGGGCCAAATCCTTGGTCTAGAATGAAAGAGAAGCTTGCAGACTGGTTACGCATTCCAGCAAGGACATCTCCAAAGCCTTTCAGGCATCTTCTGAACAGAGCCTTGGCATCCCAAAGGACAAAGCACGAAGGAAGGTGGGAAATGGGCAGTTCCCTTGTGTGGATTCCCCACAGCCTCCAATGCTGAGCACAGGGATGTGGAGAGCAAGAGGCCACAGCGCTGTTCAATAGGTCAAACAGTAGCACTGGCAGTGCTCTCCCACTGTTTGTAGCCTGCCCTCTGCTCCCTGGGGATCTCTGGAGCCACCCATATGGGAAGCATGTGCAGTTTCCCCATGCAATGTACTCTGCATGTGTCTCAAGCACACGGAGGGAAGGGTTCTAAAGCCAAGGGTCCAGGAAATAAAAGGGAAAGAGAATAAATGAATGCATGGAGAAAGCTTTAATCAGACCTCATACTTCCACACGTCTTCAGCCTAATCCTGGCCTCTGGGATGCAGATGGGGCGAAGCTTTGAGCTATCCAGCTTAGAAAGGAAAGAGGCTTTATAGGATGGATATCCAGACTCCAAAGGGACTTGTGGAGAAGGATGTTGGAGACTTTTCATCATCCCCATCCCCGTGCTCTGGGGCACCCTCAGCTGGAAATCCACAGGAGAGACAGCCCCTGAGCCACTATGGGAAAGCACTGCAGTTTGGAAGCTCGTTCCTCCTGTGCTTCCGCACAACCCAGTGAGAACAGCCACCGGGATACAGGGATACAGGCAGGATAAGGGGATGCGGGACAACATCTGTGTGCGACGGGGCTGCACAGTGCCCGTGAAAGCACCCCGTGGCTCCGTCTGCTTTGGGACAATCCCAGTTGTGATGGGAACACATGGCTGACATCTGGGGAAACAGGAAACATTGACGAGCGTTGTCCCAGCAACGGCGTGTCCCTCTCCCGCTGGGAGAGCCATGGGATCGGCTGCCAAGGGAATTCCAAGTACGAGACCAAGGCGACTGATGGATGGGCCGGGTTCAATGGGGAGGGATATGATTAATAAGTGTTATGGCCCCACTGCTCCCGCTGTGCCGCTGTCGGTGCCGGTTAGCTCTGAAGGATGCTTTGATGACTCTATGCCCATGGGCGAGCCACTGACTTGATGAATCTCAGCCAGGGGAATAATGTTTGCCATGAACCCCTTCTGCCTCCCATGGATAATAGCAGGGCCAGCCCGCATTGTGCAGGGTGTGGGATCCGGGTTGGGTACTGAGGTCTGATTTTGGGCCAGCATGGCAATGCAGCAGTGCTCGGCTCTCTCCATCACATCACCCCCCTTAAGGGATCCCAGTCCCTTGCCCTAGTTGGCAGCAGGCTGTGCCAGGGTAAGGAGTTGTGGTGCTTGCTTAGAGATGCAAACACAAGGGCTTTCAGGCTGGAATGTCACCGTGGTCTGGAGCCCGCAGGGAAGTGCTGCTCCGTGCCAGATGATTGTGGTTTGCAAGCCCATGTGTTTTCTTTAGGCACCATGCACCCTGGCAAGGAGCAGGCCCTTGCTGTGGTGATGTCCTGTGAGCTGTTGGCTCACTCTGGATGGGCAGGACCTGCCCTGTGCTTTGGCCACCCTCTAGCACTCAGGGTGCTGGGTGCTCTTTAGGACAGGAGGATGCTGCGGTGTACCCTGTATCCCCACTGATGGCTGCTGCAGCCTGGATCACTTGCTGAAGATGCCGTGTGACTGCACCAGCAGGAGCCTTCATCCCAGAGGATTGTCCTCCTGGTCAGAACAGAACCATTCTGAACGCAGAGCTTGGCTGTGTTCTCCTGCTCCAGCCTGGATAAAGTAAACCTCCTCCCTCCACAGTGCAGCAAGCAAGTCAGGGTGTGCAGGAGGGATGCTCACCCAGAGCTGCTCCGATATGGGTAAGGCTCATTGACTCCACCAGTTTGCCTCCTGCTGATTGTCCTTTTAATATGGAGGGTGAGACGACGCTGGAGCTTCACGTATGCTAAAGGTGGTAAAGTTTAGTTTAGAGCTGCTGTTGCTCAGCTTGAGGGAGGAGTGTAAATCCCAGCAGTGTACAACAGGCAAGCCCCCAGGATGCCCCCAGTAGTTCATAGCAAGCCCAGTGAAGAGCCAGACCCAGCACAGATCAGACTGGTTTGTGTTGGAAGGGACCTTGAAGCTCCTCCAGTTCCACTGGAGCAGCTTGTTCCAAGCCCCTGTGTCCAACCTGGCCTTGAACACTGCCAGGGATGGGGCAGCCACAGCTTCTCTGCATCCCTCTCGGTCCCTCCATGGCTCCTCCCGGCTCCTGTCTGTCCGGTCCCGCCCCGGGCGCTCCGACGGGCCGCTCGTGCCCTCTGCCGGCCCCTTCCCGGTGCTGGCGGCAACAAGGGAGCCGGTGCTGGGGGGGGGAGCAGCAGCGGCCCGAGGCTGCGGTGAGGGGCTGCGCTCGCACCGGTACCCCCGGCCCGGCGGAGCGGGACCCGTCTGCGCCCCTCCATCAGCATCATCAGCGGTGATGGGTTCACACCGACCTCCTGCCGCCGGGAACCCTCCTCAGCCCGAGCCTGGCTCTTCCCTTTCTCCTCTCCTGCTGCTTCCCATCCTATCCCCGTGGCAGGTCTGTCCCATTGCAGGGCAGGAGCCCGCGCAGGGCCCTGAGTGGGGGGGCAGAGACTGGGGATGCGCATCGCTCCCGGCCCGCCCTGCACCGCAGTTTCCATCCACGAGAGGCCACTTTCCCCTAGCGTTTGCTGCTGCAGGCCGGGAATTGCCGGCAGGAGGGATGTGCGTTTAGTCGGGAGAGCGAGCAGAGGACGTAGGGCTGGGTTCTCCTCCAGTATGTGCCTGGCTGTGCTTTTCTGCCCCAGTCCAGCTCCTTGCCAGCTTTTCTCCACTGAGCAATTGGGAAGACACTGCACGGAGGGGGGGTTGTTGGGGCTGTACCTCCTGTCTGGCTTGTGTGGGAAACACCTCTGGCCTTGCAGGGTGCCTGCAGACCAGCCTAGGGGCTGCATCCCCAGCATAAGGAGGATGGGGAGCTGTTGGAGTGAGGCCACAGAGATGCTCCAAGGAGATGCTCTGGAGCCAGGCTGGGAGAGCTGGGCTGGGGAAGCCTGGAGAAGAGAGGGCTCCTGAAGGGGAGACCTGAGAGCAGCTCCAGTGCCTGAAGGGGCTGCAGGAAAGCTGGAGAGGGGCTTGGGACAAGGGCCTGTAGGGACAGGCCAAGGGGAATGGCTTTAACCTGCCAGAGGGGAGACTGAGATGAGCTCTTAGGCAGAAGCTCTTCCCTGTGAGGGTGCTGAGGCGCTGGCACAGGGTGCCCAGAGAAGCTGTGGCTGCCCCATCCCTGGCAGTGTTCAAGGCCAGGTTGGACACAGGGGCTTGGAGCAAGCTGCTGTAGTGGAAGGGGTCCCTGTTTATGGCAGGGGTTGGAGCTGGGTGAGCTTTCAGGTCCCTTCCAACCCAAACCACTCTGGGATGCTACAACCAAAGGTTCGAATGGGCACACATCAAAGCCTCAGGGCCACCCATGGCCATCGGCTGCCTGGCAGGCTGCAGGGTCAGCTCTTGGCATGGAGACAGGCAGGTTAATAGGAAAGGCAAATGGCCCGGGGCCCTGTGAGCTCCAGCTCGCTCACAAAGGGATGCTCTGCTCTGTCTCATGCAGCTGGATGGCAGCCCAGAAGGGCTCACCCAGCACAGGGCACCAGAGCTGGAAGAGCCACCTCCTGTCTGCGGGAAGGCAGCAGGGACTGGTGCTGTGTGAGGAGCTGTGTAGAGACAGAAGGGTCACGGTAGCATCTGGATCTCCTCACCCCAAAGCAAGACCAGGATAAGGATGTCGAAGCTGCCTTTGTGTGCCTGGGAGCCCCTGCCCTCAGTGCTCTGAGCCGCTCGTGCTTGCCATAGGCTTTGGTTTGGGATGTATTTGTCTGTGTGCGTGTTTTCCCCCTGCTTTAGAGCAGAAGGAGGTTGTGCTGGTGCTCACACTGTGATAGAGAGCAGCTCCCCTCTTGGCCCTTCCCTTCTCCTCTCCTGAATTCCCCCCTGTTAATAACTTAGGAGCTGATTTCCCTCGTTCCAGCCACCGAGGCTGCATGGCAATAGGCAGTCAATAACTCAATCAGTGTGAGTAAGATCTAAGCACTGCATCTTGGCACTGTTCTCGTTCCCCCACTTGGTAAAGGTTTATGGCGTTTCATCTCATAGCAGCTCTCCTGCTGCCAAAGCCTCAAGCCAACCTTTTACTTTAGCTGTATTAATAATTCTCCTGGGTCAGCCCTGCTCATATCGTGTTTTTAATTGAACATTCTTTTCCTGCCTCACTTCTGCAAATTCAGCCTTGGGTTTCTTCCAGGTTTTGGAAGGAAGGAAGGGAATGAATATGGCATCGGCTGACTCAGGGACAGCGCTTGTGAGAGCACCAGTGGAACCGGCTCCCCGGGCAGCAGGGGAATGGAGTGGAAGGTCCTGATTAAAACAAGCAGGCGCTGGAGCTGCTCTAAGGCCTCCCCTTAAGGAACCTTCTCTTCTCCAGAGCTGCTCCAGCCCTCGCAGCATCTCCATGGCCTCCTCTGGACTCACTCCAACAGCTCTTGTATTGGGGACCCCATCTCCCAGCATGACCCCATCCCCCAGACACATCTGGCTTCCCCATGGTGCCGGCTCAGGAGTGCCCCCAGCACCCATATCCCCACCAGGGAACCAGCAGCTGTGAATGCCCACCCTGTGCCCAGTGCCTCCAGCTTGGCAGCGCTACACGGGCGCATTGATGGAGCTCAGTGCCCCGATCCCAGCTCGCCCTGTGAGTGGCCTGGCTCCTCGGTGAGGATGCTGTGTCTGAACAAGCCCGCAGCTCCGCAGCAGCTGCTTTCCAGCGATTGCCTAACAAAGACAGCTTGTGTGCCTACAGGAAAAGAACAGGACGTGGTTTCTCTGTACGAGCCGTAAGAGCAGCGTGGACAAGGAACAAACCCTCCCCAGCCCACTGATGCCGTCACTCGCAAGTGACCAGGACCTGTCGCACCACCCCACACCCAGGAGATGACATTGCCCACAGAGACGGCCCCATATCTGTGAATACACCATGCATGTGTGCATTGCTTCCTTATTGACCGAAAGGCTTTCCCGTTGACTGGAACATCGCACCCATGTCCCAAGAGCTGTTAAGCCCATCCCGCTGGGGCTGCTTTGGTTTGTCATGGAGGGGGGTGTCACACCTTTCCCCTTGCACAGGCTTCATCCTTTCCTTCTCCTTCCTTAGGAATAAGCTCTCTTTAAGGGATCTAATTTCCCAAATGAAGTGCCACGGGGAGCGTTCAGCGGGAGCCTGACTCAGATGAGCCTAATGGATGAGGCTGCAATCCGCCGGAGCACTTTGTCTAATTGAAAGGCTCTGCCAAAGGGAGTCACGATGTGGTTCCCCTGACAGGCTCTAAGTAGATGACACAATATATGGAGGCTCAGGCCCCAACGCTGCTGCGTTCAGCTCCTTGGCTCGCCTCCTGCTCCCTGCAGCAAGCTCAGTGCGGTGCTCGGTGGCTTCTGCTGCAGTCACCCCATGGCTGAGCAGCCTCTGCGTGGATGATGGGAGCTTATGGGGTGTGCAGGGGGCTGTGCGGTTGGATTAGCAAAGGAGGATGGAGGAGAAACGTCTTTCTGGGTGATGCTGTGCCTCTCCATCACCTTGGGTCAGTCACTGAGTGTTGTCAGTGCGTGCTAGACTGACCAGAGCATGCTTGAGAGTGCAGAAGTTGCTTCATGGGGCAGTTGTGAAGAGAAAGGTGTTAAGGGGATTTCAGCTCCTATATACTGCAGTACTACGGGAGCAGCAGTTGCTATGGTCAGGCTGGAATGCAGGGGTCTGCCAAAGCCCAGCCAGCAAGGTGTGCAGGGTGCTCGGTCATTATAGGGGCTGGGAGAGGAGCAATCTCTGCAGGCAGTGTGTGCCCATCTCTCACTCCTCCAACCTGCTACATCTCATGATGTGAGGGTGCTGAGGCGCTGGCACAGGGTGCCCAGAAGAGCTGTGGCTGCCCCATCCCTGGCAGTGCTCAAGGCCAGGTTGGACACAGGGGCTTGGAGCACCCTGCCCCAGTGGAAGGGGTCCCTGCCCGTGGAACTGGATGAGCTGTAAGGTCCCTTCACCCCAAACCAGTCTATAATTCTATGATGCTGACTCTCCCCTTTTGCTCAGACGTGTGCCTCATTTCTCTCTCCCTCTCTTGGCACTTTTGATGACACCAGGCCTTTTCTTTGGACTCAGCACTCTGCAGCGCATGCAGCAGGCAGGAGGATTCTCTGGAGCCCATTCGGAGCTGGCAGGGCACTTGGAAGCAGGCTGCCTTCCTCCATCCTCTTTCCCTGCATTGCTGGGTACAGCAGGACCTTCGACTGGCAGTTGCTTGGTGATGCACTGAAGATGCAGCCTGAGGTCTCCAAGCCTGGGCTGCCCCTACCAACATCCTGCTCATGCCCTGGCCAGGAGGCAGTGAGCAGCCTCAGCTTCCAGTCTCCTGTCCTCTCCCTGCATGACCTGAATTCAGTCAGGAGGTGTTTAAGCTGGGCACGGCTTCCCATAGCACAGGGCCTGCCCCAGCACGCTCAGCACATCACCTGCAGACACAAATAGTACTCAGTGGAGAAGGATGTCAAGTGACGTGGTGGATCCTGCTGGGTTTGAAAGCCTCAGGGTGAAGCAGGATACCCCTGCTGCAGTGATGTGAGGGGCTGCTTGGCTGCTCCGCCTGCCCTGTTCACCTCATCTTCATCTTCATCCTCACTGGTTTCGGGTCCTCATGTTATCAGTTCACAGCAGGTAAAGTAAGGCAGAGACAGGCAGTGATTTGCCCAATGTTAGCTCAGAGTGGCTGTGCTCTGTCTCAGCAGCATCCCTTCACTTCGCAGTGAAGAGCAGGCAGTAAGAGGTTAACTCAGCCTCAGTCCCTGCTCCTCGTGTGTGCACAGAATGATGAACGCAGAGGAGAGCATTTGGGAGATGCAATGAGAGGCAGCATCGCCCCGGTGCTGGCTTCTCGCAGCTTGGCACCGAGGGGATGAAATATTTCCTGGCCATCCTATGTGTGGGCACTGAGAAACTGATTTTCACATAGAAGAAGAAGTCTTTTAAGTGCTAATAGTTTCAATGTCTTTCCCCCCCCCCCCCCTTTTCCCATGCTAATGGCAGCAGCAGCAGCTGCATTAACTGTTTTGGATAAAACTCAACACAAAAGCCTCCATCTCCCTGAGAGTCTGCCTCAATCAATCCTGCCTTTAACTCTGCAATGGCTTTAGGGGAATGTGGAAACACAAGCTGTGAGGGCTTGTCCCCTCCCTGCCGGCCCGTGGGCATCCCAGCCCTGTAGCATCGCTGGGTACCACGCAGACCCTTTGTCACAGCGCAGTGAAGAGGAGCTGGGCAGCATCTCCAGCAGCTTTGCAGGGGTTGCCAAGGGCCTTCTAAGCAAGTGCTAAAACCTTGGCTCCTCAAAAAAGAGGGGGCAAAGGAAAAAGCCGGATCCCTGCATGCCCTGAATCTTAATCTCTTCTCTTTCAGCTCGAGCCCTGCTTCCCAGCACCATCGACGTTTCCCATTAAAGCTGACTGTCTTTGTGGTGTCTTGCCAGCTCCAGTGCTGGGGATGCTGGCTGGAGACTGCAGGATGGCTGCTACTGCAGCCCTCAGCACCAAGGGTGATCCTCCTGCACCCAGGAGCAGCATCTTGCACAGGCCAGGGGATGTGATCCGTAGGAACTGGGACTGTGCAGTGGGAGTGCTGGGATTCTTATTGTTTTAAAGAGCTTGTTGCAGGAGGAAAATGGGATATGTCTCTTGGACAAGTGAAAGAATGGAGCTGGGTTATTAGCATTGTGCATTGTGTGTGGTTCTTGCAATCAAGGTTGAGCCACATTTGATATGAGGAGGGTTTTGATCTCAAAGACAGTAACACCCTTTGAGTTGCCTTGGCATAGGGTGGTTATGTGTAGGAAACCAGGCCTTGCTAGCTAGGAGAGCTAAACTGAAAGAGCTGTCCCAGACCCTAGGACACACTGGGGGAATCCATGGAAGCTGTGGTAGGAAGTGGGCAAGATGAGAGCAGTGAATGGGTGCATCCACTTTCAGCTGGATGAGAACTGTAGCATCCCTTCTGTAAAGGCCAGGGACTTCAGTGGTAGGACAAGAGGTGATGGGTTCAGGCTGAAACAGGGGAAGCTCAGGCAGGATATAAGGAGGAAGTGAGGGTGCTGAGGCACTGGAACAGGTTGCCAAAAGAAGTGGTAAATGCTCCATCCCTGGCAGTGTCCAAGGCCAGGTTGGACAGAGCCTTGGGTGCCATGGTTTAGTGTGAGGTGTCCCTGCCTATGGCAGGGGGTTGGAACTGGATGATCTTCAGGTCCTCTCCAACCCAAACCATTCTGTGATTCTATGATTCTTCAGCCCCTCACTGCTGTATCTGTGGCCCCCAGGTCAAAGCCTGCCCCATAGCTCCAGCAGAGCATCACGCTGATGCTATGGGGTAACCAGCATCCACGGGACGGGGTGCTGCCTCTTCATCCCCACCTGAGCGTTGGCGAGCTGAAATCTGCTTTATGATAATGCTAAAGAAATGCTTTGGTTGCACTTTCTCGCCAGCTAATCCAATTTGTCTCCTTACTGCTTTCCAAATGCCTTTTAAAGATCCCTAGCAATGTATTAGAGAAATCCATTTGGTGAGCTACAGCAGAGAGGGGCACTTTTCTTTCCCAGTTATTAGCGAGTGACAAGGTAAGGAACTTGGGGAAGATTGATCACCCGACGAAGCATTTTTACTTTCCCAATTAATCCTGGCATGATTGTAATAAATCCAGGAGTGGGAGTAATTAGATGTGAACGGACCTCACTTCCTTCTGCTGCTGCGTGTCAGGGGTAATGGAGAGAGACATCCTTCTCTTGGAAGTGGCCTAAGGAGACGGCCGGTTAGATGGGGTTTCTGGATAGAAAGATAGATGTCAGGGGCCAGCGTTGGCTTTTCCCTCGATGGGGAGCAGATTTATGCTATCAATCCACATTAAGAAGACTTCGTGCCTACATAGAAATCCAGCAAGTGTAATTCAATTAGCCCCGTGCACTTTTTAAGATGGGATTTGATAATGGAGGGTCATTTGCCCTCAAGTTCACGCTGAATTTTCTTTCTCTTTTCTTCCTTTTTTCCCCCTTTTTGATTAAAAGAGTCATTGTGGTTCACTGGATGCTTTTGCCTCCAAGCTGAGGGGTTGCTAGGTTAAATCTAAAACCATGCTGGAGGTTCATGGCCATTGAAAACACAGGGAGATGGCACCTGTATGTGCACGAGTGCTCTGTGCTGCTGCCTCTTGAAGTGCTAAACTGAGATTGAAGGCTGCCCCTTGTACTGAGCACCTACAGGGGGCTTTGGACAAGGGCCTGTAGGGAGAGGACATGGGGAATGGCTTTAACCCTTCAACCCAAACTACTCTATGAGTGTCTCGTGTCCCCCATTATCACACAGAGACAGCATCTCTGTGACTCCCCTTGTGATGCCGCAGCGCCCATTGAGGCCAGTGGGGCACGAAGCCCCTCTCGTGTGTGTCCATTGGCAGGGAGCTGCTCCCCAGCCCTCAGCCCTTCTCCCACTGAGATCTCATTAATAAATTTACCTATTTGAAAGCCATTATAGAGGCAGACAGCCTCAGAGATGCAGGATCCCAGGGGCAACTTGTTAGCAGCTGCTCTGTAGCTACATCAAGAGGTTCTCTGACAGTACACAAAAGCCATTTGACAATGTCAGGAACCACCGAGAGGGATTAACTTAAAGGAGGAAAGGAGGGAGGGGGGGGAATAACCCCCATTAAGACATGATCTTGGAGCTCATCAGAGAGCCTCAGAGCAGAGAAAAGCAGGCAATGGGGTGTAGAGGGAACCAATACCCTGGCTTGGGGGCCAGCCCAAGCAATGGGGATGCTGTTTCTCCCCCCCTGGTTAATGTTGGGGCTGTTCTGGTTTTCACCCGCGTCTTCTATTTGCTTTGAAGGCTTGGCCTAAAATCTTGTTTCCTGCTATGACGTGGGTGCCACAGCAATGGGAAGGGCTCTGCCCTCGGCCCCTCGCCGCGCTCAGGGTGAGGATTTACCCTGCGGTCACTGGTCCTGCGGTTGCTTTCAGATACCAAACCTCACACACCTTAAAGGATCTGCTCAGAGCAAGCACTGAGCCTGCAGGCACCAGGGCCCCGCCAAGCTGGAGAATGAAGGTCTGACCCTTGTGATAGCCTCAGCTAAGAGCTCCGATAATGGATATCTTGAACGGGAAGTGCTTTGGGGTCAAGCAGCAGAGAGATGCTGGCACGAAAGTGCTGAGTGCTGCAGGAGTGCCTGTACAGTCATTCCGAGGAGCAATAACGCGCAATAAATGAGAGACCTTTGCAGGGTTACTCAGCCCAGCCTAAAAGAGGCTCATTTGCCTGTGTCATGAGCTCTTACAGCTGGAAAAGGAGCCTTCAAAGGATGTAGGAAGAATTATGGTCCCGTCCAAAACACCGCAGCAGCTACTGCTGGAGGGAAGAGACCGCATCAGGCAAAGCTTGCCCAGGCACTTGGCTTCAGGTGTGGAAGGGATGACACAGGTATTGCTGAAGCTTGCAGAGGGCTGGGTGCCTTAAGGTCAGCTCAGCCATGCAGCAATGGCACCACAGCACCGAGGGGTCAGCAGGCCCATGGCACTGTGACAACCTCATTGGGAATAGTGCAATCTCCTCTTCTCTTCTCTTCTCTTCTCTTCTCTTCTCTTCTCTTCTCTTCTCTTCTCTTCTCTTCTCTTCTCTTCTCTTCCTCTCCCTTCCCTTCCCTCTTCCCTCTTTTTTCTCTTTTCTCTCCCCTCTCCTCTCCTTTCCTCCTCAACATTTCAGGCCCCTCCAACAAGCACATCCCGGGAATGCCATCCGAAGGTGCGCAGAGGTGTCAGGAAGCAACCCCCAAATCAGTCCTTGTCACATTTCCAAGACCTCTTGATTTTTCAGAGCCTGACTGAGCTGCTCCATTGTCAGCTTAGCCCCAGGTTTACAATGGCTGTCTTGTGGAGAGCCTGGCCCAGTCCCAGTGATTGATGTGTTTGGGGCAGTTAACACCGCTTATTTGTCATCTGCACTGATTTGCCAAATAGTTTGTTTCACTTTTCCCACCATCAGTTTCTTGGCTGCTTTCTCCTCTTGTCAGCGTGGGGCTTTAGCATGGAGCAGAGCGGGAATGTGCTGCTCCGTGATGCTGCCCAATGCGTCTTATCCCTAAAAGGGTGCTTGCGGTGACTGCGCTCCTTCTTTGGGTGCTGTCCTTTGGAGAAGCCATCTGCATGGTGGAGTTCAACAGGGTCCTGCCTGTGGGACCAAGCAGAGATACAGGCTGGGCAGAGAATGGATGGTGCAGCTGGTGCTGGTCAGTGAGGAGCTCCCCATGACCTGGCTTCAGTGTGCGCTTGAGCACAGAACCCCTGTGCTGAGACCCCCCCTGCATCCTGCATCCTGCATCCAGCTCTGGGGCAACAGCACCAGAAGGATGTGGAGCTGTTGGAGTGAGGCCAGAGGAGGCCATGGAGATGCTGTGAGGGCTGGAGCAGCTCTGCTCTGGAGCCAGGCTGAGAACTGGGCTGGGGCAGCTTGGACAAGAGAAGGCTCCTGAAGGGGAGACCTGAGAGCAGCTCCAGTGCCTAAAGGCGCTGCAGGAAAGCTGGAGAGGGGCTTGGGACAAGGGATGTAGGGACAGGCCAAGGGGAATGGCTTTAACCTGCCCGAGGGGAGACTGAGATGAGCTCTGAGGCAGAAGCTCTTCCCTGTGAGGGTGCTGAGGCGCTGGCACAGGGTGCCCAGAGAAGCTGTGGCTGCCCCATCCCTGGCAGTGTTCAAGGCCAGGTTGGACACAGGGGCTTGGAGCAAGCTGCTGTAGTGGAAGGGGTCCCTGTTTATGGCAGGGGTTGGAGCTGGGTGAGCTTTAAGGTCCCTTCCAACCCAAAGCATTCCATGACTCTATGATTCTCTATTAGCTTTATTATGGTCTTTATTAGAAGCTGAACATGGAGAGGAGGACCCAGGCGTTTGTGTAGGCAGAAAGCCTACAAGGCCAAGTAAATTCACGTGAAGAACTGACCAAACAGGGGCAAACCCATCAGAAAAGCCTGTGAAACCCATTTTCTCTCTTCACAGCTTTGAAAGCAGATGGTGGGGTGGGGCCAGGAGGAGAGAACTAACAAATAACGCAACCCCAGCATCAATCATTCCTCCCCTCTCCTCTTTGCAGCAGTGTTGGGAGCACAATGACACAGCTGGTTCCTTCCACCTTGAGCCCAGGTTGTTTCTGGGCTTTAGAGCGGAGCAGAGCTCGAGGGTGGCAATAAGAATTAATGAAAACAGCAAAAGCAATGTGCCAGGCACTGCAATATTTTTAGCTGGTTGCTGGAGTTTCTAATAGCAGCAGTGTAATAATGGAGCCCTTTGTGCTAAACCTCCTCTGTGTAACAGCGATGACTTCAGAGCCTGGACTCTGCCGTGCTCTTGGCTTGGGATGGAGTCTTCCCACTGCCCCTCAAGCAGAAAACACATGTTTCAGTGATGGGGTTGGGTTAGCACAGGGAGGAAAGCAGGCATTGCCATTCCTTCGCCCTATGGCACCATTTCAGCATCCCCGCATCCCTCCCTGGGGTTTTCATGTGAGTGGTCCAGAGCAGGGTTTGAAGAGTTAAGCCCTATCAGATGGATGCAGGTTTCCTGTGTATGCTGTGGGCCACTTCCTGCTGAAAACCCTATCTCTGAAGACCTCACAGAGGTGATTAAATACGCCATGGTTTTGAGTAACAGCCTTCCTTTGGGATTGAACTGGGAACTGAGTTTTATGGGATAGAAGTGGAAGGGGGCCTATGAGACGATGCTGGGTTACACAAACAGCCCCAGTGTTGAGACCAAAGTCTCTGTGGAGATGCCAAGCACATGGTATAAACCAGTGTGTGTACGATATGCCTTCCCTGTAAAACCCGTGGCAGTTGTGCTGTCTCCAGGCAGATTTAGGCCATGTGAAGAGGATGAGATCCCAGAGATGGGCAGCATTTTGAACACTCAGTAAGGTTCATTTATTCCTATTCTGGCACTTAATTCCTGTTTATGTTCCAGTGGGGGGAGAGAAGTGATTGACAAGTACGCTATCACAGGGGCAAGCAGCCCAAACAGCTCAAAACTCCAGGGATGGACAGGGTGGATGGGCATCTGCTGAGCCTTATGGTGCAGGAGGATGCTGTGTATGGAAACAGAGCAGGAGTGGGGGCACATCAATGGGGTGGTTAAACTTCACCTTGGGTCACCAACACGAATGTTTGAGGCCATCAAGTAAAACAGGCTTGTAAAATGCCTCTGGGAGGGTGGTTAATTTATGGAGGGCAGAAACACTATCCCTCCCCTGGTGCCACTTAACTTTTAGCTTTATATCTGCAGTAATTGCACGTGACATCTGGAAACAGTGTGGTCCAGCCCCTGTGGGAAGCCAGGGCAGGAGGTCACAGTGCTCCAGGGGCAGGCAGTGGTGCTGCTGTGGATCAGGCAAGGCACAGGGAGCCCTGGGTGCCTTCTCACCCTGTGGTAACAGGACACGGTGATGGGCGTGTGGGTGACCTGGTCTGTTTGGGGATGTGGAAGGGGTGCTAGGGGTGGTGGGGAGGGAGGGAGGTCCTGGGAGGGGGTCATAGATGATGGGGTCGCACATGATGGGGGTTACACATGAGTGGGGTCACACATGATGGGACCACATATGATGGGTTGACACATGATGGTGTTACACATGATGGGGTTGCATATGGTGGGGGTCACACATGACAGGGTCACATATGATGGGGTCACACATGATGGGATCACATATGATGGGGTTGCATGTGTTGGGGGTCACACATGATGGGATCACATATGCTGGGGTGACACATAATGGGGATCACACATGATGGGTCACATATGATGGGATCACATATGATGGGGGTCACACATGACGGGATCACATATGCTGGGGTGACACATAATGGGGATCACACATGATGGGTTGACACTTAATGGGGATCACATATGATGGGGTCACACATAATGGGGATCACACATGATGGGGTCACACATGGTGGGGTCACACATGATGGGGTCACACATGATGGGGGTCACACATGGTGGGGTCACACATGATGGGGTCACACATGATGGGGGTCACACATGATGGGGGTCACACATGGTGGGGTCACACATGATGGGGTCACACATGATGGGGGTCACACATGATGGGGGTCACACATGGTGGGGTCACACATGATGGGGTCACACATGATGGGGTCACACATGATGGGGATCACACATGGTGGGGTCACACATGGTGGGGTCACACATGATGGGGTCACACATGATGGGGGTCACACATGATGGGGTCACACATAATGGGGATCACACATGATGGGGTCACACATGGTGGGGTCACACATGATGGGGTCACACATGATGGGGGTCACACATGGTGGGGTCACACATGATGGGGGTCACACATGATGGGGTCACACATGATGGGGATCACACATGGTGGGGTCACACATGATGGGGGTCACACATGATGGGGTCACACATGATGGGGATCACACATGGTGGGGTCACACATGATGGGGATCACACATGGTGGGGTCACACATGATGGGGTCACACATGATGGGATCACACATGGTGGGGTCACACATGATGGGGGTCACACATGGTGGGGTCACACATGGTGGGGTCACACATGATGGGGTCACACATGATGGGGGTCACACATGATGGGGGTCACACATGATGGGGTCACACATGATGGGGGTCACACATGATAGGATCATCACCCCCCCCCGTCCGCTGGGTGCGGTGCCCAAGGGGACCCCTTTGCAGAGCCGAGACGGGGGGAGATCCGCAGCGGGTGCCGGGGGTGGCGGAGCCAGCAGCCGCTCCTACACCTTTAAAAGTCTCCTCACGTTGCGGCGCTGATTATCCATTAACCTGATGCGAGCTCCCTTTCCTGGGGGTGGCGTCCGCGGCAGCGCCGCAAGAGGAGCCGGTAGCAGGGCCGGCTGCTTCCCTTTCTCCCTCCCTCCATTCCCCCCTCCGCCCTCTCCCCCTCTCCTTCCTTATCAGCAATTCAGATTGCATGCAAATCTGCGCGCTTTCTTACAGGGGCAAAGCGGAGGACCCAGCGCTTGGCCGCGGCTTCAGGGGAGCGATATCTCCTCCTCCTCCTCCTCCTCTTGGGATTTTCTTCCTTCTCCCCTCCCCTGCTCTCCCCTCCCCTCCTTCCCTCCCTCTCTTTCTTTCCTCCTTTTCACCTCCCCGAACAAAAGTAGCCCTTCTCTCCGCTCCAGCCCCGCTTGCGAGCGGCTTCGCTTTGTCTCCCCGCTCCGTCGGGGGGCCGGGAGCGGGGCCCCGCGGGCCATGGCGGGGCGGGCAGCGGCGGCTTCCCGGCTGCTCCCGGTATTCCCGGTGCTCCTGGTGCTGCTGGGTGGCGGCGGCTGGGCGACGTGCCCCGAACGGGAGCTGGAGCGGCGGGAGGAAGAAGCCAACGTGGTGTTGACGGGTACGGTGGAGGAGATCATGAACGTGGATCCCGTCCATCACACCTATTCCTGCAAGGTAACCATTTGGGAATGGGAATGCTGGGTGGGTGGGTAGGGGGGGGGGGGGCTGCAGGGAAACTTTCGGCCCCGGGCAGGCGCTTGCTCGGGCGGCCGCATGTGGTTCTTATTGTACGCTTTGGTGTGTAATTAGGTATTTTTAGCCGGCGGAGGCTCTTCCCCGCCGGGGCTCCCGCCGCTGTGCCCAGGGGAATCTCTCAAGGTTGCTTTTTATGGGCATTTTCCCCCTCCGTGCCCGGGATGAGGAGCGGGATCCCAACTTTTCTCCCCCGGCGGGGCGGTGGGAGCCGCTCCTGGCTCTGTCCCTGTTGACTTTAGCAGCATCTTGAGTTCCTCCAGCTCGAGCTATTGTTTAACTACGAATCTGGCCTCTGGCGATGTTTTTTTCTCCCCCCCCCCCCCCCCCCCCCCCCACCTCCTCCTCTAAGCCGAAAGTCTCTTAAAGTACTGAGCAACCTGAAATACCATCCGCCTGGTTGTCAGAAAACGTGCTCTATGGCTTAACCCTTCCCGGGGCAGGAATCTCACTTGTGAGGACTTGCTGCTCCATTGCCTTTCGCTCTTCTTCTTCTCCCCCCCCTCCCAATCCCCTTTTCTGCTCATCCCTAAAAAGTGCTGCGGTTCCTGCCTGTGGTTAGTGCTAAGCAGGGCCTGGGGGTGATGCACAGCAGTGGTGCAGAGGTGGATTAACTTTATACCACGGCTTTACCCTCTTGCTCTGGAGCATCTCGCCTTAGTAAAGTAGTTGAACAGCTTCTGCCTGTCCAGCTGGTGCCCGCTGCTTCACGCTTTGCTCCCATTGCTCTTCCTGTCGTGATACAACACGGCACAATCTGTCCCCTTGTCAACGAGATCCCAGACCCTCCAGGCTAGAGCAGGGACCGTATGTTTGCAAAGTGTCTGGCACATCCTGGGTGCTATGTGGAAAACTAATAAGCTGCTGCGAGCAGCCGGTGTCCTGCAGCAGCTTGGGGCGCATATGGCCGCATGGATGCGGGCCACCTGATGCCAGGGCAGGGGTTGCCATGCAGGAGGTGGTCCAGCGAGGTTAGTGATGGGTTAGAAAGGCTTAGCTAAGAAATAGGGCTCTTTCCTCCCACTGCGGGCAAGCAGCGTGGTGCCTGGCTTCATCTTGCTGCATCAGAGCAAGGCTTTAGGTCAGGAAAAGCGGTTTCCTTGTGATGGAGAGCCTGCTTGCTCAGCAGCTCTGCGTTAGGAAGGGTGCAATCAAGTCTAAGAGCAATGGGGAGGAACCTGGCTTGATTTGAAACACAGTTTGTATCGCTCAGGTTGGGAACAGAGTCTTTTGCCCACTGCTCCCTGAGCCATTCCCAAGGAATGAGGTGGAGAAGGTTTGTGCTACTGACTCCAAGGATCATGGAATGATTTGGGTTGGAAAGGACCTTAAGATCATCCAGTCCTAACCCCCTGCCATGGGCAGGGACACAAAGAGACAAGATGCAACAGACACAGGACTCCAGAGTTAGCAACTGCTGCCATAACTACACTGGAAGGCCAGAACACGCTCCCAAGATACCTTTGTGGTCCTGTGAAGGGAGGAAAAGCTTCCACCTTGGATGGAAGTGCCTGTCCCATCTCACTGTGGCAGTGCTGCTGACTCTCCTGCTTGTGCTGTGACACTCAGTTTCTTAGCCCAGTGGCTTTTCAGTGCTTCGCCTCCACATCGAGTCCTTTCTGTGTGGTTCTTAATGGTATATTCCTAGGGTCTTCGCAGGGAAAAGGTTTTGAAATGGGGCTTGGGGGTGTTTTTAGGACCTGGGAGCAGATAAATCTCTCCTCACTGTGATTTAGAGTGTAAGTCACAGTGCTAATGGCTTGTGTCACCCCAAGATCTCACCTTTGAAGGTCCCCTTCTAGCCCCAGCTGTTCTATGATTGTATGATTCTACCTCGAAGTATTGCTACTGCTGTAATTCTGCTGGTGCAGGGATGGACCTGCCTGCGTTTTGGGTTGGTTCGGGTGTGTTTTACCAAACACTTCCATCCCAAAAGGGCGGGTTGGCCATTAAACCTGCCCCCTGGTGCTCTGTGGAGCTGGAATAAACCCAGGTGCAGAAAGGATGTTGCTGGTGGGAAGCTACACGTCCGCTTCCTCACTGTCCTAACTGCTCTTAGCCCCTGGGGTTGCCTCCAAATACCACAGTTATCTCTTGTCAGCTCTTTATCTGAAGGGCAAAGGCAAGGGCCAAGTGTGTGGTGGGAGTTCCCTAGAGCCTACACCCAAAACAGTGTTATTGGGTGGTCTGGGAGGGAGCACTGCTGTCTTCTTGGCCCCAGTTAAGCCCTAAGCCCTCCCAGCTGTAGCCTTTGATAGGTGCAGATAAGCACATTGCAGCTGAGAAGCAATGTGAAGTTCATGTTAGATGAATGCCTGTAAAGAGCCACCAGCCATTCCTTTGCTGTTAGAGGAGATGGATAATAAGGAAGAAGAGGCTGATAGATCTCTTCACATGGCTTATGTCTCACTGAGGGATGTGACGTGGGGACCTGGGCTCTGTGCTGGCTCCTGCCTTGCTCTCCCCAAGCTTTTGGTTCTGCTGCTCATCCCATTTGCAGCCTATGTGCTAGCATTGCCCCTGCTTTGAGCCCTCTGAGGGGCCTTATTCTGCTCTGACCTGGTATTTATGAAGGGAGCTCCTATTTATAGGACAAATACAGGTTCTATAGGAAGTGTTGCCAAGGATGTGGATCCTGTTCCAAACAATAGAGCCCGTATTTTGGGGGGTAGCAGTGGCTGTCTCCAGCGAGGGTTGGATGTGGAAGTTGCTGGGGGAGGTGGGTTTGATTTCCCCTTGCTCCTAAGGGAAGGGCTGCTGGATTCTGACAGGGAAAGGCACAGGAGAGGGACAAGCAAGGGGAGAGGGATGACAAAGGGAGGGTTTGACAGAGCTGAGTGTGAAGCTGTAAGTGATGCTGATACTAATGAACTGATGCTAATAGTAGTGATGACCCTACCTCTGCTCAGAGTGACAGCTCTCTTTCTATGAGACTATGCTCCAACTCCTCACCTTTCTTTACAAGCATCTTCCTGGCAGGAATCCTTTAGCCCTACACGTGCCTGTACAGGTGGTCCCATTCTCCCCTATGGAATGGGACCCACATGACATTGGAAAGCCCTTTGGCTCGCTGGGTTTGTGCAGCCCTTGAAATACACTCTTGCAAGGCTCTGCTTAAATAAAGTTCTCACTCTGCCTCCCTGTCGCTGCCAGGAGCCTTGTAAACCAGCCTTAATTCAGTGTTTTATGTGCTCGCTGGCAAGGAGTGAGTTAGTCTGCTCTAGGGAAGGCACCTCTTGGAACTAGGTTCCAGCCCAATTCTTTCTCTCTGCCTTTTCTTCCCCCATCCTCGATGTAGCCGGTGAGTCACCCCTGACAGCGTCTTAATTGCCTGTGATGATGAATGGGATGCCCTACAGGTAATTGCTCGGTCTTTGGTGCCTTCCCATCCATTCATTATAAGGCGAATAAGGGTGGGGAGAAAGCTGGTGGACTCTGCAGTTGCTGTGGCCTGGCTCTGAGGTGCATGCCTACAAGAGCCATGCCAATTAAATCGCATCACCATCTGCTCCAGAGCGAGGGGGAGGCATTCCCCTTCCTTAGCCCTACCTGTGAAATGCCCCGCTGCCGCTGCCTCCCATCAGGAGCCTCAGGCTGCGCTCTCTGTGTGTATCCCCCCCCCTCCACCCTTCTCCCTTTTGTCTCCTTTGTGTTGCTGGGTTCTTGCCCCGGTTGCTTTGTGCACCTCAGTGCTCGCAGCCAGCGCCTGCCCTGCGGCTGCGGCTCCTGCTGCTGCTGCTGGAGGAAGAGGAGGTGGAGCTGGTGGGGCTGCAGGAAGGTGCCTGGACTTGACTGTGGGCAGAGCACGACCGCAGGGCGCTGCGCTGCCGATGGGGAAGCAGGAGGACGGTGCTAGCGCTGAAGCTGTGCTCCTTAGACACCGTCGGAGGTGCTGCGCTCGCTGGTGTGGCTCTTTGAAGGGGGCTGCCTCCCGTGGCATCGCCTGCATGTGGTGGAGCAGATGGCTGTGTGGATGCTGGGATTCCTTGGGTGATCAGAAGGGAGGGAAGCTGCCTGTCACAGCTACCCTGCCTTGCCATCTGAAGCTCCCTCTGCTTGCTGGTTGATTGCCATCGCTCTCAAGAAGAGAGCTCACGCTGACAGGGCTGGGTACCACCCAGCAGCTCCTCAAGAGGGCTTTGGGGGCTGAAAGCAGCTGTACAAAAAGCATTGCTTCAGCCCCTCTTTTCTCCCCTGCCCAGCAGCTTGGGAGGGCTGGTACCCTGCACGTGAGTTACTGCTTGCCCTCTGGTTGCTGGGGCATCGCTTAGCCCTGGCCCAAGGGGAGCTGAGTCCCTGCTGGAAGCCAGCTGAATGTGGAAGCACATGGGTACGGTGTCTCCAGCTAACCTGGGAGCAGCTATGGCATGCACAGCTTCCACACAGGGGCTGTCACAGGGGTGTTGATACCTGGGATGGGTTTTGCTCTCTGGTATGCAGAACAAGGCTCGCACCATTGGTACACACAGGGCCTGCTGGGCTGGGTGGGAACTGAGACCCATCAAGCCCAGATTCCTTTTGCAAGGTGGGCAAATATCACCCCTTAAGGAGGAGGTGGGAGAAGCAGGAGGATGGGAGGATAAAATACACTCTTAAGCTTTGTTCTCAACCTTCAGATGCACCCAAAGAGCACAAGCAACACTCAATTTGTTCCCTTTTTATGCTTGACAGAAGGACCTTGTGCTGAGCAGGATGCTCTCACCCCAGCCTGCTTGCTCCTAGGGGAATAGCCCTGTTTGCTTGCCCCAGCACCTATAGCTGCCTGCTCCTTGTTGAGTCAGGGACAATGCATTGGAGTTGGGCTCAAGAGCATTGTGGACCTTGAAGCAATGGATCTTGACCATTAATACTCAGCTTGCACCCCTGAAGTCCTGTATTTAGGGCTTCAAACGAGGGCAAGATCAGTTAAAGGCCATGAGAGCTGCATGGTTTTAGCCTCTTACTTGAACTCTGCACATCAGGTCACTGTGTGTGTCTTGTGTAGTCACTGAGTAATGGGATGGAGGTGTTAGGTACAGAGTAAGAGTCTGTCTGAACAGTCTCAAGCCCACACAATGCGCTTGAAGGGATGTGCAGGGCAGCTGACAGTGAATTGCACTTACACATAACTAAACATGGCTTGCTCTGCTCTGTGCTCTCCTCCTCACCTGTGTAACAAGTCTCCTCACCTAAACCCCAATACCAAGCATGGAAGTTGTCCTGTTGCTACCTGCCCCTGTCAAAAGCCCTTCTCCAGGCTTCTGGTCAGCCCCTTTAGACACTGGGAGCTGCTCTAAGGTCTCCCTGGAGCCTTTTCCAGCTCAGCCTCAACACGAGCATCCTTTCTCTACCCCTCTCATTCCCCTTGGAACTGCACTCCTCAAGTACGTGTGTGCCTGCTTCAGAGAGGGAATCAAGAGCCCCTTGTCTCTGAGCTGCCACCTCCTTGGCTGCCTCGGTGCTTGGCACAGAGTGCTCAAGTGCTCTTTGGGCTGTGTAGACAGCCAGAGAATGCAGGTGAATGGGCTCTCGGGCTGTTCTGGGAGGGGAGATGCAGGCAGGGAGTGTGATAAGCAGGGCCAGGGATGCCTGTGGTCACAGTCATACCCATGCACTGCAGCAGCCACCCTTGCTCCAAGCTGAAACCTCGGGCTGCTCTCTGATGAGATGCTATTACGTGCAACTCACCGACTCAGCTTTGTGTTGTCCCTGCTATAGAGCTGCAACAGGAGGGTTTCTGACCTCTCTGGTGTGGATGGGGACGTGCCTCGGGTGTCCCACATGCACTAAAGATCCATTTTAGTTTGCCACAGGGAAGCTGCTTTGCTGTCGTGTCCAGATCTTGCTGTTTTGGGCAGGGGGATGAGCCAGTGATGCAGTCCAAGGAGACTGTTCTAGAGCTGCTGGCAGCTCCAGTGGCCAGGACTTATTTTAGTTCCTGAAGTTTGGATGAGTAAAGAGAACAGGCTCCTTCTGCCAAATCCTCTCTGTTTTAGCAGATCCAGCCTGCTAAGGCAAAGGTTTTCTTTCCTTGTTTGTAAGTTGAACAAGAAACTTGAGCATAAGTTGCTTTTGACATTTCTACATGGCATGTTATCTGCTCTGCCTTTTGTCTCCCTTGTCAGAGCCAGAAGACCCTTCCTTTCATTCATTCACCCACCCCATCTGCTTCCTCCTGCCCCTGTTTTAAGGCTCAAAGCCTCCCCCGTGGATGCTCTGTAGTGTTCCCTGGTTGGGAGCTTCCAGCCATTGAATGTTCCTATCAAAGCTGTTTTCTTATGCAGGAGTGTGTTTTTCTCCCTCGATATATATCACCACTGAGATTTTGGTGTGAATCGGGGTGAACTGTACAGGCTGGAGACTGTCACCTCCAATGATGCTGCCGACACCAGCATCCTGCCCTTGGTAGGGCTTGAACCATGTCCCTGTGCTCTGTGAATGACGGATCACAGCATCTTTACATGGAAAGGGTCGGGTAGGCGAGTTGGATCTCACTTTTAATCCAAGAGTGGATCTCCTACTATCCATTTGGATTCTTTATTAGTGATAGGCAGAGCATTGGGCACAGCTTTGGCAGAAAAGCCTTAGCCTTTGTTGGCCATGTGTTGTGCTTTTAGAGGGATTTCCATGAAGCCCAAACCACCCCTATGCCCCCTGTGACAGCGTGGTAGGAATGAACCAGGGCCAGCGGGTGCTAACCGTGCGTGGAACGGTCTCACGTGCTCCTTCTCCCTCTCCTTCCAGGTGAGAGTGTGGCGCTACCTGAAAGGCAAAGACATCGTCACCCACGAGATCCTCTTGGATGGCGGGAACAAGGTGGTTATCGGTGGCTTTGGGGACCCTTTGATCTGCGACAACCAGGTCTCGACTGGCGACACGAGGATATTCTTCGTCAACCCTGCCCCGCAGTACATGTGGCCGGCGCACCGCAACGAGCTGATGCTCAACTCCAGCCTCATGCGCATCACCCTGCGCAACCTGGAGGAGGTGGAGCACTGTGTGGAAGGTGAGGCTGGAAGGCGGCTGCAGCGGTTCCATGGGGAATCCTGTGCTCTTGGTTGGTAAATGCTGCGGCAGGGGGTTGGAATTGGGCGATCCTAAGGTCCTTTCCAACCCAAACCGGTCTGTGGTTGGCGAATGGTCTCGCTGTGGATGAGATGGAGCAGTTCTGTGTGTGACCAGGGTCATGCTGCTCTATGTACTCTGCTGTCACAGGCATTGACCTTCTTGTTAGAGGCAGTGATTGCAACCAAGGCACAGCCAAACAAGGTTGCTTTATGTTGTTTTTACCCCAGATTTGGTGTAGGTTCTCTCTGCAGTGACCCCTGTGTGATTGGGAGCATCCCCACTGCAAGTCCTAACACAAGTGTGTTGCAGGCACTTAGAAGGGGATTTAGGTTCCTCGCACCTGAGTTAGGTTTTCCTATAGGTTTAGAGATAAGAAGTCAATGGGTTCATCTTGTGGTGAAGGCTTGTCCTTCATGGTGGTTACTCCTTGCTTTCCAAGTCAGCCCTGTGGACTCCTGCAGGGATCCAAGAAGCCAGCTAAGTTCTGCTTATGGGTAAAGCAACTAAGTTCTGCTTATGGGTAAAGGTGTGCTTCTGTGTTGTGGTGAAGCCCTTTACCCCTTACACATTAATCTCTGGATCCTTTGCTCCCAAAAGCTCTCTGATGAGGCAGGTTGGAATGTTGTGTGCTGCTCATGGAGTACATGTGCATCATGTTGACGTGAGGGTGGCTGAGTTACTAGTGCTGCTGTGGGTGTAACAGCATAGCTGTTGGGAAGAGCTGAGGGGGAGACAGCCCATATGTGCTCTTTAATAGTGCCTTAGACATTCAGGTGTGGAGATGTGCCTCTATGGAGAGCAGATCTGGATGCCCAACCACCTTAACCATACTCCCATTCATAATATTGTATTACAATATAATATATATAATATAATATACTCCCATTCATCCCATAACCCATTCACCCGGCTTCTCTCTTCCCCCTTTATGTGTTCTAGCAAGAGCTCCAAGCTCATGGGGGAATGTGGTGTCCCCAAAGCCCTTTGCTAGGGTCTGAGCATGTCCTGGGAGCAGATAAGTAAATAAGGGAAGGAACGCAGGAATTTTGCACAGACAACAAATAAACATGCAGATTGGCTCCCTCTTCCCCTTGGATGTGCAAAGGAGAGGCCATAACCCCTTTTTTCCAGCTGGGAATGCTGACAGAGGTAAATGACCGAACTCATGGCCTGGGAGGCTGGGAAAGGGCTGGTTCAGCAAAGTGGCTCTCAAGAGGCACTGTCTTGAATGGTGGTTGCAAGTGGGAGGGATATGAGATAGATACAGATATATGTAGATATATTCCATGTATTGAAAGGTATCAGTTCTGCTCCATCCTTGCACCTACTAGAGAGGGATGGAAGGGAAAGAAGAGCGTGGATTTGTTAACCCTGAGCAAACACTTGGAAGAATTCTGGCTTCACTGCTTTGCCGTGTTCTTTGTCACGCTCCTTTTGCACTCACTGGAGGTGAGCTGGAGTGGCTGAGCCAGTTGGGTCCTGTTTGTGGTGAAGGACGTTGTCCCTTAAGGCCCCTGGGATATAAGGAGGGATATAGTTTCCCTCCTGGTAGAATGGATTCCTTGTAGAATGGGACCCATTCCTGCCACGGGCAGGGACATCCTCCACTGGGCAAGGTTGCTCCAAGCCCCTGTGTCCAACCTGGCCTTGAACACTGCCAGGGATGGGGCAGCCACAGCTTCTCTGGGCACCAGCCTGGCCGGTGGCTCAGCACCATGGGCTTTCTATGTGCTAACAGGTTTGCTATAGAGCATGGAACAAACTGACCACCAAAACCATGGTTTCCCTCAAGCTCTACTTAAGGTTCAGGCCTCTCCTGAGGTCTCTGCAGAAGTCCCTTTCGGTTCACCCATGCAAACCATGGAAACCCATGCAAAACTGGGCCTGAGAACCTGCTCCTGCCACCCTAGGAACCATTTCTGAGCTCTTGAGTGTGAGAATTTAGCTCCAGGACTTGTTTCCCAGCAGCTCTTCAAAGCAAAGCTGCCCAGAGCGTTGCTCCGTGCTGTGTTTTGAGCTGGAAAACAAACTTTGGAGTGCTTCTGCAGAAAGAATGGGAAGAATGGTGGCAGCTGAGTGGAAAAACATGGATGTTTTGAGTGTCTTCACCTCCTGTCGCTTGGAAAAACCCCAGCCATCACAATCTTGCCTAAGAGGAGAGTTCAGATGAGGGCATCCCTGTGAAACAGCTCAGGTTAGAGTGGAACCGGTGCGTTTGGGTTACACTTAGTTGTGGTCATAATGTTTCGAGCAGCTGTAGTCCAAATGCTTCAGCTAAGCTCTGCAACTGCCTGTAGCACTGAGGGCGCCTGGAGGGAAGGTTTTGGTGCTGAGCAACACGGGGATGGGTGTGGGATGCTGGGTGGGACACGTGCTTGGACTGGGTCCATGGATGAAGGAGGATGTTCTGGTGGCTCCATGGGGGAAGGCACGGAAAGGGAGATGGTCCCAAGCAGCACGCAGTGATGTGTAGCATCAGGAGTGGATTTCCTCTTGTTTGGGATATCTGGATGAGGCTTCCAGGGAAAGAAACAGGGAAGGTCAGGTTGGATATAAGGAGGAAGCTCTTTACTGCAAGGGTGGTGAGGCACTGGCACAGGGTGCCCAGAGAAGCGGTAAATGCCCCATTAATGGCAGGGATCAAGGCCAGGTTGGACGGGGCTTGGAGCAAGCTGCTCTAGTGTGATGTGTCCCTGTCCATAGCAAGGGGTTGGAACTGGATGAGCTTAAGGTCCTTTCCAACCCATGATCCCATGATAAGTGCAGGGCTTGCTCTATTTGTGCCTTGAATGGTGATCCCTGCGTGAAGAAGAGAGCTGGGCTCGCCGTGCAGGTCTAAGAGCATCCCAAGGCGCAGCAGGAGCGGGCTCCATGGTAGGTGCAGCGCTCTCCTCGCCTTGCTCTGCCCTGACAGAGCCATCAAGCACGCTCCTGTGGAGCCCAACAGCTGACTAATCCCCTGGGTGTGTGGGGCTCACATTTCCCTTTGATCCCAGCTGCGCTTGAGGAAAACGAGGGCTTTTTGTGTGCGGTGCGGGAGGGGCGGCGTTGGCTTTGCGCTGAGCTGGCTGGGTGGAAGGAAGTGCGCATTAAACCTGTGTTAGAGCCTTGGTTAATGAGAACCCCGGGCTCCTCTTTAATAGCACCTTGCTTGTGGCATGATTTGTGTTAACACCGGGGCGACTGCCCTGCTTGAGGCAGCTTGGCTGGCTTTGGAGGTGTGTTTGGTGCCTGGTGTTTGTGCTTCTATGGCATTCAATGGCTTCTCTGCTGCTGCCTCCTCCAGCTTTGGGGCTGCTCCCCTCTGCGTGGGCAGCAAAGTGGGGGCACGTTGGGTGCTGCATCACCCAGCCTAGGATATAGAGGGGACAAAAGGGGTGCTGCTGTGAGGATAGAGCCTTTGGAACTCCTTCCCATATCGATGCCCATGATAAAGCGAGCTGCTGTGGCTGGTGTTCAGCATGCAGCGCGCTGCAGATGCTCCATATGTTTCAAATGTCACTTGGCTCCCATTGGAATTCTCATTCAGCCAGTCCAGAACTCTCCTCCGACTCTTTATCTCTGTGGCAACACTATTAATTACACCCAGGGAAGAGCTGCATCCAGTCCTACAGCCTCAGTTCTGCTTGTGACTACTTGAGAGCAGGGCTGCTTTGCAAGCATCTCCCTTTAAGTTACACCATCCATCCTGTTTTGTCTATTCCCCGTTCGCTTCTATTCTGTCCTCTCTTTCTCTTTTAGGTCTGTGCCTCCACAGAACTGAGGCGTTTTGTTCTTGTAAACCAGCCCATGCAAAATCATCCTTTCAGGCTCCTTACACAGGCACTAAGGCACGCACAGTAGGCTCCTCTCAGCAAGGAAATGGCTGGCATGGGGCTGTATTAGGTGATTCGGGCTGTGGTCACTTCCCATGCTCTGGTCTCTTTGTAGCCCTTCTCCACCCCTGCAACTATCCCTTTTGAATCCATCATTGTGCTTCGGAACAGGCGAGGGAGGGGGCTGGAAGAGGGTTAGTGTGTGGGTTTCTTCTTAAAGGAGGTTTTTTTCTTCCCTTCCCTCCTCTTCTTGGCTCTGTTTTGCACTGGAGATAATGAGAACAGCATCAACACCTCGGGAGGGTGGCTGAGTTAGCCAGCAGCTGCGAAATGTAGTGAGAGGAGAGAATCCAGCACTGAACACTCCTGGGGCCCTTCCTGCTTCCCCATCCGCAGCAGGCAGCTTGGGATGCAGCGGTGGCTGGACCAGGGTTCCTCTGCCGCTGTATCCGAGTGGCACTGGGGAGAGCAGGGACTGCTTATGGATGGATGGATGGATGGAGCCAGATCCCATCCCTAACCCTAACCAGACCCCATCCCATTCTGATGCTGCAGAAGCCTGCCCCATGCACAGCCCTGGCCCTGTGCACCCAAGGGATGTTCTCGATGTTATCATGGGAGGCTCTGTGCATGCTCCAGGCTGAAGGGTCTGTTTCCTTCCCTCCGTTGCATGGTAGTAACACAAAACATCCCACGGGTTTATGGCAGTAGCTGAGAGTCGATTTGTTTAGCAAATTCCGATGGAATTTTAATCTGATGTGGGAGGCTACTGGTCTGGGAAGGCTCCTTTGGCCTCGCTTCCCGCTCTGGCACATCCTGCTGCATTTCTGTGTGGGATCAGCTTCGTGGTCTGCAGCACATACAGCGTATCCCTTGGCTCTAGCAGCCCTGACCATGTGCTCTTGGGTCTGTTTTCCCTCTGTTTGCTCCCCTAATAACTTGGGGACACACACACTGTGTGCTACAGAGGCTCTGTGCATCCTTCTGTCATGTGTGTGATGCTATTGAACTGCTGAGTGCTGGCTGGGGCTGGTACCTCACATCCTGACGGTGGGAATGCGCAAGGAAGCAGCATCTTCCCTTTTCCATCCTTTTTGTAAAGACATGGGATAGAAGAGAAGGGAAGGGATGTGGAGTGGGGAAGGTTCTACGAGTTCCCATAGGTGACCTGTCTAGAACATTCCCACTTGCCACCCTTAATCCCCGCAGCCTCCTTTTGCTGCTTCCCACTGCAGGATGCTTGCACAGCATCAGCCTTGCTCAGGGGACTTGTCAAGAGACGGGGAGCTCTCCATGGGCACGTGAAGCCTTTGGTGACGGTGGTGGCTTTGTGTAGGAGAAGAAATCCCTCTGCGAGGGTGGCTGATCCCATGGGATGGCCGGGAGTGGGTGCGAGTGGAGGAACGCTTCCAACTGGCAGCATCACAAGGCTGGCTCCGAATCTCTCCCTCTGAGCATCCCCCATGCTGCCTGCCTGAGCGTTTTGGACTCTGGCATCGCCTTCATCCTCTTTGCACCCCCTGCTTTGCAGAACTTGGGCTCCTTGATAACCAGGGCAGGGCTCAGGTGCAGCTTTTCTTGTCTCATTGCCTCTCCTTGACACCTCCTTGTCCCTATCCTGCAGCCACTGTGTGAAACGGGGAGCTGCATCCCTCCCTTCTCCAGCTGGATGAGACCCACGCTGCTTTAACACATGTGCTAGGGGTCAGCCCTACTGATGCTTTGCAGACAGCCTGTGTGTGTGAGCATTTAACACGCAGGATTTTGGTCATGGTGTCAGAATGTGTCGCTTTAAAGGTGTTGCCACGCTATAACTGCTTCTATCCAAATCTCCTGCCTGCTCCCTAGCTCCTTTGCACAGGGTCAGACACACGTGGGAGCAGTCAGCCCTGTCACACCGCATCTACCACAGGTATAAATGAAGCGTGCAGGCGTGGCTGCTTGCAGAATGCACCAGACACTCACATGCATGAATCTAAATGCTGCAACCCATTTGCAGCTACCAATAGCACCCTTCTGGCACGGGGAGAACTCAGTTCTGTTTCTCTCTGGTACCGATTGCTGGCTCCTGATGCTTGAGGTGGGCAAAGCTGTGCCTTTGGTGCTGCTTCCTTTGGACTCTCTCTGGCCAAGAGCTGGGGTACAGGATGCGCAGCTCATCCCAGGTATCCATAGAAGCTGTGCTTGCAGAAGGGATGCGAGGGAAATGGCTCATCTGGTTTCCAAATGAAGCCTGGGAGCTGGGTTCTGCTGATGGAGAGGACAGAGCTGACCTGTCCGAGCTTCAGGCTGCCCGTGGTGGGGCAGTGGGCAGCTCCAGTCCAGCCTTTATCCATCAGGAGTTGCTCAGGCTTGCTCCATTCTAATCCTTACCCAGGAGTGGGACCTCGGTCTGTTTATCTTATGAAACACTCTGCAAAGAGCCTGCATTCCTTTGGGATGACTTCCAGGAGCAGGAAGAGAGTGCTTTGATGTGCTGTGTGGCCAAGGGGAGGACAGATCTCCTCCTCTGTGTTGGGCTGCGGGTTGGAGGAGGTGAATGATGCTCTGCAAGCTGCCCCCTCCTTACAAAAGCCATTCTAGCTGTGCCTTGTTCTTTCTTTCCTTGCAAAGCTGCCGCTCTTCCTGCCTTTCTCAGCTCCCTGGAATCCTTTGATTAGCAAAGGAAATGGGACTCTAGTGCTTTCAATAATTCATACCCAATTTGGCTAATTCCAGTCTGGCTGCAGTGCAGGCTACAAAGCGAATGAGAAAGTGTGAGCTTTCAAACCACTCTTGCTTGTTTGCTTCCCATGCTGACTCCTCCGGCTCTCCCTGTGTCCATGTTGATCCCTGTTCATCTTCCTGCCAAACCATGGCAAGCTGAGCAGTGTGAATTGCTGGTCTTGGCCACTTCCTTTTCTTGCCTGGTTGCTTTATGAACGATCTCCATCGCTCTTACATCCGAGCCTCGAGCTGACCCGTATCCCTGGGTAAGTGCTTCAGGACTGGCACCTCTGACTGCTGCCTCTTATCCTATTTCTTTCCCTGCATAGTAGTGGCTGTTGGAAAAGAGCTGCAGGCTCCCAGAGGATGTTGTGTCATCTTGATGGGCTGTAAGTGCATCTTCTGTCTAATATTAGACCACTGTGCACGCTCTGTCTTGCAGGGATGCTAAGTAGCTTAAGTGAGCTGGAGGACTGGCTGTGCCTTCAGATACACAGGAGTGCTTTGGGGTTGGAACTGGTCTCATCCAAACTGGGAAGAGAGGGAAGTGCAGACCTTCAGAATTGGTTGGAGAACAGTATGAAGCAGTTCTCATTCCTTTAAGGGCTTTAAAGCCATTTGCCTGCGTTAACAAGCCATCTATTTCCCCTGGGTATGGTAAGTAAAGCAGCAGTATGGTCCCAATTTGCAGAGCGAGTCTGTAATGAAGCAGGGAATGGGACCCAGGAGTCCTAACTGCAAGCTGCTCATGCCAATAGAAAGGAAAAGCTTGGGATAACTGTGATCTTGACTCTGAATGGATGTGGACCAGCATCACTTGATGCTGCAGACAGAGTACCATGGCAGGGGGTTGGAACTGGATGAGCCTTAAGGCCCCTTGCAACCCAACCCATTCCATGATTAGTGGATTCCTTGGGACTCCCCTGGATGCACTGGCAATGTCCATGTATTATGAGTTTCTTCCTGCCAGCTTTTCCTTAAGGCCTTATCAGCCTGTTCCTGACCCCATCTACAGCAACAAGGAGCACAGGGATGCTCAGGGTTTATGCGCATCCACTTGCCACTGTTGCGTGTTGAACTAAAGCCCTCCTCAGAGGCTACATTCATGTTCTCCCAACTAGTCTTTAACCTTCTCCCCAGCCTCTTGTGCTGTGTCAGTGCCTGTTGCAGGACGAGGGTTGTAACCAAAGCCTTTAGGCTGATTGGGTGCAGGTTAGTTCCTACCGAAACAGAAACTGCTGCATGCTCAGCTTTGGTAACCAAAGGGTTGAGCGAGTTGTGGCACTTGCAGTGCTTCTGAACCCCCAAACTGCAGGAGAGAAGTCACTTGAGGGTGGTGGTGGTGGTGGAATCAACCAATACCTCGCTTGCCAGCCCGAATTCAGCTGCCAAACTGTGATTGTCTTGGCTCTGAAGCTGTTCTCCTTGTCCAAGAAGCGCCCTATCTCTGATTCTGGGGGAAGAAAACAACGCTCCAGGGCTTTAGGTTGGTTCAGGCCTTCCAGTACTGTAAAATCAAGGAACACAAGGAAGTATCAGCCTCAAAGAAGTGATGGGGAGGGTGCTGAAGTGATCTGAATGAATCCTCTGATTGCATAAGGAATGCTTCCCACCTCAGACAGAGCAACCACAGCTTTCCTGGTTTGCCTGGTATGGGAAGCAGATGGCAGTGATGGGCATGGACATGGAAAACCGAATTGGCCGGTTGGAGCTGTGTGTTCTGTGTTAATGTGGTGGGATGCCTGGTTCTTGTGCAAGGCAGAAATCAATGGAACTTGGGAAGAAAGGCATGGAGAAGAGGTTAGAGCATCTTCTGGGTGCTGTGCGTGGTACCTGGAGCTCCCTTTATCAGCACTGTGGGTTCCTCTGGTGCCTTTTCAGCAGTGCCAAGACCCCCAGGGCTCTGCTTGGGGTCTGCAACAGCTTCCTGAGGACCAGGGCAGGATGGGGCTCACCTTGGGCAATGTGTCCCTTAGGCAATGTTTACTATCAGAAACTGAATGGGAAAGCACTTGGGAGTGAGCAAAGTGCCTGTGTAAGGTGTGAGGTCTGTGTCTCGCACCCTGATGGTTTGGGGACCCCTTCCTTGGGTTTCTCTGTGCTGGAGGCCGTTCCCTGTGTCTCCATGCAGGGATCCCTGTAGAAAGGAGCTTCCTTGTGCTGGGCTGGGCGATGCCTCAATACAACACAGGCCCCCCCCTCTGCCTTGCACCTCTCTGCTGATAAACCTTAATCCCCTCCTGTGCTAACGGGCAGCGGCCGGGCGGGCAGCCAAGGGCGGCATTCCAGTCATAGCTCAGCCAGGTAGGCTGGCAGGAGAGGCTCGGCTCCAGCGGGATCCATGGAGCGAGGTGTGGGAGGCACAGCCCAAGGGAAAGGGGTGCTGTGGGGTGCAGGGTGTGATGGCCCATAGCGGCCATAGGGTGAGCACGCAGGGTGGCATCATTCTCTGGCATGGGTGGCATCTTGCTGATGGCTGTATCCCCTCTGTGTCCTTGTGACTGTATATGGACCAGTCGTGTTTCTCTTGGCTGTTACAGGGTCATGGAATGGTTTGGGTTGAAGGGACCTTAGGGATAATCCAGTTCCAACCCATTGCCATAAACAGGGACCCCTTCCACTGGAGCAGCTTGCTCCAACCTGGCCTTGAACACTGCCAGGGATGGGGCAGCCACAGCTCCTCTGGGCACCCTGTGCCAGCGCCTCAGCACCCTCCCAGGGAAGAGCTTCTGCCTAAGAGCTCATCTCAGTCTCCCCTTTGTCAGTTTAAAGCATTCCCCCTCGTCCTGTCCCTACAGCCCCTTTTAACTGGGATGCAGGAGCCATCTGTGTGCCTTGGGACTGGCGAGAGCTTGGCTTGGGCTAGGCTGCAGCTTCATTTGCCATAGCTGTGCTCATGGGCAGCCAGCCGTTGAGTATACAGGTTCTTTGTCAGCTTTATTTGTCCATGTCCTGCTTGCAGCCAGTTTCTCTCCCAGCTTTCCTGGTTACAGTGGGCTGCCTGTTTATGTAGTGATCAAATCCCTGAGCAAATTGCTTTAACTGATGCTGTTTATCTAAGAGATAAACCGGGATCAGTGGAAACTCCTGGCAGAGCATGGGGAAACGCTGTCTCGAGGAGCCATCTGAGCTCTGTTAGCTGAGCTCTTCGACTTCTTTTGGCACAGTTGTTGTCTTTAACTTGTCCCGGATGAAGCACAGACACCAAAACTTGCTGAAATCCCCTATTTCTCACTGCTTTTGTCTTGTGGTTGGGATATGAGCGCAGCAGAGGCGCTGATGGATGCTGATGGATGCATGGGTCCATGCCTTGGCCTGGGGGTGCAGTGACTGCATCTCAAGTGGTCTGTACCCCTAGAGCTTCCCTTACCCTTTCCCTTACCCTGCTCCTCCGCAGGGAACAACCTGCTCTTCAGTTTTAATGGATCAGGAAAGCCTGGGGGCTGCTTTCCTTAGCAGGAAGCCATAAAGCTCAGGCAGTTCTTATAGACCCATCTCTGTAGAAAGCAGAGCATCAGCGTAGTCTTTGGGAGTCTACAACCAAGTGGATTGGATAAAAGGTGGGTTAAGGCATGGGGAGCTTCAGGCCCAGGCTGTGTGCAGATGTGGCTCCTGCATCCGTGCATGCTCTACATGACCCAGTGCTGTGACTGTGGGCTCCTGGAGCCGCTGTTGTGGGGTTCCCTCACATAAGGAGCCAGGTTGCTTGTGGCTCTGTTGAATGGAGGCGCTGAGGAGCCAGCCCTTGTGTGCAGGAAGCATTTCCCACCCCCGTGGTGTCTCCCTGCCCCCATGGCTGCTGCATTCCTGGGCAGTGAGGTTGCCTGCAAACAATGGTGCCGGGATGCAATTCCCTGTGTGTGACTGGTGACTAACCCTGGGGAGGGATGGACCCTTCTCCATGGGCTGCCCTTTGTCCCTGCAGTTAAATCCCCATCTTCCTGCATCCCCACAAGCTTAGGAAATGGGGCTTGGAGCAAGCTGCTCTAGGGGAAGGTGCCCCTTGCCCATGGGAAGTGGTTGGAGCTGGATGAGCTTTAAGCTCCCTTCCAACCCCTTCCATGGCTCTATGAAGCCAGCAGTGGGGTAGCGTGTCCCATCCGCAGGCACAGGGAAGGGGATGCAAAGGCCAGGCTCTCCCATGGGAGCTGCCAAGGCTTCAGTCCTGCCGTGGTCCCTCCTGGGTGCCCCAGCCTGTGCGGAGCAGCCTGTGTGTGCATGTTTGGGTGCTCTGTTTGCAGGGCGGGCGTGTGGCTTCCTTGGGCAGGTCCTTGTGCTGCAGAGACTTGCCTGAGACGCTGCCTCCGTCTCCAGTCCCCTCCTGGCCTGGTTTCCCTCTGGTTCTGCCTGTCCCCTCGTGTTACTGGTCCAGAAGGGTGTGGATTTGGGGGTGAATGATTGCCCCATGGGCAGCGCTCCATCCTCAGTGTACCTTCCCTTGGGAGGAAGGAAGGGGATGCAGCAATGGGATGCTGCTCTAAGAGCTCTAGATCTAAGCTCTTAGAGCTGTTCCTCTCCCTCCATGGAACATGTGGGGTGGGGAGCTGGAGCTGCAGAGTGCCTGGGGGGCTCCAGCTAGGAAAGGCTGGGAAAAATCAGGGCAATCCCATTGGGGATGAGTTGGGCTCTGCTTTGCAAGGGCTAAGCAGCTCGTGCTCAAAGAGTAGGAGCGTGATGTCCTGTGTGCACATGCATTTGACCCTGTGTCCTAGCTTGCAATGTGGCAATGTTGGCAGGGAAACCCTGCTCCATTGCTGCTCATGGGGGGAGTGGGGCAAGGCAATGAGATGGGGTTGGATCTCTTCTTTCTCCCTCTGTTGTGCACAGAAAGGGGAGATCTGTTTCATCCTGGCTTGCTGATGATGAGCTGGAATGGTCAATGCGCTCTGCTGGAAGGGTTTGGCTTGAGGACCCTTAAATGTAGGGATGATACAGCTCCTTCTCCACTCTTTTCCCCCTTTCCCTGCCCGCAACAGCTCTCCTTCAGCATGTGTGTGCTCTGTTTGCATAACCTGTTCTGGCATGTGCCCTGGTCAGGTGGATTATGTGTGGAGAAGCTCTGCCAGCCTGGAATGCCAGCTATGCATCCCCTGAGCGCCCCTGGATGCAGAGGCAGGCATCCCTTCTAACGCTTCCAATAGCTTTCCTGTAGGATCAGTGCCTCTTGGAGAGCAATGCCAGAGCTTGTCCAAGGATGCAATGGGAACGCTGGGGAATGTGCCCAAATGTGCTTTTGCCCTGGTGCAAAGCTGGGTCTGGTGATTGGAAACGCAGTTGGATCCCTGCCTCGCTGGGGGCTTCTTGTATGAACTTGCCCAGTGCTGGGAGCTATTCCAGCTCTTAGAGCTATTCCTCTGCCTCCGTGGAGCATGTGGGATGGGGAGCTGGAGCTGCAGAGTGCCTGTGGAGCTCCAGCTAGGAAAGGCTGGGAAAAATCAGGGCAGTCCCACTGGGGAAGAGCTGGGCTCTGCCTTGCGAGGGCTTAGCAGCTCGTGCTTAAAGAGTAGGAGCGCGATGTCCCGTGTGCACGCGCATCCCACAGCATCCCCCTTCCCTCCCTCAGCACTTGTTGTTCATGTGAAAAAGGGGTTTAATCTCTTTATGGCAAGAACTGCTGGTTATTTTCCACCGCCACCCAGGCGGGACCGCGCCAGGCACAGCGCTGCTCTGTTCCCTGCAGGAAGCTGAGCCTGAAACTTCTAATCCCATAGGAAAAAAGGAGCAGTTTTCCATTTGAGGCAATGCAGAACCGGGCTGTAAATCCCATGTCCTGCCCCAGAGCTGCGGGTTCCTGGCTCCTGTGTGGTACCATGGGTGCTGTGAGCAGGAGGGAGCTCATTCCTGTGATGCTCTCCTAGGCAGTGCAGTTATTCTTAGAGGGCTGGGTAAATCCCATGTTGTTATCAGGGTTCCTGCATTGCCTGGATTTGTCAGGAAGCCCGAGGGACTCAGGCTTATATTTAGCTCTTGGAATAGTATCATAGAACCATGGAATGGGTTGGGTTGGAAGGGACCTTAAAGCTCATTTAGTTCCACACTAGGACCCCTTCCACTGGAGCAGCTTGCTCCAAGCCCCTGTGTCCAGCCTGGCCTTGAACACTGCCAGGGATGGGGCAGCCACGGCTTCTCTGTCACCCTCATAGTGACAAATGAGTTCACAATGAGGCAGCGTGGCTGGAGGTAGGTTCCTTGGAGGATGCCTTATGGAAAGCTGAATTCTGCTCCGCTTGGTGATGCCTGCTCACTGGCTGGGGCTGAGCTCCACTGCTTGGACCAGTTCCTCTGGGTTAGGTGGTTCCAATGGAGGTCCTGCTCCTCCTTCTGCTAGCAGGGAGAGAACATAGGACCCCCTTCCTTGTGCTGAGCAGGCGCTGCGATGCTGAGACGTGGTGCACCTACCATGGTGCCATACCAGGGGACATGGTGCTCCTTGGATCAGGGGTGTGTAACACTGACATCCAGGCTGTGTGCAGCCTTCTCTTTACAGGTGACCTAGAGCAGTGACCAGCACACACATGGGATGAAGGGATGGGCAAGCCCTGATGCTCATAGTGATGTGCTGTGGTGCCTCTCTTGTTTCAGCCCACCATGGCAAGGCCCACAGCTCCTCTGTGGAGCCTCCCCATATGCCAGCTCCTCATTCAGCTTGGTAAAAACCTCCTTTTCTGCCAGTTTTAGGTGTTTATTGCATAGCTGTGGTGGCCAAGAGCTCTGCTTACAGCTTAGATAGTGGAGGTGGCTCTGCCAGGCTGCAAATGAGCCTTGTCACTCATGATTCCATTCTCCTGCTGCCCTGAGCTGGGCTTTGCAGCAGCAAAGCCCCATGTGCTGGGCTCATCTGTGTCACTATTGAGCTCTGGGGCTCTTTTCAGGGGGCAGAGGATGGGGAGAGGAAGCGGGAGGGGGTGGCTGTGGGCCTGATGGAGCTTGGGAAGAAAAAGCAGCTTTGTGAGGCTGCTCCATCAACCCAGAAAGAGCTTGGCTGGAGCATAGTGTTGATGCAGGGCACCTTCCCCTTCGCTGTGCTGCTTAAGGGGTGCCATGGACTGGGCTGCTGGAAGATGGAGCCAAACCTGTAAAGCTTTTTAATGGCTACAAAGAGCATTAAAGGTGAGGAAACAGCTTCAGGGATATGATGGGGACTTGTGTTCTGGGCTGGTCTGAGTCAATGGTAGCATCAATGAATCGGTGCTCTTGTACAGAGCATCTTAACCCTGATGCAGAGGCCAGTCTGCTTGCTTCGCTGCTTATGTACTCCAAGCAGTTGCTCAGCTCTCCTCTCAGATTCCATTCTCTAGGATGGGCAGCCACAGTCTCACTTGGTTTGTGCTATTCTGATTCCCAGGACCAAAATCCATAGCAATGGATTGATTCTGTTACCCACATGGTGCTTCCATCCCGCTTGCTTGTGTCGGGTGGCCATGGGAATGAGAAGCTGGAATCCATCCAGTTGCAGGTACCTGGGAAAGGCTCTTGCTCCCTGTGCAGGCTGAGATAAGGCTGTGGGAAGCTGCTGCCTTGCCCAGAGCTACCTGCTGAGCGTGCGTGCAGGGAGTGGCTCTGTTGGGATAGCTTTTCCTATGCTCCAGCATAGGCTTGGAGCAATCTCTACCACCCAGCGCTCTGCCGGTGTGATGCTGTGATTCCATGATGCCTGTAGCAAGCAGCGGGTGCTGGGAGTGGAAAACACGGACCACGTGCTGCCTGCCTTCCATGGAGATGGAATTCTTTCCCACTTTATCTGCCGGATGTATCCTGGTGTGCAGTTTGTTTGGTGTGCTTTATCTCCCATAGTCCATCGTTGTTTTGGAGCCGTGCTAGGGAACATCAAAGGCTGGGTTTTCCCACCCAGCTTCTTGGGGAAGTACACGGCTGGCTGAGCCCAGGGGCAGTGCTGCTTGGTGGTAGAACCATCGATAGGATCAATGGGGTTGGAAAAGCCCTTTAAGCTCATTAAGTCCACTATTTACCTTGGATTAACTGTCCTCTGGAGAAAGGCAAGAGCTGGGACCAGCCAAGAAGCAAGAATCATGGAATGGTTTGGGTTGGAAGGGACCTTAAAGCTCCTCCAGTTCCAACCCCTGCCACAGGCAGGGCCACCTTCCACTAGAGCAGCTTGCTCCAAGCCCCATCCAACCTGGCCTTAGGTGGCAGCTTGGTTTCCAGGGGCTGTCCTGCATCAGAAGTGGGCAGCAAACCACAAGCCTTTCTGACTGATACTGCCCTGGTTATGAGCCTTCACCTCCAGTTAAAACCCAACCACTCCGCTACTCCTGGCTTGCTCACAGGATGCTCTATAGGAGCTGTCTGATGTGGTGCATGTATTACCCAGCCCTGGGTTTTCTTTCCAGATGAACTTTGCTTTTCTTTCTCTCCTCAAGTACGCCTGGTTCTCATCCCATGGGAAAGCACTTGCTTCCTCCTCCTTCCCTGCAGCATCCTGCCTCCAGTTCTGCTCTCACTGGGGCTTTCACAGCTCTCTGGTTTGCAGTGTGCTGCTCTCCTTTGGCAGGGCAATTCCAGCCTTTCTTTGCTAACAAACTACAAGAGGGATCTCTGAGCTGCCCCAGTGGGATGAAGGGAATCACTGCACGTCTTGAGCTAAGCTGTTGTTTTAAAGCTCCCATTCCCTTTGCCAGTCTCATCGCCACTCAAAGTGCGCTGCAGACAGGCCCAGGTACCTGCTCTGCCTCCCCAAGGTAACACCTTGTTTGCTAAGGGCAAAGAAACAGCAGCTTCCTTGGGGCTTGGTTGTGCTGCTGTGCTCACTATAGAACAGTGGATGTGCAGACCTCGAGCGCTCTTTGGAGTCAGGCACCAGGAGCCTGCCTGTTGCCAGCAGGGTTTCATAGCAGCATCAGCAAACTGGTTTGGACACAACATGACCCTTCCCTTTGCGGGTGAAAGTGAAGCTGGTGATGGTTAGAAATAGCTCCGGGGTGTGTTAGTGGGTGAAACTTTGGTTGCCTGGGAGAAATCTCTGCTTTGGATTCAAGCTTGGAGCAGGGGGGGCTGTCCTAAACCCTGCCTTCATCCCAGGCTTCCTACTGACACCAGCTGATTCCCTTCATGCTCTTCTGGCTCATGAGAACCCTTGCCTGCTGAGCTCAGAGCCGCTGGCTGGGACCCAGTTCCCAGGCACTGAAGCAGGAGGGGAATCTAAAGAAACCCAGCCTGGAATTGTTTTCCTAGGCTGGTAATTTCTCCCAGACAGCTCAGTTCCACCCCTCCCCAGCTGGACTTGCACTCTCTTTGCCCAAGGGAGTCTTCCCTTGACTCCCTGTGGAAGTGCAGCCTTGCCTCCGTTAGGGCTGCGAGCGATGCTCTGCTTGTGGCATCTGCATTGAAATGCCAAGGAGCCAGAAGGGAGCAGGGCAGGACTGGGGGAAGAAGCTGGCTGTGCATGGATGGTGATGGACAGACAGCCTTCCAAAAGCTGGAAGCATCCTCTGCTCAGGGATACGGGTCTGGGAACAGCCTTGCTAGTGGTACTGTAGGGTGTGCAGTGTTGCTTTCTGCATTAAGTGTAGCTCTGAACTCAACTTAATGCCCATCCTTGTGCTACTGTCATGCACAGCCTAATGCAGGAGCTACAGGTCCATTGGATTTAGCCTGTGTTCTCCGTATACTTGTTTTCCACGGGGCGTTGCTTCAGGCTGGGCTTTTACAACCCTTTTACAACAGGAGAGCAACCAGAAGAGTGAAGGAAATGAAAGAGATGCTCTAAGATCGCAACTGGAGCACTGTCTATATCCCCATCCTGCCTGCCTGTTTATGGCTGTGCTGCTTATCCTCCCACCCAGAGGGGCAATGGCCACGGTGGGTGTCACCTTGATGTTCTCTCACTCCTCATCCTGCCTTCTGGGAGCATCACACTTGGCAAGGATGCATTGGGCTCCCGTGTACCCAAAGGCAGCTGCCTGCAGGCACTGTGCGTGCCGTGCTCTATCTCCTCTGCAGGAAGAGGAGTGTGATAAGTGCTTTCTCCTTCCCCAAAGGAGGATGCTGGACCTCCCAGCCAAAGTGTGGGAACCCGTTGGTGAAGCCCTGCCCCGGATGTCAGCCCCTTGGAGCTGGTTGGTGTCTTTCTGCTGCAGGGAGAAGGGAAGCAGCAGTGTGGGTTGGAGCCCCTGGGAACCCAGCCAGTGAGCCCCTAGGGACCCTCTGGTCATTGCATCTCTCATGATAACAGCACACAACGCTCCAGGGCTTGTGTTTCCTTAACTCCAGTGGCTGGCTGGCTCCTCCACACATATTCCATGCCTTTTGCTCTGCTTTCCATCCGGGGCTCTTCCTCCCCAGCACAGAGGTCTGTGTCCTGACCCTGTGCACGCAGCTTTGTAAAGGCTTGGATACAGAGCTCTGCTTCCCATCACTTTTCCTAGGCTCCAGGGGTGCGGATCCGGCCACCTCTGCCTGGTGAGGCAGTGGCAAATGTCACAGGGATGGAGGGGTTTGGGAGCTTGCTGCTGGGAGAAGAGGAAGGATGCTGGAGCAGCAATAGAAGGGCACTGGGATGTACAGAGCATTAGTGGGACCTGTGTTGTTTCTGCCTGAACAGGAGGGGTGCATGAGGACATCCTGCAAAAGGGCCTTGGATGCTACCCAGCATGGTCAGAACCCTGCATAGGGGATGTTGGCTTGTCAGGAGGGGTTTCTCTTCCCTGTGGCTTCTGTGCCACGTTATATGGGGCATAATGGGACTTCATGATTGGGCTTGCTGAGCCTGGAGAAGAGAAGGCTCCTGAAGGGGAGACCTTAGAGCAGCTCCAGTGCCTAAAGGGGCTGCAGGAAACCTGGAGAGGGGTTTTGGATGAGGGATATAGGGCCAGGGCAAGGGGAATGGCTTTAACCTGCCCGAGGGGAGACTGAGATGAGCTCTTAGCATATATATACTTGTACCTTTCTGGCTCCAGCTTGACGCTTTGCAGCCCCATTGCAGTTAGTGGGGCTGGGAATCTGTGCTACTGTGTCCCATTGCTCCTGACGGATAGCCGCTCCTCCACCAGCGTGGCAGTGTGTACGTGAGGACAGGGTTGAAAGGAGCTGGCACTTGCTTGAAGCCTGCCTCAGATTAAAGGCTTTCCTTTCACAGCAAACCTTGCATGTCTTACATCTTAATGGGTTGTGTTCTTTGCCCTGGAGCAGGGCTGGAAACCGGCCACTGTAACACTGACCTGTTACAGGAACCACGACGTGGGAGATCCGGGTGTCCTGCTGGATGCTGCTCCCGATGGGCTGGGAACCCTTTGGCTTTGCTATGTGGGTGTCTTGGTCAGTGCAATGGGCAAAATCACAGCTCGGGCTGTGGGGTCTGAGCTTAATACCCATAGAGGACAGATAACTGGCTCTGCTGATCGATTTTAACCGCATCTTAAGTTGTTATGTGCGCACGGAGGGGCTGGTGGTTGTTTCCAACTAAGCCTAGTGGCATCTGCAGTTGAGCACCAGTTAACAGCCTCCCCGTTCAGACAGATGGTCTTGGCTGTGCTATGGGGGTGTCAAAATACAGGAATAATTGTTTACAGGCGGAAAACTGCCTACGTGGGAATCAACACCCAAAACGGGGTGGAATTTGTTCAGGAGGAGCGCATGTCCGCGGTCAATACAGGGTTTGTGCAGCTCAAGGGGGAGAGGGGCTGGCAGAGAGGCCTGGAGAGGGGAGAATCATGGAATCATGGGATGGGTTGGGTTGGAAGGGACCTTAAAGCTCATTTAGATCCACAGGCAGCTCCTCTGGGCACCCTGTGCCAGCGCCTCAGCACCCTCATAGGAAGAACTTCTCCCTTAAATCCAACCTAAATCTCCCCGTGTCAGTTTAAAGCCATTCCCCCTTGTCTATCACGCGGCTGGGAAGGGAGATGTGTCCCCTGGTGCTATGGGGCAAGCAGGGTGACCTGGCCCCGTCTCCGGCTCCCAACAGGACAAGATGCTCTATGGCTGCTCCTGCTGCATCTCCCTGCCCTAAGGCACGGCGTAGACCCTGCTCCTGCCTATGGTGGGGACGGTCCCACGCTGGGCAGAGCAGCCGCTCATGGTCTGCCTGGGGGAGCAGCGGGGCACATTCCTCTGCCCTGACTTCAAAGGTTGTTGCTGCATATACAGAGCCCAGCAGCCTTGGCAACCCTCGCTGCTAGAGCCTTGGCAGCAGCTGTTTGCTGCTGCTGCTCCGCGGTGCCCTTTTGGCATTCCTGCTTTGGGAGAGATGCCCGCTCCCTCGCTGCGGAGCCAGGGTATGTGCTGTGGGTATGCGGCTGCTTTCCCTTGGCCTGCTTGCTCCCAAACCCCTTCGTGTTGGTGGTGTTTCTACCTGCTCTCTCTACTGCCCACCACGCAGATCTGAAGGGGGTTTTGGAGCACCCCTAACTCGTGTTTCGTCTTGGAGGGTATCTCCTTGTTAGCTGAGGAGGGAAGCTGCGAGAGTGACACCATCACCTTAGAACCTTATGGTAACATAGATCGACCCACAGGCATGCCAGGATGGCATTCTGCTCCTCATCTAGGGCATCTTCATGCCACACCATGGCCCAGAGGGCCCGGCTGGGTGATGGGTGGCTGGGATGGTACCCAAGGGCTCATAAGGGAGCACCTACTGGTGTCTTGTGCTCAAGGCCAGGTTGGACATAGGGGCTTGGAGCAAGCTGCTCTAGTGGAAGGGGTCCCTGCCTGGGGCAGGGGGCTGGAAATGGATGAGCTTTAAGGTCCCTTCCAATCCAAACCATTCCATGATTCTTGCTTCTTGGCTTATTCCCAGTTCTTGCCCTTCTCCAGAGGACGGTTCCTTCACGTTCTGCTCCTGGATGAGGGGAGGATGAGCTTCCTGGAAGCGGGCTAGCAAGGGGCCTTATCAGGGCTCATAACTGTGTTATCAGGGCTGGGGCAGGATCAGTAAGTGCAGGTCCTCCTCCATTGTCACTCCTCTGCACACAAGAGCTGTGTTTGTTCCTGTCCCTTTGTGTGCCAGCACTGGGTGGGGAGGGGGGAATTGTTTAGTTGTAGTGACAAGATAAGGAGGAACAGCTTTAAACTGAGAGGCTGCATTGAGATTGGATATCGGGAAGTCCTTCCCTGTGAGGGTGCTGAGGCGCTGGCACAGGGTGCCCAGAGGAGCTGTGGCTGCCCCATCCCTGGCAGTGCTCAAGGCCAGGTTGGACACAGGGGCTTGGAGCAAGCTGCTCTAGTGGAAGGGGTCCCTGTTCATGGCAATGGGTTGGAGCTGGATGAGCTTTAAGGTCCCTTCCAACCCAAACCATTCCATGGTCAACAGGCTGCTCTCTTCACTCAGGAGCAAACCTTTCTCATGCCTACCATTTACATCCTTAGATCCCCTCAGGTGAACCCCTTTTTTCCCATGGTTTCTCCATGGGGTTTAAGCAGAGCAATACCTCTCTATCTGCAGGGGAGGTTTGGGTTGTCCGCAGTGCTGGTGGAGGGGCTGGGGCTTTTCCAGCCCTGGCTTTTGGCCCAGCTTTGAGCCATTCAGGTGATCTCAGCTACATAAGGCAGTCCCTGTGCTGGGAGCATCACTGCAGCTCAATTAGCAGATTAAAACCTGCTGTTAGGAGATGATGCTGGTGCAGTGTGGGCCAGCAGTTGGTCCTTGCTTTCAGCTTCTCCAGCTGAATGTGGTTCACTGGCTCCCTCAATCCTCCTGAGGTTTGTCCAACTAATGCCAGGTTAAGGGAAGGGACTGCAGAACAGGAGATGTAATAGTTGTGTGTTCCCCCCATGGAGCATTCCACGTATATCCTTTGTGCTAGAGGAGAAAAGGGGGCTGTGTTGTATAGAACAGACATTGTAGGGATGCTGTATTGGAAGAGGTCACAACGAAACTGCCAGCAACAGCCTTTTGGAGGTGCTGCTAGCCTTTGCTGTATGAGCTACGTGCCTGTGGTGGCACGAAATAGATGGACCTGGGTTTTAGTGGGCATCTTTCTCCTTGTCTGGGTGGCTCCAGCACTGCTTGGGCATCTCCCCTTTGTGGGGAAAGGCAAGCCCTCTTCTGCCGTGCAATGTGATGCTTTCCTCTGTATTGGGTTGGGTTTTGCTGTAGCACGCAGAAGAGATGTGGGCTACCCCAGGACTGAGGATGCTGCCCGAGTCAGCAGGGTCAGACCCATTCCCTAAGCTACTTGTCAACAGAGTGACAGGAACCAGGGACTCCACTGTCCCCTGTGCCACTGATAAGGCTTATCTGCCTTCTGCTGGAGCCTCTTGCTTTGGTTGCTCCCTTGCTTTGATCCAGGCTGTTCTTCCTGGGGCTTTGATCCGCACTATTTCAAGGGCTTGGAGTCAGGCTGGGTGCGGGATGATGCTCTGCGTATCCATTGGGGTGACCAAGAGGGATGGGGACCCCCTTGTGTAGGGGGTGAGGAGCCGGATCCAGGGTGGCCAAGCACAGTAAAGCATCCCTTGTCCCTGCCCCAGGAAGCTTTTCCCTATGGACAGCAGACCCAGCCTGTGCTGCCCATGGAGGAGTGGAGCGGAGCTGCATGGCAAGTGTGACGTTACTGTGGTCTAACCAAGTGGTTTTGCTCTGTTTTCTTTGCATGTGCTGTCCTCTCTCCCCCGTGGCTTCTGGATTATTCATTACTAGGTAAGAACAGCATTTATCTGCTTTCTCGGCTGGAAAGTGGGACAAGGGGAGGCTGGGATGCGTTTGGAATTGACACACAAGGATACCTCGTGATGGGAACTTTGCAGCTTCCAGGGAGCAGAGCGTGTTGTGTATTGCCTGGATAGAACTCCCATGTTGCAGAAGTGGGATGGGCTGTGCCTGAGCATCAGTTGCTTCATCAGGGAGCATCGCATGCTTGATCGATGCATCAGTGGCTGGGGAGGGATCACGAGGATGGAAATAAGGATACCTGGAATGCTTTAAACTGGGGCTGTCTTTCTGCTGTGTCTGTACCACCAGCCAGAGTGGATAGTGATGCTCTCCATCCCAGGAAAGGTGGCAGAGTTGGCTTCCCTTGATGCTCCCACTGCATGACCGGGACCCACACCAGCCATCCTTGTCGATGAATTGAATCTTCATTTGGTTTTAAATCTGCTGTTATAAGTGAAAATGTCAATCCTGGCTTTCCCAGCCTCCATTAATTCTGTGTTACCATAGAAAAGCCCCCAGTTTGTCTCCTTGGCCCTCCTGCAGGCAGGAATGCTGCAGAGCCTTTCCACTTCTTCAGAAGAGCATCTTAGGGGCAGGCAGGAGGAAAGGCCAAGAGATGCAGGACTCCGCAGCAGAGGGGAGCTGATGCATTTGGATAGTGTCAGGCTTTTGCTTTGTACCACCAGCTATGTTGGCTGAGAGAAGTAGGGCAGGAGGCAGTTTTGAATGAGGTTTATTTCGGGTTTATCTTGGTTTACCCCGATGGCTCTGGAGCAGGCAGCAACAAGTCCTTTAGGGACCTCGCTGCCAGCTCTGCTGGCCCAAAACTGGTTTGCTTGGAGTGACTGGCTGCTGCCTCTCCAATCCTGCTTTACCTGGCTGTGAGCTTTAGTGCCATGCTGTATCCCAGCCTGTTTCCTTTTGAGCTAATGACCCTTTATAATTGCCCTGTTTGCTTGCAGTGTTTTGCTCTGCATCCTGGCATCTCTCTCTTGGATTGTACCGTACCCTCAAGTACATGATGTACCTGGAGAGGGCTGTAAATCTCTCATGCCTTGCCACTGCTGGTCCAGAAGATGTTGTGGCAGTAGAGAGATGTCCTGCTGGTGTTCTCCTCTCAGCTGCTTGCGTGCTGGCCCTGACCTGTATTGGTGGATCAGAGAGGGAATGCTGCATCCTGTCATAGAGCCACAGCCTGGTTTGGGTTGAAGGGACCTTAAAGCTCATCCAGCTCCAACCCATTGCCATAAACAGGGACCCCTTCCACTGGACCAGCTTGCTCCAAGCCCCTGTGTCCAACCTGGCCTTGAACACTGCCAGGGATGGGGCAGCCACAGCTTCTCTGGGCACCCTGTGCCTCATCACCCTCAGTGTCTTTGCCTTGTGTTCCGCCTCTTGCCTGGTCTCCTGATGCTGTAGTCCTTGGTTCTAACTGCTGGGCACAATGCTTGTAGTTTGTTCCTTGTTACCTCCCTTTGGAAGAGGGAATGTACCAGCCCTGGTGCTACGAGAGAGCGCTGGGAGCAAAGACAGCCCTGCCTCTTTGCAGCTGGAGAGGCACCGATGTTCCCTATAGGGGTTACCCAAGAAGAAGTGTGTGGAGAAATGAACCCTCTGTGCTCATATTGGTGCTGGGAGCTTAGTGGGGTGTGCATCTGCTCTGAAGTGCCAGCTTACTCCTTTAAGGGAAGGGTCAGTGCCTACTTACAAGCAAAGTATGAGGTTAATGGTCAGTGAAAGTGCAGCATTCCCGCTCCTTGATAACTTCCCTTCTGGAAACAAAACCCACATGGGTCTGACGTGGTTAAAGATCAATAGGATTTATAGAGGCTCTCCAGGGTCAGTTGGTCAAGTGGGGCAAATTGGGAGAGCTTTGCCAAAGGTTATAACGCTTAATTGGTAACAGTGCCTCGAGTCTGGTGCTGTGATTTAATGGGGAACCTGACCCTCTCTGTGTTATTAGAGCAGGGGCCTGGGAACTTCAGCTGCTGAGGGTGCTGGTAAACAGAATAAGCCCAATAGGGCTGGATAGCTGGGCATCATTTGAAGAGCACTAACCCTAGCTCTATTTTGCCTGGTCTCTGCTGTTTTCCTTGTGGGCATCAGGTAATCTGATGGCCCAAGCATTGCAGATGTTCCAGGGAAGCCCATTTTGGCCTTTTAGGGACAACTGGGGAGTGCTGCCATTTAAAAACATGAATTTCTATAAAAATCAGTGCCACCTGTCTCAAGTTTCCTGGTCTAGGGCTGCGTCTTCATGAGAAACTGAATTGGATTGTTAGGAAGGAGCTGGTGTTAGCAGCCATACCCTGCTCTGGGAAGGGGGTGCTTGTGGGTACAGAACCCCCTTTGTAATGCCCCACAAATCCTCTTGTCCCCTTACTGCTGCTCTGCATCTGACATTGCTCCTGTGCTCCCGTAGTGCCATGTATTCCCACCGGAGCCATGGCTTGGAGCACAGTGCATTGAAAAAGACCATGGATGGCCACCAGCATCCTGAAGCGACCATGGTGGGGATGCATGGAGCTTAAATGGGTTGAGGGAGGTAGGGTAGAAGCAGGAATCAGGTGGGAGTGGGATTAGGCTGGTGATGGGGAGCAGTGAAGGGTGTTATTCCAGGGTCTCTATTAAACAATTAAAAGGGAATGTTCTTTAGGTAGAGAGAATGGAGTTGGATGCTGGGAAGGGAGGCAGCTGCTTGTGCTGGCTGCCCTACCCGGGATTCTGGCAATGACAATTCTCCAAAGGGAAAGAGAATGAATTTTAATGAAATCTTGAAAGTCTTTAAATTTTCATGTTAACGTCAATTATTCAGGGCAGGCAAAAATCAGCTTTAAAGCTCTGTAAAAAGAAAGGGAAAGAAGGGACCAGTTTGATTTGGCTTGATTTCATTAGAGCAATTGATTTACATTTTGTTCCGCTGCAGGAGGGCTCAGATCTCAAACGAAGGGACAGGGATGCCCAGGGAAGAAGGGCTGCCCCATCCCTGGCAGTGTTCAAGGCCAGGTTGGACACAGGGGCTTGGAGCAAGCTGCTTTAGTGGAAGGGATCCTAGTGTGGAACTAAATGAGCTTTAAGGTCCCTTCCAACACAAGCAGTTCTATGAGACGATGCTACGCTTGCTGCTTAACCCATATAAGTACCTTCCTCCATAGGGAGCCAAGGGTACCTCTTGTTATCCAGCCCATGTTGCAGGCATTCAGTGCTGTGATGTGGAGGAGCTGATGCCCTGGGACTATGTGCTCAGGCTAGGCAGCAGGTCATAGAATCATAGAATAGTTTGGGTTGGAAAGGACCTTAAGGTCACCCAGTTCCAACCCCCTGCCATGGGCAGGGACACCTCACACTAAACCATCTCACCCCAAGGCTTTGTCCAACCTGGCCTTGAACACTGCCAGGGATGGAGCATTCACAACCTCCCTGGGCAACCCATTCCAGTGCCTCACCACCCTCACAGGAAAGAATTTCCTCCTTAGATCCAACCTAAACTTCCCCTGTTTCAGTTTGAACCCGTTCCCCCTTGTCCTGTCACTCCAGTCCCTAATGAAGAGTCCCTCCCCAGCATCCCTATAGGCCCCCTTCAGATCCTGGAAGGCTGCTCTGAGGTCTGGCAAGACACAGGGCTCTGAGCCCGCTCCGCTGCAGTGGGGATCCCTGTGGTTCATGCTTAGACAGACACTGCTGGTGTGCAGCTTGCTCTTGGTGGGACTATGCTCCAATACATTGCTGTAAGGGAGATGCTGAGGTGCTGGAGTGGGGCCAGAGAAGGGCAATGGAGCTGATGCAGGGCCTGGAGCACAAGTGTGATGGGGAAGGGCTGAAGGACCTGGGAGGGTTTAGCCTGGAGGCTCAGGGGGCACCTGATCGCTGCCTACAACTGCCTGAGAGGAGGATGGAGCGAGGAGGGGCTGGGCTCTGCTCCCAAGGAACAAGGGATGGGACAAGAGGAAACGGCCTCAAGCTGCACCAGAGCAGGTTTAGATGGAGCTGAGGAACAATTCCTGCCCCAGAGGGTGCTCAGGCATCGGAACAGGCTGCCCAGGGCAGGGCTGCAGGCACCGTCCCTGCAAGTGTTCACACAGCCTCAGTGCCATGGGTCAGTGGTGGCCTTGGCAGTGCTGGGAATGGTTGGACTGGATGAGCTTAAAGGGCTTTTCCACCCTAATTGATTCTATGACTGTGACCGTGCCCCTGCCCCTGTTTCAAGTGATTCCAGTGCTCAGAGCATCCTCGGAGCATCCTCAGATCCCACCAGCCTGATGCGCTGCAGCCTTGGCTCACTTAGCTCTCTCAGATAGGGGATGCTGTATGTCTGCCTGTGCCCAAGAGCCTGGCTCGCTGCTGGTTGCCTCAATGAACAAGGCACTTGCTTCTTCTCAGTCCTGTGGCCTTTCTCACTCCCCTCTCACCAAGCCCGGGGCATCTGTCTGCATCTCTGTTCCGCATCCCCAGCAGGCTGATGCCTTGCCTCCCTTTGAGGGTGCCCCACTGGTGCAGAGGGGCTCCGTAGCACAAACACATCCTTTATTCCCTGCTGCTGAGAGCTGCCAGCCCTGGCTCTCTTCCCAGAAAGCAGTGCTAGTTTAGAACATAAGCAGCTATTGTCTTAGCCCTGGAGACTGTGATCTGAGCTCTGCTGGTATTGAGGAGGGGGGGAGAGAAGGGGATGCCGCATGCTAAAGGGACTTGAGAAAGGAGCCTAAGGAAGAGGGGAGATTTGCAGGCTCTCCATTGTGCTTGTCTCACCAAAAGCAATGCGGGTGCCCACTCCTCCTTTGACACTCGAATCGCTCTTCCACCCTGTCCCTGGGGTGGCTGTTACAGTAGTTTGTGTCTAGCAAAAGACTGGGGCTTTTGTCTTGTAGGGATGGAGAAGGAAATGGGGGAAGAGTGGTCCTGCAGTAAGGGCATCTTATAGGACTGTATCCCAGTGGGATGCGCTACCCTGGTTGTAGTGGTACTCAGGATAGGCAAATTGCTTAAGGGATGGATGCCCATCTATAGCAAGGTGACAAAGTACCCGGTGAGCATCCTGTTGTGCGTGGCACAACACATTCTCCCATTCAGCTTTATCCTTATGGCTTGTTCCCACCACTTAGGGATGCAGGGTGGGGGCTTAGAGCACAGGGTGCTGCTTACCAGGGGTTTCTGCCTTGGATAATAAACCACAAGTGGGGTGCAGTCACAGCCTGTGGTGTGTGGCAGAACTATGATGATAACATGCTCTGCATTGGAGATTCTGCCTGTGCTTTTACTTGAAGATGTTGAAATTCAGCACAAGAACAAAGGGATGAGGTAGTAAAATGAATGGGTGGGAAGCTGTTATCATATGTGGGGAACTTGCTCAGCATGAATATAGTGGCTCATAGGGGCAGAAAGGGTCTCATCCAGTCCCTGAGGTGGCTCGTGCCTCTCCTGCCTTGTTTTAGGTCTCCCTATTGAGGGCAACAAAAACAGCGCTGCAGTTCTTTGCTAGGACCTGCTTGACCTGTTCTTGTTTGCGTCTGGCTTTGATTTGGTCTGGGTTCAGCCCTGTCATCCAAAGGGAAATCACTCCACAGGTAAAGTGACAAGCAGGGATGGCTGGGTAAGGAAGCCCGGACTCCCTGCCAGCAGCCCTAATCAGCCTGGAGTTGTGGGGAAGGAGCTCCTGGAGTGTCTTGTGCCTGTTTTCCCCCTTTGGGAAAGGAAGGGAGCTGCTCCTGAGGCCGTTTCACGACTCATTTGGCCCTGATGAGCCGCGCTCAAGGCAGAGGGGTCGAGATGCTGAGTTTTCTCAGCTTAATCTGCTGCGGTGATGATCCTCTGCCACTCAGCAGGCTGATGCCTGCAGCCAGCCTGCTCTGAATGAACGCGCCCTGGCTTCAATCAAAGCCTTACTGTAGCGGAGGCTCTGCCCTGTGGGTTCCTTCCTCCCCTCCGCCAGCGCATCCTGGTACCCAACCCGCAGCAGCAGCTTAAAAGGGTGTTTGGTGGTGGCACAGAGGGGAAACCTCAAATCCTCGCAAGGCAATTACAGCTAATGAGACACTTCCGACACATCTGGTTTCAATCGGGGCTGTGTTTGGAGCCCTGCGCTGCAGAGCTGGGGAGGGGAGGAAGGTGAGAAAACCTCTTCAGCATCACCCTCCTCCCCAAGGTGGCTGCTCCCGAGCTCCCATCTCTTGCCAAGCCTAAACAATTAACACATGGAATCACACCTCCCCCGGGAGGTGGAATTGCAGCAGCAGCAATTATTGGATGCTGATGGCACGCCGATTGATATGGGGTTGAGAGCGAGTGTAATGTGTTTAATGAGTGTGTGATTTACAAGGCGAGGGATGTGTGGATGCCCCAGACTGAAGCAAATCTCTGAATCAGATGCCAACTGCAAGGGAAATAGAGATTTTCTTTATTTAGTGTGTGTTTGCTCGTTTTCTGTATGGATTCAGTATTAAATTGATGGAATCCGGCTATCCCAGACCTTCTCCTGCCCTTCTTCACTGCCACTTTGGGGACTGCATCCCACTGTGGATGGGAAGCGGGTGCCTGGATGCCTCTGGCTTTCAACAGCACCTTGGTACCCAGGCCCTGAGCTCTTCCAGACAACCCCACACTGCATTAGGTAAGCACTAGCCACAGGGCTCATCTCCAGTTTGGGACCATTGAGACGAGGTCTTTGTTTGAATGCGGATTTGTGTGGATCCCGAGCCCCTCTGGCTGCTGGTTTTGGCAGCAAGTGCCTTGTTATCTCAGTACGGAGGGTGGCCTTGGAGCAGGATGCAGGGAAGCAGTAGGGAGAGTCACGGAGAGAGGGATTTCAGGAAGTCTGTGTTGCCTTTGTGCCCCAAGCAGCGGGAAGGTGGCGTGGGAACCCTTGGCTTGTTTCCTTGGGAAGGAGGCAGCACAACCCGGATCGCGCTGCCAGGCTTATCGGGGGCACTGGTGTGAGGGCAAAGAAAACACGGCGCTGTCGGGGTCCTGGGATCCATCAGGACCTGGCTTCGTCCCTTGGTGCATGAGCTCTGACTGGCAGGGTGCAGGTGAGCAGTCCCCACTCCTTGTCCCTTCACTGGCATGCATCCCTGCAAGCCAATCCTGATTAGGGGATCTGGCAGGGACTCCGTGCTTCCCTTATCCAGCCCCATCCCTGCTAGTAGTTATACCCATGGAGTGATTTTAACTTGCATTAAAGGGCTGATCCCAGGACAAAAGGCTTTGAAGGTAGATTTACAGAGGAACCCCCAGCCCTGCCTGGACCCCAAGGGTTGAGCCTGTGTTTGGTCCTTCCGCAAAGCCAACTTCCAGGGTCTCCTCTTCAGATTGGGATCTCCAAGCAGGGTTTTCCCAGAGGATAACTTGCCTTGGAGAGCTCTTCTGACCCCAGGAGCAGGGAAATGCTCTGGGAAAGAGGGGAGATTTAGGCTGGAGATAAGGAAGAGGTTCTTTACTGTGAGGATGCTGAGGCGCTGGCACAGGGTGCCCAGAGCAGCTGTGGCTGCCCCATCCCTGGCATTGTTCAAGGCCAGGTTGGACACAGGGCCTTGGAGCAAGCTGCTCTAGTGGAAGGGGTCCCTGCCTGTGGAACTGGATGAGCTTTAAGATCCCTTTAACCCAAACCATCCCATGCTCCATGTTGGTCGAGCATCTCACTTCTTCAAGCCCCATGTGGTTTCTCATAAGCTCCACTTTTCCTGACACAGGAAAGGAAGCCAAAGGCACATCCTGGGTGCTCCAATGGGTCTGTATGTTGTGTCCCAACCACGGCTCCATGCCTGGCCTGTGCTCCCCAGGCATCGCATGAGCTCCAGCTTCCTGCTCTGCTTTGCTTCTCTGCAGAGCTCGGGTGTATTCCCTTGCTCCGAGTAGGTTTCTATCCAGGGAAACGTTCCATAGTCAAGTGCCTGACCTTGGAACGGAACCTCCCGCTCGCCTTTCTCTTCTGTTGTATTTAATTTAGAGTAAAATAAACTGCTTTTGCCGTCCTCGCTGTTAACAGCTGCTTCGGTTACGCCGCAGCATGAGGAAGGGAAAATCAAAGCCTGCTGGGGTTGAAAGGCAGGTCAGGCTCTGGGGTTACTCATCTCAATTGCACTTTTGTTCTCAAAATGAGAAGGAGAACACGTGCATCCCGCCAGGCTTTGGGAAGAAGGAGCTGCGGGGTGGGAAGGTGCTGGACCAGGACCCCATCCAGCACTGATGCGGGGTGGTTGTTGCTAAGCAGAGGAGTGGTCCAGGCTGCTTTTGGCTCTGTGATGTCCATGAGTCACAAGTGACTTCTGGCTCCACAGAGTCAAGTGTTGAGTCTTGCTGTGGCTACACCAGCCTGAGTGGGTGTCTGGAGTCCTTTAACCCTTCTGGGATGCTCTTCTTCATCCATAATCTGAAGCCTCACAGGGAACACAGACCCTGTTCTCCATCCAACCCTCATCCCTAGTGCTCTGCATCCCAGATGGGATTTTGGAGCAACGCTCACATCTCATCCTGGTGCTGCAATTCCCACTCTTGGGGGCTGCAGCACTGATGACAGCAGCTTTGGGGGGGGGGTCTTGGCAACTTCATCTTCTCTCTGTTGCCATCTCCCGGTGTTCCCTGGCTGTTACAGACCCAATGAACAGCGGGTTTTGCTGTGTGCACATGGAAGCTCTGCTTGATGTGAGCAGGCGGTGGGTGACACTTCGTTACCGTCTCCACTGGACGCCCCGGTGGGGTTCCTTAAAGGTGCTGCTTTGGGAATGCCGTGCTGTGGCACATGGGGGATGAGCTCTTTATCCCTTTGCTGCGTGTGCTGGGTGCCTCTGCTGCTGTTTGTCACTCGGTGGCAACGGGCACGTCTCCATGCTGGCATTCGCATCCTTTCACTTGGCAAGGGATAGGGATCCAGGTGAAGCCCTGAAAGAACAGTGGCCAACAGGTTTGTAGAAACCCCAACCAAGTATATTAGTCCCCAGGCCTGCACACTGGCTCTATGCTGTTCTATTGATGGAGTATTGATGTTGATCTTGATCTACTGATCTCAACTGTATCATAGCATCCCAGACTGGTTTGGGTTGGAATGGACCTTAAAGCTCATCCAGCTCCAACCCCCTGCCATGGGCAGGGACCCCTTCCACTAGAGCAGGTTGCTCCAAGCCCCTGTGTCCAACCTGGCCTTGAACACTGCCAGGGATAGGGCAGCCACAGCTTATATCTAATCTAAATCTCCCCTGTTTAAGTTTAAACCCATCAGCCCTTGTCCTATCAAGTCTATTCTGCTGCTTCAAATGTGTTGCTGCTGCTCTTGCGCCTTCCTTTCACCTTGGCAAGAGGCTCTTCAGAGGTGCTGCCTTGGCATAAGGGGCTTCCCCTGCTGCTCCCCAGCAGTAGCAGAGGAAGAGGAGTGGAGGAAGAGCCTTCTCTTCTGACAGGTGACAAAAGGATGTGATGGAGATGGCACAATCCGCATCACCTGAATCTGGAGGCATCAGAGCAAATGGAAGGAGGGCTGCAGTGCTGCAGCCAGACACTCATACATCATCTGCACCAAAGCTGGCCATGGGGTCTTGGCTTTCATTTCTGGTTTTCTGCCTCTTTTTATAAATGAAAATCCCCAAATAAGCACGCTGCTCTGGGATGTTTTCAAGCTGTTTTTATCCCATCTTCCTTTCTTCCCTCCATTTCCCAACAGGTTACAGCAGAGAGGGGCTCCCTGTTGCCAGCGGAGGAGGCTGCACGTCACTTCCTTGGCATGGGGCCGTCTCCAGCCCTCAATGCTCACTTTGTTTTGTATCCCTCACAGTCTCGGTGAGCTGTCAGGCCTCTTCACAGTGTCACATTAGCCATGTCCCATTGTGGGAGCTGCTGCTGCTGTGGCACGCAGAGCACAGGGGAGGCCTCAGCATCCCTCAGCCTGGGTACCGATGAGCGCGCAGTGCTCTGTTCCAGCTGCATCCTCGCCTTCCTCCTCCTGCTTCCTCTTGCTCTTTGGCCCAGCATGATCCTTTTCCTTGGGAAGTCACCCACCTCCACCCCTTGCATCCCACCAGGCTTCCCCTGGGGCTCCATGTCCCGAGCCCAGCGTGAGGAAAGCACGTGAGCATCACCACGTACTCCAAGCTCCATCCTGCTCTCAACTATGTAGCAGCAAATTGTGTGGCTCTGTGAGGAGGCAGAGCAGTCTGGGTGGAACAGAACAGGTTGAGTTGCATTTCACCTACCCTTGTCCTGGTGGTGTGGGACAAGGACCTGAGCTCCTATTTCCATAGGCTTCTATGATGAATGCTCTAACGGTTACAGGGCTTCCATGCTGCCATAGAGGACTTTGGAGATAAATAAGCTGTGCTGAAGAACAGCTATTAAAATGCTCAGCTGTTTAACTGTGAACCTCCTCTTTCAGCATGGGTGTTGGGTTCTTTCATCCTCTGCTCTGGTTTCCTAGGCTTCGAAAGTAGCTCCGGCCCAGGTGATGCATTTAGGTAGGAGGTATCAAGCTGCGATGACAAAGGATGGGTCCCTTTGGGCTGAATGGGAAACATATGATCCTTGGGAGCCTGTATTGGGAAGCTGGCGTGGCTATGGGTAGCTCCAGGCTGTTACAGACAGTGAGTTTGCTTTCAAGAAGTCACCTATTGACAAGGCGAAGTTTAGCAGTTAATACACGTTCTCTTCTGAGCCTTTGGCTGCACTTCTTATGCTCTCCAGGACTTCCTTTAGCTCTCCTTGTAAGGAAAGAGGGCATGCTTCTCCATGGATCAAATCACTGCGGTATCTGCTCCAGCGTGCTTGTGTTGTGTGGCTGATAGCAGCCACTGCTGGGATGTTCTGGATGGGGTTTGTGCTGTTATTTGCACGTATTTCTGGTCCTGGGGCTCTCTGTCTATCCCTTGTGCTGCTGTTCAGGGTTTAGGCTGTTGCACTGCGTCAGGATCCTGATGTTTTCTGCCTATCTGTAGATTCGGGGGCCTGTTGTGTCATGAAAACATGTTTAAATCAATGGGCATGGAGACAAACCCAAAGGGGACAAGTGATGCTTCTGAAATGAGGGTAAATGCTGGGGGTACCAATAGCATGTTGCTGTGTTGCAAGTGAAGGTGCCAGTTGTGCTGTCCCCTTTGTCCAGCCCTGGACCACATGTGGGTGTCCAGAGGCACAGCTTGGTGCTGCACATGAGCTGCTGTCCTCCTGCCTCCTCAGTGTGAGATGTAGGATTGCTGGACCAAGGATAAGGAATACTGGCAACCCAACCATCACCTCCTGGGGTGATTTGGGAGCTGGTGCCCAATGGAAAGGGCTGGAAGAGATGGATGGAAGCTGCCCCATGTGGTGCTGATGGCAGAGCATTGGAGAGGGGGGCTTGGGAGGGTAGGAAAGCTTTGGGTTAGCTGCCTGTTTCCTTGTTTCTAACTGTTTTGTTCTCTCCTTTTTCTCCTCCCCTGCTTTCTAAAGAACATAGGAAGCTTCTTGCTGGTAAGTGGTGGTGTGTCATGCAAAGCAATACCATTTATTCCATCCACCATCAGGTTCGTTGGGTAGTCCCTGTCATTCTTCCATCTAGGATGTGCTGGAGCAATAGAAACCTTCTGGAGGTGGCTACAGGCACATCCATCCCCGTGGCTTCTTGGCTGCAGAGCGTGCCCTCACCTCAAAGGGAGCTATTGCTCTTAGATCACAGTTTGAAGAGCTGCTTTCCCCTCTGCCTCCACCTCGCCCAGCCTGACTTTGGTACCTGGGCTCCATTGGATTGCTCCTGACCTCGCACAAAGCGAGTGCTGGTGCTGCAGCACCAAGGTTCTGGAGTGCTGTGGGCATGAAACTGTGATCTAAGGACGCCTCTCACCTAGTGTGTGTCTCATCTCCAACTCCATCCTTAGCCTTCACCTTCACTAGTTTCCTGGGGAGAGGGAGGGGGGGGGGAATAGCATCTTTCCAGCTCATAATGGAGCTAAAAGTGATGGGTTAAACCTGTCCTTGGGGGGTCTGTGGCATGTGTTGTACCTGATGTAGCTCATGAAAGAGGCAGAACTGGCTTGGAGCAAGCTGCTCTAGTGGAAGGTGTCCTTGCCCATGGCAGGGGGTTGGAACTGGATGAGCTTTAAGGTCCCTTTCAACCCAAAGCAGTCTGGGATTGTATTAAACAGTGAATCCCAGTCATTAAAGCAAGCCGTGTGTGTGCTGTGCGTGGTGAGAGCAGCCCTTAGCAGGCGAGGGCAGCGCGTGTGATATCCATGGCTGCAGCCTGGCTGGGTGCCCACTTCCCCGTGATCCCCGGTGCTGGGAATCCCGGCATCCCTGGAGCCTCGTGGCCAGCTCCTTTGTTTGGTGGCTGCGGATGCGGGGTGTGTGTAGGGAAGGCGTTTGGCACGTGCTTGGGCTGGATGCTCATCTCACACCCTTCCCCTTGCGTGCACAAACCTTTGTGCTCATCCACTCGGGATGGAGAATGGGGCAGAGCAGAGCCACTGGAGCAGCTTGCTCCAAGCCTGTGTCCAACCTGGCCTTGAACACTGCCAGGGATGGGGCAGCCACAGCTTCTCTGGGCACCCTGTGCCAGCGCCTCAGCACCCTCACAGGGAAGAGCTTCTGCCTAAGAGCTCATCTCAGTCTCCCCTCGGGCAGGTTAAAGCCATTCCCCTTGGCCTGTCCCTACATCCCTTGTCCCAAGCCCCTCTCCAGGTTTCCTGCAGCCCCTTTAGGCACTGGAGCTGCTCTCAGGTCTCCCCTTCAGGAGCCTTCTCTTCTCGAGCTGCTCCAGCCCTCGCAGCATCTCCATGGCCTCCTCTGGCCTCGCTCCAACAGCTCCACGTCCCTCTAGTGCCCCTTACGTACGAAGTGTTGCCTCTAGCACAAGGGCACACTATGTACATACACATACATAGAGATGGATAAGCAGCTGGCTCCTTGGTGTGACACGGGGTGGGACGGAGCTGTGGCAGCTCAGCTGGCCTTGGTCCGGGCATGTCCACCAGCACCGGGCCAGCTGTGGCTGCTGAGCTGTTTAGAGCTATTGCTGCTGTATTTCCTGCCTGGTCTGTGCCTTTATGTACGGTATAGAGACTGCTGTGCAGAACGGGAGGGGAAGGCTAAGGGTCTGCTTGGAAATGTGCCCTTGCTGGACAGAGGGACATAGAGGTTTATGGACCTCTCCGAGCGCAGGAGGAGGATGGAGAGAAGCTGTCCAAGCCGACAGCATCCTCTGCTGGCTGAATATCCCTGTACATCAGCCCTGAGATGCATAAACTGAGTCCCTTGCATTTCCAAGCAGGAGAGCATCCTGCTCTGCTCCTGGTGGGGGCTGTTCGCTGGCACAAAGTGCTTTACTCTGAGCTGTGTGTGGTTGGCAGCGTGGTGGCTGGTTTTTACCTCCTCCCTTTGCTATCCAACCTGCAAGCCCCGCTGCTGTGCCTATGAGGAAGCTCCAAGCAGGACCACAGTTGGTTACAGAGGATGTCCCTGCCCATAGGCTCTTGTGGCTCTCCCTGCCTTCCCAATCCAATTGGAGCGGCTGCATCCTCCCCTGCAGGCATGTCCAAGCACATGGTTGCTGGCTGTGCTTCCTTTCTCCTTTCTAGTGATGGGCTCCAGCCCTCCTCACCTCCCTGAGGGGGGTTTGCTCACCCTATGGATGCAGCCTGGGTTTGAGCACCATCGCTGTGGGGCTGGGTGATGGGCAATAGGCTGTGTGTGTCCTCCCCTACTCTATAGGAGAGGGCAATGCTGCCTCGTCTCATCCTGCTGCTCAGCCTGGCTCTGTGCATTCCCAGGAGCCCAATCTTGCACCACTCCATGGCCCCTGCGCTTTGTTTGCTTGATGGGAAGCAGTTAACAAAGCTCTGCTGCACCAGAGAGCCTGGACCACAGCGTGGAGCTCGTGCTTTGTCTATGGTGGGTGCTGAGCATTGCCACAACCAAGGAGCTGCTCCGAGGGAGCTTGGTGACAGGGGATGGTGACTGATACAGAGCTGCATCACTCGAGGGTGCACATCCCTGCCCATGGCAGGGGGTCGGAACTGGATGATCTTAAGGCCCTTTCCAACCCAAACCATTCTGTGACTCGATGATTATGGGCTCTCTTATGGCTGTCCTGAGTGGGGCAACCAAGGGCAAACCCATTGCTCTCGTGCAGAGCCCTGCCTGGGATGAGATGGCAGAGGGCTATGGGGCTGCCCTGTGCATGGGGTTCAGGTTCTGCACCCCAGAGCAGCCCTGGCTCAAGGTGGCCGGTCCTTCCTGAATACTGCTGCCAGTATTCCCTCCGCCTGCAGCACTTTGTACAGCTTCCATGGCAGGTGATGCTTCTCCTGTTGGGATGTGGCACCTCTGCTCGGGATATGTGCTGGCCACTCCTGCATCCCCCACTGCTGCTTCTGAGCTCCTTGAGGGCTGATGGATAGGAATTGTCATAGAATCGTGGAATGGTTTGGGCTGGAAGGGACCTTAAAGCTCCTCCAGTTCCAACCCATTGCCATGAACAGGGACCCCTTCCACTGGAGCAGCTTGCTCCAATCCCCTGTGTCCAACCTGGCCTTGAGCACTGCCAGGGATGGGGCAGCCACAGTTCAGGGCAGACTGGCCTGTGAAGCATTTGACAGGTCTGTTGTCCCCCGGCAAGGAGCAGCTTCCCATCCTCATCACCCTCCTGTTGCTCCACCATCATCCCCCCTATGCATGGGGATGCTGGGGGCAGCCTGCTCTCGGCTGGAGCCTCCTGCAGCACGATCCGTGCTGTGCGGAGCAGCAGAGGGCAGTGTGAGCCTGCCAGAGAGGAGCCAGGGCTGCAGCGCCGCAGCTCCAGCCCGAGCAGCCGCAGGGTTGGGGCTGTGAAGTGCGTGCATCCCGCTCGGGATACCCTTGGAACACCGGGAGAAGGCAGCGGGACAGGTCCTTAGTGCCATGGGTCAGTGGTGGCCTTGGCAGTGCTGGGGAATGGTTGGATTTGATGAGGTTAAAGCTCTTTCCCAACCCAACTGTATTCCATGATCCCTGAACACAGGAGCGTGGTTCTCCTGGGAATCCTTGTGAAGGCAGAGGGTGACAGTGCTTGTCTGGAGCTGTGTGTCCTAGCCCTGGGCTGCATCATCCCCTTCCCTCGGGTTGCTTTCGCTTCGCTCTGTGCCTGCTTTTGATCTGTGCTGTATCTGGGGAGCATTTTAGACGTGGACACCAAGTTCCGTGGGCACACCTTGTTTTACCTTTCCCTGTTTAAATCGGGGAGGCAGAGACATCACAAACCCACTCACTCTTGGGTGGTTGGGTGGAACTGCTATGGGCTTTGTGCTGCGAGTGTGAGGAACATCTGGGGCTGTCTGGCACTTCCAGTGCAGCACAGGCTGTGATGTGCAGACAGTGATGCATGAGAGAGGGTGACCTGTATCCCCTGTGGCACATGAGCGTGGACCACTCCATCCTACAGCACATCTGGAAAACAGCTGCACGGTCCCCGTGCATGGTAAGAAGGGTTTGCTTCAGGACAAAGTCACTAAGAGGGAAATTAAGAGGCACCTCTTGTCCAGCACTGCCTGGCGTAGCTCTTCATTGGGAATGGTGCGGATGGAACCCCTTTTCCGCTCCCCGCGCACCCGCATCCCTGTCTCCCGTTGATAGGGAATCAGAGCTCTTCCCTCCCAAGCGCTGCTCAGCAGGAGTCAAGCTGGGTCCTGCCAAGTGTTAAATGAAATAATTAAAGCCCCCACTTTCTCCCCCTCCTCTGCAATGTTGGTAATGAGCCTATGGAGCTGCAGGAGGGGATGGGGAAGGGAAGGATGTGCAAATGCCTTCTGCAGGCTCCCTCCTCCTCTTCACCCTCCCTGGAGGAAGCACAAAATGGCTCTCCAGGCATTGGGTGCTGACAGATAAATCCCAATTAGCTCCCTGCCAAACAGGATTAGGGAGAATGGAGCCAGGTGGGGAATCAGCTTGGAAACAGCAGGAGCTGGGGGCTCCTGTGAGGTCTGTAGCTCAGTGGGAGAGACTGACAGCTACCAGCCACTTCCTAAAGCAGCACTGGGGTCTGATGTCGCAGGCTGGTGCCTGGAAGAGGCAGAAATGAAGGCGAAGGAAATGAACCTGGTGTTATCTCTTCCCAAGTAAATGGGCCACAATGCGTGTCTGTGCTCCCGCAGCAAGAGGATAACCCCAGCATCCTGCCACGCTGCCTGTGCTGCTGCTCCGACATCCTCCCTGTGAAAGGCCACAGATAACCCCATTAATGGCACCAGGCTTTTAGCTGGCTGGTGACCACATGGAGGCCTTAATGCAGGGAACACTGGTTTAGAAACTGGCCTGGGCAATATGGGTGAGCTCAAGGATTATGTTTTGTTGTAGGAGAAGAATAGCTGTGTCTGAAGGTGTTATAATGGGGGCTATCCCTGTCCCTCCCTCTTCTTCCCTGGTAGATACGGTGACTTTCTGCCTCTTGCCCTTTGCTGAGGCTGGTCCCCTTCTGAAAGCCTGCAGCTATAGCCAGGATGCTTCCAGTTCCAAGGAGGAGGAAAGGGAGGAATGCTGCATGGATGATGAGCAGTGGATGCTCTGGAGCCTGGCTGGTGGGACTGGGATTTCCCATTGCAATTGAGCCATATGTAAAGGTATCAGGGTGGTCCAACTTGTCCTGATGTCTCAGGTGCCTTTGGCTTGTGCACAGCCATTGCATGGCCCACTGGTCACCTCTTCCATCTTCCAGGCTGCTCACTTCTGAGCCAAAGGTGGCTTTTACGTGCTCCTTCACCTTGCTGGGGTCTTGCTGTGCTTTCTTACCTGGTCCTTCATGTCTTGGTGTAGTGTAAAGGGATGAGTGTGGTGGGCAAGGTTGGCAAAGGGATCGTATGGGAGACTGGCTGTCCCTGTGTGCTGTAGCTGATGCAGAAGGATGCAGGCATGAGATGTAGCTGTGCAGCATCCAGCTCTGGGGAGGTGATAACAGCCATAACCCACATGGATGGACCAGGCAACGTCTCCCCAGTGCACGTGGCTCCTCTGATAACCAAGTCTCATCTGAGAGACTTGCATGAGGCAAATGTAAGTGTCTGACCTGCCCGTGCTGCATTTGAACCTGCCTCCTCCAGCACACACAGTTGTTCATACATGAGGCACTCCTGCCCCTAAAAGCGGCCCCTAAAGGGCTGGGGGGGACAGAGTCCTCACAGACCTGGGAAGAAAGGGAGGACTGTGCAGCGGTGATTTGCATGTGAAAACACGCAGGCAGGAGGATGCAAATGGCCTGGATTCCCTTTGGGATTTGTTCCTTTCTTTACTGGAAGCCTTTGGCCTTAGCCTGCGTGTGCTGGGATTGCTGGGGAAGCATGGCTCTGAGCATAGCTCAGGGAGAGGTGTGTGGAGTACAGGAGGGAAGAGGGATGCTGCTGGGTCAGCGTCAGCATGGGGAAGGCATTGGGCAGTATCCCAGGGCAGAGCAGAAGGATGCAGGACCATGCGGTGACCAAGCAGAGGAGAGGACCAGGGCACTTTGCTTTATGGGAAGGTCTTGGCTTCTTGTGTGATGCTCCAGAGATTCCCAGGGGCTGCAATCACTGGGAAGGGTTCTATAAATGCAGCAGGGACTTGAGCTTAACCTTTGTGGGGGGGGAAACACTGGGTTGGAGAGGTTGTGGGGGGCTCTGTGTGTGGTGAGATTTGGAGTCTCCATCCAGTTGCTGTGTGCTTCGACTTGCTCAGTGAGTGCTCCTTCCTCATCCCTGGTGCTGGAGGGGTGTTGTGCCATGTCCTGTGGCCTCTGGAGAGGGATGAGGAGCACTTCCCCATCTGGCAAAGGGCTTTGCTTGTGAGGGGGATCCTGAGATGGGTTTTTAGTAGGGATATGCTTGGGAGAGATGGATTCAGGAAGCAGTTGGGCTCTCAGGGGCTCTGTTTGGAGGAGAACAGCTCCTGGGGTGCACATCAATCTTCCTGCCTGCTTGGACGTGACATGGTTTTGTGGTGGGTAAAGGTTGGGCTTGATGATCTTAAAGGTCTTTTCCAACCCAGCTGATTCTGTGCTCAGGCACCCTGCTTGTGTGGGCTCCCCTGGTTAGGATGCAGCCCATGCCTCGCAGCAAGCTGGGATCATATTCTGTGAGTCCCCAGGGAGTGATGCAGGTTTAAAGGGGAGCAATACCTGGGACGTAATTGGAATTCTTTCCTCCTTCCCTGCACTTGGCACGTTGTACCCACAGTGCTGGGACACTCAGGATGCTCCCAGCCCACATCTCCATCAGAGACGAGCAGCTCTGTGGTGTACCTTACGCCAATCCCATCCCAAGGAGATCCCAGAGCCTTGCTGACTCCTGATGCCTGCAGTGCCCTGCTAAGGGACCACCCAACCTCCTCCACATCTCCCCACCGGAGGGGAGAGGAGAGGAGGTGGATTCAGCTCCAGTGTTTGTGTCCCTCAGGCTCCAGGCTAATTGCCAAGGTGAGGGAGGAGCGAGGCTGGGGTTGGGAGGGATGCATGCTGCCCGCAGGGTTGTTCTCCCACCTCAGGTTGGTGGTGTCTGTTGGAATGGGAATTTCCATGCAGTGAGCATCTCCCCAGGCTGTGCTTCCCGTCCTGGCTGCCTGCTGGGGGCCGAGCATGGGGCGATGGGAGGAACTTAGAGCAGCTTCTCTGCAATGAGCTTCCCAGTTTGCCCACAGCGGGGTTCCCCGCTGCCACATCCCCACAGTGCTCATCTTCCCTGAGGAGAATAGGAGGGGGGTTTGAGGATGTGGTACAGCAAGGGCAGCCCCTCGCAGCGCTGCGGGACAAGGGACGTGCAGAAGCCCTCGTGTCCCATGGCTTGGGTGATGAACCAGCCCCTGGAAGCGCAGGGCTGTGTGTATTCAGGTGCTTCTGTAACCAGAGAGCCCTCCTCTTGCAGGGTTTTGTTGTGAGCCTCCAGAGCTGCTTTGTTCCTCCATGGTAGGAAAAAGCTCAGCCTGTTCCGAGACCTTCACTAGAGGAATCTTTTCTCTCCCCATACTCTCTGTTCCCCCACCCAGCTGGTGTGCTGGTGGTGCATGGACCCAAGAGCACCCACTCTGCGCCTGCTCCCTCCGGGTGTTCGTGTGGGGCTGCTGTGGGTTGGAAAAGAGCTTCCAGCTCATCCAGTCCAACCGTTCCCAGCACTGCCAAGGCCACCACTGCCCCATGGCACTGAGGCCTCGTCTCCACAGCGTGTGGATGCTTCCATGGACGGTGCCTGCAGCCCTGCCCTGGGCAGCCTGTTCCGGTGCCTGAGCGCCCTTTGGGGCAGGAATTGTTCCTCAGCTCCATCTAAACCTGCCCTGGGGCAGCTTGAGGCCGGTTCCTCTTGTCCCATGGGGGAGCGATGAGGCCCCCCGTGAGCCTTCTCCTCTCCAGACTGAGCCCTCCCTTTAGCACCAACACCCAGACAATGGTCACGGCGGGGCCGCTCCTTGCGGGGCTCCGCTGCCCCCGGGGGTCTCGTCCCTAACGCTGGGGAGGGTCCGATGCTGCTCCCGGCCGCTCCGCCCCAACGTGGGCGATCGGGCGGGCGGGGCGATGGGTCCCGGCCGGGCTGGCCCCGGGGGAACGGGGCAGCGCTCCCCGCTCTTTGTCTGCGCCGCGCCCGCTCCTTTGTTGTCTATTGGGGGGGGTCTCGCTCCCTGCGCTCACCGGGGCTGGACCCACGGCGGGCGGGGAAGGAAGGAGGGGAACGGGGATAGAAGGAAGGGGGGGACACGGCGGGCGCCGGGGGCAGCGGAGCGGGCGGGGAAACTTCAGGGCGTGGGGCGGGCGGGTGCTCCGTTGTCTGATGCTGCGCGGCCCTTCCACGCGTGAATCCCGGGATTAGGGAGCGGGGATTGGGGAGCGGGGCTCCGGCAGCGCCGCTCTGTCCCCCTGTCCCGCCCGTGCCGCTTCCCCCATGCCGGGCTCGGCGGGCAGCCGGGATCGCTCCGGGAAGGACTGGCATGTCCTTGCGTGAGGAAGCGGTGCCGCTCTGCCCCGCTTGCTCTCCGCCGCCGAGGTGCGCGGGGCGGCAGCGAGCCCGACGGGAGGACCGGGGCGGCGGAACCGGTTTGTTCACCGGAGGCTGAGGAAGCGGCGGGGGAAGCGACGCGAGGCTGCGGGGTGGAGGAGCGGTGGATGTGAGCGGAGCCGCGCTGCGCGGCTGCTGAAGCATCCTCCGGTGCGAGGATATTCCTGGAGGTTCGGAAGCTGGGAGCGTGGGATACCTGCTCCGGAGCATCCGCAGCTGAAGGAGACACAGAGAGCGGAGGAAGCTCGGTGTTCCTGGAGCGAGAGGCTGCTGCACACCGCCGGGGTGGTGAGATTTCACCTCCCATCCCCACCAAGAGGATACTGAGGGAATACGGATGTTTCCGAGGCTGTGAGCCCAAGAAGGGTCCCATGCTGGTCCCCCTCGCATCACCTCTGTCCCAGCCCTGCTCTTGGGAGGCAGCGTGCATCGGGGCTGTGGCAGCCTCCATCATTCCCACACCAGTAGCAGCTTGTCCCCATCCCGGTGGTCTTGGCTGCAGAACTTGAGCTCTCAGCACTTTTGCCTGGGGTTGTTTAGTTTGCAAGGTGCGGATTGACACGGATTCTGTTGTTCCATGACACCTGCCGGGCTGGAAGAGGGATTGCTGAGCACAGGACTGTGTGTGTCCTTTCAGAGCGAGCTCGGACCTGCCCCTTAGGCAAAACCCTGCTTTGAGATGGCAGCTGTGGGGACAAACTCGTGCTCCTGGAGGTGCCACCTTGCCCTGCTGTGAGCAGAGAATGGGAACCTCTGGGAAAACTTAGGTCTTGCTGCTGCTGAACACAACCAGGGAGGGGGAAAAGAGGGATTCATGTGAGCTTTGTGGCTGCTCTGCCTTGGATGGGTCGTCGGTGGGTCGAGCTTTGGCCTGCAGCATGACAGCTTGCCAGTACCCCATGGCGCCGGGGGCTTTGGAGCGGGACCGGCTGTACCAGCACAAGGTCTCCTTGGTGGTGCGGTACTTCATGATCCCATGCAACATCTGCCTCATCCTCCTGGCCACCTCCACGCTGGGATTTGCCGTTCTGCTCTTCCTCAACAACTGTAGGTGTCTCTGGGCGTGTGGGAAGAGCAGGGGAGGGAAAAGCAGGGGTCAGGTCAGTGTGGGAGCAGCATCCCAGTGCTGCCATCGCTTGTCTGCTGCTGTCTGGGGAGGTGACAGCTCGCTATGTAGCTCTACCCTCCTTTTCCCTTAGATGATGCTGTGAATGTGGGTGTGTGTGAGCCAGCTCCAGCTCCCTACTGTGTGCTCATGCTTTTGGCTGCACCAGCACCCTCTGTGTCCCGTGTCCCCAAAATACTCCGTGTCCTGATCTGCTGCTGGAGGTCTGAGTGTGGGTGATGCTCCGGAGGGGGATGCATTGGTCTGTTTGTGAGGTGGGGATCTCAGCAGGGCTCTGTGGGAGGTGAGGGGCAAACGATGTGAGTCCTGCCCTGGCCAAGGGCTTTTGCTGCTCCCTTGTGATAAGGAAACTCAACCTGTGACTATATGTGACGGATGTGAGATATCTTCTAGGCTGCTTCCTGCTCTCTATACATTCTCTTGCTCTGAAGAATCAGCAGGTCGGGGCAAGACAGAGTTCTCCTTGAGGTCAGGCTGCCCTGGTGTGACTGAGTAGATCACACAGTTGGTTCCAAGCGGATGCGGGTACATCCATGAACTGCCGGCTGCTGTAGGCACTGTGCTCTGTTCACACATCCTTGCATGGGTGCTCCCCACCCCAGAGCCTGTGAGGAAGACTCCATCATGAGAGGTGTCTTTTACCTCCTTGATGCTGGCAAGTGCCCAACGCCTGCTGTGAGGAAAGCCTTTAGAGGGCAGGCAAAGCCTTCAGCCTGGCTTTGGGCTCACCTCCTTGGCTAATCAGGGGATATCCAGATGTAAGGGCTGGCAGTGGCAGGGCAAGGTCCCACTTTGCCCTGGGATCTGTGGTCCTGTCTATGGGAGCTTTCACCTTCTGCTGCCCCAGGTTACCCCATTCTCCCACCTTTGGTTGGAGGTGCAGCATCCCTACTGCTGTCCTGCTCAACCCAGGTGACTTGGTGAGTTGGTACCCAGGTACACGTGTGAGAGGTGATGCACAGCGTGATTTACATCACAGCCCTGGTGAGATGCACCTGATCCTGCCAGGCTGCCAGATCCCAACCCAGAGATGCTCCCCTCATGCAAATGGGAGAGCTGGAGCTCCTGTTCCCTTCTTGCTCCCGTGCATTCCCTGGGGATCAGTGCCTGCTTGTGTGCTGAAGGAGGGAAATGCTGGTCCAGCAGCTGCTGGGGAGCGGTGGGCAGGGGTATGGGGGCCGCAGAGGAGAACGTGTACCAAAGGGGAGTGCTGACAGCCCCTTGTTTTGTGTTTCTTTGCAGACAAGCCCAATAGTTACTTTACTCAGACGCCGCCAACGCCGCGCGATGGTAAGTACCCATTGCTCTGCTCCTATGCTCAGGATGCGCTTGAGCCTCTCGTGCTCCTCCTGACCCAGTGATCTATTTCCCTGTGCTGCATGTCCTCGTCCCTGCCCTGGGGATGCAGGAGTTGGATGCTGGGCAGAGCAACTGCTCCTCCTGGCTCCTTTTCCCTGCAGAAGGTTTTCCTGGGTGGAAACGGGAAGGGGTTGGAAAGGGAGATGGGATCATCCAGTGGTTTGCAGAGCTTTACTGGTTCATGGGGCTGTGCAAAAAAGTATAAGGGACCTTAGACTTAATTCCATGGCTATTCTGTGTTTATTCCTTGTGGGTCTTCCTGGATGTTGGCAAAAGGAAGGGGGAAGCAGAAGGGAGCAAAACCAAGGTTGAAGAAGCAAATGGCATCTATGGCCGCGGTATGTGATGGGAGGGAAAGGCTGTGAGAAGGTGATGGACTGTTGTTAGCATGATGAAATAGCCAGAAACGGTGTTCTGCCTCCCTTGGTTCCTCTGTGGTTTCGGTGTGGTGTCAGAGGGGAGCACAGGGAGTGATGTGGACACAGCATCTCCTGCTTTAGCAGGTCTTGGTCTCGCTGGCAAAGGACTGGAGTGGGTTGTGCTGGCCCACGGCAGGAGGAGGTTAAATGGGCATGAAGAAAGGAGGAATCTCTGCAGCCCAAGTGTGTGGGATGTGGAATAAGCAGGGGTTTTGAGGCTACCAGAGGTTGCTGAGATGCTGTTGCCCATTCATTAAATCACTGCTTCTGCTGCACAGCCAAAGTTGAATCATCGCATCCCGGCCCATCCAGCCTTGGATCAGTCAGCTCCTAACACTGCCTAAACGCTACCACCAAATCTGTTGGGCTCCTGTTCCAGCTGGCAAAAGGTTTCAGCTCTACCAGCACCCAGAGCCAAATGGAAGCTGGTGTTCAGCTTAGGTTGCTTAGGTCCCACAGGCTTCTGCTTCTGGGCTCGCTTAGCAATTCCCTCTCCATCTCCCATCATCTGTGTGTCCTTCACAGGCAAGGACAGCGCCTTTGTTTCCAATGGACTTGCACTTTCCCTGGACCACTTATGGATTGTCTTTCACCTATGGGTTCCCTGGTGTCTGATGAGCACCTCGCACCTTTCCTCTGAGCTTCCTAAAGCCTTCTGGTCTCTCAGACCTGCAGGGACTTTGCTTTTGGAGGCCATGCTGTTACCAGTCGATGCTTTAAAAGCTGTTGGATGCAGGCAGGCACACGCTCAGATAATGTCATTGCAGGAGCTTTGTTTTCACTGAGCATCATTTGAGCACGCTGCTTTTTTGCTGGCAGGATCTCCAGTCCCCTTCCCCATGTCCCACACGCCCAGAGAAGGAGCCAGGAGAAAACAGCAGTCAATTAATAGCATGTTTGTTTCTTCCCTTCTTGCTTTCTCTTCTGGAGGTGGGAAAGGAGGCGGGGGAGAAACGGATGCTAGATAAAATGTGATTAGTCTATAATTGGACCAGAGGAGACATCTAAGGCAAAAATAAAAGCAGACGTAGGTGTAGCTCCTTAGCTTAGGGCTCCAAAATATTAGCAGCCCAGCCCATCCAGATGACATACTCCAAAAGATCTCTGGTCCCCACAAGAGATGGAAAGCTACTACCCATGGGGGTGGGTTGCCGAATGAGGCCCCTCCTTTGGCAGGCTTCATAGTTCCAACCTGCTCTAGTGGAAGGTGTCCCTGCCCATGGCAGGGGGTTGGAACTGGATGAGCTTTCAGGTCCCTTCCAACCCAAAACAGGCTGGGATTGTGTGATTTAGGCAGGGCTGTGCTTGTACTTGCAACTGCGGGGGCTGTGTCCCAGCACAACAGTGTGATAGTGGCAGCATTAGGCACAGCACGGGCCCTCAGTTGCTGCTTCTCCATTGAGCTCCTCGAGGTTCATCACCTCTTCATCTCCTGGGGCCGATCCTGCCCTTCTCCAAGCGCTATGGTGAGCAGTGTTGTGAGTGTTGTGCTGTGAGCCAATGGATCTCTGCCCATCGGCACCCACTGAGGGTGCGCACCTTGGGATTTCCATGTGGGGACCCTGCTGCTGGGAGGTTTGTAGTGGTCCTTTCCCCTTCCAAACTGGTGCAGAACAGGGCAGGAATCATTGTCAGCCCAGGCATTGTCAGATCTCAGTTTTCCCTATGAAGGAAGTGGCTTCATGCACCTTGGGCATCATCTCTTCTGCAATGACCCTGTCTTGCACACATAAAAGGTGCTGCAGCCACGGCTGCTCCGTGGTGCTTGGTGATGCTGGAGGTGAAAGACACTGCAGGGAGGGGTCTGTAATTAACACTTGTGTGCTATTTATCTCTTCCTTTTCTTCCTCATACCCATTTCTACCCTAGAAAGCTCTCCAGCCACACACTGATTTATAGAGTGGTCCCCGTTGCATCCCGAATCAAGGCCGTTAATGCTGTTAACTCACTGCTTTCTCCCACGCCGCTGGCATTCCCGCAGCTGGGAAGGGGATTGTTAAGCTTTATAGAGTCTTAAGGCCTGGTTGCCTTAAATGCAGTGCTCTGTGAAGGCTGTTGCCTTCTCTCCAACTGAAGGACTGGCCTGGGGCATCCAAGCGGGTTAATTCTCCTCCTCAGTAGGGGAGCGTCTGCATAGGGAGCTGGGTTGAGGGCGGATGTTGGCTCAGGTGCATCCCCCTAGGGCAGGATTGCAGGTGTGGTGCAGGGGGTAGGCAGGCTGGGCTGTGCCTTCCTGCATCCCCTGGGGTGCAATAAGTGGTGGGAGGGTACCTCCTCCCCTCTGCTTGTTCTTGCAGCATCTGTGAGGAGAGGCTTGGTTCCTGTTTGTTTTCAGCATCCCTTGGTGGAGTTGTGTGCGGGAGGCAAAATTGCTTTTGCTGTTTGCTCTGTGGAGGGCAGGGAGAACAATGAACCCTCTCAGAGCCCTGAAGCCAGGTTGCTTAGGTGAATCAATAGGATAAAGCACTGGTTTCTCAGCATTAGCTCCCCATCATCCCTCTTTCCCTTCCACCTGCCTCCCTTGGTGCTCTGCAGGGGTACCCTCGCAAGCCAGCATCCCTGACGGATGCTCACCAGCCCTTTTGCTAGCATCCACCTTTGCAGATGTGTTAATGGCACCAACCAGTCTCTGCTGGGTTTGGAACCACCCGAGGAGGCCGAGGGGGCTGGACACCCATTTCCATTTGGCGAGCATGGATAGAGCGATGCTGGCCTGACCCGTCGCCCTGGGCCGAGGGAGCAGCACTAAGCACCTATTTATGGATGCATAAAAGCAGCAGTGGCATGTGGGATGAGGACATCTGAGAAATTAAACATTGGGAAAATGCTTTCTTGTGCCCGGCAGCCCCATAAATACAGGGTTTACAGCACTGGGGTTAGGCAGAGAAATAGCTGGTGCAGGTGGCTCTTGAAGTGTGCATAGGAAATCAGTGGATTAATCCTACAGCGCTCTCAGTCCTGGAGGTTGGGTTTCTCCTGGTTATTGGATGCTCTCTTTGGCACCCTGTTATGGCTTTGCCTTGCCAGATCCAGCTCCGTTTCTCCTCCAGTGGCTCCCAGTCCATCTGGTGTCCATGAAGCAGGGGGCAGCCGTGTGCAGCAGTGTGAGCACTGGTTGCTCCTGTCCCTGCTTGTGGCCATCTTTGCCTTCATGGGGTTTAAATGGTGCTGTGTGTTATGGAGCATCAGCTCTGTGCCAGGGGGCTGTTAGGGAATGCTCCCCACTTGTGTATGATGAGACTAGTGAGTGTGGTCCTCCTCCTTTCTGATGCTGCCAGCAAGCTGCTCTAGCGGAAGGTGTCCCTGCCCATGGCAGGGGGTTGGACCTGGATGAGCTTTAAGCTCCCTTCAACCCAAACCATTCCATGATGCTTCATCAGAAAAAGATGTTCCTTTCTTTTACCTGGTCTTTTTTAATCAACATCCCCTAGTTCTGATGAGCTTCCTTTGGTCAGTAACCCATTGCCTTGGGGTTAGAAATCGTGCATGGTGCTTGCCTCCCCTTGCCTGCTCTGCATCGTGGCTCTCTGGGCAGCTCTGTGCTTGCCCAAGGGGGTATTTGGCTGCCCTGGAAAGAGAGCCATGAAAATGTGACTTAACCCACAAGCTCTTCAATGCTGTTGCCTCTGTGGTACAGGAACACCCTGCTGGCTTTGGCTGCTAATCCCAGCCTGCTCCTCTTTTGACAAAAGCCAATTTAAGACTTGGATGCTTCAAAATGAATTCCTTCTGCAGGCTTCGTGAGGGTGCTTGTCTCAGGAAGGTGCTGCAGACCTGGGTGGTTTTGTCTGCCCATAGATGCATGGGGGAGCCCCTGATCTTTCCTGACCATCCCACTCTCTCCTTTCATACTGATTCATTTCCCAGTCCTTCCCTACGTGCGTGGCTTGAAATGGAGCTGAGTTGTATCAGCAGGAGTGGAGAAAGTGCATCTTTCTAGGAGCAATCCATCTCTTTACAGCCTTGGAGCCATGGCATCCACGTGTGCCAGCTCCCTACCTGACAAACTCAGGCAGCAGGGATGATGTCAAGCCTTGAGGATGCTCTCTGCAGACCCACAGTCAGATGCTGTGACCTCTCCTCTGTGTGCCAAGAAGGGATGCTCCATGGCTTCCTCCCCGGGTCCCAGTGGCTCGAATGGAGATGCTCTCCTGCTCGCTTGTGCTGTCAGTATTCCCCTCACAAGCTCTGTTACACTGAGGAATGATTCCTTTCCTGTAGGGAGCAGGGAGAGCTTTGCACCCCCTGAATGCCTCATCCCTGCTGCACGGCACCGGGGTACCCTCTCCCCAGGCAGTGTGAGCAGCGCTGGTGTTTCTGCACTGTTCCAGCCCCCGAGGAGGGACTTGGAGCATGGGAGCGTGGTGGGAAGTCTTGTCACACACCATGGAACAGGAGAGAAATCTCTCTCTCTGCGCCAGGTGAATTCCTGTACCAGGCTGATGAGCTCAGTTTTAATTACACACTGCCTACTCCTCCTCGTCAGAGTTTGCTGCAGCACGCACTGAAGCGCTGACCTCCTGCACTGTTGATGTGATGCTCACTCCCCACTGCCTCGGGTAGAGGGTGACCTGGGATGCCCTTCTGTTTACCCCAGCATCCTGGCCTTCAGGGTGAAGCCATCCACCTCCTAACCAGCCATGGGGGTCCCCAGATCACCCTGGTTGTATCAGTGTCTTCTCCATCCTTTTTTACTGCTATGGCAGTGAGGCAACCTCTCGGGTCTACCTGTGGATCCTCATCCCCCTACCCCAGCCTGGCTTATCCTGCCTATTGCTGCAGTAGGAGTGACTGTTCCCCTGGCTGGGTTTTGCACCCTGAGCAGCAGCAAAGTGTGTTTCAGCTCAACCAGCTCAGGGCTGCTCTGGAGGGAGGAGAGATGCTAAACATAGCTCTTCAGAAGTCGCGCAGTAGATAAGGTAGTAGCAGTTATTAGGCACCACTTTTGATCTCTGGAGAGCATTTTCTTCTCCATTTACAGCGAGGTTTGAGCCTTCTCTTGGGGATCAATCTGTGCACTTTCATGATACGTGGCTTAAGCGTTAGAGGAGGAGTGGATGGGGGGAACTGCCAGGGGTGTTCCTGGTTTTCCCTGTATCCTTGCTAAGGCTGTGGCTTCCCAGGCTTGCCTCATTCCCTGACGTCTGGCTTTTAGTCTCAGAGTGTTGTGATAAAGAAGCAGCCCTTGTCTTGCCTTGTCTTCTTCCCTCTTCTTCCCTTGGCCGTGCCATGCTGAAGTCAGTGTGTGGTACCTAGAGCATCGCTACCAGCTCTAGTATTAGCCCAGTGAAGATACTGCCTGGCGCTGTGCTGTGGCAGAGGATGTCTTGCCAAGTGGACATTGGCTTTGTAGGAACATGCCCGAGGTCACAGGGACACAAGGTTCAGTGGTAGGTGTTTGCTGACAACAAGAGAGGCTGCAGTTACGTGGTTCAGTGGCTTAGGGATGCGGTTGCTGTTTAATGCTTCATGTGAAGTGCAGATGGAGAGGAAAGACCAGCAGGAGGTGTGAAGCTGGCTGGGACCTGCAGGGTATGAGCAAGCTCCTTGCAAAGAGCATGAGCAGCGTGAACACAAAGACCTGGTAGCGTGCCCAAGGGGCTGAGAAGGGTTGGCAAAGGGCAGTGTGCTGGCTTTGGCAGGAGCTGGCATCCAGGGGCTGCTCGGCCTCCTTCCCTTCCCTTGAACATCCCTGGTTTGAAAGCTGGTTTGCTTCCCTCTGTGGAAGCAGGTTAAAACAATCCCTTGTGTACAGGCTGCCATCCACCTGGGTGCACACTGAGCTCCTTGCTCGCACCCCTGGTGCATGCAGTTTCCAAACTCCATTTGATGGAGGCTGAGGAATTCTTCCCATCATGAGGAGCTGTGACAGAGCCGCTCTCACAGGGGGCTTGTGGCAGATTAATGAAAGTCATTTACGATGGTGTTTGATCTGCAAGAGGGATGCTTTGATGTTTGAGACCCAAGAACACGATGCTTCCAACTCCACCCTGCCCTGCCTGCCTCTGGCATCACCTTCATCTTGCTCGCTACCATCCCTCTGCCTCCAGCGCTGGAGTTTGCTTTTAGACCTTCCAATGGTCCAGCTTTTTCCCTTGCTGCCCACCCCTCCTGACCCATAGTTATAGACTCTGTGGTCGTGTTCTCATCCTGCTCCTCTGCCTGCTGTGGCTCATGCTGCTGGCATCACCAGTGCCAGCTCTGTGAGGTGCTGGGCTGCCCTTTCCCAAGTGGGGGCAGGCTTTTAGCAGTGAAGTGGTGGTGGGTTTTAGTAGTGAAGAGATGTGACTTTATCACCATATGCCAGTATTTAAAGGGTGGCTATGAAAGAGATGGATACTCCCTTTTCACAAGGAGCGATGTCCTTATGAGGGGTGATGGGCACAAGTTACTCCTGGGGAGATACAACTTGGCACAAGAAGGTGTATCACGATGGGAACAGCCATTGGAATCATCTCTGCAGGGAAGTGGTGACTCCCCAGTGCTGGGCACTGTTAGGACTGCGCTGAGGAGGGTGTTGGGACATCGAGTCCGGGTCATGCTTTGCTAGAACGGTTGGATCAGATGATCCTTGAGTTCCCTTTGGATGCGATATTCCATGATTCCATGAACTGACAGCTCTGTGCCGGTGTCGGCATGGCCTGGGATGCGCGGGGCTGTGGGGCTGACACATCCTTGTCTCTCACCCAGTAAGCCCTGCCTGATGTAATTACTATTGATGGTGGGAGGCAGGTCCCGGGGACAGGAGTAGATGTACACACAGGAGTAGACGTGCACAGAGGAGATGGGGCTGGAGCAGCCTCCCTGGTCTCCATGGCAACGGGTACCTCATGCAGAATTAATGCGGGCCTTGGCCGGCCTGACCCGGCTCCATCCCTGGGGCCTTGCCATTCCCTTTACCCTTTCGGGAGCAGGGAAGCCCCTGCAGCAGCTCAGCCCTGCTCTTTGCTCGTGTCCTTTGCCTTGTGGCACAGGGTGCCCAGAGAAGCTGTGGCTGCCCCATCCCTGGCAGTGTTCAAGGCCAGGTTGGACACAGGGGCTTGGAGCAAGCTGCTCTAGTGGAAGGGGTCCCTGTTTATGGCAGGGGTTGGAGCTGGATAAGCTTTAAGGTCCCTTCCAACAAAAACAATTCCATGATTATATATATATATATATATATGTACACACACCCTGTGTGGCCTATATCCTATACATATCCTAGCGTGGCCCATGAGTGATGTCCCCATCCTTAGGACATCCCTTGCTGCAGGGATTCAGGGCTATGGTTGCCTTGTGTTGTTAGCCTTTCCTTTCCTACCCCTTCCCCATCACTGCTCCATCCCACCCTCCCGTCTCACCCGTGAGCTGTAATCAAGTCTCATGCTGTGCTTCTCTGATTGCTTTTCTCAGCCCGTTCGGAGAAGGGATGCGCTCCCCTGAGATCTGGAGCAGGTCCAGGCCGGCAAACGCCAGCTCTGCCTTCAGCAGGCAGGTCTGGCTGGGAGCAGGGAGCTGCCAGGAATCGCCTGTGCATTTCCCACATTGAAAGCCCTCCTCCCTTGGCAAGATTCCTAGGGAAGGGAAAGCTTTGGTCCAGACGGAAGGAAGCCACCAGAGCCCCTTTTAGCCAGGCTCTTGGGCCAGGCCATGCAGGCAGGATGCAATAAGCAGTCAGCAAGCTGCTCCTATCACACTTTCTTCTTTCCAGTGCAGTGGAAAAGAGCAATTTTGACATTACATTTGTGATTATTGTTATTAAGCCAGAGCAACATTTTAATGTGAATGCTCGGGGCTTATTAGACAGAGCTCTTCACCTCAAGATCTCAAAGCACTCGATGAAGGCAGCTTGTTATTAATCCCTACTAGTTCTATTGAGCTGCTTACCTGCTGACACTGGAGGGTTGGTGATTATTGTTATTTGCATGTTTTGTAAATGGGAGAGCCAAGGTGCAGAAATGGATGGGGAGAAGCTGGCAGCGGAAGCTGCTCTCCATCCATCCTCCCTGCCTGCATCCAGCTGCCATCTCCCTCCTGCTTGTCCTTGCTCTGGTCCAGGAGGCTCGGAAGAAACAGCCTCAAGCTGCACCAGGGCAGGTTTAGATGGGGCTGAGGAACAATTCCTCCCCCAAAGGGTGCTCAGGCATTGGAACAGGCTGCCCAGGGCAGGGCTGCAGGCACCGTCCCTGCAAGTGTTCACACAGCCTCAGTGCCATGGGTCAGTGGTGGCCTTGGCAGTGCTGGGAATGGTTGGATTTGATCATCTTAAAGCTCTTTTCCAACCTCATTGATTCCATGGTTCATTTTGCCCCAGCTCAGTCTTCCTTTCACCATCCTCCATCATGCTTGCAGGGAGCAAGCATCCTTCTCCCTGCTGTCCGCAGGCTCCATGTGTGGCTCGCAGCCATTCGAGCTGTTCTGCTCTCCTCTGTCCTTCCAGCCACTTTGGGCATCTGCAGGCACTGTTGGACATGAGGAGGTGGAGCTGGTGCCATCTGTGCCCGCACAACCCGCTCGGGGAGATGCGGACTGAACCTTGGCAGGGGCATCCCATCCTGCTCCATCCCTGCTGCTCAGTAGGGGCTGCTCGAGGAAGTGTCATGGATGGGGTGGGATGCTCAGAGCTGAACCGGTGTCGTTGCCCTTGGTGCAGTGGGTAGGTTCTCTGTGTGCAGGAGCAGCTTGGCTCGGAGCAATGCCAGCAGCTCTTGGCCTGGACCACAGTAAGAAGCACTCTGCTACCCTGACTCTCACTCTTCACACCCCAGTCTGAGCTGTCAGCATAGATAGGATCCCAAAGGCTCCTCTCTTCCTTACCCCTTTTCTTTGCTCATGGTTTTCAATGCAGGCATCCCACTCTGTGTCAGTCCAGGCTGGGAAAGGCATTTCTATAGGCAGCTTCCATCACTTGGTTGCTGTCCCTGTCTGATGCCTCTGCCTTTTGGAGTATCCATCCCCTCTCTCCCAGTGTTTCCTATGACCACCCCACACTGCAGCCCCCCAGGGCCAGGCAGGGTCTACCCTGCAGATGGCTGTGTGGTAAATGGATACCATGGTCCATTCACCATCACCATAACCCCGAGCTCCCTCCCCGTCTGCTCATCCCTGGCTGGCCGCAGGCACACAGCTGTGGCTCCAGCTGTTGTGGGGTGGATACTGCCCAGCATGTTCTCTTTGCCTGTTGGAGAATGGCCTGTGCTCCGCTCTGGACTGTTGGGAGGAGAGGTCGGAGCACTTTTGTGCACCACTCACCTTCCCCAATTAGCCAGAGGGCAAGAAACCCTCCTTAGCATCCCTCTGCCCTGACCAGGAGTCACTGCAGGCCACAAGGCAGAGCTCCAGAGCACAGCTTATGTGAGCTGGAGCCAAGGCTCTGAACACAGCCAGCCCTTTCCCTAGCCTTGATCTCTTCTAAAAGCCTTCCTTGCTTTTGCAGGCTCAGCCTGGGGCTGCTGAGGGAGAGGAGGCTGCTGTGTCCCCCCGATGCTGACTCAGGTGTGAAGCGTCGATAGCAACCCCTTCTCCTCTCCCCTCCTCTCCAGGCAGAGCACTTCTTCACTGTTATTATTGCTGCTGTTAGAAATAATTGTTATTTATTAGCCTGTTTCTGCTCCAGTGCTGCTAAGAGACACAGCGAGGCTTGGCCGCTATTCAGCGTGCTTACAATAAGCCCGAGCCCTCCCTTTTGTTCCGTGCAGCTTGCTGAGTGTTGTATAAATACCTCACTTGAGCTGTTTCTCTCCCTCCTCTTCGGCAGCTCAGGAGGTTTGGGAAAGGTCAGCTCCTTGCCGTAGCTTTTTGCTGCTCCAGACAAGCGCTGCTCTCACCGCGTGCCAAATGCCTCGCTGGGCCTTATCCGTGCGGCTCTAGGATGGCTCAACCAGACCCAGCCTGCTCCCTGAGCTCACTGCACAGCGTTGCCCTGTGCTTTGTAAGCAGTTTAGACCCAGTCTTGAGCGAGCACTGAGAGATCCCTTCTGCACCCAGGACCAGGCACAGTAGGCTGCGACCTCCAGCATCCCAAGCAGGGGCTCTGTTGCAAGCTCGCTGCCTTCCAGAGTGTGCCCATCGTAGCTGCAGTGTTGCTGTGGGGAAGGCAGGCTTTGGGTTTGCTTTCAACCAGTGTATGTTTGTAGGGTAATGTAGGAGCCACCCTAGTAGGGAAATGTATGGCCGCTATCCTGGTGATGCTGTACATGTGTCCCTAGAGGGCCAGGAGGCAGAGCCCTGGTCCCTCTGTGCATCCCTGGTGCTTGTTCCAGTTGGGTAGGCAGGTAGATGGTTTCCTTGTGGGGTGTTTTGGGTAGCAGGGTCTTCACTAGCTCTGGTGGGAGTCAAATTTAAGAGGTCTTTGTGCTTCTAAACACTTTGCTGCCCGGGGTTTATTGGGGCTGCCCCATACAAGCATCAGGACAAGGGCAATTTGTGCCTCACTTACTGCTGCTTCTGCCCACATCTGTCTGGGGTGGCTCTGAACGGAAATGGGATGTGAAGGCTTGGTTGGTGCTGAGTACCCTGGAAGTGGGCTGAAGCTCTCCCCTTGGATATGTGAGGCTCCTTTCCCATGCTCTAGGAGGCAAAAGACAGGAGCACAAGGGCTCAAGAAAGGAGACATCCTTGTCTGACACCCTGGATATGCTTCCCACCCTGGTTTCCCTATCTCTGAACCTGGGCTGGTGTGTCCTGCAGACAAGTGCCTTCACACACGCACCTCTTCCCCCTTGCCTTCAAGCAGGCACCTGACTGAGCTCCCCTCCAAGCTGGGTCTGCATCCAGCATCCGCTGTGCTCACCAGTCCCCTTCCCATGGCTGGCTCTGATCTGACAGCTCCATCCTGCCTGCCCTACAACTGGCAGGGGATAAGGCACTGCACAGTTCCACTAACGCCCCACAGGCCTGTGCCTCAGGGCTGGGGGACGACGGGATGAATCCCTGCCTGTCCTGCCCGGTGCATCCCTCACTTGCACACCTCCCCTCGAATATCAGAGCTCAACGCGTTCATCTGCATTAAGAGGGGGTGGAAAGAGAAGGAGCAGCAACGGGAAGAGCAGGAGAGACTATCCAAGCGCTTCATAAAGATGATGGATTGCCTTTAGATATTGGGTAGGAGAGGGAGAGAGTTCTTTCATTTGATGATATTAGTCTCTTAGTGGTGCCTTGTTGCTGTTCATATGAGCTCAAAATCTTCAGGCAGTCAAAGGCAAATGCCCGGGAATTGAAGTGTAAATGAGCCGCTGTCGAGCGGTTTATTCTGCCTGTTATGAGCTCTTGTTCTCTCCTTATGTGGGTCAGTCTGCAGGGGTGGAGGAGCTGCTGCTGCCTGGGGGTGCAGCGGGTGCTGGGGCTGGGCTTGGTGTAGTGGGTGGGCAGGCAGGGTGGTGTGCAGGCAGGGTGATGCAGGGGGTGATGTGCCTATAGGGTGATGCACAGGCAGGGTGATGGAGGGTGATGTATAGGCAGTGATGTGGCTATAGGATGATGTGTAGGCAGGGTGATGCAGGGGGTGATATGCCTATAGGGTGATGTGCAGGCAGGGTGATGCAGGGTGATGTATAGGCAGAGTGATGTGGCTATAGGGTGATGCGCAGGCAGGGTGATGCAGGGTGATGTATATGCAGGGTGATGTGCAGGCAGGTTGATGCAGGGGGTGATGTGCTTATAGGGTGATGTGCAGGCAGTGTGATGCAGGGGGTGATGTGCATATAGGGTGATGTGCAGGCAGGGTGATGCAGGGGGTGATGCAGGGTGATGTATATGCAGGGTGATGTGCAGGCAGGGTGATGTGCAGGCAGGTTGATGCAGGGGGTGATGTGCTTATAGGGTGATGTGCAGGCAGGTTGATGCAGGGGGTGATGTGCTTATAGGGTGATGTGCAGGCAGGGTGATGCAGGGTGATGTATATGACGGGTGATGTGCAGGCAGGGTGAGGCAGGGTGATCTATATGCAGGGTGATGTGCAGGCAGTGGGTGATGTGCATGCAGGGTGATGCAGGGAGTGATACACATGCAGAGTAACGCAGGGGGTGATGTGCAAGTAGGATGATGCAGGCGGTGATGTGCCTATAGGGTGATGCACAGGCAGGGTGATGCAGGGGGTGATGTGCTTATAGGGTGATGCGCAGGCAGGGTGATGCAGGGGGTGATGTGCATGCAGGGTGGTACAGGGGGTGTGCAGTGCCTGCCTGCATATGCATGTGTGTGTTGGGAGTGCAGGGCTGTGGCCATGGCAGTAACCACTAGGTAGAAACCACTCTGGCATCTCTTGCCCTCACTGTGCCTGGAGACCCCTGTCCTCTCCCTTCCTCCTCCCGGCTGAAGAATGCTCTTTCCCCCCACATTAGCAATTCAGATGCTGAACTGGTCCACGCCGGCTGCTCTGATTAGTGCATGTGATAAGAAGATGTTGTGCATCTCCTTCAGAGAGACACCAGCCACGTGGTTTGGCTGCTTTGCATAAACAGTGATGCATAAAGCAGTGTGTGTGGGGGGCAAATCTGTCCCACAGTGGGATAGGTGAGGAGGTTTTCTTCTCCGTTCCTTGCCTTTCCTTTCTCTTGCTGCCTGGGGAGCACTCAGAAAGGCTTGAGCAGAGGGGTTGTAGGGAGAGCAAGTGCTTTCTGGAGCCCTAGAGATGCTCCTCCATGTCTGGAGAGGTTTGGAGGCATCTCCCTGCTCACAAGCTGGTTCTTGGCCTCCTTGCTGTGGTGCAGAGCTGGTGACAGACCTCCAGTTCACACTGGCAATGATACAGCAGGCAGTCTGGAGCGAGAAGGGACACTGAAGAGGCAAGACCAAGGGTTTGGTAGCCCATTTTGGACCATGTACCCCAGCCTTTCCCCTTCTTATCCTTGCGTGGGGTGAAGGTGCTTAGCACATATCCTGCCTTACCTGGCCACTCTCAAAGGGCAGCAGGGCTCGGTCACTCAGGAGAAGCTGTGATGGAGCCAATGTGGTTGTGTGGTGCCTGAAGGCAAAGCGAGTGCTGCTTCCAGGACAACCTCCCTTCAGAGGCAGCTTTCTCTGTGTCACAGCCTTTACTTGCCCCACTGTCCACGCTGCCCTTCCCCATGCTGTGTGCTCTGCGTGGTACCAGCACAATGGAGCAGGTTATCTCTGTACCCCGTGCTCCGGGTACAGGCAAGAGATGGAGCCTTAGGATACATCAGCCCTGGCAGGGCAGACCCTTGTCCTCAGGCATGGGATGAGCGGCTCAAATGCATCCTTGGTGTCCCTGAAGGACAAAGCTTAACCTTTATGTGGCTCCTGGATGTGTTGGGATGCCGACATCCCTGCCTTAAGCCAGGAAAGGACCTTGCTGTGCCTTGAGCATCCTCTTACTGCCACGCATCCTTGAAGCCCTGGCTGCATCCTCATGTTCAGAGGGCTCATCCATCTGTGTGTGTGTGCCCGCAGCGTGCCGAGGGATGCTGTGCGGGTTCGGGGCGGTGTGCGAGAGGAGCCCCACCGACCCCTCTCAAGCCTCCTGTGTGTGCAAGAAGACTGCTTGTCCCGTGGTGGTGGCTCCCGTCTGCGGCTCCGACTATTCCACCTACAGCAACGAGTGTGAGCTGGAGAAGGCCCAGTGCAACCAACAGAGGAGGATCAAAGTCATCAGCAAGGGACCGTGTGGTGAGTGCGAGCTCTCGGGAGGTGACCGTGATGTCCTGAGCTCATGGCACCACTGCGATGCACTGGTGGATGGGGATGCATCTGGTCTAGTGCGAGGCATCCCTGCCCGTGGATCATTGGAACTGGATCATCTGAAGGTCCTTTCCAACCCAAACCGTTCTATGATGGGGACAGTGAGGGGATCACCAGCAGCTCCTTGTTGATCGTAGGAGTGTAACAAGAGGCGCAATGATGGCCAAAGCCATTCAAGAGGTGTAGAGCAACCCGGTGACCACAATACCTCCCCAGTATGGGTCCCATTTACCACAGCCAGAAGCTGGAGAGACCATCCTATAAGCAGGCTGGGTGGGCTGATGAAAGGCAGGCTGGCGTCTCCCAGCTGTGAGCAAGGAGCTGTGTAAATGAGACCCCAGTCTCCTCATCTCAGAGTAAATTAACTTGACCTTTCTCTCCTGCGGCGCTCTGCCGTGCAGTAAATCTGCACCCAGCGCTCCCGCTGAGCTCTTGGCAGGGGGGGGGAGCGCCAAGTGATTTATTCCACATCAGAATCAGAAAGAAGTGACAAAAAAAAGAGGGGGAAAAGGCCAAAAAATAGAACTGGCAAATACGGTTTGGCCCTTCCTTGCCAAGTGAGGGAATTGTTCCTTGAGCTCTGCCTCTAAGTGTGGTTTGCAGGAGGTGCTCTAAAGGCCCTTTTCTGCTCATCTGATGGAGAGCTCGTGCAGGGAAGGGAGCTTGCAGGAAGGCTGAAGGGGTTGGAAAGGAAGGGAGTGAGGAGTGAGCTCCTTTCCCCGTGTGCCATGGGTTTGGGATTGATCCCACAGCCCCATCGTCCTGCCTGCCTCTGTGGACATCCTGGTTGCTCAGGACCACATAGAACCATGGACTCAATGAGGTTGGAAAGGAGCATTAAGATGATCCAATCCAACCATTCCCAGCGTTGCCGAGGTCACTGTTAACCCATGGCACTGAGGGCTTGGTCTATACGGTGTGTGAACGCTTCCATGGACGGTGCCTGCAGCCCTGCCCTGGGCAGCCTGTTCCAATGCCTGAGCACCCTTTGGGGCAGGAATTTCTCCTCAGCTCCATCTAAACCTGCTCTGGTGCAGCTTGAGGCCGGTTCCTCTTGTCCTAAGGTACATGGGTCCAGCATCCGCTGAAGCTGATGGAAGAACATCCCTTGTCATCATGTATGATTCTGGGTACTCAGAGGGACTGGGGATCATAGAATGGTTTGGGTTGGAAAGGACCTGAAGCTCCCCCAGTTCCAACCCCCTGCCATGGGCAGGGACACCTCCTACTAGACCATGTTGCCCAAAGCTCTGTCCAACCTGGCCTTGAACACCGCCAGGGATGGAGCATTCACCACTTCTTCGAGCACCCTGTGCCAGCACCTCAGCACCCTCACAGGGAAGAACTTCTTCCTTATACCCAACCTGCCCTTCCCCTGTTAGCTAGCACCGTGTGTCCGGCTCATTTACCCCATGGGAGCAGCTCACCCCTGTGCCACGCTCTCCTGTTCCCTCTTACAGGCTCCAAGGACCCCTGCGCAGAGGTGACCTGCAGCTTCGGCAGCACGTGTGTGCGCTCCACCGACGGCCAGGCAGCCAAGTGCGTGTGCCCGTCGTCCTGCAGCGGCGTGCCCGAGAGCCCCGTGTGCGGCAGCGACGGCCGGGACTACCGCAGCGAGTGCCAGCTCAACAAGCACGCCTGCGACAAGCAGGAGAACGTCTTCAAGAGGTTCGACGGCGCCTGCGGTGAGTCCTCTCCTTGCCTCAAGAGCCTTTCCCTTTGGATCGAGAGCAGCAGGGAACGGCAAAGCCATGGAATGGGGTGGGTTGGAAGGGAGCTTAAAGCTCATGGGCTTCCAACCCCTTGCCATGGGCAGGGATACCTTCCACTAGAGCAGCTTGCTCCAAGCCCCATCCAACCTGCCAGGGATGGAGTGGCTACCGCTTCTTTGGGCAACGTGTTCCACTCCTCAGCACCCTCACAGTAAAGAGCTTCCTTATATCTAACCTGAACTTCCCCTGTTTAAGCTTAAACCCATCACCCCTTGTCCTGTCACTGCAGTCCTTGATGAAGAGTCCCTGTCCAGCACCCTTGTAGCCCCCTTTAGGTACTGGGGTCTTCACGCAGCCGCTGTCTGTGTATGTCTTCATCAGCTCAAACCCAAGCTGGGCAGAGGAAGGTCACTTTGTGGGTGATGGCTTCTGAAACTCAGACCAAAGCAGCGCTTCCCCTGCAGCGTTTGGCTGTGGTTGTTTCTCCTTGGGACCCACTGACCTACAAAGCAGTGGGAACATCTGTGCTCCCTCCTTTTCCTTCTGCTGTTTCCCTGGGCTGGGATGCCCTGGCTGCTGGCTTTGGCAAGGAGTCCTTTTGGAGGTGACATCCCAGGGCTCAGGGGCAAGCAGCTCCCTCTAGTTAAAGGAGCCCAATAGGGCTCAGATCCTCCATGGTTGTGGATCCTGGTAATTAAAAGGCACTGGGGTCATTAGGGAAACCATGAGATCAGGCAGGACACGTGCCCAGGGGAAGGCCTGTGGGAGTGTGTTTGGGAAGGCTGCAAACCCTGAGGAGCTTCAATGGGGTTTTCCCTGCTTGCTCCCAGGTAGGGTGAGATGGGAGGTGCAGAAGGGGTGCTGTCACCCCAGGTTTCTAGGGCAGAGAAGAGGCTTTTGAGCCTCGCCACTCCTTTGAGGTCCTCCTGGTTTTAGCTGGGCATCAGCAGGAGCTCGGCAGAGGGGTTATAGAACCTGAAAGTAGCTGAAGGTCTTTGCACTCTGTTGGTGTCAGTGTAAGGCTTGAGGATGTGCTGCAAGGCAGAGGAGGAAGCAGGGATGAACAGTCACACATACAGTCACACATACAGTCACACATACAGTCACACATAGTCACACATACAGTCACGCATAGTCACGCATAGTCACGCATAGTCACGCATACAGTCACACATACAGTCATGCATAGTCACACATACAGTCACACGTACAGTCATGCATACAGTCACACATACAGTCACACATACAGTCGCACATAGTCACACATACAGTCACACATACAGTCACACATAGTCACGCATACAGTCACGCATACAGTCACACATACAGTCACACATAGTCACGCATACAGTCACACATACAGTCACACATACAGTCACACATAGTCACACATACAGTCACACATAGTCACACATACAGTCACACATACAGTCACACATACAGTCACACATAGTCACACAGTCACACATAGTCACACATACAGTCACACATACAGTCACACATACAGTCAGACATAGTCACACAGTCACACATACAGTCGCACAGTCACGCATAGTCACACATACAGTCACGCATACAGTCACACATACAGTCACATATAGTCACACATACAGTCACACATAGTCACACATACAGTCACACATAGTCACACATACAGTCACACATAGTCACACATACAGTCACGCATACAGTCACACATACAGTCACATATAGTCACACATACAGTCATGCATAATCACACATACAGTCACACATAGTCACACATAGTCACACATACAGTCACGCATAATCACACATACAGTCACACATACAGTCACACATAGAGTCCCCATCCTAGTCCCTGAGATAAATCTCTGCATCCGCCTCATCCCCAACCCCTCTAATGTGGTCGGTCCCCACCTCCTCATCTGTTCTGCATCCCTGCCCCACTGCAGCAGCCTCATCTACCCACAGCCCCTTGAGTCCACACAAGATGTTCTTGCTTTATTGGGGTTGCAGAAGCCTCCAAGGGGGTAACACATCCCCGGCTGTCTGCTGGTGGGGCAGTAGCAAGCACAGGCAGCTCTTGCCAGAGGGGGAATAAGAGATGGATTGGGCAGGTCCTGTGGGAGCTCCTCCGTCTGCTTCGTTTCCATGATCACTGCATATGCTAAAGTGGTTAAAGCAAAAGACTTCAGCTGTGACCCTGTCCTAGGCCAGCCTTCTCCAAGGGATGTAGGGTAGATGGGAAGCCCCTTTCCAGCTTGTGAGAGGCTGGGGGAATGGGTTATTGCGTTGTTTTCCCCCCTTGTCAGCCTGGGACTGGTGGATGCAGGGATTTCAGACAAGTAGGATGAAAAGGGGGGAGAGATTCGATCGTGTTTCTGCAATTGCAGACAATGAATCAGCACTCTGCAGGTTCCCTGCTTGGCAAGGAAGAGGAAAACCTGGAGTAGGGATTAGTGAGCAGCCAGCACCTGGTTTACCCTTGTCTTTGGTATGCTAATGTGAGCTCAGCTTAGAGCAGTGGGGCAAGGCAGCGTGTGGCCCTGGCTGCCTTATGGAAAGACAAGGAGGGGAGAGTGGGATGGGAGTACCGAGCATCTTGTAACGCATTTGGACCTGGGAGGTTCACCTGGATCAGGGTATCCTTAGAGAGGACTGAATGCAGCTCAGGATGGGAAAAGAGGCAGAGCTCATCCCATCCAGCCATCGCTTTGGAATGGGGGAGTGTGTGCAGAGTCCTCCTGTGTGCGGATATGGGGACGAGGAGGACTGAGTCCCACTGGGGAGGGATTGGAGCCTCTTGCTGCCGACCAAAGGGAAGGAGGGCGGAGGAGCAAGCACCGCTGTGGTCAGGATGTGATGGTACCTGACTGCGTGCCCTGCCTCTGTGCAACAGACCCATGTAAAGGCGTCCTCAACGACATGAACCGCGTGTGCCGGGTGAACCCCCGCACCCGGCGGGTCGAGCTGCTCTCCCGCCCGGAGACCTGTCCCCCGAAGAAGGAGCTTGTGTGCGGTGACGACGGGGTGACTTACGACAACGAGTGCGTGATGGGGCGCTCGGGGGCCATCCGGGGCCTGGAGATCCAGAAGGTGCGTTCAGGGCAGTGCCAGCATCAGGGTAAGTACATCCCTGCATCCTTGGGAGTGATGGGAGCGTTCGGGTTCCCGCTCCCTGTCCCCGCGGTGGGATTGAGCAGTGCTGTCCCTTCTCCCCACAGACAAATGCAAGGATGAGTGCAAGTTCAACGCCGTGTGCTTGAACCGCCGCGGCACCGCTCGCTGCTCCTGCGACCGCATCACCTGCGATGGTACCTACCGGCCCGTGTGCGCCCGCGACAGCCGCACCTATAGCAACGACTGCGAGCGCCGCAAGGCAGAGTGCCATCAGAAGGCTGCCATCCCAGTAAAGCACAGTGGACCCTGTGGTAAGCACTGGTGCCACCAGGCTGGTCACCCACAGGAGCACTGGTACCCCCCCCCATCACTTCCCAGCCCCGGCAGCCGCTTTAAGCCCAGCCTGTGTCAGTCGCTTCCATGCGGGTGATGCTGGGAAGCTGCAGGTAAGTTGTGAGTGGGTGCTCATCCTAAGCAAGGCACAGGTTTTCTTCAGTGTTGCGGCCAACAAGCCCTGAATATCCATTGCTCCCTGTTGGTTTTCCTCTCACAGTCTGTGTGTGCGTGTTCCTCCTTGGTCTTGTCTCTGGTGTGCTCAATGGGAAGAGTCATTTGTGTTTAAACAGCACCAAGTGTCTGTGATGTCCAGCTGGATCCTCTCATTCACCACCATGCAGCTCCTGTGCAGCCCATGCCATTCATTTCTCCTCCCAGGGTAGTGCCAGTGCCAGTTCCATGCTTCCCCCTCCATGCCTGCCGGCTTCTCTCAGCTCCAGGTATCTCCATAAGGAACTCTAAAGACTCTTTGGACGTCTCACCGTGTCTTTGTCTCGTCTCTGGGAGCAGCTTTTGACCTTTTCCAATGGATGCTTTATCAGGAGGATGCGATAGGATGGGCCTTGGTGTCCTTAGGATGTTGGGAATGTCCAATTTTAACATCATTGCACAGAGACTGAAGGAAGTGGAACACAGCCACTGGGTTGATTTGTATGAGTTGGACTGTTTCATTTCAGCTCAAATTGGGTTTTGCTACATCTGGAAGTGTGTCCTATTACTCTAAGCTGCTGTTTCACAAGGTATCAGCTGTACCAAACCTTCTGAAACACTCAGGATTGAGGCCCCATGTTGTGGACCTGTTTTGTTGGCTTTGTGCTCCTGCGGTGGGTTTTGAATGCTGCCCAGCCCCAGCTGCTTGAAACCCCTTTTGTCAGGCTCCCAAAACCATGCTCAATACAACCACAAGCTGTGAGTTTTAATCATCCCTTTCACTGGGTTTCTGATGAGTGAATGATGAGGAATCGCTTCCCCACGTTCTCCCTATACGGGGATCAACACAGGCACCTTCCAGTCCTCTCTGCTGCAGGGAGCTTGGTGCTGGATGGCAACCAGGAGCCTTGCCAAAGCCTGGAACTCATTTTCCTGCCCTGTTGTGCCACTGTGGAGGTGTGAATGGCCACTGGGGCTGGCATGGGGCTGCTCATGGCAAGGCAGGCTGCCTTGGTGCAGGGGATGAAGCAAGGTGCCTGTAGCTCCTGAGATGCACTGGGGCCAGGAGATGGTGTTTGCAGCTGGGTCTTTAGGTGCTGGTGCCTTGGGCTCTCTACAAACCCTTCCTGTATCTCCTTTAGCATCAGGACCTTGCTGAGGCTTCCCAAATTCCTAGGGTAAGCAGAGGGCTCACGGCACACACACATCATTCCCAGCCCATTCAGTGCAGTGAGGCCAGTGGGCAGTGGAATCTGGCCCTATACATCTCTTTCATTTTAGCCTCTCTTCCTGCAGGCGAGGGCAGCAGATGCGCACATCTGCTTTCTGGAGCTGCATCCTTATGGGGTGGGAGCAAACAGAGCCTGGAATCCAGGGGAGCAGATCAAAGCTGAGGCTTTCACCTCCAGACGACGGCTCCAGGCAGCCCTGTAGCAAACCACCATGAGGTGTGGGCAAGCCTTTGGTCTCCCCATCAGCTTAGGAAAGCATGTTCTGTCTGAGCCTGTTGGAAAGAGAGCACGTCCTTCCCCGTGGCACCAGTTCTCAATGTGAGATGGGAAATGGGTTTAGAAATGGAGATTTGGGGTGGTGATGCTGCCTTCCAGCTGGTGTGATAACACTGATCGCTGCTGGTGGTACCAGCTTCTCTCCTGGATGGATGCTTCTGATGGATGCAGGGTACAGTCCTCACGGGACACTCAGGGGATGAGGGAGCCACAGGCTCTGTTTGCATCCAGCACTCATAGAGGGGAGCATGGGGACTTCATCCATGTGCCGTGAGGATGCAGGAGATTCATGGAGCTGGGGAAGGAAAGGGAGAAAGAAAGGAAAAGGAAAAGGAAAAAGACAAAAGCTAAAAGAAAGGAAAGGGAAAGGGAAAAGGAAAAAGAAAAGGTAAAGGAAAAATAATAGGGAAAGGGAAAGGGAAAGGGAAGGAAAGGAAAGGAAAGGAGAAAGGAAAGGAAAGGAAAGGAAAGGAAAGGAAAGGAAAGGAAAGGAAAGGAAAGGAAAGGAAAGGAAAGGAAAGAGGAAGGATGGGCCATTAGTCTGGTCACAGCATTATCATCTCTCACATATACATGTCTAAGGAGCTCTAAGCTCTGCTGCTCTTTTCCTGCAGCAAGGCAAAGGATGCAAAGCCAAACAAAACAGTCCAGGCCTTGTTTTAATCCTTCTCTCCTCTGAGACCGTGATGGTGCAGCTGAGAACGAAGGGATGGGATGAGACCGATGCGGACAGGAGGTGGAGGGAAGGTGTCTGTAGTTGCATCTTTCTTCTCCTCCCTGCCTCTCTCTGCTCTTCCTTTCCTGTCTTTCTCCCTCTGCTTTCTCTCTCTTTCCTTTCTCGTCTGTGTCTTGTGTTTTACAGTGTTGCCTGTTTGGAGGAAGGAATTGTGTCCTCGCAGCACCCTCCTGCTCCCTACCCGGACATCTCTGCTAGGAGGTCGGCTCTCTCCCCTTCTCCATAGCCAGGGACACTCCTGGCCTCTTCTCACTGCTCCCCACCTCTCTAGTTTTGCTTGAGAGCCCCAGGGATGGAGACATTGCCCTGGGTTTGCTCCCATCCCTCATCCCAAACCCTTCCTGCTGGAATGGAAGTGCCTCGCAGTGCCGTGGGGTCTTGTCCGGTGCTTGCTGTGGCTTGACCCTCCGAGGCACATGAGAGTGGGAGCAGAGGTGGGTGCTGTGAGCTCCCTGCTCCTTAGCAAGCCCCTCTTTGGCTGGTCCATCAGTCTGGACTGCTCCTGGTTGATCTTACCTCTCCTTGTGCCCCCAACTAACCCTCCTTTCTTCCCCACCTCCTCCTTCCCAGAGACTTCTGCCTGCCTGGGTCCATGCTGCTTGTCCCTCTGCTCTCCATAGTGTGTGTCACGCTTGGCTGTGCAAGTCCAGCGGGAAGGGGACCCACAGGGATTGCAGATCCCCCAGTTCCCAGCAGAGCACCACGTGCCTTTTGGAAACACTGAGGAACTGGGCTGGAGATGTGGTTCTTCCCTAGGGATGCTCCCTGTGGAGCTGGTGATGGAGCCCGCTGGGTGTCACGGGCACAGATTGATGGGGTGTGATGGGTTACAAAGCAGCTTCAGAGCCTCTTCTCCATAGCCACCATCAAGCAGGGCTTGTAGGAGACCTCAGTGTCCCCAGGGCTTGCTTGGCCCTTGGCAAAGCTTGGTAGCAGGTGGGGATCGTGCCTTTGAACCCATTAGGGTGTAGGGTGAGCATTTTCCTTGCTCCGTGCCTCAGTTTCCCTGCCTACAGAAGGGCCAGGAATCAAAGCAGGTCTTGATTATAGCACAGCTTGAGGTCCTTGCTCAGTAGGCCCTCATTATACCCACTCACATCAAACCTGGTGCCAGAACCTCCGTTGACATCTGCTGGTACCCAAGGCGGCGTGTGATAATTCACAGGCTGAGATTCAGGCTGTGAAGCAGCTTCACGTGCCCCATCTCTGCAGGTTTGCTTGCTCCATAAGAGCAAGGGATGTCAGGGCAGTGCTCTCCATCTGGCACCTCCCTGCACTCTCACCCTTGCTCCCTTGCCCCCCAGTAGAGTGAATTTGGACTTCAAATGAGTTTGCTTCATGCTTAGCTCATTGCATCCTTACTGCCTGCGTCCAGCAGAGGAGCTTTCCCCATGTGTCTCTGTGTTTGAGGGGCATCGTTATGGTATAGATGTTGCTTCAGAAAGGGGAAACACAAGCAGGAGATGGGAGCAGCATCACAGGGCTCAGCACAGCAGGGAGCTGGTCCTTGGGAACTGCTCACAGGCAATTCCTCTGCAGGATAGCTGGGGTGCAGTTGAAAGGGCTGGGATGAAGTAGTGCCCATGTGCCTGAGCTGTCTCCCTCTTCCCTGTTCCTATGCACACCTTTGGCTCTAAGTTTTGGCTTGGTAGGTCCTTCCCAAAGAGCCAGATCCCATTGGCTGTGCCCATGGGCCATTTCTGACTGGTTGAGAGCATGCAGCCAGGCTCCTGAGGGCTCGAGCCTTGCTCTTGGTCCTAGCATGGGAGGAAAACAGACCTGATGCCCTGTGCCATCAGGCTCTGGAGGGCTTTGCCTTTCCCACCACGCTCTGTGCCCACCTCGCTCTTTGCTGTTGGTGGGGCTGTGTCTGCCCGTTACATCCATCTCCTCTTGGCTGCATTGTCTGTTCCCCACATGTGTTTTGTCCTGTGTCCTTGTCGCTGTTCCACACGGATTAAATCTGTGTCCTTTCCTTGCCCCACGTCCTCAGGGCTCTTGTCTTGAGGCACAAGAAAGGGTTGTTGGCAGTGCTGGGGTTCCCCCCAGCAGCATGGTCAGTGCTTCTGGATGGTAGAGAGCACTCCTGATGGGACGTGCAAGCAGGCTGGGAAGTGGGGGGGAACCATAGGTAGAGGTCCATAGGGAGTTGGAGGCAGCCTCTTCTCTTTGCTATCACCATCACTGGTGGTGGGCATCCTGAAGGGAAGGTGCCATGAGCTTGGCTGACTTAGATAAAGCAGCTTCAGTGTGTGAGCAGAGGGGACTGCTGCTGCCTCTCAGCCTGCAATACATGCTATGGGGCATCACCCATCCCTAGGGAGCTCGATGCCCAAGGACTGGGCTGAAGCAAGGACACCAGCTCTCTTCCTCCCGCTGCCCAGCAGCTCCATGGCCTTTCCAGCATTAGCTTCCAAGAGGAGGGCATGGGAGCTGACATGGGGAGAGGAGAAACAGGCCTTGTGGTGAATTCCAATGTCCTCTCCAGCCAGGTCTTCCTGGGAATTGCCACAGAGGGTATTAAATGAGCTGTTCAGGAGGATGTGGACCTCAGTGAAGGGGATGAGCCCTCTGTGAGCTTTGTGGCTCCTGGTGCCAGGTACAATGTGAGGATGTGCTGAGGGTCCTGGAGCACCAAGAACCACACTGAGAAGGGCTTTCTGCTGCCTCTTGCCCTGCTCTCTGCTATAGAGCTGGTCATTCAGGTCTGACTTTACAGGGTTGTGGCACCACTGCTGCTTCCAAAGCGCCAGCAATGAGGAGCATCAGTCTGCGTTGCCCTCCCTCAACACATGATGTGAGCTGCTGGGGACACCCAGACAATGGGGTTTGGTGCAGAAGCCCAAAGCTGATCCCACTTTTAGCCAGCCCTTTAAGGCAGAGCGTAGCAGGGATGGGAATGGGATGGAGTCAGGAATCCCCATCACAGCGTGCAGGGAGAAGACCTTGTGCCTGCTTCCCATCCCTAACCTCTGCCACGCATGGGGACGATGCTGAGGGTGGCATGGAGGGTGCAGGGTGCCACGGCCAGGACCAATGTGCATTTGCCACGGCTTGGGGGAGGCAGGCACGATGCTGGGGACGCTGGCATGCCTCGCTGCCGCGATGCTGTGGGGAGCCGCGGGTTCAAACCAGGGCCTTTCTCTCTGTGCCCCTCTGCAGACCTGGGCACGCCGAGCCCGTGCCTGAGCGTGGAGTGCACCTTCGGGGCCACGTGCGTGGTGAAGAACCAGGAGGCTGTGTGCGAGTGCCAACAAGTGTGCCAGGGCCGCTACGACCCCGTGTGCGGCACCGACAACCGCACCTACGGCAACCCCTGCGAGCTCGACTCCATGGCCTGTGTGCTCAAGAGGGAGATCAAAGTGAAGCACAAGGGGCCCTGCGGTAAGAGCTGAGCCCGTTGGAACCCATTGCCGTGGACAGGGACCCCTTCCACTAGAGCAGGGTGCTCCAAGCCCCTGTGTCCAACCTGGCCTTGAGCACTGCCAGGGATGGGGCAGCCACAGCTTCTCTCGGCACCCTGTGCCAGCACCTCAGCACCCTCATGGTAAAGGATTTCTCCCTAATATCACATCTAACTCTCCCCTTTGTCAGGTTAAAGCCGTTCCCCTTGTCCTGTCCCCACATCCCTTGTTCAAAGCCCCTCTCCAGGTTTCTTGTAGCCCTTTTAGGCACTGGAAGGCTGCTTTAAGCAGCCCCACTCCCAACCTGCACTGCTGCAGACTTTGTGCTGTAGATAGAAACCTCCTGTCCAACAGTCTGCACAGCCCAAGCAGGGGGCTGTAGCATCTTCCCTCCCCCGTGCAAAGGCAGCAGCTGCTGTGTGAAAGAGAAATAAGAAACCCCATCTTGGAGCCAAATTCCTTGGGCACTGAATGGCAGGGAGGGAAGAGGGTGTTTGAAGAGGAAAATGAAGCCGTGAATCAATAAATACCCAGGAGCCAGGGGATGCGCTGGCTGGAGTCTGGTCCCTCCTGCGATGGGTGATGGCTCATTGAGTTATTAGGAAGATAAACGTCTTCCCTGACCCAGACTGCACATGATGCGTGTGTTTGCAGCAGGCATGTGAGAGTCCCTCTATGGGATGCATCAGTGATGTGAATGCTGCTGTGTTATCCATGTGCCCAGCACTGCTGCACCCTGATGAACCGATGGAAGACAGTACCCACCTTCCCAACTGATTGCATCCCACCCTAGTTGTGAATCCCGCTGCCTCTCTCCCCTTGGACACAGGCTGCTGGGATGCTGCTCCCTCCTCCCAGGGCTGGGACTGATTTATCACTCTTCATATTCACCCTCCACTCCGTGCTCTCTCCCACCTCCTATTTAGCTGCACCAGCGCTGGTGACACTTCATCACTGTTAGTCCTGGTCCTGATGGCTTTTATGAGTAGTTACTGCCTCGGAGCCTGACTCTTCCTCCTCCTGCAGCCCTCACCTCTGCTCCTTCCCTTGCACTGCTTCCAACAAGGCTGCCTCCAACGGCATCTGCAGCCTGAGGAGGAGGAGGTTGCAGTGGGGCTTTATTTCATAGAACAGTGGAATGGTTTGGGTTGACGGGAGCTTGAAGCTCAGCCAGTTCCAACCCACAGGGACCCCTTCCACTGGAGCAGCTCGCTCCAAGCCCCTGTGTCCAACCTGGCCTTGAGCACTGCCAGGGATGGGGCAGCCACAGCTTCTCTGGGCACCCTGTGCCAGCGCCTCAGCACCCTCATAGTAAAGGATTTCTTCCTAATATCACACCTAACTCCCCGTTTGTCAGCTTAAAGCCATTCCCCCTTGTCCTAGCACTACATGCCCATACCGACAGCTCCTCGCCATCCCACACTGATGCCGTGTGCTGCCCTAACCTCCTGCTCTTGTCCCTTGTGTGCACAGAGCGCTGCGGCAAGTGCCAGTTTGGAGCCATCTGCGAGGCGGAGACGGGGCGCTGCGTGTGCCCCACCGAGTGCGTGCCCTCCTCGCAGCCCGTCTGCGGCACCGACGGCAACACGTACGGCAGCGAGTGTGAGCTCCACGTGCGCGCCTGCACCCAGCAGACCAACATCCTGGTGGCGGCACAGGGAGACTGCAGTGAGTCCGGCACCGTCCCCTCCTTCCCTCCTCTCGTTCCAGTGGTGGGGCACAGAGGATGCTCTGCCCCGTTGGCCACCTGTGTCCTGCTGAGGTGCTTGGATGAGCCCATCCAAGGCTCCACTTCTTCCCTCATCTCATTCCAATAGCATGTTAGAGAGGATGCTCTGCCCCACTGGCCACCCAGCCCTGCTGAGATGCTTGGATGTGCCCATCCAAGGCTCCCCTTCTTCCCTCCTCTCATTCCAATAGCATGTTAGAGAGGATGCTCTGCCCCACTGGCCACCTGGGTTCTGCTGAGATGCTTGGATGTGCCCATCCAAGGCTCCACTTCTTCCCTCCTCTCATTCCCATGGCATTATAGAGAGCGGATGCTCTGCCCCATTGGGCACCCAGCCCTGCCGAGATGCTTGGATGTCCCCATCCAAGGCTCCCCTTCTTCCCTCCTCTCATTACCATGGCATATTAGAGAGGATGCTCTGCCCAATTGGGCACCCAGCCCTGCTGAGATGCTTGGATGAGCCTATCCAAGGCTCCCCTTATTCCCTCATCTCATTCCAATAGCATGTCAGAGAGGATGCTCTGCCCCACTGGCCACCCAGCCCTGCTGAGATGCTTGACTGTGCCCATCCTGTAGCCCGTGGGTTTGCCTAACCCTAACCTTAACCCCAGGATTGGGATGTGGAGAGGGTCTCCCTAGTGTTCCTCCTGATGCCTTTAATGGTTGCTTTGAGGACTTCCCAGCAGGATCAGCTCCAGGATAACAGGGAGATTCCAGGAGAAGCAGGGATACAGGGATACCCAAGAGCCTGGCCCTGAGCTGGCCACTTGGACACCCTCCCTGAGGCTTTTCACCTTGTCTGGTGGGATTTTTCCCTTTTGTCTTCACAAGAATTGGGCATTTTGGGTCTTTCCAGCAGTTTCTCCTTTTTAACCCCAGCAGTTATGCTTTTCCCGTCATAGATGGTATCTGCCCTCTGAGCCAAGCAAAGAAACCGGGTTAATAGCCACTGAGCCAAACAAATCAGGTTAAAGCCATGTTAACAGCTACCATCAGGACTGAAAGCATCGGGGGTCTGTTTGATCACACAGTGTGTCTCAGTAGCTTTCCCTTCCCTCCATCCCCTGGGGTTAATTCCTCTTTGCTCATGTGCTTCCTCCCCGCTCCCCAGCACAGGGAACTGTCTGTGCTAATTTCTTAATGAATTAAAAGCCCTGCCTAGGTTCTTCATTAGGGTAAATGCTCCTTTGGTTAAAGCAATGCCCTGAGCCTCATAAAACCTGTCCAGCTGGGGCTGGTGTTCCAGGGATGAACTGTGCATGGAGATGCTCTCTACATTTGGGAGAGAACAACTGAGTGTGATAGATCACTCTTGGTACTGAGAGCAGGAAGAGGCTGAAACCAGGATACACCATGAGAGTAAATGGGATCTATTACTGGTGCCCTAGAAACGGTGTTGGACACAACAGCTATGGGTGTTGATGGGAATCAGGAATGCTCAGGACTGACACAAGGAGGATGGAGAGAGGAAGGGGCTGGTCTCTTTTCCAAAGTGGCAAGGGATAGAAGAGGAAACAGCCTCAGGGCAGGTTTAGATGGAGCTGAGGAACAATTCCTTCCCCAAAGGGTGCTCAGGCATTGGAACAGGCTGCCAGGGCAGGGCTGCAGGCACCGTCCATGGAAGTATTCACACACCGTATAGACCAAGCCCTCAGTGCCATGGGTTAATGGTGGCCTTGGCAGTGCTGGGGAATGGTTGGACTTGATCATCTTAAAGCTCTTTTCCAATCCCATTGATTCCATGATTCCATAACACCTTTCCATTGCAGTCTCTTTGCATGCTTCAACCAACCAATACCAACCCGCCCTGGCCAAGGAGAACTTGCTTTGGAGGGCGCGTTCTCCGTGGTCGCCATCTCTCTGACATGGGGTAGCTGACCACAAAGACCCCCTCAGTGCGTGACCATGGTTCCTCCCTCTGTCCCAGAGTCCTGCGGCAGCTCGGTGTGCTCCTTCGGCAGCCGCTGTGTGGGTGGGCAGTGCGTGTGCCCGCGCTGCGAGAGGCAGCCCCTCGCCCCCGTGTGCGGCACCGACGGCGTCACCTACCCCAACCAGTGCGAGCTGCGCGTGGCCTCCTGCCAGCACAAGAAGAGCATCGAGGTCGCCCGCATGGGGCCGTGTGAGGACGGTAGGTGGGAATAATGGGGAGGGAAAGGGTGAGGATGGGCACAGTGCGCTGCCCTGTGACACCCTGACATCCCCATCGGGTCCCAGTGATGCTCTCCTTCCCTCCCGGCACCCTGCGCGCTGCATCCCTTTCCCCTTGTCTTCCTGTATCCAGCGGTAATGAGAGGTGACACCTCCTAATGAGCAGGGCAAGGAGCTGATAGCTGCTTGAATTTCACACTTCAGCAGGTCACAGGAAACAGAGGTGTTCCTGCAATAGGGAGCTTGGCTGCTGCTTGGCTTCCCTCTGCCCCAGAGCTGCTCCCATGGCCAGCATTGACTCAGCACTGAGCACCGAGGTCCTGGGGCTGGCTGGACCATGCTTGGTCAGGCTAAGAGCTAAGAACCTGCTGTCTTCCACTGCAGGGGAATAGCTCTGGGTTAACAACGGCTGAGTCCAAGTTATAGGGTGCTGACCTGTTGAGCTGATATTCTCTGGCTCATTGCACATGTAGTCTTCGCTGGAAAGGACTTCAGTGCCATGGCAGAGCTTAGGCAGAGGAGAAGACGTAACATGGTGTTTGATCACAGCCCTCCTTGGGGGATTTCAGGCTGATGTCCCTCTGGGAAAAGATCTTAAATAATTCCCTGTGTAATGCCAGATCCCAGCCTTTGATCACTCAATAAAAAGGGCCAGGTTTTCCTTTCTCCTCCCCTCTTCCCCTTTAAGGAGCCTTTGAAATCAGGAACACCTCTCTCTTGCTGCTGGAGCTCTGAGCATCTAATGGGGAGGCAGCCAGGCTAGGGACAAGGTTTATATGTTGTTATGAATATCTGCATAACTGAACTTCACATTAACCCCAACCCCATCCCCATCTGCTTCCTATGTCTGTATTATCGGCAGCAATCTCCCTGCTGCACTATGTATCTGGGAGGGCAGAATGGGAAGGAATCAGATCAAAGCATGGAGTTAAACTGTCACTAAGTCAAGTGACATCCCTTCCTCCTGTGTGTGGCTATTAGATATCTGATCTCCAGGTAGGCTACAGGGTGCTGGTAGCTGCAGGATCCTTGTGTTAGGTGCTGCAGTGATGCTGTGGAGAGGGAGATCTCAGGCCAAGTGCTAAGGAATCAGTTTGCAGTTTTCATCACGTAGGTTTAGCACTGTTGTGACAGCAATGGGAGAATCTGTGTTCTCCAAGGGAGGACACAGATTGAGGTCCACAGATTTGAGGTCCAGCGTAAGCATCCTAATATATATGGGCCCAGGATCCTGAGGTTGCAGAGGTTCGATCTGCTGTGACTTGGATGGGTCTGTGGCCTGCAAGGGCACAGCCTCATGTCAGGGCTTTGGCCCCATCCCCTCTGCTCTCCCCTTTCTCACCATCATCCTCCTTCACTGCAGAGTGTGGCTCGGGGGGCTCGGGCTCCGGCGATGGGTCTGAGTGTGACCAGGACCGGTGCCGGCAGTATGGGGGCTGGTGGGATGAGGATGCAGAGGATGACCGCTGTGTGTGTGACTTCACCTGCCTGGCAGTGCCACGCAACCCGGTAAGCACGCTCAGCACCTCCGGGCTGCACGCTGCTCCCCTCCTCTCTTCTCCCTGGTGCCTTTCCCGCATGCTTCCTGCGCAGGAGAGAGCATCCCGTGGATAAGGAACCTGCCTTCCTGTGCCAGGGGCTGCCCTCAGCGGCTTCCATCCATGTCCTGGCAGGTTTGTGGCTCTGATGGTGTGACCTACACCAACGAGTGTGAGCTGAAGAAGACACGGTGCGAGAAGCGCCAGGATCTCTATGTCACTAGCCAAGGAGCCTGTCGTGGTGAGTGCCCAAAGGCAGCCAGCCTGGTGTCCTACAGGGACCTGTCCCCTGTCCCTGGGGCTAAGCAAGGAAGTGCTCGCTAAGGATACAGCAATGTCTGTGTTGGTTTAGCTGATCCCTGCTGCATCATTCCTGTTTCACGCCCTTTGCTTTCCCTTACCAAGGGTAGGACCTCATCTCATCGCTTGTTCCCAGCATCTCTGCAAGGACCATGTGGTTTTGAGGGATGGTTCATTGGGAATGCTGCCCTGTGCCGAGGATAACCTCTGCCTCTCTGCCTTCCTCTGCAGCCACTGCCACAACCCCACCACCTCTCCTGGTTGTGCACTGCAGCCAGACAGTCTACGGATGCTGCCCAGACAACATGACCTTGGCGCTTGGAGTGGGTGCTGCTGGGTGCCCCAGTGAGTGAATATTGTGTTCCTATCTTGGTGGGCATGAAGGACCTTCAGGGATGGCTGGAAGGCAGGAGAGAGTGGGTGGAGCAGGGATTTGGGGTCCCATCCCATGGGAAACATCCCATTCTTCTGCTAACTGGTGACTCTCAGGCTCCGTTTACCCCCATCTCCAGGCTCCCAGCGTGCACACATGGAGATGTGCACACGTGCTTCACCTTCTGTATCTACTAGTGATGCTCTTGCCCTTGCAACAGCCCCAAGTCAACTGCCAGGTCTAAATCCTTCTCCAATGCAGGAGGACAGGATGGTGGCATTCCTGGCAGTGCTCAAGGCCAGGTTGGATGGGGCTCTAGTGGAAGGTGTCCCTGTTCATGGCAATGGGTTGGAACTGGATGACCTTTAAGGTCCCTTCTGACCCAAGCCATCCTGTGATTCAGCTGCATCCATGCTGGATGCTCCAGAAGGTGCCTTAGGGCCAGAATGTGCCTTCAACCCATTGCTAGAGGCTGAAGGCTTTTCACTGGTCTGAGTGACACAAGTATTGCTCATATCCTTGCAGTGCAGGCTGAGGTGGAAGAGAGCTTTCATGTTCACCTTCTGCGGGCCACCCATGGCTGGTGACTGCACTGTGAGGAAGCTGAGCTGGCAAATGCTTCATTAATATTTATTAAATGATTATCAGAGCCAGCACTTAAGCAGGAGCAGCACTTTGAAAGGCATTAGCAAGCTCTTACCAGCTGGGGCTGTGACCGCCCATTAGGGAAACCCATTACTCTGTGGAGACATGGTTCACACCATGCTTGGGCCTGGCTGATGCCCTCCTGATGAGGCTGTAGTGCTCTTTAGTGTGCTGTATCATTTAACAAGCAGTGTTCAGAGAGGGTCCAGGGATGTCCTGGCAGGAGGTGCATGGAATGGGCTGGATGGATGCTGGAAGAGCAGGGAGCAGAGCCATGAGGAGATGGCCAGGGGGATGTAAGGGAGGACACAAGCATTCTGCTTCCAGCATCACCCTGCCAATGGTACCAATATTCCTGTGTCTCTGATGGAACTCCTGTCCCCCACCCTCCAATCCATGGACACAGCTTCCCAACCGACTGGGATTCATCATCCCACCAGTTTCTGTCCCACCTATGTTGGCAGCAAGCATACATCAGTGCGACGCCAGATGGCACAGGCTCCTCTCATGAGGTGAAGAGAAGACCCTTTATTGAGATACAGCTCAAGTTTTATAGCCCCGGCCCCACAGGGTGTTACACTGCAGTTTTCAGTTGCCTTATTTCTATATAGAGTATTAATCACAAGATTATGACATTATTGCTATTCCTTTGCACAGCCTTATCTATGTTCATCTTATGACCACACTATTGCTAACGCAGCATCTTATAATCACATCATTGCACACGCAGCGTCTACACGTTCCATTCTTGTGCAGAGCCAGTTCCTTGTTCTTTCTCCTAGTTCCTTTTCTCTTCTTTATTTTTATCTCTCCCAAGGCCTGCGTCCAACCATCTGTATGAAGTCCCAACCGCTGCCCCCATCCTCCATGCATCAGGATGTAATTACCACTTAGCTTGTAGCCCCTTGCTGCCTGTTCTGGACATGCCATTTCCCTGCCTCTGGAAGGCTGGGGTTGTGCACATGCACCCACCTTGCTGCTCCTGCTTTCTCCCTTTCTCTCCATCTCTGCCCCATGTCCCCTTCCCACTGCTCCCTGGGGATTAAGGCAGCGTCTCTCTGTCTATCTTTGGATCACTTCCCTCCATCAAGTTCCTAATTAATGAATTAATAATAAACTTCTAATAGCTTCCTTCCCCTTTGATGTTAATGAGAGAGGAGTTCTTGATGACAGCAAAGCAGGCAGGTTCATCCCTGGAGGTTTAGTTCCCCCCTTGTAGATGGAGCAGAGGAGAAGTGTTGAGAGCAGATGGTGAAACCTCCTTTTGCCCACCGTGGTCCAGCCCTGGCTGAGCATCTCAGTGGTTCCTCCACCACGATGCAGATGCCATGGCAGGGGGTTGGATCTAGATGATCCTAAGGTCCTTTCCAACCCAAACCATTCCATGATTCTCTGTTTGCTCACAGGTACCTGTCAGTGCAACCCCTATGGCTCCTATGGAGGAGCCTGTGACCCCACCACGGGGCAGTGCTCCTGCAAGCCCGGTGTGGGGGGCCTCAAGTGCGACCGCTGCGAGCCCGGCTTCTGGAACTTCCGTGGCATCGTCACCGACAGCAAGAGCGGCTGCACCCGTGAGTGTGGCCACCACCCCATCCCATAGGGGTGCTCCAGAGCATCCCTCCTACGAGGAGAGGCTGCGGGAGCGTGTTCTGTCTAAAGAGAATGGGATCTCATTGAGGGGCTCTTCATCAGGGACTGTAGCGATAGGACAAGGGGTGATGGGTTCAAAGTGAAACGGGAAGTTCAGGTTGGATGTAAGGAGGTTCTTCCCTGTGAGGGTGCTGAGGCGCTGGCACAGGGTGCCCAGAGAAGCTGTGGCTGCCCCATCCCTGGCAGCGTTCAAGGATGGTCTTAAGGTCTTTGGATCTGCTTGGATCACCAGCAAACGAGTGTCTTCTTTCCCCTTTCTTGCCCAGCCTGTAACTGCGACCCGGTGGGTTCAGTGCGTGATGACTGCGAGCAGATGACTGGTCTGTGCTCCTGCAAGACTGGTATCACTGGCATGAAGTGCAACCAGTGTCCCAATGGCAGCAAGATGGGCATGACTGGCTGTGAGAAAGGTGAGGTGCCAGAGGGATTGTGTGGGGCACCAAGAGAGGGTGCTTGGATAATGCTGATCCTGGAAGAAAAGCATCCCTTCCACCCTGGATGCTTGTGCTTTGGGATGAAGGGGCCTCCATTCCTGGCTGGCTTCCTGTTATCTGTGCATAAGGGACTCTGTCTTTTTGGGGAAAGACTGTCTTGTCCATCAGTCTGAACTGGAAGAGCCAAGACCTACTGGGAGGAGAGAGGGATTTCATTATATAGCCTGTTTTTCTTCATGCTTGGTATGTGCTTTGTTGATCATCTCTTCCCATCTCTTCCCCCTTCTCTCCCTCCCCCAGACCCATCAGCCCCCAAATCCTGTGAGGAGATGAACTGTGAGTTTGGGGCCTCTTGTGTGGAAGTCAATGGCTTTGCCCATTGCGAGTGCCCGTCCCCGCTCTGCTTGGAGGCCAACATGACCAAGGTTTGTGGGCCTGAACAGCATGCTGGGGACGGGTGGCCCATTGGGATAGTGTGGGCAGCATGACTGTGATGGCTCTTTTCCACCCCAAGAAGCAGGAGGGGATGTTTGGTCACTCTTTGAAGAGTTGTAGATGTCCCCCAGCAGAAGTGGATGCTCTGAGCATCATTGCTCCTGGGCTTCTGCAGTGGTCCCTCTGTGCTCACCTCTTTGCTTCTAAAGGACCCTGCAAAGCTTCCAGCACTTAGAGATGGGTTCATTTTGCCCCGTGCTTGGAGGAGGACAGAGGCACAGCTCACATTTCCCCTCTGCATCCCAGGTGTGTGGCTCTGATGGTGTCACCTATGGGGACCAGTGCCAGCTGAAGACCATCGCCTGCCGGCAGGGACAAGTCATCACAGTGAAACACATGGGGCAGTGCCATGGTGAGTGTCCACTGCTCTCAGTCCTGTGCCACACACTGGACGTGGGCTTGGCTGTGGTTCCTTGCTGTGCCATGACTCTTCATGGCAGGGAAGATGCGTCCTTACCCGCCCTGTCCTCCTTCTCCTTTCAGAGTCCATCACTCACACCAGCCACATCCCACCACCAACACCACTGCCAACAGTGCCCTTGGACAAGTTGATGCTCCCTCCACCACTGCGGCTCACCACCCAGGCTCCGGAGCCCACCGAGCTGCCCACCAGCTCCCTGTTGTTGGAAGCCAAGCCTACTGAAAGAGGTCACCCTACAACGAGGCGCATCACCACTGCCAGACCCGCCACCACCCCATGGATGACCCATGGGGTGTATAAGACCACTGTCCGCCCTCTTTCCACTGCACCAGTGGTCCTGGCCACCACGCAGCCTGCCTATGTTGAATCAGGCAGTGCAGAAGGCAGTGGAGACCAGGAGATGGGTATCAGTGGAGACCAGGAATCGAGTGGGGCAGGCTCTGCCGGTGAGTGTGCTCTGCTTAGGCTTGGCTTGGCAGGTTGGTTGTGGGCTAAACCATACCCTGTGCCACTGACAACGTGAAGCTGCGAAGCTCTGACACGGAGGTGAGGTCTTACCTCCTGCTGGTGAATGCTCCTCTTGATGCCCTGCAGGGGAAGAGGAGGTGGAGGAAAGCCAAGTAACTTCCACCCCAGCCATCGAGAGGGCGACGTGCTACAACACCCCGCTGGGATGCTGCTCGGATGGCAAGACTGCGGCTGCGGATGCTGAAGGCAGCAACTGCCCGGGTGAGTTTGTCCCTAGGGATGGGCTCTGGGGTCCCATTCAGTGATCAGGGGTCAGACTGAGCTCTTGTAGGGTGCGGGAAGGGATTGATGCAAGAGGATGCTCAGGAGGAGATGCTGAGCCATGGATGTTGTGCCCATAGCAGCCAGCAGCCACCCTGCTGCTGAACTGAGAGCCAGGGAACTCTCTTCCTTCCCATAGGTGACCACTTTCTTCCTTAACAACTTGCCCAGTGCTCTACCCAGGCTTCTGCAGAGCTCCTGACTGGCACTAGGGACGATGAGGCAATTCCTTGGATTCCCATTATCTATGTTGATATCTATAAAGGCAGCTGGGCTGACCAGGACCAGTTTAGCCCCATGGGAGAGCAGCCGAGCCCCAGTGTCTCTGCTGGGCATCCTGGGGAGCTTCTTGACTCCTGAATCCCATGGCCTAGGTGGGATCTATCTTGTCCTTTCACAGTGTTCACATTGAGGAAACACAGGGCTACCCATGCTGGGTCACAGTATAGGCTGTCCTGAATATACATCCTTGTTACCCTAAAGCTTGTTCCTCTGGGGCCATCTCTCAGATGCTTCCTCACTGTGGTCCTTCTCAGCTGTCCCTCTGCCAGCAGAACATCCCCTTTTCCTATGGACACCACATTTGAACCCACAAAAGCACGACTTCAGGGAACCTCCCTTGTGGTTACCTGCAGCGGGGATCTTCTCTAGGTGCCTCTGCACTCCCACAGCACCAGTGGGAAGGGAACCATCCTTTGGGTTCCTCTTGCACTTTGAGGCTGGTTTCCAAGGCTGACCACAGCCTGTTAGCTGGTCACTTCCCTCTCCCAGCACAGGTCTTCTGCTTGTCCAGAGCCCACTTTTCGCCCTCCTCTCTGCCCCTGTTTGCATGCCCATGTGTGATCCTGCCGTGTTGACTATATACTGCTCTGGCTAATGTCTTTCTCTTGTTACTCAGCCGGTGCAGGGGGGCTGCTACCCGGGCCGGAGCTCAGAGGAACCCGTATGGTAAAAGCTGCCATCTCCAGCCTGGTCTTTGCCATCTGCTCCAGCACCCCTTGATACTAATCCTCCATGGTGCAGACCCATCCAGACTAACCCCAACACTGGCACTACCCGCACACTGCCATCACCCTTTCCCCCCCAGGGACTCGAATGCTGTCAGCCAGACGCCTGTCCCCTTGCCCACAAGCTGACTAAAGGCGTTTGTCTTGTCTGCCCTTCCATTCCATAGCTACCAAAGTCTTCCAAGGAGTCCTCATCTTGGAAGAGGTGGAAGGCCAGGAGCTGTTCTACACACCCGAGATGGCTGATCCCAAATCAGAGCTCTTTGGGGAGACAGCAAGGAGCATTGAGAGCGCGGTGAGTCCTTTGCACTTGATCGTGGATGCACAGGGCTTTGGCATGGATAGGGCTTTGGCAGAAGAAGACAAGACCCTGCCCACCTCTATCTGCGCTATGGTGGTCAGACAACTAAACTGTGGGTCTCCTGCTTTGCCTCCCTCCTTGTTTGTGATGGCTTCTGGTGAGGTCTCTCGTTGCTGCCTGTCAATGGGAGCACAGCGACCTCGCTGCAAAACGTGTTGAGCATCTTGAAGGAGCATTGCTCTGTGTTGTTGGTTTTGGGGTTTATTTGAGATGGGCTCAACCTACAGAAGCTGGGGGGGACACAACTTATCACTAAGTGTTATGGGCACTTGGGAGTGTAAAGCGATGATGGGGCAGTTCTAAGAGATACCCTGTTTGAATTGTGTGATCTCTTTGTAGCGTGTTATTAGCCTCTACCACTTGGTGTGTCAGTTGGGTCCATCCTCTGCTATGTGATGTGTCAAAAACCAGCCTTTTTCAGCTTCATTTTGGTGGTGGGGCTGTTCTAGGAGTAGTGGACTTTGCATGGCACTGTGTACATCCAGGTTTGGGAGCAACATTATAGTGTGGCATAGCAAACACAGAGCATCTTTGCGAGGAGATTCATGTATTTAGAGCTGGTTCCAAACTGCACTTAGAAGTTGGCAAGCCCTCAGTACAGTCATATAAGCAGATTTGTGCCTGTCATATGGACCATATGGTTCGTGCAGTTCCGTATCACAATAGCAGTGTTTCCCAATACAACAGCGGCTTCTATCTGAGGATGCAAACAGGCACACAAAAGCTTCATCCATGGATCATCCATTCTTCCCCCCAGGAAGGCTGTTTTCCCAGGCTGGAGGATAGGAAGGCATGGCACAGGACCCCTGTCAATGTTCCTGCCATGGCCCAGTGCTGCAGAGTCTGTTGTCTCTGTGCAAGTCACATTCAAACGCCCATGGATGTGATGTGCTCCTTCATCCCTCTGAGATCACTATTCCCAACTATAACGCTATTCCATGGGACCATTAACCAGTTATTACTTTCTTCTGTGTTTTCCTTGAGGGAAGGACATGGTGGCCTCTGGCTGTGATGACTTCTGGGGCTCCATGAGGTTGGATAGGTAGCCTGCAGGGGTATTAAAGCCTGACTGTAAGCCTTGGACTGCCACTGTCTCCTTCCTCTGACTTCAGACAAATCCTGCAGTGTCTGAGAACCAAGTATTAAAAGGCAATCAGGTACTTAAAGATGCAGAATGGCCCCTTATGGGATTTTCCTAAGGTTTACACAGCTTTAGAAGAGATCAGAAAGACTTAGATGCTACAGAGTAGAAAATCCCTGTATGAACTGCAAGGTGTCTCTAGTCTGCCTCTGTTCTGCTCTTCTTCACCATGGGAATAGCTCACTTCCCTGCTCTATTTCTGGAGCCTGTTCTTACCTCTGACTGCAGGCCGTAAAGAGTAGGGACCAGATGAAGTTATCATCATAGGCAATGGGGCTTGTTCTCTGCTTGTGTCACTTGGATGCTCGCAAAGGTTTGGATGTGAAACCAAGGAGACTGGCTGGGATTCAAGCTCTCCTACTGAAAGGCCCCATCTCCTTGGCTCTCCCCATTAACCAGTTGGTTTCTCTTCTCCCCTTCACTTCTGACCAAAAGCTGGATGAGCTTTTCCGCAATTCTGATGTTAAGAAGGACTTCAAGAGCATCCGTGTCCGAGACCTGGGGCAGAGCAGCGCTGTCCGTGTCATTGTGGAGGCCCACTTTGACCCAGGTAAGTGCTGATTTCATCGTGGAATGCAGGCAGAAGCGTTCCCTGGGGATAGGAATGATTCAGATCCATTGTGAGAGGTCATGAGAGGGAAGCTACCAGGTAGACACGCATCTTCACTCTTCCCTTTCTCCTCCTGGTTATGGTCAGCCACTTCCTACACGGCAGCGGATGTCCAAGGGGCCTTGCTGAAGCAGATCAAAGCTTCCAAGAAGACAACCATCCTGGTGAAGAAACCCCAACAGGAACATATCAAATTCATGGACTTTGGTGAGCCCCCCTCTATCTGTGGCTACTTCATGGTAGGGTGGGAGGAATAGAAGGGCTCAGCGCAGGCAACTCAGTGCATGACCTTAAGGTCCCTTCCAACCCAAACCATTCTATGACTCTATGCAAAGGGTTCCAAAGCACCAGCATCAATCTGCATTATCCTGTTTCAGACTGGATCCCCCGGCTCTTCACCACCACCGTCACCACCACCACGGCCACCACCATGGCGCCCGCCACCACCCGCAGGTACACCACGGCCGCCCCTGCCACCACAGTCCATTTCCTGCGCCAGGACACCATGGGCAGACCCAGCACCAAGATGTCAGGAGCTCTGAGCACCAGGAGACCTGCATCCACCCTCCCGGCCACCACGCGTCGGAAGCCCACGCGCCAGCCCCCTACCACGAAGAAGCCCTCACGTCCCTGTGACTCTCATCCCTGCTTGCATGGTGGCACATGTGAGGATGATGGGAAGGAGTTCACCTGTAGCTGCCCAGCTGGCAAAGGGGGAGCTGTGTGTGAGAAAGGTACGTGCTTCTGACCCGTGTTGGTCCATACATACAATGGACTTGACGGTGGTGATGGAGAGATGCTGGGAACAGACCCAGCCCCATAACATCACCAGGCAGGGGTCAATTCAACTGGCATTGTTAAATCAGCCAGAACACTGTGCGTGTTAAAAGGCAAGCACAGCAAGGCTGCAGGGGAAGAATGGGTTGCCCAAGGAAGTTGTGGATGCTCCATCCCTGGCAGTGTTCAAGGCCGGGTTGGATGGAGTCTTGGGTGACATGGTCTAGGATAAGGTGTCCCTGCCCATGGCATTGGCTTGGAACTGGGTGATCTTAAGGTCCTTTCCAACCCAAACCATTCTAAGATGCTGAGAAGGTGCCTGGAGCAATTTCTTCCTGGCTTCACTTGTGCTACATCAATGCCCCAGAGATTGAGCTTCTCCTTTTAATCTCAGCTCATGGCATTGTTGCTCTCCTGAAGCTATTGACTGGTTGTGAACGTGCCAGAGGCAGGTAGTAACTGTCCTCTCCTGCACTAGATATGTGCTGATAGTAGCTGCTAAGCAAACAGCTCCATCCTGACAGCACGTTTAACCAGAGCTGCTGTTGGTGACTGTGAGCTCCCACAGTCACACTAGGGGCTTCTCAGTGCTTATTCCTGACCAGCTTTGTCCCTAAAGCTCTAAGCTGGAGCATTCAGAGCTGCTGCTGGATGTGGGTATCCAGCAATAGGGTTTGGTTAATAGGGTTAATAGGGTTTGGTCTTCCAGATCCCTTGGAAAATCTCAGCTGCACTAAATAGAAGCCTGAAGTGATGAATGTAAATCTGTCATGTGGGATTCTGGGATATATATCCCAGGGGTTTTATCTCCTGATAAAATCTATCTGAGGAGCAGGGGAGTTGAGTTACGAGGAACTAACTGTGTGTGCAGCAGGGGATGTGATAGCTGAGCATGGAGAGGACCAGCAGCATCGGTCCTTAACTGGGAGGAGGTGGTTGGGGCATCACTGAAGCTGAGTGCTAAGGGAGCAATACCACAGATCTCTAAAGCCTGGGAGCAATACTTAGGGTCATGCCATCATGAGAGGAGTTGGTTCATAGCCAATATGAGTGTCTGGGAGGGGATAACTACATAGAAGCATGGGTCCAGAGGAGAGTGTGAGCTTCTTTGTGCTACTTCATAAGAGCTCTCTCTGTGCAGGTAGGAAAGAGTTCACAGGCTCATGTAACGCATTTATTTCCTCTCCATCCTTCTGTGTCCCTTCCTCTGCTTCATCCCCCCTTCCTTTCCCTACCCACCCTGGCTCTTGCAGCTATCAGGTACTTCATCCCCAGCTTCGGTGGCAAGTCCTACCTGGCCTTCAAGATGATGAAGGCGTACCACACCGTGCGCATCGCCATGGAGTTCAGGACCGTGGAGCTCAGCGGGCTCCTGCTCTACAATGGCCAGAACCGTGGCAAAGACTTCATCTCCCTGGCGTTGGTCGGCGGCTTCGTGGAGCTCAGGTGGGTGCCCTCAGCCTTGTGTGGTGAGGAGGAAGCAGGGAAGCTGTGAATGGTCCTTGCAGAGCATCAGGAGGATGCTGGGCTTGAACGTGGAAGCTAGGAAACAGCAGCATCGATGGACAAGAAGAGTGGTTTTCCCAATGTAATAGGAATGCAAATGGGACTCAATTCCCTTATTTCAGGTTGAAGTTTGCAAAGCTGTGGGAGGTTGTTTTTTTTTGAGCAAGGGAAAGGTCTGGTTTTGGTGCTGTTTTTGTACTGGAAAAAGAAATGCAGGGGGAGAAAGAAAGGAAGAAAGGCCCCGTAAGTGTGAGCATGAAGTTACTTTTCCCATCCTAAAAGCCAAAGGTGCAGACTCCACCTTTTGGTGAAGAGAAGGCTTCTAAAGGGGAGTCCTTAGAGCAGCTCCAGTGCCTAAAGGGGCTGCAGGAAACCTGCAGGAAAGCTGCTCCAGTGGAAGGGGTCCCTGCCCGTGGGGAACTGGATGAGCTTTAAGGTCCCTTCCAACCCAACCCAGCCTGTGGAAGGGGGACACAGCAGCCCCCGTGCCATGGCACAGATGCCCCTTGTCTGCAGGGTGGCACAGCCCCAGGCCTCCTCCTCTTCTGCTCCAGGTTTAACACTGGCTCCGGCACGGGCATCATCACCAGCAAGGTCCGTGTGGAGCCCGGCAAGTGGCACCAGTTGGTGGTGAACCGGAACCGGCGCAGTGGGATGCTCTCAGTGGATGGGGAGCCCCACGTCAGTGGCGAGAGCCCCACAGGCACCGATGGGCTCAACCTCGACACGGACCTCTTCATCGGGGGAGCACCCGAGGACCAAATGGCTGTGTGAGTGAGGGTGTGGGTGCTGGATCACTGCCCTGGGCATAGCCCCATCCCTGGCAGTGCTCAAGGCCAGGTTGGACGGGGCTTGGAGCAACCTGGTCCACTGGAAAGTGTCCCTGTTAATGGCAATGTATTGGAGCTGGATGAGCTTTAAGGTCCTTTCCAACCCAAACCATCCTCTGCTGCTGCAGGCAGAGCATCCCTAGGGGCTGAGCCCTCCGTATCCAGTCTCCGGGTGGTGGTTGGAGGGTGTTTGTGCAACGGAGCATCACTGGGTACCGCAGCCTGACCCTGTTGCTTGGGATTCCCCTGCAGTTTTGTCCTTGGGGACAACCCCCCACTGACTGTGTCCTCTTGTGCCCTCAGGGTGGCAGATCGGACCACGGCCACCACCGGCCTGAAGGGCTGCATCCGCCTGCTGGATGTGAACAACCAGATGTACGACCTGCGGGAGAAAGGCAGTGATGTGCTGTATGGCAGCGGGGTGGGCGAGTGTGGCAACGACCCCTGCCACCCCAACCCCTGCCACCACAGCGGCATCTGCCACGTCAAGGAGGCTGAGATGTTCCACTGCGAGTGTCTCCACACCTACACTGGTACGTGCGGATTGTGCTGGGGGGGTCCTCATCCCACTGCCGGGTCCTGAGGGATCCCAGAGGCGAGCTGATAAAGGAGATGGGTTTGGATGGGGGTCAGATGGGTTATAGCACTAAAAAGGTGGGGGTTTTAAGCCAAAAGCTGTGAGACCTTGTCCCTGGAGATGTTCAAGGCTGGATGTGGCTATGGGCAACCTGATCTAGTTGGAGATAACCCTGCTCATTGCAGGGGGTCGGACTGGATGAGCTTCAAGGTCCTTTCCAACCCAAACCATTCCATGGTGTTATGGGCTACAGCAGAAATGGATGTGGTGTGGAGCATCAGCAGTGGGCTAGAGGGAGAAGAGTGGGATGAAATCACATCCATTGAAGTCAATAAATGTAGAATCCTGTTGATATTCACATAATACTCTCTGCCCATGGCAGGAGGTTGGTCCTTTCCAAGCCTGACTATTCTAGGATAACACAAGGGTCTGGATCTGTTTGTTCTCATGCACAAAAAAAGTTTCCTCATGCATTTTAGGCGTGTAATTTTGCGCAGGTATCGTTTGCCATTTGTGGGGCTCGCTGTGGGGTGCTTCTGCATCATGGGAGCCCAATCTGAGATGGGATTAAAAGGCCGGCAGTGCATCAGGAGACATCAGAGACGTGTCCATCCCCTGTCGGCTTGGGATGCTGGTGTGACAAAGCTTCCCCTTCTGCTGCAGGTCCAACCTGTGCCGACGAGAGGAACCCCTGTGACCCTACCCCCTGCCACGTCTCTGCCACCTGCCTGGTGCTGCCGGAGGGAGGTGCCCTGTGTGCCTGCCCCATGGGCCGGGAAGGAGACTTCTGCGAGCGAGGTGGGATGGGAGCGGGTTTGGGAACGGGGTGGAACTGAAGGTGCTCATTGGCCCAGCCTGGGGGGGTGACCAGAAGGCTGTGGGGCACCGTGCGGAGCTGCTTTGCCTCCTCTTCCTCACCCTTCCCCTGTCTGTGCCCAGTGACAGAGCAGGACCACAGCATGCCTTTCCTCCCGGAGTTCAATGGCTTCTCCTACCTGGAGCTGAATGGGCTGCAGAGCTTCGTTCCTGACCTGCAGTAAGTACCTGGGAATGCGAGAGGGGCAGGCGAGTGCAGTGATGTGGAGACAGAGCTTGTGCCTGCTTCTCCCTAGAGGTCTTCCCTTTGCCTGCTGCAGGTTTAGTCCAGAGGGAATGGTTGGGTTTGGTCCTAAAGGTCTTTTCCAACCCCGTTGATTCTATGAATGGCATTGCCAGAATCCCTGCAGGGAGCCCCGTGCCCTGGGTGCTTGGTGTTGCAGCAGGCGGGGTAAATAGGCAGCACGGAGCAGCATCCTGAGCATGGCACATCCATCTTTTACCTAGCAAAGGTGCCTTACAGGGCTGGCATCTCTGCTGTACCAGGCAGGCAGAGGTATTCCAAGGGCTTGGGATGTTGGATGGGAGGGTATCCATCATACTTCTCTCCTCAGGGACAAAATGTCCATGGAAGTTGTGTTCCTGGCCAAGAACCCCAGTGGTATGATCTTCTACAACGGCCAGAAGACTGATGGCAAAGGGGACTTTGTGTCTCTGGCTCTACACAATGGTTACCTGGAGTACCGATACGACCTGGGCAAAGGGGCAGCTGTGCTCAGGTAGGGCTTGGGACCTGCTCCTCAGGGTGATGGTGATGGCAGGGGCATGAGGGACACGGTGGCTGTGGCATCCAGCACTGGCTTGGAGCTCCCCTCCATGCAAACCATAAGGAATGGGGGGAAGCAGGCTTCATGCTTGGCTGCTTGGTTGGATGTCCCTTTGTGGGACAAGGCAGAGCTGGTTCCACCCCTGCTTTGTCCCTCTTTCCCCACCTAAAGCTGGGCTCTGTGTGCCCCCGCAAGCTGGTCAAGGGAGCTTTACACCCATGTGTCTTCTCCTCCCTTCCCACCACCAGGAGCAAAGAGCCCGTTCCCCTCAACACTTGGATGAACGTCTTGTTGGAGAGGAATGGGCGCAAAGGGGTCATGAGGATCAACAACGGCGAGAGGGTGATGGGGGAGTCCCCGGTGAGTGATGGGCCAGGGAGAGCTTCCAGCCTTGTTCCTCCCATGTGTGAGATGACCTGAGAAGTCCCCGGTGCTTTTACATGGCTTTAGGGGTGGAGGAAGAGTGGGGAAGACCTTGGGAGGCAAAGGATGCTGTGGGGCAGAGCTTACCTCCCTCATAGCTACTCTGCAGCCTGGCCCTGGTGCTGTAGGACCAGCTCTTCCTTTCTCCTTGTCCCCATCACACAAAGCCTCATCTGGGGGCTTTGGTTGCAGGGCTGTGTTGGACTGAGCCCCCCTACCCACATGGACACCCCTGCCCTTTGTTGCAGGTCCTTGCTTGTTCCTTTGGACCCTTTTTGGTCCAGGCTGTGCCCGTGATGCTGGGCTCAGTAAAAGCCCATTGCAGTGTTGCTGCTGAATCCATTAGTGCCTTCTCTCCTCTGTTCCCAAGCTGGCAGCTTACCTCTGACTTCTCCCTATTCACTTTGTCTCTGCACAAAGAGCAGTTCCTGGGGTCCCATAGCAGGGCTATTTGCCTTTCTTTCATCTAGTTTTTCAATGGGGAAGCTGGTAATGCAAGGAAAACCCCAATTGCTGCTGAACTCATCCCTAATATCCACCTATAAGTGCAGCCCCAAGGGTAAGCAGCATTCCTGCAGAAGAAGGGCTCTTTTCCTCCCCTAACTCATCTCTCCAAGCTTCAAGCTTACCCTGGTTGTCAGCCACCCCTCCTGTTGCCTTCTGCAGCATCCCTTGCCCTTCCCTATCTCCCCGGGGCACTGGTGCTCTTGCAGCCCTGCATGGTACGATGTTACCCACTGATGTCCCTTTTCTCTCTTTCTCTCCCTTTGATTTTCACTGTATTTTTCCCTTCCCCTGCTGTCTGGATCCCAGAAATCCCGTAAGGTAAAGATAAGTATGACCCACTGCAACCTCCATCCCATCTGCCATCGGCACGTGTTCCTTGTTTTCCATCCAGACCTCAGTGTTCCATCTGACCAAGCAGTTTTAGGATCTCTGTAGATTTAGAGACACTCCTTTTCTTTTCCATCATTAGTTTTCCAGCCAGTCCTTGCATTTTGTTTCGGAAGCATTTCAATCCATCCGGTCATGTTTCTCGTGTTAACTCCACAAGGCATTAGCTAGTCACTCATCCGACTGCATCCCTGCCTCGCTGCTCTGCCTCTGGGTCCATCCCAGGAGCTCAGGAAGGGATGCTGCTCCTGTTACGTGCCCAGTGATCCATGGGGCTGAAGACTCACCTAGTTTGGGCTGCAGGGTGACAGCAAGGAGTGTTTCTCCTCCAGACGCACGTGAGATTCAGGAGAACCTCCTCTAGCTATTTACTATAGGGGACCCAAGCTGAATATGGAATGCTTTGGGATGTAGGGAACCCAAGCTGAATATGGAATGCTTTGGGATGTAGGGAACCCAAGCTGAATATGGAATGCTTTGGGATGTAGGGAACCCAAGCTGAATATGGAATGCTTTGGGATGTAGGGAACCCAAGCTGAATATGGAATGCTTTGGGATGTAGGGAACCCAAGCTGAATATGGAATGCTTTTGGGTTTAAACATTACCCCTGGGGAGGCTGAAGCAATATTTATGCACTTGGTTTTGGGTACCACACAAAACCAGAGGCTTCTGCAGCTGAGAGCATCAGAACAGCATCTCTGCCAACTTAAACCCATGGGGAATCTTCTCCTTGTGTGCCTGCTGCAGGCAAGACTCTGGGGTTTCACTGGACTCCCATAAGGAAGGAAGGCAGGGAATGGGGATGAGCAGAGGACAGCGGGTTGTGGTTGTGCCGCACTGCCCTGCTCCCAACCCCATAACATCTCCATCCCACCTTCTCCCATCTCCATCCCAGGTCCCTCACACCTTCCTGAACCTGAAGGAGCCGTTTTATGTGGGGGGAGCCCCTGATTTCAGCAAGCTCGCTCGAGCAGCTGCCATCTCCACCAGCTTCGATGGAGCAGTGCAGAAGGTAAGGCCATAACAGGCAGCATTGGGCAGGAGTCTTGTTGGGAGAGGTGCCATCAGCACTGGTATCACTGGAGGAGAGCAAGGATTAGCGTGGGAGTGGGCTGTCCATGGGATATGGATCCATGTGCACTGGGGGGGAGCACAAGTGGTTGAAGAGTGGTGGCACTTGGGGTACGTCACAGGAGAACACAGGCTTGGGGCTGATGCTCCTCTTCCCTATGAGGATACTGGTCTCTGTGCCTCCACCAGCCCCATAGAGAGATGGGCTGGGGAAGGCTGACTTGTGCTTCCTCTTGCCTCTACCTGCCAGATCACCATCAAGGGGGTTCCCGTGCTGAAGGAGGAGAACATCCGCAGCGCCATTGAGATCTCCCCCTTCCGAGGCCACCCCTGCACCCAAAAACCCAATCCATGCCAGAATGGGGGCACCTGCAGCCCTCGGATGGAGACCTATGAGTGCTCCTGCCAGAGGGGCTTCTCTGGGGCTCACTGTGAGAGAGGTGAGATGGCAGGGTAGGGATGGGCATGGACCTTCGTTAGCTGCACACAGCAATGGAGCTGCTTCCATGGCTAGCTGGTGGCAGCAGGACAGTGAATGGCTTTTGCCAAGCCTGAGGTCTTCTCCTTGTGGCTGCTGGGGGGGGGGGGGGGGGGGGAATGACACCACAAGCACAAAGGCTCTAAATCCACTATAAAGCTTTCCAGGGGCTTGCTTAGGGTGACACCGTGCTGATGTGCCCCAAGGGATGGCATGTTTGTGCATGCCTTCATCCTGCTATGGATGCTCAGTGTAAAGGGGGGTATTCCTTGTCTCCAAGGATGGACAGGCCATGCTCCATTGCCTGACAGCTCTTCTTTTTCCCACCTCCAGTGATCATTGAGAAGGCTGCTGGAGATGCAGAAGCCATTGCTTTTGATGGTAGGACGTACATGGAGTACCACAATGCCGTGACAAAGAGGTAACTTGAATCAAAGTCAAAACAAGGGCTGTTGGCAAGAAGAGGTTGGGTTGGAGAAGTCCAAGTCAAAGAAGGCCAAGCTAAATAGGAGCTGTGAGCAGTCACTTCCAGCCTTAGCCATTAAAGCTGCCTTGTTGGCTTTTCCCCCATGGCCAGGGATATGTGTTTGGAGCCTGTGGTCTCTGTAGCTTCTGTATTAAAGCAGAGCCCAGTCCACAGCTACTGAAGTCCTCTGGGCTGGGTATTTCTCCTACAGGAGACTCTCGGTCCATCATGGTCTGGCTCAGCATCCTTCCTCAGCACCATGCTCCTATAGGCCCTGTGATTAATTCCCAGCTCCACAGCACTGGGACAGGATACTGGATTAGGCTCCATCCATCTGCCTCTATATCCTCAGTGTGTCTGTGTTAAGCTGTTGTTTGTCGGTCTCTGTCTCTTCTCAATGTCCTTGTTTCTTTGTTTTCAAGCCACCTCACCAATGAGATCCCTGCGTAAGTACTGTCCTCCCTGCAGCCATCTGCCCTCCATGTATCCCATTGCCACCATGAGCACCCATAGGGGAGCACAGGGCACACTGGGAGGAGGAGCACTGAGCTTAGTTTAAGCCTCACCACCTCACAGGGAAGAACTTCTCCCTAAGGTCTCACTGCAAAAGCCCCTCTCCAGGTTTCTTGTAGCCCCTTTAGGCCCTGGGAGCTGCTCTAAGGTCTCCCTGGAGCCTCCTCTTCTCCTGCTGTTATTTGCTGTCTGCCTGTCTTGCTGACTGTCAGCGATAGAAGAGCAGCACTGATTCACGCAGCTTCATTCCCCACACTCTGTGGGACAGTTGAAGCGATCCTTGCCTGTCCCATCCCCATTTCACATCATTCTCCACAATCTGGGGTCAGGCAGAGGCTTGGGAGGCTGAGTTGCTGCATGCATGCCAATACCAGGAGCCCATAGAGCCCGTCGCCTGCATGTTCACATTGGGAGATGCTCTGGTGGTTCGGAAAGGGTTTATTTAGGAGCCAAGCATCCTCCTAAGCCAGGCAGTGCCCTACAGCAGCGAGGGGCATGTAGTGACCTGCACGGCAGCTCTGCCACGTGGCAGTGCCCAGCTGTCCCCTTGCATAGACACGGACACATCCCTGCAATGAACCCGCTACCTTTGCGTCCTGCCTCTCCCAGTGCTCCCGAAGGGAAGGTCATCATTCCCAGCCTTCTCCCTGCCCCAGCCAGCCAATTTTGGCTGTGCGTGCCCCATCCTGCAAGGGAGCTTAGCACTTCTCCTCGCATCCCTTAGCTGCGGTTTGGCCGCAGCACCCGTGAGCCTCGCCAAGGCTGAAGGACCCATTGGGATGCCCATAAAAAGTAGTTTGGGCAGGATGGGCACTCCAGTTGCTCCTCTGGGATCTGCTGGCCATGACATGCCCATACTTCTGCTCTGAACATGCGTTTTAATAGGTTTTTATAGGGACAGCTTCCACTGACCAGCTTGCTCCAAGCCCCTGTGTCCAAGCTGGCCTTGAACACTGCCAGGGATGGGGCAGCCACAGCTTCTCTGGACTTCTCTTTCTGTAGTCCTCGTTTTCCTCATCTCCATGTGTGTCCTGCTGCCCAAGTGTGCCCCAAGGCTGATTGAGAGTCCTCAGGTGACAATTCAGCTATTTGGCTCCATGGAATCCCATTCTGCATCCCAAAGCACCAGCCTGAGACCTGCCTGCAGGTCTGCCTAGGCAAGGGTCCTCCTGATGCAGGTCCAAGCTCCCTTCCCCAGCAGTGCTGCTCTCTGTCCTCTCTTGGGATACACATCCCAGCAGGACAGCAAAGGGAACTGATAGTTCCATGAGCAGGAACACTGATTGTTCTGGCCCATGAGAGTCCCAGCATCACTGGGTATTCACTTGTTGGCATTCTTCTGCTCGCCCTGGCTAAGCAGCTACTCACAGACTCGGCTTCCTGGATTGAGGAAACTCATCCCAAAGGAGAGTGGCTTGTTCCGGATGGTTTTCTCAGCTTGGGCACTGTGTAGGGTGCAGAGCTGTTGCTGTGTCCCCTGTTGGAGCAGGGGTGGGAGGGAAGGGTCTCCTGCTGTCCTGCGCTTATGGCATGCTCCCCTTTCTTCCTGCGTCTAAGTCCCGAAGCACTGGACTACCCCATGGAGCCCAGGTGAGTCTGTGCCAGGCTTTCAGCTCTTGTGTCTCGTGCTCTGCTGTTGCTGCCTCAGCATGTCTCTGTCTGTGTCCTGTGTGTCTGTATCCTTGGCTTTTTATCTAGAAGGGATACAGCTCTGCTGGTGATGAGATTAAACACGAAGGAAGCCCTGTCCCTCCAGCATAGGAGCAGCAGCTCCAGCTCTGGCCCTTTGCTCCTGGGGACCTACATAGCTAATAGTGTGAGGGGAGAGGTTGAGTTACCTTGCAGGGCAGCCGGCTTCATGCAGAGCCCTTGTCCCTTTGGATGCAGTGTCCCTTGGGAATAAAAAGCTGTCTGTGTTGTGCCCATGTTGTCTGGTCTATGTGTGAACATGTGTCAGTGTGTCTCGGAGCGTCCCAGGAGTGGATGGTGACTCCATATGGCATCTCGCCTTTTGCCAAGAGCCTTTCCCCTGTAACAAAAGGAACTGAGCAAAGATGGGGATGCCAATGTGGGGGAAATCCTGTCCTTCCTTCATTCCTCCCTTGGGAAAAGACAATGCATCTAGGGGAAAGAAGGTTTTGCTGCATCGGTGGGCAGCCTCCATCACCTTCATGGTGCTCACGTCTTATAGCATTGGGTTCCCATTGGGAACCAAAGGCAGCTCTGAGAGGAAAACCCTTCTGCTGTTCACCACCCCACCTAATAGACCCCTTCCTTCAGTGCCTGCATATGAGGAGACAATACCAATACTTGTTGCAGGGATGGATGTGTGTGAACTTGATGCCATGGGTCAGTTGAAGGTTATCCTTGGCTGGCGAGCTACTTGGCTGGGGACAGAGAAGGTTGCTCCGAGGAGCTGACTGCTCCCCGTTGCTTCTGTAGCCATGATGTTAACTCTTGTCTCTCTTCCCCCCCTCCTCCCATCTCCCCGTGCAGCGAGAAGGCCTTGCAATCAAACCACTTTGAACTCAGCATCAGGACAGAGGCCACCCAGGGACTGATCCTGTGGAGCGGGAAGGGGCTGGAGCGATCAGACTACATCGCCCTCGCCATAGTGGATGGCTTCGTACAAATGACCTACGACCTGGGCTCCAAACCAGTCATCCTACGATCCACAGTCCCGGTCAACACCAACCAGTGGATCCATATCAAGGCGTCCAGGTGTGAAGGCAGCGGGATGGGGGGTTGCTGTCTATGGGCAATAAGAACTGGAGGAGCCTGAGTCATGGCCGTGGCTTCATGCCCTATGGGTCACTCCTGTTCTTGGATGATAATAATAGAGGAGAGGCATGTGGGCAGTGCTGCGTCGGAGGGGCGCGTGTTGCGACACGCCTGGAAATGTCACAGGGGGGCAAGGAGGGACGGAAGGTTCTTCGTGCCTTTGGCGGAGCCGGCCGAGGGTTTGGCATTCTGCTCGTGTTGAGCTCAAGATGTCCCCTTTTATTTTTACCGGTGCTGGGGAGTGGTGAGCGGATCATGCGCCTGGAATGCCGGGGATTTCTGCTCCTGGGTACAGAGGGCACGGGGGGAAGCTGCGGGATGCCCACGGGATGCTGGAAGGAAGCGCTTGGTGCTGGCTTCCGACAGGGATGTCGCACCGAGGACCACTCTAGGCTGTATGGGTTGAGGGAGAGCTCCGCTCCTCTCCACGTTGATAAGGGCTGATGGTGCCCGGTGTAAAGCAGCGAGCGGCTCCTTGTTTTATCTCTCATCAACTTCTCTTTCTTCTTCCTTCCCTCTGGGAGCAGGGTGCAGAGAGAAGGCTCCCTTCAAGTCGGCAACGAAGCCCCCATTGCTGGCTCTTCTCCGCTTGGTGCAACACAGCTGGACACAGACGGGGCCCTATGGCTGGGTGAGTCTTCTGCCTAAGAGCTCACCTCAGTCTCCCCTCTGGCAGGTTAAAGCCATTCCTCCTTGTCCTGTCCCTACAAAACCTTGTATAAAGTCCTTCTCCAGGCTTCTTGTAGGCGAGAAGCTCCTCTGTGCCCCTTTTTGAGGAGCTCAGAGCTGGGACATTGATGCTCCCATTGTTCAATGCAACACTGGTGCCTCCCAAATGCCTTGACCTAAGAAGTCCCCTACTTGTTCTCTGCCTACTATGGCTGATGACAGCTGAGTGACAAAGGGTTGGCTTTACCAAATGCCAGCCCTTTCCATGTCCCCTGGCAAGAGCCATTCATTGGCCTATGGCTCTGGATGCCCTGATGCCGATGGCACGGAGCGCCCTCTCCCTCTTCAAGCTCAGTGCTTCACCTTCATCCCCCTTGTCCTCCTCACCAACCTTCTCACCGTCTCTTGCAGGGGGAATGGAGAAGCTGAGCCTGGCTCACAAGCTGCCCAAGGCCTACAGCACCGGCTTCATTGGCTGCATAAGGGACGTGCTTGTGGACCGCCAAGAACTGCATCTGGTGGAGGACGCTTTAAACAACCCCAGGATATTACACTGCTCAGCCAAATAGCCCCCCAGGGACCTTCCCTTCTCCTTCCCTCCCTCCTGCCTATTGCTGTAATTATTTTCTATTTTTGTAAACTTATTGCTTTTTATATTTTTTGGGGTGGGAGGGGGGAAAGGGAGGGGAGGAAACACCTTTTCTTTTGGGTTATCCATTCGGTTGCAGTCTACCCAGGTCAGTCAGACTCTCAATCACAACAGCAGCAACAAAGAACAAACCTTGAACCAAGTCTCCCAAGAAGTGACAGAAGAACTTCCCCGTCGCATTGGAAATCTTCTTCATACTTGAAGCTTCTTTTCGGGTGGTTTTTACCCCCCTCCCTCCCCTCCTCACTCGTGTTCTTGGGTTGGCGTTCACTCCTGTGGGGGAAAGGATGCTGGTGCTGGCGCGACGCGTGGCCTTCGTGGATTCACTGCCTTCCCACCTCAGTGCCGGCTGAGCGGGGATGCGCCCATCGGAGAAGCAGGACTTGCCACCCTGCTTTGGTGCCTGGCCCTATGTTCACCCTATCTCCCTCCTCCCTCCCTTCCTCTCACTATAATTTATGTGTGTAAGAATCTCAAGTGCTTTTCTCCTTTATGCTCTGTTAAAATCAGGGATGCCATGCACTGGAAGAGAGACCGAGGTCTGCTCTGAGCAGGCAGAAAAGCATTGCTCTTTGGTTGTCTTTATGACTGTTTGCTGGACTGAGAGGAGCTGTGGGGGAAACGTGGATTCCTCTTGTTGGCTCTCCTCCTCCTCCTCCTCTTGGACACGTGCAGAAGCAGCTGTGAAACCTCATTTCCACGCTTTGTGTTTATCCAGACGTGTCCTAACCACCCGCTTGCCCTGGCTGCTCTTCCCAAGGGCTTCTATGTACCGAGCGTTGCCCTCCCGTGCACCACTGAGAACCTGCAGCATCTTCAAGAGCTGGAAGTGCTCTCCCTCTTCCAGCCATGTCAAAGAGGCTGCGAGGGCACCACGTCCCTTTTCACTTGTTGGATGTGTCCTTCCATCACCCATGCCCATTTTTCCAGCCTCCGGGCATGACTTGCCCTGTGTCTACCCTGAGGATGCTTCCAGCTGGCCAGCATGTGAATGTGCAGAGCTGGTATTTAAGAGCCTCTCCCATGAAGAGCAACTGGAGTTCTACCTTTGACTTCAAGGCTTTGCAATGCAGGGTCTTCCATGCCATGATCAAAGCTCCTCGGGGTGCTGCCAGCCCAGCAGCAATAGCCTCAATGGAAACAGGAATGGGGCACGAGTCGGCTGTTGCGTTTGGGAGGAGGGTTTTAAAGGGGTTTCTTCCTCTCTAAAGACCTTAAAAGCAAATACTGTGGTGCCAGTTACAAAGCCAGTATGTGTGTGTCTGAATGAACGTGTCTGTGAGTGTCTGTCAGCCAGCACATTGGAATCTCCTGGAAGCAGGAGAAGAACAAACGCATTGAAATGATCCCATTCCATTCAGGTTCCTTCTCCATGGGAAGAATTTACTGATGCTGTGTAGCATCTATGGCCCTTTCCACCACTGGGTCACAAAACTGGGTCCCTTTCCCACCCTGAGATGGCATTGCTTTGGGTGAAACCACCTTTCTGGAGCGTACGGAATTCAGCTGAAGGATCCCACCAGGTATCAAGGGTTTATTAACATCATTTTGCAGTTTCACCTTAAATACTAGCACACCTTTTTAGTGCACCTTTACAATAGTGCAGCCTCTAAAAGTGCTGTTTCTTAGCACTGGATTTTGAGCCATGAAAAGTCAACCTCCTTTCCTCAGGGTGAGCTCCGAACACAGATGTAACAAAGGGGAAGAACATAGTGAAAACCCACTTTTTCCTTCTATTTTATCACTAGAAGACATCTACCACCACCCCAATCCCTGCCTAATCCATTGGCGTGCCTCTCAACATGCAGTGATTGAGTATTTCACGGGGGGCTGTGCCCTCTGTGGGATGGAGACCCCACTCTCTGTGTGCTTGTGTGCTTGTGTGCGTGGCAATACCACATTTTAAGTGGATTCTGTACATAACTTGTGGTTCCTGGTGGGAAGTATTGTGACTGTGTCGTGCAAGGGATGGGCTGCTTTACTTTGATCACGAGGGGTAGATAGATGGGGGCTAACTATGCAGGGTGGGACGGGAGGGGAGTGGGAGACCCTTTTGAGGACACAGGTTCTAGCTGGGCAATGCCTTGGCTGAGATTTGAGGGCTGGGTGCTCCAGCTCCAAAGGGAGAGGGGCATGCACAGGGGAAGCTGCTCATTTTCTGGAATGCCACTGACATGAAGCCAGGGTCACTGCAAAAAAACAAATACCCCACAACCCCAACAGCTGAACAAAATCTCTGTCTGCTTTTGCTGGGGCTTGGAAATGCCTTAAAACAGGACCTTGCGTCCTCGTTGTCAAGCATCTTGAACCAAGGTCCGATTCTGCAGTGCTCCCTAGGGGCTGTGCACTTAACTTCAGCTTTATTTTTAATAGCATTTATACCATGTATGTACAAAAAAAACCAAACAAACAAAGGACATTGAGGTTTGGGTTTGGTTTCCTTGGGGTGTTTTGGGGTTTTTTTTTGCCTTTTGTTTTTTAAAGACAAGACGTCCACGTGGCTTCATTTCTAGGGTAACGTAATGACCGTTGTGAACTGCTGTATGAATTCTGAAGGGCAATGCACAGTAGAGGAGCAGCATGATATAACCATTACTAACTTGTGTCTTTCGTCAATCACCATGAAATAAAGTTTGAGAACTATTCAATACGTTTGGAAGGGGCCTGGTTCATTCCTTTTGTGTGCCCTGGTTAGAACCATTCTCTATGGCAGATTTGTGTGCCTATGGCAGATATGTTGAAGTCAAACCAGCTATGGCAGATATAGAACCATCTCCCTCTATGGCAGATATGGTGTGAAGTCAAACCAGCATCTCCCTCTGTGGCAGATACTGTGTGAAGTCAAACCAGCATCTCCCTCTTTTTCCCTTAGAAAGCAGGGTTCATGCAGGTATCTTGCTGGATCTTATAAAGGGAGCCTGTAGGAATGCGAGCCTCAATCCTACATGGTTTCACCTTCTTCGCCATACACGCTTTTATCACCTCTTCTTAGGCAGCATATTCAAAAGAGGCTCTGTATCCCACTGACACCATGTCAGTGAGGCTGAAGTGATGCTTCCGTGGCCTCCTCCTTACTGATGGCAGCAGCTTCCCCCTGGGTTTTACCCTCTGTAAGCTAAGGAGCCATGAAAAGCCAGTCACAAGCATGCAAGCAGGATGTGGTTTGAGATGTACCAGCGTCTAAGCTCCTGCTTTAAATAGCTCTTCCTAACGGGGCCTTTCCAGCTGGCCAGAGCCCTATCTCTGATCTCTGCAGCTTCATCTCGGCAAGAAAAGGTGGGAGGTGGAGAATTTCGTTCACTGTTCATCCAAGTGATGTGAAGCAAGAGACGAACGTGGGTTTGGGAGGCAGCTCATTCAGACAGTCATTCTGATACCCAGCGAGGATGCAGAGCCAACTGGTGTCTGCATCAGCTCAGCAGGAACCGGCTTTTCCATGGACAACGAGACGCCCGAGACTCACAATGGGAAACAATGAGGCCAGTGTCTGCGCAGCCACAGGGGCTGCACAGCTCACAACCAGGGCCATGTTTTGCTCCAGATCAGCCTCCTGGTGCAGCGTCTTCTTGACAATGACCTTATTATGCCACAACAGGCATGGACTTGCAAAGCCAGTGCCTCTTGCCAGCTTGCTGCAAAGCAGCAGGGAGAAAAAGCCATCGTTGTCTTGGCCAGGAGGAAAAAGCGCTGGCAGCTGCATGGGGATTTCACTGCAGGCTTGAAACAGCCATTGGGAAAGGAAAGAGGAAGGAAAGGAGCGCAGGAGCCACACGGAGGGCACGCTGGGGCAGGCAGCAAGTGTGACTCAGGGGAACAGCCTGGCCATGCTGTCAGCGGCCCCTCTTCTGCTCAGCACCATCAGGAACACGCTGTGTGTGCACCGAGCGTGGTGGTCCCATCTGGGCTTGCTGGGAGCAAAGAGAGGAGGTGTCTTCAAGGAGAAGGCAGTTGGGGTTGGATGGTTGCGCATCCTCAGCTTGCTCTCTATCCCTTATCTTTGGGAGCAGCGAACCCCAGCTCCGTGCCAAGGAGCTTCAGTGTGGGGGTAAGCTCCGTTCTGAAACCACTCTACTGAGCTGAGACTTCAGGAGGATCATAGGATCATGGAATGGTTTGGGTTGGAAAGGACCTTAAAGCTCATCCAGCTCCAACCCATTACCATGAACAGGGACACCTTCCACTAGAGCAGCTTGCTCCAAGCCCCTGTGTCCAACCTGGCCTTGAACACTGCCAGGGATGGGGCAGCCACAGCTTCTCTGGGCAGCCCCATCCCCTATGGAACTAAATGAGCTTTAAGGTCCCTTCCAACACAACCCATTCCATGACCATTTTCACCCATTGCACAGCCTCGAAACCAGTAACTTGCAGGAAGTGGGGAGCTCTATTCCAGAGGTTTCCTTTTGACCTGTCTTTAACCATGAGGCTGAACAGCATCCACTGCCCTGAGAAAGGGTCTTGTTCCCCCCCAGCCAAATGAGACAAGCACACAGAGAAACCCCAGTCTGGGCTCTCACAATGGAGCCTCAGTGCAGAAGGACACTGGGAGCCTCAGTGGCAGGGGAAAAGAGGAAGGAGAGGACAGGGGTCATTGTTATCAGGGTTGCTATTTGGCCTCTGTGGTCCTCGTTGCCCTGTGAGCAATCCGGTGGCACGCAGGACAGCTATGCAGAGATCTGAGCTGGCTCCTGCTGCCAGCTCGCTGGGTATTCCCCGAATAGACATGGAATTTGCTGAGTCTTATTATAGTTATATATATGCTATTTTTGCCCCTATGGGTAGACTGGAGCGGGGGGGGGCTCTCTGGCTGCATCCTGGTTTTCTCTCTGGACAGCTGGCTTGGTTTTCTCACCCAGCATTCATGAAAGGTGCCAGATTCAGGGCATTTCTTTGGGTTAATTTCTGGCTTTTCTGGGAAGCAGCATGGATTTGACATGAGTTTGTTGGAGGCCTCTGAATTTACACCTCACGTGGGCAAATGTGCCCTAGGTGTATAAAGGGTACAGCACGCCTATAGCATACCTGATCCCTGTATTGCCATAGACACTGGGATGAGAGCAATGCCCTGGGGACACTGTTCCTTCCCGACTCCATCGGGTGCCCTGAGCTGAGGGTATCCAGGGATAAGAGCAAATGTGGCTTAGCCTCACCAGGCTCAGGAGCTCAGTGTCTGCTGGCTGCTCCATTCTCTTGGCAGCACGGCCCTCAAGGCCTTGTGAACCCAGCACTAAAAGCCAACACTGACTTGGAAGGGACCTCAAGGATCATTTGGTCCAACCTTGGGTTAGATGTCCCAGCACCCTGTCCAGCCCAGTTTAACAGTGCCCAACGCTGGGGAGTCACCACTTCCGTCAGGAGGTGATTCCAATGGTTGTTCTCATTGGGAAATGTCTTCCTCTTGTGTCTGGAATCTCCCCAGCAGTAACTTGTGCCCATCAGGCCTTGCCTTTTCCATGTCCTTGTAAAAAGGGAGTCTCAATCTTCTTTATGGCCACGCTTTAAACACTGGAACATGGAGACAAGGTCTCCCCTGAGCCTTCTTTTCCCCGGGCTGAACAGACAACAGCTCCCTCAGCCTTTCATAGCATCATCAGAGCATCCCAGACTGGTTTGGGTTGAAGGGACCTTAAAGCTCATCCAGTTCCTGCCACGGGCAGGGACCCCTTCCACTAGAGCAGCTTGCTCCAAGCCCCTGTGTCCAACCTGGCCTTGAACACTGCCAGGGATGGGGCAGCCACAGCTTCTCTGGGCACCCTGTGCCAGCGCCTCAGCACCCTCACAGGGAAGAGCTTCTGCCTAAGAGCTCATCTCAGTCTCCCCTCTGGCAGGTTAAAGCCGTTCCCTTACCCTGTCCCTACATCCCTTGTCCCAAGCCCCTCTCCACGTCTCCTGTCGCCCTCCCACAGTTCGATAGCGTTTGGGTACCGAGCGCCGCCTGAAGCCACCACCACCGGTATCACCCCGGGGCGCTGTGGGGCACGGGATGAGGGCGGGAGGGGGATGAAGAGGAAAGGACCCGGCCCCACGGAGGGCAGCGGGGCCGCGCCCGGGTCCCGACGGGGCGGAGCGGAGCGGAGGGCGGGGATTCCCTCGCGTCACTGGGAGGGGTTTCCCCGGCGGCCGGGGCCCAGCGCCCCGCGGGGTGCGGTGCTGCGGGCAGTCGGTGCGGGGCCGGGAGCGGAGCTCAGCTCAGCTCAGCTCGGAGCCATGACCTCCCGCAGGTAAGGGCTGAGAGCCGGGCCCGGCCCGCGGCCACCGCACACCGCGTCCTCCGGTACCGGCTGCGGCTCCGACCTGCTCCGGACCTAGCAGGTTCGGGGCTCCGTGACACAGCGCCTTGGGATGCAGCTGAGCCCGTGCCCGCGGTTCCCTGCCGGAGCCGGTCCCTGCTTGGTGCTGCCTTAAAGCATCTGGTCTTAGGGTCACAGGTGGGTTTGGGTTGGAAGGGACCCTGCCCCGGGCAGGGACATCTCCTGCTAGAGCAGCTCGCTCCAAGCCTCTGTGTCCAACCTGGCCTCGAACACTGCCAGGGATGGGGCAGCCGCAGCTTCTCTGGGCTTCTCTTAGTAGTTAAAGATGGTAAGAGGGGATGTGAGAACGGGACCGAGCTTTAAAACTTGCTTGAAATGCGTTTTGTGGGCTGCGAGCTGATGAAAGGACACTTCAGCACATGCGGTGTGTTGTTGGTTACAAAGCTTCAGCCTCGATAGAGGCAGGAGCATGTGTGACTTGGGGACATAGAGTGGTGAGGCTTGGAAAGGACGTGGTCCTTCCTGGGTTCCTCTTTCTCTGTGATGGCTTCCAAAGGGGTAAATAGCTGGTGGATGGGTTCTTCCCATCCCTGTTTGCTCAGGATGCACAGCTCCCCGTGCCATGCTGCGGAAGGGCTTCCTAAGAGCTGCTTTGGGGGTTCTGTGGTCTGTGTTTTGGTGCCTTAAGGTGACCTGGAAAGGCTTTTGTTGCTGTTGGGTGTCAAGTGTGTTCTGAAGAGCCGCAGGAGGGTGGTGGCTGGGAGCAGCCGTCCAGCTGACAACCGCTTCAGCAGGGACACAGGATCGCTTACGGCACTGGGAGGGCTTGTTTGGTGTCGGTGCAGCACCCAACAGGGCAGGTTGTGAGCGCTGTTCCCACAGCCACCTCCTCAACACGCTCCGTGCTCTCCTCGTGCCTATTCCCTCAATGCCATGGTCGGTTGATGGTGGTTTGGGTCTCTCTTTGCCCTCCAGCACGGGCTGCGTGTCCCTGTGCGAGAGCCGAGCTGTGTTTTGTGGCTGTCTGGCTCGAAGCATGCGGAAGAGGTTTAGGAAGAGGCAACGGTGATGCCTTGTGATTGCGAAACACTCACTGATGGGTGATGGAGTAGAAAGCAGAAGGCTGGGATGTGGGGCCCATGGCTTCCGTTCTCAGCTCTGGCACTGCTCTCTGTGCCTGCAGGCAAGTCAATATTTGTCCACGCTGCCCATACCTTGCTAACTGCTCACTGCTCCCTGTTGGGCCTGCTGGAGGCAGCCAAAGGGTTGCTGATTGCTCCCATCCTTTCCATCTGTGCACTGGATTTGCTGCTCCTGGTCCTTTAATGTGGCTCAGGTCTTTTTCCTCACGTTGGGGCAGGACTGGCTTGGCTCCAGCCTTTCTTCTCTTGCCTAGCTACGTGTAGGATGCTACTGTATGGCATCCTTCTCCTTTGCCTGCTCTCCCTCTGGCTCAAAGCATGTTCAGATGGATCTACTGAGACCATGACTTGTGCTGATGGAGAGTTAGGAGGTTCAAGGGATCCCTCACAAGGGATGGACCCTGCAAGGCCCAAACCCCTTGTTTCTTTTCCTAGACAGGAGCTGCACGGTGCCTGCAGCACTGACTCGTGCATTGCCCTTTGCAGGGCAGGTTTGTTCTTTGCAGTTTCCTGGGATGCTGTGGTTGGGAGGAAGGGAAAGCGTGGAGGAAATGAGTAAATTCCAGCTTCCAGAGCCTGGTTGTGCCTCCGAATTCAGCAGGATTGAGTGCTGAGGGGTATGGTCACAGTGGTCCCACATCAAAGCGGGCTGGAGAGATGCTGCCCTGCATCCCTCCTGTCCAGGAGAGTGAAACACAAGGTAGCCTCTTACAGCACTGAAAAGGTGAAACTGCCTAAGGAAGGGAGCACAGAGACCAAGTTTGCAGCTTTCAGGACAATGAATAAGCAGGATAATGGTGAAGATACTGTGGTGAGATGCTTGTGTAGCAGACCTGACAAAGAGCTGCTGAGTGATACCCCACATACAAAGCTGAGCGGGTTGGTTTGACAACATTCCCCTTGCATTCAGCTCATCCCCTCTAACATCTCCTTCGCTGCTCAGCTGAGCCACTTTGTCAGCACCGAGTTTATGGCACATTGTGGGTGGTTCCCTTTGCAGCTGTGGGTCTGTTGTAATCACAAGCATAAGCAGGGCTGGAGCAGCCACCACTTCCCACCCCTGTGGCTGCTCCAGCATCACTTCCAAGTTGGGGATGCCCAAAGTCCTGCATGTGCTTTCTTGACGATGCTTGTGCAGGCTGCATTGTGTGCATCCAAGGCATCGAATACACCCAGCTGTATCCTTAAACCTCGCTTGATGTCCCACCTTGCGCATCAGCTGCAGTGACACCTTCCCCACTCTTTCCCAGTGGGAAAACACACGCTTCCTGTGCTGAATCCCAGTGTAAATATTAACCTGGAGTGTTTGCAGTAGCTGCTTGCTTTGGCAGCTTGGGTGGCGGCGGGGAGGTGCTAATTTCTGGTCCAGGAAGCAAAACCAGGTCAGTGTTTTGGCATCTTGGATATTCCTCAGGGCCAGAGCTTTGGACTGGGACCAGGATGATCGTGGACCAAGCCTGTGGCTGCTGTGTCTCTGAAGCACAGATCCCAAGGTATAAGCTCCCAGCAGCAGCTTGGATTCCCACCCTGGCCCTCTGCAGTGATTTGCTCATGGAATGAGAGCTTCCCAGCAAGGGAAGCTGGTGCCTTTTGCTTCCAACCTTTGCCATTGCTGCCCCTGAATCTCACCTCAGGTGCTCCCTGCTTTTTCTCTCTGGTACCTGTATGAAGATGCCTTTGGGCACAGGCTGTGTTAGTAGCAGGGTGGGGGATTCAGAGCTCAAATGCTTGCAAACGGACAAGTGGGGGGCGAAGAGATGGGAAATGCAGTGGAATGAGCTCCTGGTGCTGCTTCGTTAGGCTTTACTACGATAAATGAGGATGAGGACATTAGCAGCTTAAATTACACTTCAATTCCAAGCCCCAGCCTACTGTTTATTCCCGGCTAGGGCTTGTTCCTTACTGCAGGTCATGGAATCCATAAATTCAGTGAGGGAATAAGAATGGTTAATGCCCTAGCTCAAAGAGGGAAATTGCCTTGCCTAAGGAGAGGCGTTCGGCTGAGGCCCTCAGTGATTTTCCAGCATCCTCTGGCTTCCCAAGGCAGTGTGAGCCGCTCCCATTATAGTGCCGAGGCAACTGAATCACTCTCAGCCCTGGAACCCATTTCTGGGATGCAGCTGTATCTCTTCTGCGGGCTGCCAAGGAGAATTCCTCCCTGTCTGGGTAAGGGAAGCACGCAGAAGGGAAGCCAGCCTCCCCGCTCCTCCGGAGCTATATCCAGGGTGAGTTTCCTTTGTGGCTGGGTGCTACCAGAGCTGCTTCCAGCAGGGTTCCAGTTCCCTGGGTTTCTAGGAGATGATGCTCCTCGGAGGCACCTGATGGATGAACTGGGGCTTTGTGCTGCAGTGGAGCTGTGCCAGTGAAGCAGCAGTATCCGGATGGATGCTCCCAGGTATCCGGGTCTCGCTCGGCACGGAGCTGAGCAGCCTTCCACATGCTGGATCCCAGTGCATGAGCTGCATCCCCAGGGATGGCTCCCTGGCTATGGCATGTGGTGGGGTCCCAGCAGAAGTGTTCCTGGAGCCACGCTGCTCCTTGGAAAGGGGAACAGAATCACCATGGGAAACCAGGCTTCTGTGTCATCCGGATGGAGATGCTTCTGGGTATGCAAAAAGGTGGGCGCTGGAGCTTCCCTCTGCTCTCATGGAGCTTTTCCCATGCTCCCAAGGCTTTTCCAGGCTTTTCACATTGACCGCTCTGTACTGGAGCTCTCATTGAGGCCACTCAAGGCAGTTAGAGGGAAAGTTTGTCTTCTCTAATAGGGGCTTTGGCTTATTCCTTGGCTTTCACGAGCCAAAGGGTTCCTTTATCCCTGGTGCCCATCACCTTCATCACTCCATGAGCAAACCAGGTCCCTCTTCAAAGGGTGCTATGAGTGGAGAAAACAGAGCTGGGAGCTTTTCTTCCCCAAGTGGATCGCTGGTTTAGCACCTACCATCTTTCATTACCTATCCCCATAGCATCCTTGTGGTGTCTGCCCTCCCACCATTGCACTGTAGTGAGCCATTTGGGAATCAGGGCACCTAAAAGCTTACTTCCCAAATGCTGGTGTTTGGGTTTCCATCCCAAAATGATGACTCAAGTTAACACCTATTTCCAAGCTAAACCCAGGCCCATACCCTCTGGGGTGCGTGTTAGGGAGAAGCACTCCAAAGGCTTCACTTCTTCAAGCATTAATCCTTCTCCTGCGGTAGGAATGGGTTTATTCTATGGCTTTTCCCTGCCTTGACCTAAAGCAGTGGCTTGGGCAGAGCTGCGCTTGCTGCTTCATGACGTGAGTGGTGGGGAGGGATGGAAAGCAGCTCCCGCAGCCCAATTGCATGGTCCAGGAAGCATGCGTAGGATGGGGTCTAATCAGGTGCTGGGGCCGGTTTGTTTGCAGGCTTCCTGCATGGGTCTGAAGGGAAGGAGGAAATTCTTCACATTAAACCAAGCTGGAAATCCGGAACTGTGTGCTTCCTGTATATGCAGTGCTTGCTGCAAATAGCTCCTGCTGCTGCTTGTGTCAGTAATGGTCTCCAAAGAGCTCTGCCTGCTCGCAGGGATTGAGGGGGACGCTTGGGGATGTGCCCTTCAGCATCTTCTGAGCTGCTGCTCTCCTGTAGCAGATGCTGTCACAGGCAGGTCCATGTGGAAAGGGTGTTGCTGTGATCCAGCTGCAGTGAAAGCATCTCAGTTGTTCTGGGAGCCGCAGAATCCCAGCCTGGTTTGGGTTGGAAGGGACCTTAAAGCTCATCCAGTTCCAGCCCCCTGCCTTGTTCTTTGAAGTGGCCTCATGGTTGTTAATGATGAGCGTTTCAAAGTGTCAGTGTCTCCATCCTGCAGCCGCAGCCCTTCTGCTCTTTCTGTCCCCTCAAGCTGTGCTCTGGGGCATCCATGGACCCTGTCTGTGAGACAAATGAGCTCTGCTCTGCCCCCATCACCAGGGGCAGCGAGCAGGTTCCCTAATAAGTGCCTTAAAGAGGAGGTCACCCAGTCCAGACGTGGCTGTGGGCGCACATCCCATGCCATGGGTGCTGCCGTGGGATATGCAGGGGAATCACAGCATTCCCTACAGTGCCCCTTGTGAGGGCTCAGGGCTGGGGAAGCCTCTCCCAACAAGGAGCGATGCAGTTTATCTTGCTCCTTGCAGGGCTTTGGTGTCAAAAGCAGCAGTGGGGGAGCTGGGCTGCAGCCCTCCTGATTGTGTTATCAGGAGAGGAGCCTGCCTGTGAGCAAGGTGTCCTGTGCTGGGGGTGGTTCCCAGCCTGTGCTCGCTGTGGCTGGTGTCCCTTGGCCTTCCCAAGGGAAACATGAGCATGGATGTGTGCTCGCTGACCTGGGGTAAAGGCACCTGCAGTCTCAGGGTCCCCCTCCATGTGGTCCCTTCTCATGCATGGAGATGGATGGGGCTGCTGTGCGGGTTTATAGCATCTTCAGCAGCGTCCCCCACTGCCAGGCTGGGGCAGGCTGAGCTCTCAGTTTCCCCCTATGGTCCAGGCAATCTTCATGCCTTGGTGTCTCTGTGGAGAAGGCATCTGTGCTGATGATGCACAAGGGTCTTTTGTGCAACCCCATCCCTCCCTTTTTCCTACCCATCAGAGCAAGAACCTTAGGGATAATAAGGTCTGGAAATCCCTCCCGTTCCCAGGATACAGTCATGAGATGTATCTGGATGGTACCATGATTTTTTGCCGTCTGCTCATCTCCTGTGGGTGCTATGAAAGAGATGATTTAATTTCTCACTTACATTTCAGGCTCAGTCCAGGGTGGCTCATCCTCCAGGCCCCCTTCCCATCCCACGTTGCAATTCCCATCTCCTCCTTCCTCACCTTCTGGGGTGCAGTTTGTTTCTGTCAGGGCACGAGATACCAAGGGTTGAGCAGCTTGGGCTCTCTGCCTTGACACGGAGGTGGGTTTGAGGAGCACTGTGGGCACCAAAAGGGTGTTTAAAGGCAGTGGCTGAGCTCACAAAACAACCTGCCTTCAAAAGGGACACAAACAGGAGGTGGCAATGTACAACTTCCCCCCCTTTTCCAGTGAGCTTTTGAAGTCGTTTTAGAGTGATTCCCATTGGAGAAACTATGGGAAAGACCTGGTTGCAATGACAGGGGTATGAGCAATTGGCACTATCACCAGCCCTTGTGCTGGGGCTCATTGCTAGATGCTACCCCCAGGGTAGCCATGAGGTTACTCATAGGCCAGGACTCAGCTCCTCACCCTGTCACACTGGGCACATATGACACAGGGACCCAGATGCTTGGCCAGGCTCAGGGTTGGGGTAACCGTGAATACCTGCCATGGACAGAGGAGAACCCATCCCTTGGGACGTGTTCTTTGGCCATGGGGATGTGCAGAGGGTGGGAAGGTGACAAGGATTTCGTTTCAGACCAACTAAAACCCCCCCTTCACTCCCATGAGCAGCATCCCTGCCATGAAAGGGAGCCCCCAGGGCTATGTTTGTCCTTGGGCTGGGTTTTGGGGGGTAGCTCGGTTGGTTGGTTCGTTGTTCCCCTTCTTCCTCCCACCCTCCTGAAGCATTTCCACCCGTCTCCTCTCGAAGAAGCGCGACGAGCCCTGCCACTGGTTAAACCCTAAATATAACCGTGGTATTTCTTCCCCTCTCCCATTCTTTGTGATGTATCTAGGTAAAAAATAGCCTTGGCGACTCTTCAAAGGGGACATGGGCCTGCTCTGGGCTATATTCTTGTCTTGTCACCCTGCCCAGGTCCGAAATAGCCCCCCTTGGTTTTATTTAGCTCCCCAGGTTAGATAATCCTGAAAGCTGAGAGTTTCTGGGTGCACGTGATGCTGTGGGCTCGGGATGCTGCTGTGGCAGGGGCGATGCACAAGGAATCTCCTCTCCTCCTCCTGGCCCTAGTGCCAAGTGGGAGGGAAGCCGAGGTGCTGTCCACCAGGCTCTGCTCTTGCCTTGCTTCCTCATGGCCCGATCGATTTCACTGTGGGACTTGGAGAGGAACCTGCGCAATGAGGAAGGACCCTGGGGGCTGGGTTTGGTTTTCCTCTGTGCCCACGAGAATGGGTCAGGGTTTGTCTGCCCTTGGCACATCCTCATGCCGAGTTGTTCTGCTCCTGGCTGAGTGGAGCACCTTTGTTTTGCCATAGACCAGCTCTGAATGGTTAAGCATTATTCTTCCAGGGATGGAGAGGCTGTGGCTACCCCATCCCTGGCAGTGCTCAAGGCCAGGTTGGATGGGGCTTGGAGCAAGCTGCTCTAGTGGAAGGTGTCCCTGCCCATCAGAGATGAGCATGGGAGCACCACATGCGTCCTCCATGCAGCTTTCAAAGCTTTCTAACCACCAGATGGAACAAAGGAACTTACATCAACCCTTTGTGACACTGGGGTCAGGGGCTGCTGGGGGGCACTGAGGTGTGACCACTGCCCTATGGGCCATTGCTGCGCCTGCACATTGGCTGGCATTGAGCTGAACTCCTCCTCTCCAGCCTTCCCTTGGCCAGACATCAGGCACACAACGTGCACTGCAAGCTTGTCCCTTGCCCTTTGGTCATAACCTGCCCTAGGGGCTGCAGCTCCCACTCCCAGGTGCATCCTTAGGGCTCATTCCAGCCTATGCAAGGGAGGGATGTGCTGCAGTAGCAATGCTCTGTGTTGAACCAACCCCACTGCCTGCTGCCATCTGCGCCTCGGACCAGTTTCAGTCCCGCTCTGGGGGTGTCTGTAGTTATTTCTGCTGTGGCTTTGAAGCAATGGAAACTTTCGGTGTTCTCATCTCTGTGGTCAAAGCACGAGGACCTGGTGTACTCCAACGCGTGCTGTTTAGTGAGGGGGCATGGTTCTGAAGAGTTTGTCTGGGTTGGAACTGCCTGGTTTGGTGTTACTCATGACCTGTTGAAGCAGGGGGATGCGGTGCATCTCCTCTCGGTGGTGGTTAGCAAAGCTGGACATAAGCCACAGAGTTCAGGGTCTTCAGACGAGCAGAAACGGGCTGGAATTCCCCCTAGTTGTGTTTTTCAGATGAAAGCAGCCAGCTGTGATGCTGGAACAAGCAGAAGCTCTTTGCATACGGTCCCTCGTATGTGATGAGCCTCCCACAAGCGGTCAGCGGGCACTGCGGCATCCAGTCCTTGTCACTTGTGCATGGGTGTTTGGGTGGTGACTCCAATGTAAAGGCACACAGCTATTTGTGCTCGCTCCTTGGTGCACTGAACACCTTCCTGCGTGAAGGGATGGATGAAGGTGCACAGGGAAGCTGTGGCTGCCCCATCCCTGGCAGTGTTCAAGGCCAGGTTGGACACAGGGGCTTGGAGCAAGCTGCTCTAGTGGAAGGGGTCCCTGCCCGTGGCAGGGGTTGGAGCTGGATTATCCTTAAGGTCCCTTCAATCCAAACCATTTCATGAAGATGCAGGCTTTCAACACACAGGCTTTGCTATTGCATACCCCATTCACAAAGCAAGGGAGTGAGAGCCTGGTCTGTGTCTATGGGACTGACACAGTTTAGACATGACTGAGAGTGCTTCTAGTGCAGATCTCCAAGGCCACGGTGACAGCAGAGCTCTGTGGGCCGTGTATCTGGAGGCATGAGGCCATACATGTTGTGACAAGACATGGTGTAACCGACTTCTTTCTGCTGTATCATCGCAGCTGTTATCTCTGGCATCTCCAGTGTCTGACCATTGGCGGGTAGTGCTGTCTGCCTGCATGAGCGGAGGGAAAATGAGTATCCAGAAGGAAACTGGTACTTTAAAGCCCAGGGAAGTGCTGGCAGTAAACAAAGGAAAGCCCTGGTTTGGTTGTGAAATCGCTGATGCTCTTGATTGCCAGTTCAGCTCTTCCTTGACGGATCACGGCTTGTTTTCCAGTGTTGCTTTCAGCCCTGGAATGATGACACACACACACACACACAGATAGGATGCGGTTATATTCCTTGGATATTTTGCTGAGTGTCTTCAGGAGAGTTTGCCTCGTGAGGGTGATCACAGTAGAAAACCTGTGCTGCACTCAGGGCAAGCTTGGCACTGCTGGAGGGCTCCATTAGCAGGAATTACACCGCTGAGTTGCTCCCAGTCTCCCTTTGGAGCTGTGAGCTTTTCCTGCTTGGAAAAGTGAGCATCCTTCTTGAGAGCAAGGGCATTTCTGCCTCCTTTAGCTCCTGGGAACAGCCCCTAAGAGCACACAGAGCTCTGTTCCCATCGGGTCCCAGTCCTTCCCGGCATTCCCGAGCTCCCTGCAGTGAGCCCAGGCTCTGCTCTGTGGCTGAGCCTGTTGCTGATCTCTAATCTCCTCTGTGGCTCAGCTGCTCTGTTGGCACATTAAAGGCTAGCCGCAAAGCAACCGTAATTGTCCTAAGTGTCTGTGGGATAATGGACTCAATACTCAGGATTGCAGAGGCAGCCGCATTCCCAGCTATTTAATACCTTGATTGATGGATGGCGAGCTGTTTGCCAGACCACAGGAGGACAGCCTTCCCAGCTCTTGTTTCCATCAAGCTGGTGAGGCAAGGATGTGAAAGAATGAGGCAGGAGTGAGCTATTTGGCCAGTCATGGGGTGGTTGGGACGTCGTGATCAGGGCTGGGTGCTGTGGTCTTAGAGTCAGGGAATGGTTTGGGTTGGAAGGGATCTTAAAGCTCATCCAGTCCCAACCCCCTGCCATGGGCACCTTCCACTCGAGCAGGTTGCTCCAACACTGCCAGGAGCATTCCTCCTGCCTTGCTTGCGAAGCCAAGATAGGGAGATCAGTGGTGGGTTTGGGCTCTGTTTGCAGTAGTGGAGTTGTCCTTTGTCACAGCAGCTTTTGGCTTCTTTCAGGGCTGGGAACCCAAGTTCTTCCTGCCCAGGCGTGGCCTGATGCAAGGTCTGTGTGCCTGAAAGCTTGTCTGTGTTCTCCAGTTATATCATCCTGTGTAAGAAGAGGTTCTCTCTCCCTGTAACCTTGCTATCACTGTATGTTAAACCCCGAATCTGGACGTGCCGAGGTGCTTGGGCTGTTTAACTGCAGGCACCTGCAGTGGGTGACTGAGTGTCCCTGTCTAGCGAGGGGAGAGAGCTGGGTTCTGTTCTGCATCACCCTCAGGAAGTGACTGTTTCTCTCCCTGCCTGCAGAAGGGGACTGGACTCTGACTTGGGTGCCTTATAGCGATGTGGTTTATGCACTCCTGTCGACTGTCCAGAGAGAGGGATCAAAAGGGCTGTGTAGAAACGCTTCTCCTTGAGGTACAGTTGGCTGTGGGGCTCACCAGTACGTGCTGTTTCACACGCAGAGCAGAGTGTGCTTCCCCAAAGAGCTCATAGCACACAGAGATAAGGTGCACGTCTGAAGGAAGGGGTATGAACGCTGCCTTGGAGGGCAGAGGAAGCGAGTCGGAGCCAAAGGGGCTGCTTTTAAAGCTGAAATTGGGAACCCCAAAAAGCAACAGGGATGCAGCGATGTTTTGGGGCCTGGCCCAAAGCATCCCATGATGGTGCTGTCGCCAAGAGGAGCAGAACAGGGACCTACGAGCTGATGCTCTCCACCCATAGCTGCGCTGATGGCTGCTCCATTGCAGGCCTGGAGCACGAACCTCTCTTGCTGCTTGGCACGGAGGAGGAAGCTTGTGTAGGAAGCACTGTTCAGAACCAGGAGCCCCATGGAATACCTCACTTTGCCCGTTAGCCCTTCGCTTTCCTTTCTCTTTAGCCTTGGGCTGCCAGATGGATGTCGTCACGTACCATGCGCGTGTGGTGGTGGTGGCGGTGGTGGTGGTGGTGGTGGTTACCCTCCCTGGTCCCCTTCTCAACACTCAGTTCACAGCTGCTGGCTTCGCACTGATAACAGAGCGAGAGGACTTCCTCTTCGTCTCTCCACCCCTGCTCCCTTCCACGTTAGAGCTGCTTTGGGGTAAATAACCCAAAGCTGTCACTTCTTCGCTTGAAACTTCCCAGGCTCCACCACCTTGGCCAATCCTCCTGACGGCTGCTGCAGGCTGGAATGTTGCTGTCGAGCAGCAAACTGCCTTCTACATCCTAGAGCAAGCTTTCCCCACCTCCCATATCCTACGGGCCTCGCTGCCTTTTGAGCTGCCCTGTGATTTCTGTGGACTAACGCATCTCTTCACCTACTCTACCGGGTCCAGAGCCTTGACCAGTTATGGTGAGGTAGGATGTGTGCTCTCTGTGTGTCTAGCTTCTATTTTTAACAAAGCTGATATTTCAGAGTGGGAACGCGGCAAAGGGGAGAAGGCCTGGATGTCACCTCTGTCACTGAGGTGGCACAGCAAGCTTCCACTTGTGCGATAGGAGGATGGGAGCTCCTAAGGGTCGGAGAGCAGTGGGTGCTGTTAGGGGTGGGAGTAGTGATTAATAGTGCTCATGAACCAGATCCTGTGCAGAAGAGCAAGATTCTCCAGTGGAAAACACCCTTCTGCAGCGCAGGGCTGATGGTAACCTTCTCCTTGTGCTGGCTTCAGCACTGCAGAATGGTGCGTTAGCAGTTTCGTTTGTGTGATTACTATGATTACTGTTAATGTGATTACTGGGGAGGCTTTTGGTGCTGACTGCAGCCTGGGAGAGGTTCTCCCTGCTGCGAGCAGTGTGTGATTTTTGTGCCGGCATTAGATTTTTATCTGGGGTTGCTGTTAACATTGCATTGCTAACGAGGGCACTCGCTTATCTCCTCGCTCGCCTTGCCGCGTCCCTAGCCGAGCATGCTTCCCTGCGCTGATAACTAGCTGTGCCTGTGTTGGAGGGCTGTAATTTGAAGGTGTTGGACTTGTGTAGCTCCTTACACGCTGCCTGAAACGACAATATTGAGTCAGAAGTGTTTGCGAAGCAATGAGGGTTATATATAGGGTATGAACTGTACAGGGAGCTGTATGGGAAAGGGTCTGTTAGAGTAGGGGAGGGATGCGTTCACCAGGCCAGGAGGCAAAACAGCAAGTGTATGTGTGAAGAAAGCAATCCTGTCTGCTGGAAACACAGGGAATGGATCCAGGGCAGGAACTGGGCTGTCTGAGGCTGTGTTTGAGGTTGTTAAATGCGTTGGGATCGTTGTGCAAGTGGCTATGGCTCTTTGCCATGGAGTGTAATGTGGAGCATGCCTTGGGTTTTCCTTCCTTCCTTCCCTCCTTCCTTCCATGGGTGTGCAGAGGGTGTGGGCTGGTCTGCAGCTCTCTACAGGGATTTGGATGGTGGAAGCTGCAGCAGCCTGTTGGTGGTTCACATCCCCTTGTATCTCTAGAGCATCCCAAGGCTTTGGCGCAAGCCTCGTCGCAAAGCTGTTCTCTCGTGTTGCCTTCTCCCTTTCTGGTCTCTTCTTTGGGTGTGTTCTGCTTCACTGGATCATAGCAAAGCAGCTAAACAGATCCTGTTCTGCTCCAGGAGGAAGCCTGTCCGTCAGGCAGCAGCTGGGCTGGTCTTGGTGCTGGCTGGTGATAGGTATTTGTAACGCTCCAACTGTCTGGCTGGTGGGTTTGCAATATAACTTGCTTTATTTGTGCCATTTAGGCCACTGAACCGCCATAGGATCATAGAATAGTTAGGGTTGGAAAGGACCTTAACATCATTTATGAATGGAGGGAGTCCCAGAAGAGATTTCTCCCACTATTAGACCTTTTGGAGCTACTTGGTAAGGCCTTCTTTTGGTGAGGCTAAAGTGTAACTCGGTGTTTGTAGGGGCACGAATGGTGCAATAGCCCTTAGACAGCAAAGAATGATTCAAATACAAGTTTGATTTGGAGAAATAAATCAGTCAATATGAACACTGCAGCTGGAAATAACACCCTCACACTCCTTTGTGGCTTCTGTGCTCAAAACAGCCCCAGGGACTTCGCTACACCTTGTTTTAATTGAGAGAACATGGGTGTAAATCCTTCCGGGCAACCTGGAAGAGCCCCAGCTCCCTGTTTCCTGCTGGTGCAGGTGAGTGGAGCTGGGTGTTGAAAGCACATTGGCCTGATAAAGCTAGCTCTGCCTCTCCCATTCCATGGAAACTGAGAGCTGCGAGGCAAAACCCGTGTCTTTTTATCCCTGGTTTTGGTCTTGTGCTGTGCTTCCTGTCCTCTCCCTTGGTGCAGCATGTGCAAAAGCCATGTGCTGAGGTAGCAGCTGGGTTTGCAGTAGTGTCTTTGGGATTTGACTGGACTTGGTCTGGAAATGGCCCATCTACTTCAGCCATGATGAAGCCCAGTTGATTCTATGATCGATAACTGCGATGCTCTAAAGAAGGAGCTCTCGCACCCAACCAAGAGCATGTAATGTCTTATTTTGGAAGCAAAGATGCAAGTTTGCATTTGTGGTGGGAGGCCAAGCTCTCGGGCAACTCCTCCTTCCTTCCTGCCTTCAGGTCTTAGTTTGCAGCATCCCATCCTGTGGCTAGAAAGGACCACTTGAGTTTGACAGCGTCCTATAGCCTTTTGTGGCTACGGTAAGTCATGCTCCATGTGATAGCCACAAGGCAATGTAGGTGTGAGAATACCCAAGCATAAAGGCAAATAGACACTCCACTTTGCACTGATCTGTGGCAGAGTGTAATGGTCAGTTAGACTTCCTGATGGTGTATGGGAAATGCCCCCTGTACCAGCACTAATGCTCACTCTGCACCCTTTGGATACACTCTCCTGGCTGCACGAGCCAAAGACAAAGCAGGTGGTTGGAATGGAAGCACACTGGGTGTTAGGATGTTGTTTCAGGAAGTCTTTTTGGCAAGGGGAGAGCTCGAGCAATGAAAGTGCTTGAGTTTTCACAAGCTGATGCTCCAAGGACCAGAGCTCTAGGCCAAAATGATGGGCTGTGAGTGATGGTCGACCTTCATAATCCCTCTCATCTCTTGTACACGTGCACAAGCCCCTTGCAGTGGCAGGGTGAAGTGGTGGGTACTGCAGCACGGGCAGTGGATGCTCTATGAGATGAGGAGGGGACAGCAGGCAGCTGCCAGTCTCTTTCACATCCTTTATGTGCACCCATGTAACGCAGCTCATCTTCACGCTGTGGCTGAAGGTCACACACTCGTGCTCTGGTGCCTTGCTGTTTGCCCCAGTCCCATGGGGCATGCCCTCCTGTTTGCCTGCAGATGATGTCTGCCTGTGTCCTGGATCTTAATTTGGTCCGTGGCTTCCTTTCCTTGTCACTACAGAGGCTTTATCTGTGGGGTGCAAGACATGATGGGGAAAGAGGTTTTCCATAGGGGCAGTGTGGAATGGGCTGTGAGGAAGTCAATGTGATAGGAAGAGCTCTGGCTTAATGGGTGTGCAGGAGGAGATCAGGCTCTGCAGCCAGTTGGGTATAGCCTGCACTAACCTTGGCTGCTGGAAGCTGTGAAATCAGCATCTCCCATGAGCTGTCCACCCCTTCAGACCTGCTCTTCCTCTTCTTCCCTGGAACTAGAGCTGAAATACCCCATCAGAAATGCCATTGTAGCAGATGTGTCCCTAAGCAAGTGCCAGGAATGGGGCAGCTTGTGTGCCAAAGGCCCTTGCTGAGCTGTCAGCAGGGTTTCCTGCAAGGAGCTGCGTGTGGACGCAGGAGAGACGTGCTGACAGCCTGTTCTGCAGCAGCTGTGTCCTTGTCCGTGGCTGCTGTGTGTGGCTGGGACAAAGAGCATCCGCAGAGCACAGTCTATAGGTGGGTACTCAGCTGAGGTGCTTTGTGTCGCAGCCTCCTCCTTGGCAAGTGCTTGTTTGGGTCAAAAGGGAATATATGAATGAGTCTTTTAGCTCTTCTTATTCCTTTCTCCTTCTGTAGGAACGTGAGCTTTTGTCTGTAAAGTTCTTCCTTAACACAGAGTGAAAAGCATCCACAGAGCACCCATCCCATTCCTGGTCTCCCTTTGCCAAGCCATGCTCCTCCTGACCTCTCCCATGTTCTTCTCCCCACACTTCACATTGCGAGGTCCCATTGAGGGGCCACTCTTTGAGGGCTTTCTGCAGCCTCTGTCACAGTGGGGCTTTGCTCCTCATCGTGACCGTGCTATGAAGGGAGTTAAGGTGTAGAAACACGTTTGAATGAGGGGTCACTTGTCTCTGCAGGCTTTGAACCTGAAGGCAGCTCAGAGGAGGACTTGGCTACACCTTCATCAGTGCAGACTGTGTCTTGGCTATATGGTAGTGAAGGAGAATGTTGCTCCTGCACGTAGCTGGAGCAGTGCTGCCTTGGATAGAGAAGCTGCCGCATCTCCGTGGTTAAGCGGCCAGTCGCTGGCTCCAGAGATGGAGGAGGATGTGCTGTAGCTGTGTGCTTTGCTTTGTATTAGCATTAGATGAGAAAAGGCTGGGGTCTGTTTCCTGAAGTGGAAAGAGCATCAGTCAAAAAGCTGATTTTAGCAGTTTTACCTTAAAGCAGAGTGAACCCTTGCAAAGCAGAGACCCCGGGACCACAGAGAGATGCAGGGTCCTCTGGATGATGTGTTTGCCTGTGCATCCATCCCAGGCAGCAGCCTTACTATCTCTGTGACAGCACTTTTTCATGGCGTTTGTCCTGTTTCCCTCTTTCTGTTCTGGTTTCTCTGTTCTGAGAAACAAGCTGCCTGATTTCATAGGCAAAATCATTGCGTTAGGCACCCGCCTGGAAACCCTTTGCTAAGAGACTGTGACAGATCATGAATGCGGTGCTGCTTTCAGCAGGGAGATGGGGAGAAGGTGAATGAGTGGGGCACACGTGAAGAGGGGAAGATGGGCCGACGGCAAGCATGGACTGGAGTAACTGGAATCGAGGGCCTGAATCATAGGGAGTGAATGAGTGTGGAACCTGGCATCAGGGAGACAGACCAGATGTGAGGTGATCTTCATTAACAGTTAATGCCAGCTGAGGCTCCAGAGCCGGTAAATGCTGCACCAGCTGCCTGCCAGCAGGGTGTTGTCTGCCTCTGTTATTGTAGGGCCTGCCTGAAGGAGCTCCTGGAGTGCTTTTACTGCTGTCCCTGGGGTTTCTATGTGTACTGTCAGCATCCCGTTGCAGCAAAAGCCACCCTCTCCCCCAGGATGTGTGGGTCTGCGCAGCCTCCTTCCTCCAGGTCTCCAGGGATGGGAATGGAAGTGGGGTTAAACGACAGTGATAAAGCTGATCTTAGCCACCAAACCCACTGTCTTGCAAGTGCCATCTGTGGACAAGCTCTTGCGAAGAGCTGCATGTGGAGCCGTTGTGACTGTATGTAGCATGAGTTTCGAGCCAGATGTGGGTGGTGAATTAACCCCTCTCTGAACGTGGTACAGGGGAGCGCTGGGTACGTGCTGCTCTGCAGATCAAAGCAGCCCTGCTTTGCTGTTCATGGAGGTCATCACCTAATAGGCAGAGGTGTGGGCTGAAGTTTCCATTGCAGCCAAGGCTGTTTCACACTGGTATTGCGGAAGCAGTAGTGGTACAGCCTGCAGAAGGGCGGCGGGACTGGCTAAATCATAGCTGTACGTTCTCTACTATGAGGGTATAAAATAGTCCCCATTTCTTATGCTGTCCCTTAAGCATTGGAGGAAACAGGCCATAATTGCTGCATAAACACCTTGTTTGCTTTGAGCTGGCTGCTGGTGCTGGTGCTGGGAACTTGGGTTGTGCCATAGTTGGACTCTTCAAATGAGCACGTTAGACACCTGGATTTGACCTTGGATGGTCTTAAGGTCCTTTCCAACCCTAACTGTTGCACGATTCTACTGGAATTCGGTGCAAATCAGATGTGTACTTTCTCAGAGACATTATTAACCATTCCCATTGGAGTGTGAGATCCATTAGGAAAATGCTCTGTAAAGCATAGAATGGAGAGAAGCTGGTTTCTGTCAATGTTGGACCCCAGAGGACTGGTGTACCTGCTATGGAAATGGGGCTGCTGAGTTAGGAATGGGTTTGTTTGTGTTCAGGTTGCTTGCAGGAGTCTTGGGGGATGTTAGATGATGTGCACTGGCACAGTTGGCTGTCATGATGCTAATTGCTTTAGGAAAAGGGAAACATTTACCTGTGTGTAGAACCACATGGATCTGCAGGGTGTGTTTGTTTAATGCACTCCCTTGGGGCTATGCTTGATCTAATGAGCCTTCTGATGGGATTTGAATGGAACCAGACCAGAACCAGCAAAGGAGGTTGTTGCAGCTGTGTCGGGCTTGAGAAATGATTTCTATGCAGCCAGGCCTGTGTAGAACAGCTTTTAATGAAGATGTGAACTCTAATAGTTCAGTATGGAAGCATCGTGAAGCCAGCCGCAGCCTCGCTCTATGGCACGTGCACAGTTTGCTGAGTGAGGTGTTGCAGGACAAGAAGGATTTCTCCTCAACCAACATGGAATTGCTTATTTCCATCTCTCTAGGAAAGCCCATCCTCTGGTTTACCTTCTTTTCCCCCCAGGAGGTGTGGGGAATGCCATGCCATGCTGCGCAAGCACCTTACTGTGGGTTTGTGCTGCTATAACCCAGTGTTACAGCATCAGCCTCACTTCAGCTCTGTAGGGAGAGCTTAGTGGGATTCATTTGCTGTATAGCACTGAAAGGAGTGTTTCTGAGTGCAAACACAACCAATTGATGCATCTTTATAAAGGGATAAGAAGGTCTGGGATACTTTAAGCAGCTCTGAAGGTTTCTTTCTATGTGCCGAATAGGAAACTCATCCTTGCCAAGCACTGCATTGCCCCAGGTTACTCCTGCTCGCACAAGTCACCCTTCTCCTTTCTGTGCTGGAAGAATCCTCAGTGCTTTACTGCTTGGCTGCATCCCACATCCTGCCCTTCATCACTGTGGTGGGACGCAGCGTGACTCTGATTGGGGAACCAGGGGTCCATCACCCCTGTACCAACAGCATCTTTAACACTGCCCCTTGTTCCTGGCTGGTGTTGTGGGGCTGTAGCATAGCAGAAAGGAGGCCTGGGGGTTGTTGGTCCCCTCCTCCTCCTTTTCCAGTTGGAAACCACCTCAGCTTGCTGGGCTGGAGCTGCGTGGCACCAGACCAAACCACACACACAGCTGTAGGCGTTGTGTCTCTTGAGCCACGTTTGCTTTGATCCTCTCCAAGCCTAACAAAGGCAAGTTTTACCATTGCAAACACTCCATGTTTTCTTGCTGAGGTTGGGCTGAATTGGGCTTCAGACCCAGGGACCAGGGGATGCAGTGGGTGGGCACTTGGCAGGATGCTCATTGTGCCTTCCGTGAGCTGTGGGAGAAGGGGAAAAGAAAAGGTGATGTGGAATAACTTGCTTCCATCCCCATTGGGACCTCACTTAGGAGCTTTACCCTTTACCTATAGATTGAAGGATCCTATTGCCCTAGCATCCGAATCATTTCTTAAGTATCATTTCAGGTACAGTGCCTTTTATCCATGGGATGTTTGCTGGAGCTGTTTGGAATACAGGGATTCCCAGCTAGGCTTTAAAACTGCTTTGGTTTATAGGTTGCTGAGGGTGTTGCTCAACTATTTGTTCTGTTTTATCCCAAGACAGGGTGCACGAGGATGCATTCCAACAGAAGAAAGCATTCCTGCTCTTGTTCGGGAGGAAATGAGTAATCCCCTATGGAAGCGATGACTCTTTAGTAATTAAAGAGAAATTATTGAATAGTGTGATACATAGGGAAAGGTTTCCTTTTCCAGAGCTCCTGCTGGAATGTTGCTCCCACCCAAGGGCCTGTTTTGAAGCTGGAGATCCCTATATGTGATTTACCTGGGTTTGGGGAGCTATGCCACCACCATTGCTTGATACCCACAGGGTTGGGAAGGGTCTGTGGCCATTGCATCAGTCAGATGCATGGACGGAGGATGGATGGCATCTGCCTTTGGTGTAAGTGGGTAGATCCTACATGGAGAAACCAATTTGCCTTTGCCTGACCTGTGCCCAGATCTGCTTGTGCTGGCCCCTGAGTGCTTGAATAGGGCTGTGCCTTGATGGGCAGGAGGCTTTGGTGCCAATGGGGAGCATAGGGGTGTGAGAGCTGGTGATGAGCTGCTGCAGCGTGAGGACTTCAGAGCTGGGGCTGGTGTTTTGAGGGGCTGTCTGCAAGGAAAGGGCTGTTGAGGGCTCACCACGTTGGTGACTGCCATCCCTATGGCTCCTTTATGGGTTACAGGTGTCTTACAATGGGCTTTCTGGTGCTCTCATGGCTACCAGACCTTTCTGCTTCTGAGGTCCCTACCAGCACTATCCTCCTTTAGCTGAGCTGGGGACTTAGCACTGCAGCACCAGTCTCTCCATCCTCTCTCTGTTTAAACCAGTTCCTCTGTGTAGCCTTGGCTCCTGTAGGGCACTTGCAGGTGGCTCTTTACTCTCAGTTTGGTTTCAGGTGGCAGGGAAACACGTTGCTCTGCGTTGCCTGAAGCACACGGAGTGGATTCACTTGGAGAGATGAGAAGTTGTTCGATCCCCACTCTTATTGAAAGCAGCTCTTTAGGTGTGAGTCAGTTCTGCAATGAGCACCAGCAGTTGAGTGGTTGCCTCAGAGACCAAGCACAACGATGCTTGGTGTGATATTAATGATGCACTTGTCTTTCCCCTGTGCTGGAGATACAGTTTCATAGACTCATGGAATAGTTTGGGTTGGAAGAGACCTTAAAAGCTCATCCAGTTCCAACCCCTACCATGGGCAGGGACACCTTCCACTAGAGCAGCTTGCTCCAAGCCCCATCCAGCCTGGCCTTGAACTGTTCCTCTTCCTTGGAATACTGCAGATCTTCCTAAATAACCCAGTGCTCCTGCAAGCAAGTGATGCTTGCTCCCCTGATGCAGCCCGTGGGGCTGTTGGGGGCTGTTGGGAGGTTTTAGCATCACCATTTAGTGCGAGATGTGTGGGTTGGTGCTTTCTGCTTCCCTGCCCTGTTGTGGGTTGGTTTTGCTTCCCAACAAATGCACTCCAGTAAAGACCATAATGAAGAGCACCTCTAGGAGAGGCTTTCTGCAAGCACAGCAGGGCTGGGGTGATAAAAGCACTTTGGGCTATGCAGTGGTCACAGCAGTTGTGCCTTCAACCCACAGGATGGAGTGGCAGAGAGCTTTAGAGCAGGCGGCTCATGGTGAATGCTGAGCGGGATGGGGTGACCATCACACATCAAAGATTAACCATTAAACATCAAACCTGAGTTCAGTTCCGGCTGGTTTTGCCGTTGGTCTTTTTGCCCCATTGGAATGGGGAGGGAGGTGGGAGCTGGGAATGCGGGAGAGGTGCGTTTGAGCCTACACAAGGGCTTGAGGATGTGCCCTGCAAAACCTCATGGGGTTTGTGAAACCCTTTGTAATCCAGGTACAGAAGCCTCTGGAAAGCAAGTTCCAGGACCAGAATTCCCACGTGGATGTGACCTTGCATTTGAAAACGCCCCTTTTGTGCCACAGACCTGTAGCATCCTTGGCTCAGGAGGGCAGCCTGGGCGTGATAGTGCCAAGCAACACGTTCCCGTCCATATGCATCCATCCAAAGAGGAGCTTTCCTTTGCTCTGGAAACACATGGCAGAGGAGCCTATGCTTGCAGAGGGCCTTTTCCCTGCTTTCCTTGCTTCCTCTTTCTGCTGCTGCAGTCCAGTATTGCCTTTCCTCCCCCTTCTGTTTGTGAAGGTTTTCTCCTCGGCGCGTTGCTTGTGCTCCTTGCAAGCTGAAGACCAAGCTGTTTGCATGTACGTGTGCGGTCTGGTTCCTGCCCGAGCACTGGGAGCACTGTCCTAAAGGAAAGGGCATTGAGCATTTGGGTTTTGGTGACACCAAAGGCAGCCTTAAAGTGAACAGAGCCCCAGATTGACCCCCGATAGGCTCCTTCCCTGTCTCTTGCTGCAGAGCTGTCCTGCTCTTGGGTGTTTGTGGGGTTTAAGCCTAAAGGGGCTGCAGGTAAACCTGGAGAGGGGGTTTGGGACAAGCGCCTGTAGGGACAGGCCAAGGGGAATGGCTTTAATCGGCCACAGGGGAGACTGAGCTGAGCTCTTAGGCAGAAGCTCTTCCCTGTGAGGGTGCTGAGGTGCTGGCACAGGGTGCCCAGAGAAGCTGTGGTTGCCCCATCCCTGGCAGTGTTCAAGGCCAGGTTGGACACAGGGGCTTGGAGCAAGCTGCTCCAGTGGAAGGGGTCCCTGTTCATGGCAATGGGTTGGAACTGGATCAGCTTTAAGGTCCCTTCCAACCCAACCCAGTCTGGGATCCTCGGAACCCATGTGTGCTCACAGCTATGGGTACAGGCTGCAGAAGCTCCCATGCCACTGTTACACCAGAGATAACCTTAGGTTCCCTACTGCTGCCGGCTAGGATGATTGTGCTGCCTTTATTGCCATGATGCATTCAGTGGAAGCATTACAAGTGGCCTTTGGCAGCTTCGTGGTGTCCCTGAGCTCCATTAAGCTCCATTAGGAGCATCCATCCCGATGCTGGTAGCACAGAGGAGTGCTGGCCCTGCAGAGTGCGTTTATGAAAGGGTGTCACTCTGGTGATGTCAGGAATACAAGGGTTGGAAACGCTGGGATTCCTGTTTACCATCTGTTTCCATGGCTCTTCCCTAATAGCCCTCTCCTCCAGAATTCAAGGCTCTTCAGTCAAAGCTGTTTGGCTTGTGGTGGGAGGGAGGAAATCCCAAACTGTGGAGGGGATGGTGACATTTCTTGCCCTTTTCTATGTGTATCTCGGAGACAAACACCGTAGTGAGTGTGTGTGTGTGTGCCTGTGTTTGTGGGTTGTCTTTGGGTGCATTTCCTAATGCGAGGTGGTGCATTCCTCTGCAGCCATTGAACTTGCAACCCCTTTGGGGGGACATTGGGTTTGCTCATCCGATCCACAGACAGCAGTGCCCCAGGTCCCTAAATGCATCCAGAGATGCTTCTTTGAGGGCCTGTTTGGCTTGGAAAGCTGCAGTGTTGATTGCAGGGGCTCCTACACCATCGCCCTTTGCTCATAAGGGACATTTGAGTGTGCAGCCTATTCTCTGTTCGTTGTGGCTCCTCTTCTCCTCTTTCCTCATGGAAAATATTACAGCATCCCGTGCAGGAGCGTCAACGGGAGCATGATCTAAGACTGAGCAATGCTTTCAGTGCTGAGTGACTCTCACTTTGGGTGACTGGAGATTACTCAAAAGAGCCTGGCCTTTAGAAAGGGGGTTTTCAGTGGCTTCTATAAAATGAAGCCATAAAGCTGGTGCCACATGGGAAATCATTGGTCTGGTATGCACTGAGTGTGCGGTAAAGCCTGGGGAAGCACCAGTTCTTGTGATTCCATCATAAAAGCTTGATCAAGACTGATAGCATCAGCAATGGCACTTAAAATACAAAGGTTGCATTAAAGCAGCGCACAGTGTGATGAAACACTTTTCCCCTTAGGGTGAGCTGTCTCTTTTTCCCTTCTCTGCTGTGTCCCGTTCGCCATCCAGCAGCATCCAAAGCAGCGTTTCCTTTGCTTTGGGGCCATTGCTGGTCCTGTGAGGAGAATCCTGGAATGGTTTGGGTTGGAAGGGACCTTAAAGCTCACCCAGCTCCACCCCCTGCCACAGGCAGGGCCACCTTCCACTAGAGCAGGTTGTTGTACCAAATGGGAGAGACCAAAGACCTGAGCCTTGGGTTCTTGCTGGGGAGAACAGGAGGTTTTAGTGCCATCCAGACCCTTAAAGAAAGGCCTTAAGTGCCCCCAGGGATGCAGGTCTTGGACTCAGGTCAATTGCCAGTGGATATGAGCATGGGGGGTTGGCACTGGATGATCTTCATGTCCTTTCCAAGCCAACCCGTTCCATGATCCTATCTAAACCCCCTTTCACGTGTCCCATTTGCACTTTGCAGGTGGTTTCATCCCAACATCAGCGGAATTGAGGCCGAGAAGCTGCTCCTGACCAGGGGTGTCCATGGCAGCTTTCTGGCTCGACCTAGTAAGAGCAACCCAGGAGACTTCACTCTCTCTGTCAGGTAAGCACAGGGGAAGGGGCTGTCCCGAGTGCTCCAGCACAGCCTGCTCTGAGGGATGATGTGCAGTGGGAGTGGAGCTGCACAGCGATGTGGTACCACTCGATGTAAAAGGGTGTTGGAACAATCCCCCTTGCAGAGGATGTGCTAAAAGCCAAGCGCTGCTTCCTCCTGCTTCCTTCATCCCTGTGCTGCCAGGGTCAGTTCTGTGCTTATGGATGTGTTGCCAGAGGGAGGAAGATAGCAAACCCGCTTCTACTTTGTGGAGATGCGTTCAATCCCAGCAGGAATGAATCATCTCACTCCAATTTCAAAGGAACTTAATGCAGCTGCCTTGTTTGCTGTGTCTGTAAGGGATCTCAGGAGCATCTCCATAAGAGGTTGAACTTGCCGACCAGCCTCAGGGTGGCTGTGTCAGCCAGCATCATGTGCATCGCCTTTAAAGTGCTCCTGTGTCCTTTGGGATCAAGGGTGGTTGTGGAAAGGAAAATTATCCATGGTTATTGTAGCCCCTTCTGATGCTATGGGGTAGAACCACTCAGAAGGTGAACTGGAGAGGCAAAAGGTTGCATTGACCCCATGTGGCTTCGACAGGAACCTTCCACGCAGGGAAAGAGCAAAGGTTTCTCCGGGTGCTGGTAGCACAGACCCTGGTTTTGGGGTGGCTTCTGCTGAATTTAAACAACCCTCATTTTGTTGAGGAAACTCCAGGGAGTTTGTAAACCCTTTGACCAAGGCCGTGCTTAGAGAAAGGATGTACAAAGGATGGAGTGGACCCAGCGTTTCCTCCTGGCAGGGCATTGAATCTAACAGGACATAAGCAATTCCAGCGTGGTTTGAGCCTCAAGCCCTCCCCATGCACCTCTCACTGCTGGCCAGAGCAGTGTGGGGATGCCAGCTGGCTCTGGTGAGGTTTTGCCCTCTTCTTGTTGCCTTAACCATATAATGGCCAAACTATATAATGATTGATATATATATATATATATATATAAACTGTATGATAATACAGTTGTGTCATAGCAAGAGGAAGGGTTTACAGCTCCCTTATCTCTCTCAATGCTTCTTTTTGTCTTGGGGAATGCATCCTTTGCCTCTCTTTGGCTCTGACTGACCACAGCTTCTCACCCTATGGAGCAACACGACAGAAGGGAAAACTCCATCTTTTCCCATGCATTGGCTGGGTGGGAGCGTTTGGGGCTGACCTCACCAGCTCCCCAGTGATGTTGCCATCAGAAACAGCTGTGAGTTAATGAGAGAGGCAGGAAGTGCTTCTAATTGGGATGGAAAATAAGCTCACAGAGAGCTGCCTTGAGCAAGGCAATACGTGTAACATGGGGGTTATCTTCATGTGAGCTCAGTGTCTCTCTCAGTGTAGCTTTGTGAGTCAGGCTGTTGTTTGATGGTAAAGGGAAGCACTGACAGCACCAGCTTGTGCAAGCAGTTGCAGCAGTGCCCTGATGTGGAAAGACACCCAGAAAGCAGCACGGTGACCCTGCAATAGCAGGGTGAATGGCTTTGATGGAGAAGCCAGATCCCAGCCCTGCATTGCTGCAGTGATGCTTTGTGCTGTGTGGTCCATGTTCTTCCCTTCACTCTGTCCTTGTTCCTCAGCCAAAGGCGATGTGTGTTTCTGCTGTTGTCATCTTCCACCTTTCCTGGTCCATTCCCAACTGGGCATCCCACGGAACAGCTCCATTCTTTTGGCCATAAGCTCAAGCTAATTCATGCCCTGAATGCATCTGTGATGCCCTGCAGTGTTGAGCTGCCAGTTAAGAGCAGAGCCTTGCTATCATAGTACTGAACAACACCCAGCACAACCCACTGGGCTGGTTGTAACCCAGTGGAAAGTCTGACCAAGTTGTGAGTAACCCAAAGCTCTGACACATCCCGTGCTTCCAGGAAAGCACATTAAACACGACCCAGAGCAGCGTGTTGAGCTTTGAGGCCTCCTGAGTTGAAGACAAGGAAAGAATTCTTCCATTCACTACTTTGACCTGCAAGTCCTTGCTCCTTCCTGGCGCATCCCATCTCTATCCCATGGTTTGGAAGGTTTGGCTATGGAAAACTTGCCTGGACATGGCCACCATCCAGCAGAGCAGTTTTGCTTATACCTTATCTAAGTGATACGCTCTTCTCCCACTGATGATGGCAAAAAGCATGTGCATAAATGCTGTTGGGAATTAGAGCTGCAACGCTTAACGGAGTAGAGAATGAGTAGCTCTGTGCTGTGAAAGCTTGGGCTGCTGTCTTTCCCCTATGTCCTTTCTCCTGCTACATTACACATATAGATGGAACAATGTGTTATTATCCTCACCTAGGATTATATCCTGAAAGAGCTTTTTTTTTACCTCTGAACTGGACAGGTCTCTGTATTTTTCCCCTTTCTGAGAAATAAAAGGTTTTCAAAGGAAACATCACGGATGTCTTTGAAAAAGTACCTAAAATAAAGGGGTCAGGAGGAGAAAGCACCTTGAGGAAAACAACCAAAACCTTTTCCTCCTCCTTTCAACCCCCTTTTAGCTTCTTCTAGGCTCTTTGAACAGCAGTGAGGGGAAATGCAGCTCCTTTTAATTACAGAGAGGATGTGGGCTGGGCAGAAAGCAGGCGATGGGGTTCGGGCTGACCAGACCACACAGCGAGTGGCCGTGTGCTGGTGTGAATCCAGATACGTGTCCCTAAAGAGAGGCAAGGAAATAACAGGGAAGTTATGATGTTGCCATGCAACTCTGAGCCTGTTTTCCCTTCATTCCTTTCTTTCCCTCTGTGCACTCCTCAGCCTTTACCATTACAGCAACAAGTCTTCATAGGGCTTTGTTTTCTCCCTCTTAAGAGGCAAACCCACGTGGAGGGGATAGGATATGGTTAATGAATGGATGATGCTTGTCCTGGTCTTCCAACCAACCTCAGCTCTGCATCCAAACTGCTGTCATGAGCTAAACCTGGCTCCTTCCTCTTCTAAACTCCTCCTTGGGATGTCTTATTTCCGTGCTGAGTGGCTTGAATTCGTTTGGAAGCAGATAGTTCATTGAGAGATGTAATGCAAACGGATAGACGCCTTTGACTCGCTTGTGCTCGTGTTTGGCAAAGCGGAGGAGTCTGAAAGCATCCTTTTGATGGCAGATGGTTGGCAAGTGGTCTGTGCTTCCCATCCCTTCCCAGGGCAAAAGGCTGGGTGTCTATGGAGCAGGGAGCACCTTTGGGAATGCAAGAAGCACAAGGAAGCAGTGCCAAAGTGTGAGATCACTGTGTAGTTGGATGCCCTCAGTCCATAAGCACCTTGTGGAGCTTCTAACACTGTAAGTGAGCAGTAGGGCTGCAGAAGGCAGCTTCATCCTAGGGATTGGGAATGAGGAATTCAAACCCTATACCTATCTCCAGAATTCCCATATCGGTGTCTCTGGAAGTGCAGGCAAATGTCTGCTCTGTTGTGCTGTATTGAACAGGGAGTTTTCTCTGAGCCCAGACTCCTGTGTAATTGAAAGCAAACAGCCACGTTTCTAAACCCTGCGGGAGAATCACCTTGGTTTATCCAGAGAGAGTCTTTGGGGTGGTTTTGGGTTGCTTTTTGCAGCTTGTCAATGGGCTCCCATCTGTGAGGCTCCAGGCACAGGCAGGGAACACACACACACACACGACCAAGAAAGGCTTCTGGGGGTGCATCAGGCCAAGGTATTTCTGCCATTTAAAGGGGTTCTGTTGCTTTCAGTGACAAAAAAGGGTCTGTTTGGGTGTTTTGTGAGTCCTCTTCTTACTGGCTGTGCTTGAGAAGAAGAGCAGACTGGTCTGTGCTGGTGGTCAATGCATAGGAACACAGATTCACAAGCTGGAACACTTGGGATCAAGAAACCCTCTTGGGTATCTGGAGGGTTTAACTAATATCTATATATTATAGATAGATATATCTATATTATAGATAGATCTATATATTATAGATTATCTATATTATATATGTAGATATTAGTTATCTATAGATATCTAATTAGTTATCTAATAGATATAGATATTAGTTATCTAATAATAATATCTATATAACTAATAACTAGTATCTACTAGTTGTACTAATAGCTCAAAGAAGCTTGACTTGGAATAGAGCAACCCTCACTTGTCTAACTGCTGACCCTGCCAAAACAGCCTGATTCTGCTATTAAATAGTGCTGCAGCCCTATGAGAGAGCCGTGTGTCTGATGGAAGTAGCCATGCCCTGCAGCTGAGTGCTTTGGGCATCTCCTTTGTGCTTTCTTTCACTAGCCAGCATGGGGGGGACACACTCCAATGGATGCTGCTGCTGTGCACGCCAGTTGTGCTGCCCAGATTGGAGCTGCAGAGCTGACGCAAGCTTTGAGAGGAGAAAATGGGAAGGGAATGGGGGTTCATCAATGCCCTTTGTGTTTAGCATGACCTGGAGGGCTCATGGGATAAATGACCCTGATTCTCCCTCTGCTTTTCATCCCTCAAAGGCCTTGGGCTGGGGGTGGGTCTGTGAACTGAGCCTTTGTAGGTCCCTAATGGGGTTGGGGTGTGGGAATGGAGCTGTGGAAAGAAGGGAGCTTTTGAGCCTTGGGCCAAGTGGCCAAACCACAGCTTCATCTGCTGCCTTCTGTGGTGCACAAAGGCCCTTCAGGTCCTGCTGCTGGCATGGAAGGCAGAAGCCACGGGCCAGCTCCTTTGGGGTAAGAAGCATTGTCATTGAATGGGATGGGAATTGAGCAGCCAGTTCTCGTTTCTACCCAGTGAGATGTGCTCGAACCCTTGACGCAAACACTGCCAGGCTCTGAAGCCTCTAAATACCATGGGGTGCTGCTCATGGGTTCCCCGTAATGCACATGGATGGTTCTACCTCCAAGACCTCGTTGTGAGGATGTAGCAGGACCCTGATGCAGTTATAGCCTGTTTGTTGGTCTTCTGTTGCCTTTGTTCTGCTGTTAATGCGGGATGATGGCAGTGCTGTGGATGCTGCCTCTGTTGTTGTTGCCACTGATTCGGCTCTAACTGGGAATCACCTCAATGCCAGACAGAGCATAAACTGCATTGACAAATTCCTCCTTAGCAGCTGGGATGAAGGAGATGGGAATGTGGCCATCTATCAGGGCAGTGTTTTAGGGGGAACACATGGCATGAGGTGACTGTGGCTGGGAGCGTTGCTGTCTAATCATAAGCAGTGCTAATAAGGGTAGGTCTGGAGGAGGAGCACACAGTGCTCTGCTAGCCCAGTGCTGTTAATGTTTCTAGGGGCTCTTCAAGGCTTAAAACAGAGATCTCGTTGCCAAGTCATCTTGTTCATAGAACCAGCCCGTGTGCACAAGCAGGTTCAGCTCTGGCTGGTCAATGGGCTGTGCTAGAGTACACAGCAGCAGCATTGGAACTCAATCTTTAAGATCCCTTCTAACCCCAAGCATTCCATGATCCTATGGTCTTGTGGAGCTGGGGCTGGATACCCAATACCATCCTGATGCCTCATCTTTCACTGCTATGGGAGCTGTACCCTGCTGCAGAAAGGCAGCAGGAATGGGGGATAATAACACTACAGAGACCCCCTGTGTGGTCCAGCTCTTCCTTCCATTTACCCCCATGCTCAGACCACTGTAGCATTTCCAATTCCCTGCTCCATGAAAGGAATTTTCTTACCTGGAGCGCTGCTTACGGCACCTCAGGTCTCCTGCATCTCACTGTCACCGTTGCTTTGGCAACAAACCAAGAGATGCTGGCGTTAAAGCATGAGAGATGTGTCCAGGTTTCCAGATCTCTCCGATAAAGCTCATCCACCCAGCACAGGAACTGCTGCTGAGTGTGGTTAAGATGCAGTTAATCTGCCTGTCACAGGTCACTGTGGCCTTCTGAGGAAGCAGAAGGGGCTTTGGTTGAGGAGGCTCTTGGAGCAGGCTAATAAAGGCATCCAGATTCCCTTGAGCCCTGAGGGCACCACTGGAGAGGGGAAAGCATTGACCCTTCCAGAACAGTTCATAGGGTTTGTAAATAGGCAGTATATTGGTTTGGGTGATGGTTTTCCTCTTTTCAAGTGATTACATGATAGGGAGAACCCTTCTGCATAGAAAACTGCTCCCTGTAAAGCAGAGGGAGGTCAGAGCCTCATCCAATGTAGAGGGTAAGGAACATAGGAAGTGGAAGGGATGGCAAAGGTGGAGTTCTTCATCTCTTTTGCATGAGGTTATCTGGGAAGCAGAGCGAGCTGGGTGCTTGTGAGGATCAGAGTCAGTCCTTGGCCAAGCAGCATCCATCCCTTCCCTGCTGTGGAAGTGAAGGACAGGCGGCATCCGAGCACCAGCGCTGCGTTTCCATTCCCGCATCCTTTACAGTCTCGCCTCCTTTCCCTCCCCAGGAGGAACGATGAGGTGACACACATCAAGATCCAGAACACGGGGGATTACTACGACCTGTACGGAGGGGAGAAGTTCGCCACCCTCGCGGAGCTGGTGCAGTACTACACGGAGCAGCACGGGCTGCTGCGGGAGAAGAACAGCAACGTCATCGAGCTGAGGTACCCCCTCAACTGCCAGGACCCCACCTCGGAGAGGTACAGCACCTTCTAACAGCCTCTCCGTACCCGGCTTGGGCTTGGGCTTGGGCAGCAGCCTAAAGGGTGTCTTGGGGGTGTGATGCTGCTTTTGCGACCCAAAAGATGCGCATCGCTGGGATGTGGTTCCTGAGCTGTGCTGATGGCGGGCACGACCAGAAGCTGGCTGGATAACAGCAAGGCCCAGGAGCTCATGTTAATATCACCGTGTGCCAATGAGCCTTCTCTAGCTCTTAACCAAATGGGAATGTAGAGCCATAGAATCGTTAGAATGATCTTCAAAGCTCATCTAGTCCAACCTTCCCTATTAGGTGATCTTAAGGTCCTCTCCAGCCCTAACTGTTCATAGCCCCCTTCCAGTATCTGAAGGGGGCCTATAGGGATGCTGGAGAGGGACTCTTCATTAGGGACTGTAGTGACAGGACAAGGGGTAACGGGTTCAAACTGAAACAGGGGAAGTTTAGATTGGATCTAAGGAGGAAATTCTTTCCTGTGAGGGTGCTGAGGCACTGGAATGGGTTGCCCAGGGAGGTTGTGAATGCTCCATCCCTGGCAGTGTTCAAGGCCAGGTTGGATGAAGCCTTGGGTGCCATGATTTAGTGTGAGGTGTCCCTGCTCATGGCAGGGGGGTTGGAACTGGGTGATCTTAAGGTCCTTTCCAGCCCAAACCATTCTATGATTCTATGAGCAGGGACATCTTCAACTCAATCAGGTTGCTCAGAGCCCTGTGTGGAAGGGGTTTTACCGGTGTATCCTTCAGGATAGCTTTGGTTTTAAAAGAGAGACCTTGCGAGTGACTTGTCTGCTGCAGATCCCTAACCCTAACCCTAAGCCTTCCCCATCCCATCTCACTCTGTAGCCACTGTTCATCCCGTAGCACCACACTGTTGCTTTGCAGGGATGGGAATGGATGATGGGGGATGTTCCCACCAGCGTCCCCTTGCTCCGGGACACTCCAGTGACCCCTGTTTTCCTTCCCCCCCTCATTTCCCCCAGTGTCCCATGCACTGACACAGCGGTTGAAGAGGGGAATCCCTCGTGATGCTAAAGCAGGCTCCCAGCTGTTGGTGCAGGCTGGTCTCAGTGCTCCCCTCCACACCACCATGTGAGGCAATGGGAAGTCCCTCCAGCTCCCGTGCTCCCAAGGGAGGTTTCTTTGCTCATTCCCAGCCCCTGGTGCTGGGAGCACATTACAGAACCTCTGGAAAAGTGGAAACCCCCTTTAGCTGGGTTTCCCCCTCTTCTCCTGCCAAGGGAAGTCTGCCTTGGCATGGAAGCTCCAGAAGGATTCCTGCTCCACACCACACATCTGGTGCCATCAAGAGGAAGGGAAGGGAAAGGGGCCAAGTCCTCTAAATATATGGAATGACGATGGTGTCGGAATATAGCAGGACACGTCAGGGTGGCCTCTTTCCAGCCCTGGGTGTGAATGGCAGCAGTGCTGTAAGCAGGCACTGATGTACTTCAGCGGAGGTGAAGTATAACTGCACAACTCATGCAGCACCATGATCCCAGTGCCTTCCCCAGCCTGCAAGAAGGAATCTTGCTCTTTAGAGGTCGTCCCAGCCAGCTTGGTACCGCCTGCCTATGCAGAATGCTGAGTTGGGACTCGAAGGCATCAAAGCATCACTGACTGCTGCTCCATAAGCTTCATCCCCTGGGACAAGGCTGCCCAGACGTGACGTGATCCCATCACATGGACCTGGGAAGGTTATTTTGAGCCTCTCTCAATTCCTGGCAGCTTGGCTGCTGGGCCAGGAGCCAGCCCCTTCAGAATGGGACCTGTGGCATCTGCCAGAGCCACTGCTGAGCGCTGGGGATTGAAGCTCTGCTTCGCTCCAAGCTGTTCTTTGTGTCTATGGTGGTCCCTGAGCCATGGATGGCTGCTGTGTAGGTGAGATGTGCTGCTGTGCACTGAAGGCAGCTCACCTGCCACAGCCAGAGCATAGAGCTGGCACAACATCTATATCTATATGTATTATAGAATCATAGAATGGTTTGGGTTGGAAAGGAGCTTAAGATCATCCAGTTCCAACCCCCTGCCATGGGCAGGGACACCTCACACTAAACCATCTCACCCCAAGGCTTTGTCCAACCTGGCCCTGAACACTGCCAGGGATGGAGCATTCACAACCTCCCTGGGCAACCCATTCCAGTGCCTCACCACCCTCACAGGAAAGAATTTCCTCCTTAGATCCAACCTAAACTTCCCCTGTTTCAGTTTGAACCCGTTACCCCCTGTCCTGTCACTACAGTCCCTAATGAAGAGTCCCTCCCCAGGATCCCTACTCCCATCAGGAGTATGGCCAGCAGGTGGAAGGAGGGGTTCTCCTCCTCTGCTTCACTCTGGGGATACCTCCCCTCCAGTCCCGTGTCCAGCACCACAATAAGGACTTGGGTATAAGGCAGAAGCTCTTCCCTGTGAGGGTGCTGAGGCGCTGGCACAGGGTGCCCAGAGAAGCTGTGGCTGCCCCATCCCTGGCAGTGTTCAAGGCCAGGTTGGACACAGGGGCTTGGAGCAAGCTGCTCTAGTGGAAGGGGTCCCTGTTCATGGCAATGGGTTGGAACTGGATGAGCTCTAAGGTCCCTTCAACCCAACCCAGGCTGGGATTCATGGCAGTGGGTTGAGCAGTCAAACTGGGAGCCTAACGTGGGTTTGCCGTGGCAGTGATTTGTGCGCTTCCGAGCTGACCTTTCTTTCCATCACACTCCATAGGTGGTACCATGGGCACCTCACTGGCAAGGAGGCAGAGAAGCTCCTGACGGAGAAGGGGAAGCCAGGGAGCTTCCTGGTGCGGGAGAGCCAGAGCAAACCAGGAGACTTTGTCCTGTCAGTGCTGACAAATGAGGATAAGATGGAGACTGGGGACCGGAAACCACACGTGACCCATGTCATGATCCACTACCAGGTTGGGAATGTGCTCTCCCTGTCCCTGCCATAGACAGATGGGGTCTGAGTGCTCCCATCTCACTGTGGCTTTACCCCCCTCTCCTGCAGCCAGATGGGAAGTATGATGTAGGCGGAGGAGAGAGGTTCGACACGCTCACAGACCTGGTGGAGCACTACAAGAAGAACCCCATGGTGGAGAAATCAGGAGCTGTGGTTCATCTGAAGCAGGTAAGAGCTGCTCCAGCACATGCCTGTGGGTTCTTGCTTGCCCATGCTCCTGGGGATCTGCACTCCCTGCTCCCAGAGCATCCCATGGGCTGCTTGCTGTGCTTGTCCAGCCTCACATCGGCTAGGGACATCCTGGCCCTGCGTCAAGAATGGACCCAATTCCTGCCTATGGGAATCCTTGGAGGCATTGGCAGGAATTGGGTCCATTCAAGGGGGAATTTACCTGTCTTTGTGTCACTGAAAGTGGTTTCTGTTCTGTCTCCATCTCTTTCAGCCGTTCAACGCCACGCGCATCAACGCAGCTAACATTGAGAACAGAGTGAAGGAGCTGAACAAGATGGCAGACCACAGTGAGAAGGCCAAGCAAGGGTTCTGGGAGGAGTTTGAGGTACCAGATGCTCCTGTGCTCTGTCCCTTTTGTGTCTGTGGGTGAAGAGCATCACAGTTGCATGGGAACGTCATGGTTTCCCAGCACTGGAGTCCTCTTCCTGCCACCACTCCCTCTGCTCATCTCTGCATTAGGAAGCCAAGCAGCTCATCCAAAGAGCCCTTTCTTTGCCTCTGACTCCCCTTGTCTGCCCAAAACCACCTTGTTCTGTTGTGTTCTGCCCCACAGATGCTGCAGCAGCAAGAGTGCAAGCTCCTCTACCCCAGGAAGGAGGGACAGCGACCGGAGAACAAGGCTAAGAACCGCTACAAGAACATCCTTCCCTGTAAGGAGGCACTGAGTAGTGGTTTGGGGGTTTTACCACAGTTTCTAATGGCAAAACCTGGTCTTTTTGGGGTTAGTTAACCCTGCAGAGCTTGCTGATTGAGCTGGGAAGAGATGCACAGTGTCCTAGTGAAGCGGTCCAGTTCACAGTGTTCTCCATCCCTTTTCTAACCCCGTCCTTTCCTTCTGCATGGGAAACTGGTGGGTTGCTCTCCTCTCTTTGTACTGTGAGCCCAAACATGCTTGAGAGCAGCCCAGAAGTCACAGAGCCAGAGCTTCTAAAGGCAACAGTGGAAAACTTGGGCTCAGGTTGGTTGCAACACTGCAGATCATTGATGCCCACCCAAGTGACTGGATTGGCAGCAGCACTGGGAGCCAGACAGTGTTGAAGTGCCACTAAGTGTTATCAGAGAGCATCTTACCCCCTCTGCTGCAGTGGTTACCCATGTGGCTGCATGGCTGCATGGGCAGCAGTGGGTGCCCTGTGTGTGTGACCCTCCTGTGTCCATTGGGCCTCTCTGCAGTTGATACCACACGGGTGGCGCTCCGAGACGTGGATGAGAGTGTGCCAGGGTCGGACTACATCAATGCCAACTACATCAAGGTACTTGGGAAAGGGAAGACAACATTTGGCGCTGTCCTGGTGGTTTAAGTCCTGGGGGGATGGCCCATCAGGACCAGTGGCTTTCACTGGGTCCAGACTGTGGTTTTTGACTGCATCCCAAGGGATCGCATCATTCTGTCATGTCCTCTTTGCCCCTATCTATGAGTTTATCTCCTTTCCTACACGTCTTAAGGAGGTCCTGACCCAGACTTTGTTATTGAACATTATCTCTGAGGTCAAATTATAACTGTCATCTGTAAGCTAAGAGCTGCCTGAAGCTGTGTTTCCAGCAGCTCTGCTCTGGCACTTAACCACCAACCTTTGGGAAACCTTATTCCAGCCGCATCCGCCTGGAGCGCATTAAAGCAGTTCTCATTCCTCACTCCAGCATCACTGGCTTCATTGTGCCTCCTCTCCTTTGCTCCTCAGAGCATCCCTGAAGACGGAAGGAACTCGGAGCACTGCAAGATCTATATAGCCACCCAGGGCTGCCTGCAGACAACAGTGAACGACTTCTGGACCATGGTGTATCAAGAGAACAGTCACGTCATTGTAATGACAACCAAGGAGGTGGAGCGGGGCAGGGTGAGCGCTTGTAGGGTGCTGTCACCAAGTTACCTGGCACTAACAGTGTTGAGTTGTCTCTGGTTAGCTTGCGTTTAATTTATCCTCTCTCTTGTGATGTTGCTTTAGCTCTTCTTCATGAAGGAAATGTACCACAGCCCCATAAGTACTAATGGGGTGTCCCTCGTGACTTGCTTCAAGTGGGTAGGGGTTTATTCCTATGTCTTCAGAGCAACTGCAGGTTGCAGAGAGAGAAGGCTTCGTGCTTGTTACAGCAGGCTGGAGAGCAAGGAGCGGGGCTGTAAGCTGTGTGAAGCATGAAAGTGATTATACAAGCTGTGTACCACCTGTATGCATTTCACCAGGAGTGGGTTGGCAGAGGCCAAGGAATACAGTGAAATTCCATGCAGAGCCATTTACAAGCACTGCCTTCTGTAGTTCATTATGGTTGGCACTAGTGGCTTTGCTTTGGAGTGAGAGGGAGGCTGGGACTGCAGCAGGCCGGTGCCGAGATGAGAGATGGCTCCGCTCACAAACCACCTCTTGTCTTGGCAGAGTCGTGGCAAAGAGGGATGTGCTGGAGGACAGGAGGGGTATAGGCAGACCTGCAGCCCCTTGGGATGGAGGTTTGGCTCAGGAGTTAGGCAATGACCAGACCAGCGGCTCAGAGCTGTGTGTTAAGTCTTTACCCTTGCCAAAGCAATACCTGAGGCTGGGGCTAACTAAGGAGGGAGATTCCCCTCGGGATCATGTTCTTCCTAGAGGAATAGCCCTTTCTGGTGCATAGGAAATCAGTGTATGTGTGATCTCCCTTAAACCACTGCACTGGGGCTCCCTGCCATCAGAATGCAGCAGCATCCCTGAGCAAGGCGCTTGGGGCTGCCTCCTCCATCTCCCCATCCACTAATGGTGTGACCTGGTGCTGATGCAGAACAAGTGCTTCCGTTACTGGCCGGACAAGGGCTGCACCAAGGAGTATGGGTGCATCTGCGTGCGGAACGTGAGCGAGAGGGAGGCCCAGGGCTATTACCTGCGGGAGCTGGAGATCCTCAGGACCGACAGGGTGAGTCCTGCTGCCGCCTGCCCACCGGGCATCCATGGGGAGGGAGATGGGGCTCTGCTGTTTGCTTGCTGGGTGTTTGTAATGGTCCCATTGCCGGGCCACACTGCCCAGCTTTGATAAAGGGAAGGGATGGAGAGACGTCATAAGAGGGTTTATAGACATGGTGGATGCCTGTTCCCTGCAGGATGAGCGCCCGAGGCTGGTGAAGCACTATCAGTACTTCAGCTGGCCAGACCATGGGGTGCCCAATGAGCCTGGAGGGGTGCTGAGCTTTCTGGACCAAGTGAATCGGGCACAGCGAAGCATTCCGGACACGGGGCCCATCATAGTGCACTGCAGGTATGGAGCAGGGTGGCTGGCAGTGGGGCACTGCAGTGGGGATGGGTGATAAACACCTGCCTCCTCTTGTAAGGGTCAGCCTTTTGCTGGGCCTGTCATAGAATCATGGAATGGTTTGGGTTGGAAGGGACCTTAAACTCATCCAGTTCCACCCTTCTCCCAAAGGCAGGGATACCTTCCATTGATTTTATTCTTCTCCCTCTCCAGTGCTGGAATAGGACGCACAGGCACCATCATAGTGATAGATATTCTGGTGGATATTATTCACAGGCAAGGTATGTCTTCCTTATGGCTATCTCGTGGCTTTCACTGTTTGCCTTGCTCTGGCTGCTCATGGGTTAACCCTGCTCTTGTGGACACAGGATCTCCAAGCAGGGGGTTTGACTTGTCTGGGAGACAGTGGCCATAGGCTTAGCCTGAATGCAGGGTGAGAAGGGCTTTTGTGTGATGCCCAGCTCCCTGTTTCTCTATAGGAGAGGAAATGGAGCTCTATCTTAATGAAACAGCAACCCTCTCTGACTGGGTGTGCCCATGGAGAGCTCTGTAGCGAGGGTAGCTTTCAGCAACACGCACAGGAGAGTCTTCCCATTGGCATCAATGGGAATTTCAGGGTCTCTTGAACCACCCCCTTTGTTGAGGGCAGAGGGAAGGAGGTTCAGTGAGGCTGTAACTCCAGTAGCCCATTTAGAAATGAGGCCCCTGGACTCTTCTGTGTAGAAGGGCTGTCACCTTCTCCTGAAAGCCTAGAGATGTTACGGAGCTCTCTGTGGTAGCTCTGTACATGGTCCAGGAGCCTTGAGGCAGGTGGATGCTCTTCAGCAATGGTACCTTCAGCACTGGTTGTATCTAGTTCATAAACCAGGCAAGGGTGCCAAGTCTGCATCCGTAGGAAGCTGCTGTGGAACAGACCTAATTCCTTCCCTTCCCCTTGCTCCAAGCAAGTCTTCCCTGCCTTATGCCTCAGCCACCACAGTCCAAGGCTGAAAAGCATCTCCAAGGCCCTGAGATGCACCAAGTCCTTTTGATTGTTTGGAAAGCTTTTCCAAGATACCCTAAGGAAACAGTTTTCCAGCCGAATTCCCACTCCCTCCATGTGCCCTTCTTGTTCCCGAGCAGGGCTGGACTGCGACATCGACATCCCCAAAACCATCCAGATGGTGCGGAGGCAGCGCTCGGGGATGGTGCAGACCGAGGCCCAGTACAAGTTTGTTTACATGGCTGTGCAGCAGTACATCGAGGCTGAGCAGAAGAGGTTGGAGGAAGAACAGGTAAGTCCCATTCAGCTGGATTGGGAAAGCCAGGGCAGACCTTGGCTTGCACCGAGCATCGCTTCTGCCTTCTCTCTGGAGCCCAAATCCTGCCCTAAAGACACGGGGATAAGCCCATAGCCCTGCTTCCTGCTGGCACATGGGATATTGTAAGGCTTTCTCCTAGGAATGGGATGCTATGGTCTTTGCTTTCTCTTTCAGAGGAATAAAAGGAAAGAGCGGGACTACTTGAATATTGGCTACTCTCCCATGGACAAGGGCAGAGGCAAGGGACAGCCCCCTTCCCCACGGACCCACACTGTGTAAGCTGAACGTCTCTCTGCCGAGGATAAGAACTTGATCAGTGGAAAGAACAGCTTGAGTGAAGTGTTTTATCCTTTGCCAGCCTGTCTCTCCCATACCTGACACTTAACCACTTGCTGGCATCCTATGGGAATGGTTTAAACCAACCAGATGATCCCAGCACAGTGGTGGTAGCATCTTCCTTGTGTGCTATGCTTTGGGAAAGGAGAGGAGGAAACGGGTCCAAGCCTTTAGTGAGCAGAGCCCCATATCCTTGGCTCTGGAGAATGAGCTGAAAGCTGTGCTACTGCCACTGAGCATCTCTTACAGCAGAATGTGAAGGAAGATGAGAGCAGAGGGAGGTGGTTCGCACCCATGTGCTAAGTAGCATGAGTTCCTTATATAAGCAGAGAGAAAATACCCCAGATTATGTGTTTTCCTCTTGCCCCAAGTGATGGGACAGCAGTAAGTGATGGAGAGGGGTCATAAGATGAAGGAGAGTGGGCAGGGACATGTGTCAGCTATATAAAATCAGAGCTCTTGGGCACTTTGAGTTGCAGGGTTGGTTTTGAAAGGAGCAGGGGTGGGTGTTAAAGTGGAGGCAGCAAAGCTGTTGCTGAGCTCATGCAGAATGAAAGATCCATCTGAGAAGACGACAAAAGAGATGTCACGTATTCTGTCCTATGTGTCCAGCTTTGGGCATCAAACCTCCTTTAGAGGCACTTGGATCTGGCCTTTAAAGCAGCCCTCTCCTTCCCTTAGATCCAGACAAGCTGGATATGTAGAGAAAGTAAGAGTAGGAAATACCAGGGTCTGTATCCACTGATCCAACAGAAACTGCATCCACAAAAGGCTGATGCAGAGGAAGGTGCAAAGCTCCATCCCCAGGCTGTATTTGAACCTAAGGGGGGGTCCCAGCTGGAGGGAGAGGAAAACAGAGATTGAAAACAGCAGGAGGCTTGATGTCATCCTATCCACAAGGTTGGGGAGGGCCAAAGGGAGCTTGGCTGGGCCCTTACCTGCCTCGGAGCAGGGAGGCTCTTGATGTTAAGGCTTTGTTTCTTGACAGGGTTGATGATGAGTCAGCTTCCGTCTATGAGAACCTGAACATCAAAAGCCCGAAGGTTTCAGGGATGAGCAACACGGGGCGATAGAGGAGCCGGCCGGAGCTGCGTGGAGGCTGTACAGGTGGGAATGCTTGCCCTGCTTAACCCAGTGTCACCACGGCCTGTTCACATCGTGCAGCTCCCCGTGGCTCTGCCTGCACGGAGCAAGGCGGCTGAGCTGGGACGGAGCTGGATGGAGCCTAAAGATGTGGCTGTGGCCAGGTGGGAGAACAGGGGGAATGGGGTAATGAGATCTCAGCAGGGAAGCACATTGACATCACCAGTGAGGGGGGAGAGCTGCTGCTGGGCTGTTATGTCAGGCCATGCAGAACAGGAGGGTGCTAGCAGGAGAGACCTGGCTCCGTCGCCTGTCCCTGCGCTCTTCTCCCACTTGCAGCCCATCCCAGCCTTCTCCCTTCCTTTGGAGCGCAGGTTTTACAGCGGTTACGTCCACCCTTTCCAAGTCCTGCAACATCAGATGGTTTCTTTTGCCTTCCCGAGCACCTTGGGTTCAGCGAGGAAGCAAGAAGCCGAGTAAAGAAGCAAGCAGAGTCTGCACCTACAAACATGCCTTGACTTGACTCACTCATGAGAAGGACCTTGTCCCGTTCTCCCCTGGAGCGGGAGGCTGAGGTTTATATGGAAGTGCCTCTGGACATTCATTAGGCATCAAGGCTCAGTTTTAATTACTTGGGTTTTAATTTAAGATCCTTGGGTTTTACACACAGATTGTTCGAAGGAATGGAAAGGGCTGTTTGCTTCGGAGCCTCCCCAGGGTTGCCCACTTAGGGCATTAGTAAACCGTTAGTACACTGTAATGTTTTCATTAGGTCAATCATTTCTAAGCTTAGAAGTGTTCTTAGACTAAATCCTGGGGTAACTTTGCTGCCTGTGAGAAAGGGAGAGAAACAGAGAGCACTGCATAGACCTGGGTATTTGCACCTCTGTGGATTCTCCTTCTCACACTTCCCTTTGGCTGTACCACTTGTAGATGTCTATGCAACCCTGCCAAAGCACACCGGGCAGTCCCTGCTGCTGTCCTAGCACAGCAGTTGCACGTGTGTGTGTGCCTGAGAGCCCACAAACTGCTCTGCCCCTGGGTTTTATGGCAGAGCTGAGAGGCAGAGGTGAGCATCCCCATCCTTAGGGGGGTCTGAATGTGAAACCCCACCTGGCTGAAGGGTGCTGAAGCAGCTTTGGCTGCGGGCTGTGCTGTTAGCCACCCCTAGGGAGTAACAGCCTAGGGTGCTAATCTGAGCTGAACCTGTTGAGCTGGACCCCTCTAAGCTTGATGCAGCTCTGCGTTACCTTGCTGCATGACCTCTTCCCCCCCCTCCTTCAGCTATATGACAAGGCAAGCGTTGTGTCTGCTGAGTAGGGGTGTTGTAGGAGTGTTTGTGACTTGACCAGTGCCATGAAGATGAGTGTGTTACCGAGTGGAGTATTCCAGCTCTTGCTGATAAGCCTTGACTTGCGACTGCCAGTGCTTCCTGCTGTTCCAGCCCTAAAGGCCAGCAAATAGTCCTGCCAAAGAACCCCTTCCCGCAGGATTCATCGGTGTCCGACCCTGTGGGGAGCTTTGGGGCTGAGTGCTGGGGCCTGAACCTCCAGAGCTTGCATGGGGCTGGTGTTGATGTCCTCCCGGTCTGGAGCTGGGTGGACTTGCTGCATGGTTGGGGTGTTTAGTGCCTGGAGTGCCGGCTCCAAGTGTTGAAGCAAAGCACAATGACGTACCTTGGCTGTGTTTCCTGGCTGGTCTTTCTGCTCCCTTGTCACAGGGACAGGAGAACTGTTTCTTCTTATTGCACTTTGAATAAATGTTGAATATTCTCGAGGCTTTTTTCTTCTCTGGGATTTGACTGATGGTTGGTGTGGGCAGCGGGGCATTCTGCTACTGTTGAGGGCCCTGTTTTCACTTCACAGCTGTTGACTCCTCCTTTGGACTGTGCACGAGTGGCAGATTCCAGCTGCCTGTGAGCTAAACCTTCAACCTTGGTTTCCAAGTACATGGGGAGAAGGGGAAGTGCAAGGGGGCATCCATAAGGATGCCGTGACAAAGTACTAGGAACATTGTACTGTGAGAACATCTCTCTGGCCCATTCACCATCACAGCAATAGATTTGAGGAGGCTGGAGGTGTTATTTCCCTCTCCCCTGCCTGGGAGTTGAATGGTACAAAGATGCAGTGACAAAGCATTTCAGCTTAGTGTCTGTTGGCTGGGTTTGGTATCAAATGCACCTGGGGAAACTGGAAGTGCCTTCTCTGCCTTAAGCCTTGAGCCAAGAACATGCATAAATTGGTGCTGGGAAGCATCCTTCCAGTGGCAATGGACAGCAGGATCAAAGTGAGAATCCCTGTCAAGGCTAATAATGCCTTTGGCAGACGCTGTGACGGTGCCTGGAGTGGTTCCTGCAGACACAGATCAAACCAGCCTGGAGCTGAACAAGAAAGGTGGTGCAGATCCAGCGTCCCACAGAGGGTTTGCATAGCAACAGACTTGAGCTGCTTCAGCCTTTTCTGCTCCAAATTAGGTTTCCAGGGAAGGGAGACTGGAAGCATCCTTCCCCCAGCTGGGAGGAAGCAGAACATGAGCAGTCTTTGAGCTTCTCCTCTTCTAGGTCGCATCAGGTAAGCCCAGAGGGATGTGGAACCTGGGATAACACCATGGGGATGGTAAGTGTGAATTTATAGGGTAAAGCTGGGTTGTACAACACTGGCACAGGCATGCTGTGTAGCTCCATGATCTGGGAATGCTGCTGGACTCAGGACTACTACGTGCCCATCTCCAACTGCAAGTGAGAAGGGAAATGTGGAGTAATTGCCACAAATGGACACATTGCATTGTATAAAACATAATTTAATACATACATGTATGGTACTTGCATACAATACTGTCTTACATCCATGTGCTGGAATAGAAAACACGTAATTGGAAGTTGCCTTCATCATGAAGACTTTAATCACTGTCAGATCACTGCATTAAATACAAATAGAGTGTAAGCAACTGGCCTGTGTCTTAATACTGACACATTTGATGATTAGGAGGGTAAAGCTGCTGTCATTTTGGCAGCAGTTTGCCTGTGAGAAGCATGAATGAAGTTTGCTGATGAATTAACTGCCATGTATAGTGCCTAAAAACTTCCCCCCTTATGTTCAGAGTTCCTTTCCAGGTAGGAATGAGGGATTTTTAAGCATCTTCTTAAGGGAAAAGCGAGTAGAATGGGCTCTCTGTTCCGTTCCCAAGCTCACCGGGGTGGTAACACAACCGAGGTGATGGGTACCGGTGGCACATCCATGTTTGGTCAGCAGGAGGCAGCATTTACACCTCCAACATGGAATAACGCAAGGGGAACGTTCCAAGCGTGTGGCATGAAGGTGATTTTCATCTGTTTCTATGCCTTTGACATGTCTTTACCCTCCCAATCCCAGCTCCTCTTAGGAATAATCATGTAGATCCTTCAGTCTGCAGAAATAGCCCTTTATTCCCTGAGGGAGTTAGAGGAATTGCACCCACTGGCAGCTGGTACCCAGTCAGGATGGCACACAGGGCAAAGAGTTCCAGAAGCCTTCAGAGCTCTGTTTTCCGTGGGGATTTTGGCAGCAGGATGCTGCAGCAGCTCCTTGGGGCATTCCTGGGCTGGAGACAGCTTGGCAGGGATGTACTTCAGTAGAGCTCCTGAAGGTGAATGCATGCGTTCAAGCTAGGAGCGTGGGGAGTGGGCCATGAGGTCTTCCAGGACCATGGAATGCTGCTGGAGCAGCGGCCCTGTTCCCACCTCCACGATGTGCTGCTAGATGGGAGCGAGGAGCTGCTTTGCTGCTACTGGAAAGGGAGTTGTGTCACTGGTGTGGCTGCCGTGGTGTGTTTAGGGGGAAGATACTCGGGTCTGCTCATGGCAACAGTCCTTGTGAAGCACCGGAGGTTCCCTGTCTTCAGGGCACACTGGACTGGCCACAGAATGATGCAGAAGAGGATGATGATCAAGGCAGAGAGGAGGACTATGCGCTTCCAGTCATCACACATGTCACAGCGGGACAGCCTCCCAGCTAACCCTGTCGGGGGGGCCTCTGAGCTTTCTGGCTTGCTCATGGCAACATCGATGGAGATACAGGAGTCTGGATCCTCGGGGTCGTCGGATGACTGACGGCAGCACAGCTTGGTCCCTTCCATCCACAGCACCTTCTCCTGCTGGAGCTCGGGAGGCAGCGTGGCAAGGAGCTCCTTACTGGTTTCCAATGCTGGGGCACCTTCCAGAGGGATGCTGGTCAACTGCCTGCAGAAGGGGCAGGGGAGCTGGTCCTCTGGTTGGTTCGGGGGCAGCCCCGTGCTCAGACGGGCCACGCATTCCAGGCAGAAAACATGGGAGCATTGGAGCAGTTTGGGTGTCTTGAAGGTGTTGTCGTAGGTGTTGAAGCAAATGGAACACTCGACAGGAGAGGCTGGCTTTGGAGAGGCTGGGTTCGGAGAGCCAGGTTTGTCAGTTGGGGATCTCGCCTTCCTCTTGCCATCTCCTGGGGAGGTGACAACAATGGGGCTGATGGGGATGGGGATTTCAGTTGGAGAGGCAGGGACCGGGCTGGTGGGAGACTCCGCCGTGGTGGAATGCCATAGGTGTGTGAAGCAGGACATGATGGTGCCCGGGGAAATAAAGAGAGCCCTGGGAGACTCTAGGAGAGAAGAAAACCACAGCCTCCATTTTAACCAGTGGGAAGACACCCATCACCGCACCTGCGTTTAACCCCTTAAAAGAAACCAAGAGCAAGTTTGTGACTTCCAATGCATCCTGAGCCTGGAATAGATCCCTTCTAGAGGTGAGAACGACACAGGTAGCCTGGTCGAAGCTGATACCGAAGGTGAAGTCACACATCCTGCACAGAAGCAAGCAACCAGCAGAGCTCCACCATCCAGCCAAAGCCTCTCCACCAGCACCACCATGGCACAAGAGAGATGGGCGCAGTCTTTCCCCATCCATGCCTCCCTCTGGGCAGATAAAAACACAAGCAGCACCTACCCCGGCTGGTGCTCCCCGATACCTGCGCAGGGAGGAGAGCAGAAGACTCCATGAGGTCAAGTAGGGACCTCGTTATGGCAGCCTATTAGGCTGGGAGGCACTCAGATATTATGGTGGCAGCATGGGCAAAGCCTAAGAGACAGATAACACTATTCAGTTGTGGAGGTAGAGAGGCGGGGGGGGCGAGCCTCTTCTCTCTGGTGTGCTCATAGAGGTTGTGCCTTGGAGCATGGTCCTAGGAGGTGAGGCACCACTGTGATGCTGCTTGGCTTTGTGGATCCAGAGCGGGACTGAGCTCCCTCATCTCACAGGAGAACCCAAGGGAAGGGAGGACACAGTTTAGTGCATCCTCGGCCACAAGCAGCGCAAAGAGCATCGATACTTGTCACCGTGACGCAGCAAGAAAAGCAATGGCCCTGGTGCGGGAATAAGGGGAATTCTCCACTATTTCCTTGTTGCTCGGGTTCCCCTCAGGAAGCACAGCTCTCCCCTGCGCTCAGCCCCTGGGCAGTGCCAGCACAGCCCTTGAGAGCTGCCAGGTGCACTCTGCGCTGTCATGGCACGCAAGCAGGAGGCCCTGGGTAGCTGATAACAGCAGTTCAAGTCATCCTAAACTAGACATGCAGCTCTGCAGGCATTCTGGGGCTCGCATACGCCACTTCTCTGCTATTGAGCACTGCTGCCTGATCAGTGTTTGGCTGGAGGAAACTCCCAGCCCGATGCTGTGCGCCTGGGGAACATTCCTGTAGGCTGCATCACTGAACTGGCTGTGCTTGATTCTTCCTGTTGGGAGATTTAAGCCATGACAAGCCAAGAAGGTTCCGATGGCTGCTGTAATTATAGGGCTCCATTATCTGGCAGTGGCTCACCAGTATGGGCTAGAGACTCCACATCCCTGCATTAAAGGCTAATTTAAGGTATCAGAAAGACTGGGTATTCCTTATATTGCCCAAAAATAGTCTCCATTATTTAGGAATGAAGTATTCTCCCATCACAGCTCGCACTGCCAGAGCTGAAACCACCTTTAAGAACCTTCCTTCTTCTCTTATTCTAAATGCAGCCATTCTTAGGAAGCCTCCAGTTAAATTCCCACTCACAGATGCACCCTTTAGCGTGTGGTAATGTTTCTTTAATGCAGTTTCTCTCTGACTAAAGATCACTGTGCATGTTTTAGCACTATCTGGCAGATGCTGATGAATTCCAAATCCAGTTGGCACAGAAATAAGGGAAACCCCTGAGTTTTGTGGGTGGTTTTTTCCCCCACTAAATCTTCCGGTTTGCAGAACTCCATCCCCTACACCCAGCCCTTTGCAGTGCCTCGGCTTGGAGTGCTTGTGCAAAATAAGCAGCACCACCAGTGGCAGAAGGTAACCTCAGACGGAGCCTTTGCTTATGAAACTGTCATTTCATAGCCTATCTGATAAAGCTGCTCTGTTGGGGGGTTTACTGGCTTGTAATCTGACAGCTGTAGCAACAGCCTTATCGTGACAGTAAAGCTTGAGGAAGTTTACTCACAGTATTTGCTTTGAAATGAAGAGACCGGCTTTTGTTCACAGTTTCCTCCTGTTAAAGGTGATCGTGACACTGTAGATGCTTTTTAGGTCTAATCAATTTAGAGTCGACTTAATTTTGCCACTATCTTGGTGCCATGGGGCTCTTTGATCAGAGATGATGCAGGGAGACTTAAAATGGGAAGATATGAAGAGTATAGGGCCAAGGCTCGCTAAAGCTGGAGGGACCCAAGCACAGACCGGTTTGGGTAGGAAAAGGACCTTAAAGCTCCTTTACTTCCAACCCCTTTCCACTAGAGCAGGTTGCTCCAAGCCCCATCCAAACCAGCCTTGAGCACTGCCAGGGATGGGAAATCCACATTATTATGTGTTTACTATTAGGAACTAAACCACTGAAGACATCCAGTGTGGAATCTCAATAGAATTAGGTAGGATTTGGGGGGTTGGTTGTTTTCCTGTTGGTTTGGGGTTTTTTGCACTACAAAATCATGTTATTTATGTATTTTTTTACATACAGAATAGTATCTTCAGTTGCTCAGACCTCCCTGCTCACACTGCAATGCCTTAGCCCTGCACCTATTCCCCTCGCTTTCCCAGCTTTTCCCTGGGCTTTCCAAAACCCTTGGGAACATCAGTAAATAACTAAACCATCCAGGTGAGAGCCATAAACCCAGATTTAAAACTAAGTGTGATTCTTAAATGATTCTATGAACTTCTATGATTCCTTTTTACTTCCCCACAACTTCTAGGAAACTTCTTTCCACCCCATAAAGCCCGACAGAGGAGAACACGCAGTTACGGTAGTGGCCATGTAATATGATTCTCTAATGGTATCTTATAACTCAGAACCACCGACTGCACAGCGAGTTAAGAGGTGTATAGATTAAAGTCTATAAATACCTGTTCAAAGTGCTGCTTAGGAGGAGAAAAGCATGTTCCAGGCTCTTGATTTCTACCCCTGAAGAGTCTTCTCTCCAGAGGATAGGCTTAGTGTCTTGTGTTATAAGTTGCTTTCCGGTTTCCCAGCTCCCTGGTTGCTTCCTGACTTGTTTCCAGCACGGTAGGTCTGTGTACAAGTGGCCCTGCCGCTGTAATTCAGGTATCTTTTATACCTTCCTGTCCAGAGGTGACTTACCTGCTCCACCTGCCTTTCCCCATCACCACTGAATCACTCCACCGGCTGCGAGCGTGCTCCCGCTCCGGCCGGTTCCTGTGACAAACAGGGCAGGCTGGAATGCTCCTGATAAGGGGCAGTGCTTGCGAGGAAGAGATGTGGGAAATGTTTACTTCTTCATCTTCTCCGGTTGGGGAAGGCCTTTTGCTTTCAAATCCTTGCAATTCCTCAACCAGCTTTGAGGTTGCTTAATCGCTCTTTGTAATCTGGTCTGGTTTGGGCAGGCGTTTTCACAGGGCTGCAAGTTTCAGGACCACCTAAAAGCAGCGACGGTTGTTCTCTTGTTTCTTCATCAGGGACAAACTGTCTGACAGTGCCTTAGATTAACAGGACTCTGACACTCAAATTCCTTGTCCTTGGTTGAGGAGGACGATATTGTTGCAGCAGAATCATAGGATCAGAATGGTTTGTGTTAGAAGGGACCTTAAAGCTCATCCAGTTCCAACCCCCTACCACAGGCAGGGACACCTTCCACTAGAGCAGTATAAAATCCAGTATAAATCTGAAAGCCAGGAGGCTGAAACAGTCTACACTGCTTCAAGCTCCTATAGGGTGTATGGAGGGGAAGGAATGTCGTTCTTTCCAGCTTTTGGTAGTAACTGACATAGAGAAATATTATTTGACCTGTAAATCTTTTGCAGTTCAAAGGACATCAGTCCATGAGCCAAGAAAAAGAACCAACAGATTCACACTCAAGTGCAGATAAGGAAACAAGAGTGTGTGTGTTGAGGGGGAAATAATGAACAATCAGAATTTAGCCTAGTTCATATATTTGCAAATATGACTTTGGACAAAGCAGTGTCTAAATCCCATGGACTTTAGTGGCACTTTGGCTCCCCCATTCCTCTGCTTCAGGTGCCACTGTTCAGTTCTAGTGAGCTGAAAGCCAGAAGGAGGTTTTTAAGGGTGTTGAAATCACCAGAGTTTTAAATCACTTTTAAGGTTAAAAGTGAAGTTCCATGACCCATCCACAGCTCGAAGGACCCGATCTAAAGCATTGCTCCTCCACACTGAGCTCCATGGGTGACTCTAGAAGACAAACACCTCAATGGAGAATTCCAGTTAAATCCAAACTTTCCCAGATCTGCATCCCAACGGTACAGTTCCCTCATCAGAGTGCACATACAGCATAGGAATAACAACCCACACACCAGACGGAGCACCCAATGCCAGCACGGTGTACTCCCAATCTATTTATGTTGCTGTTGAAGGATGAGTGAGGCTGGGAAGCAAACACTGCCTAGAGCTGACAGAGCAGGATGTCTGATGAATGGATGTAAATCGGTTTTAGAAGGCTTGCTCACTTAGTCACCTGCATAAGCACTTGGGTAAACTGAGCTCAAAATTAGCAGCATTTCAGTAACATATCAGGGGGTTGGACTAAATGACCTTTGAAGGTCCTTTCCAGCCCAAGCTAATCTATGATCCATGGCAAGGGGGGGTTGGAACTGGATGATCTTAAGGTCTTTTCCAACCCTGACTATCCTATGATTCTACGTTACATTGGGTAACACAGTGAGGAACAAAAATCCTCGTTTTGGGTCTAGCTGAGATCCTCTGCCCTGGTAGTGAAGAACAGTGATTCACTTTATGGTCATGCTCTAAAGACAGACATAGGCACATTTTAAGCCCTTTACCCACTGACAAGACCGGAGCTGTCAGCAGACCACTGCTATTTCAGCATTTCAGAGAGGGGTTTCCCATCAGCTTCACCATGGAATGGGTTGAGTCCAACCCCGAAGGTGAGAGCCTGGGGCAAACTGGGCCGCCCCACACATACCCGCACATTCCTCCCTTTGCAAGGACACAGTGGGTGTGCAAGGCACCGAGCGTGCCGAGACCAGCTCCGTACTGGGATGACGAGGAGGGTTTGGCTTCCAAAAGTGAGTGGGAGGCTTGCTGTTATTTTTATCTTCTGCTCGGAAGAATAGACTGAGCATGGTCGGAGCTGCAGCTGGTCCTGGGTGGATCCAGAGGATTGGGAGCCATCAGTTGTGGGAGCACATACCTTCCTGTTTGTACTTAAAGGGACAGTGGTACTAAGTAGAAACAGTTCATTAATTTCCTTGCATTACACATCTCAGGTGCTTCTCAAAGGTATTCTCTGGGTACAGGCACAGGGGTATGCAAACAGCAGGCTGAAAACACTTGTTTAAATTCATTCTTGCTAAGCCATGCAGGAGCCAAGAGGATGTGACTGGAACACTGGGATGAGATGTAGGAGATGCAGATCTCTGGTATAAGCACCGTGACCTGGAGCAAAACCATTTCCCTGGGGTTTTGTGGCTTATTTCCCAAATAGAAAAAAGAATTTGATAAAGAAAATTAAAAAAAAATAATCATAAACCTTCCTTTTTGGACATAGTCTTTGTCTGGATGGTGTATTTAAATGGGAAACTGGAATATTTAGGGCTGGTTACAGTGGCTCCAGCCAGAGATCCGATGGAGGATCCCACCTGCAGTGAATAACTGTGATTGAAACCTTGACTTTTAACTGTCAAACCCTTCCCACCATCCCCTCTCCTTGTTTCACCACTCTCAGCAACCACTGCCATCTCATCCAGGACTGCTGCAGAAGTGATGTGGTCTCCTCAAGGGTATGTATTCTTTTCAGGGGGCATTTAGGAAGGTTTATAGTGAACAAGATCATTTCCTAACAGCAACTACCAACTTCGAGTGTAACAAGAAGCAACGTATATTGCAGGGTAATACAAACAGACTGCTGATTAAAGCTTCAGGCTGTTCCTTTGCTTGTGTTTACCTCCACCACTGCCCAAGTGCATAACCCTTTTCACTCTCTGTGTACTTCATCTCAGTAGATAAAGTCACCAAATAAAGGTGGGTGGAAAGAAAGAACACCAAGCAATGAGCATCAAGCTTCCTCTGATCCCTTTCTCCATCCAAGGCTAGCTAGTTTCTCATTCCTATGTACTGTTTAGCACATCTGGGAGTGCTTACCTTTTTGACCATGTTTTGGGTGTTGTTTGCAGCTCTGATTTGTTGGGACACATCCTGAGGCCATGTATAAAGCCTGGAAGGGCTTTTGTGCTGGGAGAAACCCAAGGGAGCAGTTGCTATAGAAGCATGAAAGTGTCAAGGGTCACACTGCTTTGGACTCAGCCTTTGTAGGACAAAGCTCCAACCTATTTTAGTGTTATTCTTGCCTATAAAAGACACATCTACTTGGTCCTTGGAGCTGCATTTTCAAAAGAAAAAGATAAGGGTATTGCTTAGGACTGATGTGCTGGTTTTGACTGGGTGAGAACAAGCCTGTCTAAAGCAAACACCCTTGTGCAACACGGAACAGAAGTGTCTGTAGGGTTAAATGCTTACAGCAGGAGGATACTGCTCAGACTACGTTGTCTGTTAGCCCTCACATCCACGCTCCCAGCTGAAATACACATGCACTAAGAAATCCCCAGCTCCTGTGACTTCTGACATGGGTGCAGCTCAGTAGCTGAGCTTGCCACCTTCCACTGTTATCATCTGTTAATCAGATGCAGGATTAGTGGTGAGATCCAAGCACTGCCTGAGTTTTCCTGTCAAAAAATCCTCTGGCCTCAACCTTAGCATCGCTTTGGGATCCCACGGTGCTCCTGAGAGTCAGAAGGCCTGATGCTCTACACGATTAATGCTCTGGGGTGATAAACAGGGTTATTAAGTGATGTTTCCCATGCTAACTCATGGAGCTCTTTTGTTTGGCTGGGCTTCACGTGCAGCTAGCTGCCTAACCGGGTGCTGGATGTGAAGCCTTATTAGCCTTGCAGTAGTTTGCACCTACGGCTAGACCTGGCTATTGAAATTCCAATGCATGTATTCTGCTCTGTCAGGAAAGAGCCTGGTGAGTCACCAGATAAGGCAGATGGGAGCTCACCGTGGCGTAATTTTGGTATAATTATGTTTTATCCTTCTCTAACTGTTTCTAGCAGACAAGTTCGAGACACTTCCCAGACACAGAGAGCTGCGCCTTCCAGTAACTATGTTGATTGAGGACGTTATCTCATTTTACAGCCAGGGAAGTTGTGTGGGGCATGGGAAGGCCAGATAGCATTGAGAAATGCTGCTGTGACCTCTGTGCAAGCAGCAGTGATGGGACAAGTTGTGCCCCTTCGCACAGCAGAGTGCCTTGCTGTAGCAGTGGAGTAAGTCTTTAAATAGGAGGTGGAGTGGGAAACACCATCAGGGTTGTGCACTGCTCATAAATGTCTACTAAGGTAGTTTGATATAGGTGCAGATAAAACTGTTCCTGTTAAATAGAGCCACAGATTGTGGCCCTCAGGTATCTCCCATCCTCTAAGTGATGCCCGTCTTTACCAACCAGGCCAAACCCAACTTCTGGAACCATCTGCCTCTGCAGTTTAATCTTATTCAAACACTAGATCCACCTGGCACCTAACTTGGTGCTGTTCTTTGTTTCCTGTAGTCACCAGGAAAGCACCATGATTAGATAATCATTACAAAGTACAGCAGCAACATAGCAATTTTCCTGATACTCCATCACTCATGTGACTATTACTCTTCAGTGGCTTGAGGCTGTGTGATTCAGGCACTCGCGGCTAGCTTCTCAAATAGCAGGAATAGCATCCATTCCCTCAACATAAGGTCAGGTTTCTTTTTCTAGCCCTTTATTTCTGATGGAATGACTCATACCAATGGCTGAGCTGTGGTCTAGAAATCGCTGGTGATCCATGAAACCATGCCTAAGAGACTGTTGGCTTTCCAGATGTTTATGGTGCTTCTATAGTGGCTTGCAAGGAAAGTTTGAGACCAACACTCATAAACAGCAGCTCAAAGGAAGAGTAAATCCCACCAGAAAATCATTGGAAGCATTCTATGAGTATGGCAGTTCTTCAAGATGATGCCCACAATGGGGCCTGTAAAAGGGATGGGCTTGGTCGAAGGGGCATTAGAGCTGCAGCACCAGCTCCTTTTGATGCTGTGGGTGGCTCAAGTGCAGCCGGAATTGAGATGTAGTTCCATGCAAAGTGCATGGGAACCAAAGTAATTGCTCTCCTGAAACACAAACGGGATGTTCTCCCCATGGATCACAGGTAGCTTGCTGCCAGCACTAGAAGACGTTTTCCAGAGGCAGCTGCAGTCATAGCACGTTGCTGATGGGGAAGACTATCAGCAGGGCTAGAGGAGATGGCAACAGCAGCAAGGCAAAGGGCAGTGCTAAGAAGCTCTCCCCAGCACATTGCTCATTGCTGTCATGACTGCCCCACGCAGGTCATGTTCCGGCAGTGTTACTCACTTCCCGGCCTGCCGTGGTGACATGATGAGCTGGGGAAACAGCCTGTGATGTCACATCTTGCATCTCCTCTGCCGAGACTCTTCCTTATGCAACAAGCCACCACCCGCCCTCTCCTGGCCAAGTTCTCCACCAGCTTGAGAAGGATCAGATGACTGACACACCTCAGTGATCCCGAAGGACAAGCGTGACCATGAGCTCTCTACTTCTCTGTCGCGTTCATCGCGTTCTCCCCATCCCCAAGGATGAACGGTCTTCCTTCTCTTACGCCCACAGATGGAATCCCATGGCCCCTATGAAATCTGGGCTGTGGGACTGGGAAACCAGTAAAGACACATCTCCATAAAGCTCAGCAACGCAAGCGGAGTGGTGGACATGGGAACCTCTTAAGTCCCAGCTGCAGGAAGGACACCAGCACACTTTGGGCTTAGTGGCACTGTGTTTCTCCTGCACTGAGCAAGCACAGGACTCCACCTACTGTCTCCTTCCCTTTCCCATTCTGGAAGCTTAATTATCCCTGAGCCATATCATAGTCCTAAAACTGTGCAGCGATCAAGTGTTTCTTATCCTTTTCCTTTCTTTCCTCTCTTTCTTTAAGGCCCCAGAGAGAAACTGTTCCTTCTTTACCCTCTACCTACTCAATATAGAAATAATGGATGTGCCGTCCATTAGGACATGCCATCATAGCTTGTCTTTTTAAAACCCTGATCACTTTCCATCCCTCTTTTATATATGGTGTCTATATTTGCTTTGCATTCCTTGAGTTTCTGAAGTATTGATAGAGCTGCTCTCCTCCACGCAGTGCTCGAATGCTTTCTCAAGTGTGACACTTCAGTTACGGCCATAATAGGTTCAGTTCTTGTAATTATAGCTGCAGCTGGACATTAGTTTGTGTTATTAGTATACACAGTTAATCATTCAGCTCCTTAAGGCATATAGGATAATATCCCAGATGTGAGCCTGGCTAGAAGTACAGTAAGAAAGATATCTTAGTGAGTGGTCTATACTGAAGAGAGCGATTTATACTTCAATCCTAAAGAATGTGGTGAGGCAAGAATGGAAAGCATATCCTCATATGAACGTGCAAATACAATAGTAGATGCAGAGATGGAAACTGAGTTCCAGTGAGATAAGGCAAAGTGAAAAGCAGCCAGTGTTGGCACAAGGGTAAAACGTCCTTCTAGTGCCTCAGATAATTTATCACCATTACCCTTATATGGGGATATAAAAAGAACATAAGGATGTTCTTTGTGCCTTCATAAAAGCTTAATTTATAACTTCATCCGTGCGTCTGGTTCTGTCCCCAAACGCTGACATCTGGATCTGAGCTGGAGAGACACTCTCCTGCTCGGCGTTCCAGCAAGAGACATCATTCCAGTTAATGATTCAAAGGGAAAGAGCAATCATGAGTGATGTCCTTTTAATACATTTCTATTTCCCATATACATATTTATCATGCTATTTTAGCAAAGTAGGCCACTAGAGCCCTTTGCAGCTCTTGCCCCAGGCTCCAAGTCACTTCTGTTCACTCTGGGGACTGGTAGAGTCACAGAAGCTGGTATTTCCTAAGTGTGTGACTAGAGAGAACAAAACAAGGGGAAAACTCACCAGCTCCTCAGTGGATACAAGTGGGTTTTACACTGGGCTATTCTTGAGCTCCCCAATGGGGATTGCTGAGGATCCAGGGGTCAGAGGAGTAAGAAGACTTGAGCTACCTTGGTGTCTCCCGTGGCAAGTCCCTCGCCTTCTCTCTGCACATGCACACATGCATGCACACAGTTGCACAGATAAATGCTGCTCTCCTTCCAGTTACATCATCCTGACACAGTCTTTCCACACCGCATGCTCTCAGTTTTGTGCTCCGTAGCCTTTGCTCAGCGCTTTACACCACACAGAGCATTGGCACCTTTCAGTTCTAGAGTAACAATGATATTGCAGTGCAATTACTGGACAGACATGGGCTGTCTGTCCCAGCAGAGCAGAAGGAGGAACTTGGAAGAGGGCTGAGGAACATCCTGGTATTTGTGTTCACATTTTCCACCTGTTAATCCGGATCCTAACTCCAGTTTACACACAAAACGCAAATGGTTGTGGTTTTTCCACACTCACTTCCTTCAAGCCTAATCCTGTGTTAAATAACAACTTACAGTGAGTTCAGTGCAGAATGACGATGCTCAGCAGCGTCCAGGAACAGAGCTTTGGCTCTCACGAACCCAGAGCCATGCCCTGTCACTCACTCTGAGTAATAAACTCAGTGAATGAAATCTTAAAGCTGAAATGCAATTGCTGCATATTCTCCATAGAAATCCTCCCTCTAGTAAGCAGAATGAAAGAGTAAGACCTAGATGGTGGATCTGAGGTAGCAACCCCCCCCCAAGACTTGATTCTGAATTCAGTTTTCCAGGATGTCATAGGGATGTACATGCCTTGAGATACTACATGAACTAGAGATTCTTCCTACCACCACTTCATCTCTGTGTAATACATCAGTGATGATATTTAAGCTCTCCTGTTTAGCTGTGGACCTTGTGTGAAAGGGAAATATCAGAGCAGATAGGCTGATTGAAGTTAAGCCAGGGATAAGCTAAACCCACAATTAATGTTCCAAGCTTCCCATCCCACTGTCTGGACCTTCTCCCAGCATTACCCAGGTGACATCCCCTTGGAAGGTCAACACTTGGAATTGGTTAGTCCTCCAGTAAATAGTTCTCACTGATCAGAACATGAAACAAAAGGAGAGCTCCTCGGGAGGGACTCTGATGTATTTTTAATGTACCTAATGCACACAGCCAGTGTTTTAGCAATGGGTGTGATAGAAACAGCTAAACTAATTGCGTCCCAATTTGCTTTGCCTAAGTGCAATCTTAAATGTTTGGACAATCAACATGGAATAAATAATTAAGTTGCTCTAATCCTTCTTGCCGTTCTTGCTCATGATCAATATTCATGATATGAAGTGATTCTGGTTGAAGAGCATCAAGCTGCCCTTGGTCTCCTGCGAGCCTTTCTTTTCCACCTCCTGTGCTTCCTGACCTGAAGTTAGTCTTTACGCAGTTGTCACTAGGGAAATAAATGATGCAGGTGGCAAGAGGGGACAGGGCTCTGTGTTATAAAAGGGTCTTTGATCAAAACTGACATCAGGGAGACAGAGATGAGGAAAAAGCCAAGGGAAGTGGCAGTGAGTTGTGACAATGGTGACAAAATGGAGAAGAAACCAAATACAGCAGATTTGTGAGGTGCCCTGAAATCCACTGGATCTGGATTTCTTCAGACCTGTGGCATAAGAAACGTGTCTTTGTCCTGATGTAAAACAGCTCTTGAAAGTGTGGCTCCACTGCAAACAGGGCTGGTTCATGGCTCCTGTACTGGTCCAGTAATGGACATACTGGCCAGGTTAACCACTGCTCTGTTAGCACTGCGCAGGCCATCATGCACCACACAGAAAAGGAGACACAAAAACTAACCCAGCACTAGCACCACTTGCTGTTCTTTTTCTTCCCTGATCTGCAAATGACTGGGATAATATTCAATGGCATCTTTTAGCTGTAATTTAGCATAAACTGACCATTTCAAATCAATACCCAAATGCAAACTGATACATCAATGATTATCACTACCAACCTCATCGCACTCCCTTTCAAGAAGGACAGATTAATACTGGCAGGTCTGGCATCTCCAAAGGGAAGTGAGAATGTTGGGGCTTCAGTTTCTCAACCATAAGGAAGATTTCTCTTCCCCTTTCTTGCTTTTTTTGCTCTTTCCTGTAACCAAGATTTCTACAGCAAAATATGTTGTAACATTTTTATACATATACTTTTTATTTCATGCATCACTCAACTTTAAATGCTCCTGAGATAGTTTGAATGACATATGGCTGCCTTCCTCACCCAACAATACCTACCGCTTTCCTGTTCCAAACGTACTGCAATCACAACGTTGAGTTGATGGCAGAATTATAGTCCTGGAAACCAACTGCAATGTCATAAAAATAAGATCTTGTTGCCTGAGCAGGGGGATAGATGATGCTGCACCACTTAGAGTCACTGCAGAAAAGACAGGTGAAGCATTTAGAGATAGGTCATCTCCATGGCTTTTCTTTAAACTAGGGAACATCCTACTTACTCTTATATTAGTAACCAAGAGACAGTGAGGTAGTCTTTATGTTTGTGATGATGGCGAGCTATAAGACCCACAGGAAGCTGTTGAACTTGTGCTGAGGCAGTTTGAACTTCTACTGCCCTGAAGATACTGTTTGGAGCATGGTAGCCTCCAGCAAGCAGGAGATCACAAGTGCCATGTTCCACTATCGCACAGTGTGGATTTTAAAGCCATGAGTGGGTGTCTGGAAAATTGCTGGTTCCTCTGCTCACGTCCTGTGTCTGCAGGGATGCACAATTACCTCCTGGCTTTCCAGACCTGGATGAACGTGAGCTGCCTCACCTCTCCTGTGCCCCCAGGTGATGGGGAAGGAATAACATGGTGGGAAAGGAGGAGCAGACTGGTTCAGGGATCTGTGAGGATCATGAGGGCTGCACTGGTGCACCAGGATGGGAAGAAGCAGCTTGCAGAACCTCCTCAATGTGCCAGAGCCCACCAGACCCTGTGCAGCCCCTGTGGAGCTGTGACCTTGGGCAAAGAGGAGCTTGTGAGAGCCATGATTAGAACATGGTTTCTCCATTGCTCATCCCACCCCATTTCTTGAGACAAAAATGTTATAATTTACACTAGGGCGACCATTTGGTTTCATAGAATCATGGAATTCCAGAGTGGTTTGGGTTGAAGGGACCTTAAAGCTCATCCAGTTCCACCCCCCTGCCATGGGCAGGGACACCTTCCACTAGAGCAGCTTGTTCCAAGCCCCTGTGTCCAACCTGGCTTCCTTCATCCTCTGACAGGTTGAACACATGAGTTGGCAGATGAATTCCTGAACTTTTTACTGCATTATAGCAATTTGCCATATCCTTATGTCTGGTTTTCCCTGGAAAATCTAGTCCTAGTTATTTACATTTCCTCGTAGGATCTGTATCCACATAGATACCCATAGAACATATTTTTCTGTTTATCTTACTTATTTACTTGGATTTACTGTGAACAAAGTAGTATCTAAATACTGCTGCAAGTGGTGATGGCATGTTGATTCTGGAGCCAGAAAAGTGGAGCTGTGGAATGAGAGATTTCAGAGCTGTTGAATAAAAGGGAGGAAAAGAGAGAAATCATTTTGTCTTTCACTTAATATAAGGCAAGCACAGAGTTAAAAGGGTTTCAGATCAGAGGTCTGATCAGCAAGCTGCAGGTGTGCCCATTGAGTAGGTGTTGATTTGGGAGGGCTGGAGTATAAATAGGAAAGCTCAAGGGTAGGAAGGGTTTTGTCTTCTTTCCTTCGTGTTTCTGGGCTGAAGACAGGATGGTGCTAATGAGGTGCTGGAAGATGAGCTTGAAGAAAGTGAGTTGCAATTGCAGTTTTGATGTCCAGTTTGATGTCCCTGCAGGGTGGAACTGGGGGTGAGTTGTGGTTTATGGAAGCTGTGTCACTGCAAAGCCTTATGGAAGATAACACAAGGTTGGCATGATTGGCTCTTCAAAGGGGATTTCCTTTCTAGTAAGTGTATTGAGTAGCGAAACCGAGTGAAGAGGTGATTTTCTATAAGCCTCTCTTGCCATAAGCTGAACTGATTAAAATCAAAATATAGGTTTTCAAGCTAGCGATGGATTTCTCCTATTATTCAAGACAACAGCTTAAAGCTGTATTTGTGGCAGTCTGCGAATGTAAAAGGGAGGATTTGTAGGGCAAGGTAATAGCTTTTTCTAGCCAAACTGTTATGCTTTCAGCTGTGAGAACAGCTGAAAGAAAATTGCCCTGATTTTTAGTGGAGAACTCTGTAGATATAGATCTGAGGCCGGGCTTTGTGTGCTGCTGCTCTCAGAAACTAAGGGAATTACTTACTTTTCATAAAAGCAATCACAAAGGTGCCAAGACTCCTTCCTCCTTGTGCAGCTCCGGGCGTGCCTTTTGAAGTATGCTGTGAATTTCCTGGCGATGAGAAAGGTATTTACAAAGCATCAACAGCTTGCTCAGGAACGGAAAAGGTAACCCCCCTCCAGGGACAGCTTAATAAATGGCAGCAACCTCTTACTCTGTGCTCCCCTAAGGAGGAGAAGCATCAAATTGCCCGGTCTCAGTGGCTGTGACAGAAGCCTCCCGGCAGGAAATCCTGTTGCGTAAATCTGTTTCCTCGTTGCTTCCCATGCTGTAAATTTGATCAGAAACAATCCATCTCTTGAATGCTGTGGACTGAGGAAGGGAGGTTTTGCTATGGCTTGATTTATTCTGTGCTTGGCTGTTCTCTAAGGGCCCTGAAGCCAAGCTTGTTCTCTCCGAGCTGCTCTAGTGCTCCTTGTGTTCGCTCTGGGAAACTTGTTGAGTGCTGTATTTCTGTGCCTCAGCAATTGAGGCTTCTGTGAACAGAGCCGAAGTGAAAGAGGTGCTGATAAAGGAGGAATGCATTGAGTTGGGACAATGCAACAGGCGGGGAGTTCACATCAGCCCAGATAAAGAAGTTCTTCAGGGGAGTAGAGCAGGTTTTCCTCAGCTTTTGAAGTCGTGCTGCTCTCGGAATTGCTTGCATGTGCCTGGGATGCCCGAAACTCCTTTCTTTGAGAGTGCAGAAGGAAAGATGAGTTGATTCTGTATATGTGACCATAGCCTTCACTGGAAAAGGGGAGACTGAGATGAGCTCTTAGGCAGAAGCTCTTCCCTGTGAGGGTGCTGAGGCGCTGGCACAGGGTGCCCAGAGAAGCTGTGGCTGCCCCATCCCTGGCAGTGTTCAAGGCCAGGTTGGACACAGGGGCTTGGAGCAAGCTGCTCCAGTGGAAGGGGTCCCTGCACTGATCATATTTAACAATACTTTTGGATGCTTTAAATTTAAACACAAGTTACCATGTTGTGAATGCACAGTGAATCCAGCCTTTAGGAATGGCCATGGAATGAGTCATTTCCCTAGATTTCTACAGGGTCTGCTCCAAAAGCTCATCCATAATGTCTCACTGAGAATGGCTGGTGAATTGTAAATGCAGGTCTTCTGTCTGAAGACCACCACAGTTTATCTTTTAAAGCAGCACTATTTCATGGAGCAGTTCCCTAGTAAATCAGTCACCAAGGAAAAAACAAACCCCCCAAGCCCAGAAAGCCTCCAGGAGCTGCACAAATTACATGATTATACTTTTGAAATGCAGTAGAAGTATTCCTGATTGCTTGAGAACATTATGCCCACACCTTAGTATAACCCACTGCTATCTGCCTTGCATCTGCTAGATACTGCTCAAGCCAGTTAATTTTACAGCACAGGATACATGCTGGCATGTATTCCATTCTGGGACACCTATGTAATACACTGATTTCTTCAGACTGCTAAAATCCACGTTCACTGCCATCAGTTTTGGTGCTTATCAAGCCAAATGAGAAATCCTCCCCGTGCAGAACGCAATTTACTCCTTAATAAAACTTAAATGGAAGTCCATATATCACTGAAAATCTTCAATGGGATCATAAGCAAAGCTATATATTACTGGCAGCATTAAAACTTTAATGCACTTTCGCATGTGTTTATAAAGCTTATATATATAATCTTTGTGCTCACAGCAAGGGCCTCGAGAGAGATTTCCTACCCTCCCCTTCAGCCCATGTGAGAGGTATAGCTGATGTTTGCAAAGGCATGGAAAGACTTAAACCTTAGTAGCTGTAATTCATATAATTATCATATTTGATAAATTTACCTGCGACTAAACATGCAGAACTAAACGTTCCATTAAGAATGATGAATATTTATGGTTTCCCACATCCTACGCTTGCGTGCTTTACAAATATTTGCATGTGAAGATGGTGTTTTGTTTCCTAACAAAGAATTAACACCTAAAGGGGGGGCGGGGGATAAACCCCAAATATACAGTAACAGTCATGCAATTTGCAGAGTATAACTTCTAGTGTGAGGAAAGTAGGTAACAGACATCGTAAGTTGCTGTCTTTTCCATGCCCAAATAGAAAGAGTTTATATGGAAACCTAGATTCTCCTCATGTTACACATCACCATATAGTTGGTGGAGGAAGGAAATCTGTTTAAATACAGTGAAACCTACAGACTTTTCAATCAGTATTAGATTAATCTATACAAATTGCTTGGTTCTATAGGCTAGTTCTGTACCTGGGTAATTCTTTTCGATACTTTCATCCATATACTATTTTGGATGGGACAATATGCTTGGGTGATGGTCATTTGGTTACTCATAGGTGTTTAGACTGATTAAACTAGGTAATATTTATGGTCTTAAATTTCTAAGCAGAAATTACTGTTTCTTACCAAAGGAAATACAATAGTGGTTACCTGTTACGTTTTGACCTTCAACTATTAAGGGGGTTTTATGCTTTTAAAGCTGCATTTTACCCTTGTCACTTATAGAGTGTCAGGATGTCAAGATACGGTCAAAAAGCACATGGGATCATTGTATTACAATATGGGAGAAAGCTTTACATAAAATTCCTACGACTACATGGCAAGGGTCTATCACAAATGCAGATCAAAGCTAACAAATGACATTTGGTTGCAGGAATGAATGATCCAGATCACAAGGTAACAACATGCAGCCTGGCTCTTGTTGCCAAGGTCATATACACTGAGCAGTACATTACAGCATGATAGTTGCGCTCAGAATGAGGGACGAGGCATGGAATAGCAGTGAAAAATGTGAAACAGAAGCTCTTGGGTCTTATTAGCATGTGCAGCTATAGGGCAGAGGCAAGATCAAGGTGCTGAGCAATTCCTGGCATGCCTAACTTCCACATGAAGCCTAAAAGGTTTTTATTTGCATGCCACAACTCTGTCGTCAACCTGCAACCGTTGCCTAATGGCAAAATACCCGAGGCAAATGATGGTTGACTGAGAAATGCCAAGTTTAAATACGTATGTGCTGCAAAGCGGTAGGAAAGCTCTAGAATTGGGGAAGTTGCTCCTCCTTATATACATGCAAAACAGCAACTGATTAAATAGAGGGGGGGAAATAAACCACACAAAAAAAGCAATCCATAATAATGACAGTCCCTTGCAGAATAAACTTGTGCCTGTGGTACCTAATCTGTGGCTTGCAGATATCTGAGAATGTGTAGATTACTTCTAAGGGATTTATGTATCAGTATTTAGCTAAGAAAAACAAAGGTATTTTCTCCTGTAGAGGAAGTCCTTCACAAAGGACTCTACACCTCCATTAGAGACTAGAAAATAAGAGAAGGTTTGAAAGCACTGCACAAAAGCAGAGGTTTCCAAGCTTCTATTCTTGTACAGTACAATAAGAGTAGTGTGATTACACAGGCAAAGCCATTTAGCTGCATGATAAGCAGTGCACTTGCAACTCCTTGCTTTACACTGGTGACAGTAAAACCACAGCAGAGCAATAGGTTACCACTGAGAGCGTGGCAATGCTTTTACACTAAACACAGAGCATTGGTTTCCATATTTTGAACAGAAAGAAGGTTTACCATCAACAGGGACAATATTTAAACTTGTTTTGGAGGTTTTTAAGATTTTGGGAGGGGTTAAGCAGGAACAAGATCAGATTTGATGCAATATTCTCATTAAAATGTGATTGTAATTTCTTGAACTGCTTTTTGTTCTCCTCTTTTATCTTTAGTTCTTTCTAGTTTAGTTCTTTCTCAGTATAAAACTTGCATTTCAGCTGGTACACCTTAAACACAGCCTCAGAAAATAGTTTCAATGGAAAGGTACTTCTAAGTTTGCCCTGTGAAATTAAGAGGTAGGAAAGTAATACAGCGTAATTCCAGCTTGGGGAAAAGGACTTTATTTCTTCTGTTGTCAATTAAAGCAACCTGGGGTATAAGAATAACTTCTGGTTGTTTTTTGAGTGCCTTTTGTTCATTATCAGACTCCACGTAGCCTGTGAATTGTTTATCTCGTATCCCACTGTAACCCAGACAGAGATTATGTGCATCTGTTCTTTGCTTTTTGAAGTGTGGAAATATCCCCTGTGTGCATCAAGTCTGTGCCTGCTCTTCATTTCTCTTCTACTTTCAAACTTCCAGGATTTACCATTAAAAAGCAGCTGTGATTTCATTTTCTTTGCCTTAAGGGGAAAAAAGGGAAAACATAGCTGGTAAGTCAAGTGAGGTGCATATTCATCTTGGTAGTATTAAGAATCCCAGCTTAATGATAACAGTAGAGTAAGTTACTTTGGTGGCACTATATTAAGTTTCAAACTGTCCATGAAAATTGGGTTGGAGTTGCCTACTCCCTTAAGAAGTTAGCAAAGGAAAGATGTAAAGGGTGTACAGGGAGCAGGAGATCTCAAGCTAAAGGCTTCTGCTTGATAGGAACATCCTACAAGCAGTAGATAGACCCATGTGTTTTAGTTTAATTTGAAATATCCTTTGGCTTGACTGAAAGGTGTTCCTCAAGGTCTTGAATTCCCACATAATACAATGAGAAGTCAGAGAATCCTCTGCATGCTTCTCAACAAACAGTTAAGCAGTCTCAGAATGACAACTGTTAAACTGCCCCAATCTGCCCAGTCACACTGGAAATGCAGTTCTCCTGAAGGGCTGCTCTGCATGTCAGGATTACATCAAGATGCTTCCCTGGTTAACAGAAACATTGCCACTGGATTAGCAGACCATAAAATCATGTCAGTACCAGCAGTTGCCTTCTCTTGACAAGGCAACCAATGTTTTTACTTGTGTTATGTAGGTCAGATCTGCTCAAGAGCAATAACTTTCTGCTTGACCGCCTCACTGTGTGTCACCCAGGTAGTCCTCCAGGAACACCATGGGATGAGCAAATGTATGTGAAGGACAGCATCATCTGCCATCTGTATGCATTATTTGAGTCCTATTGCAGGTTTTACAAATACCTTTTCTATTCTTCTTAAAAACAAAGATTTTGAGCTTTTCCTTAATATTAATGCAAATCTACTAATAGGTTTTTACCAGTTAAAGCTGATTTGAAACAGGCTTAAGCTTTCCTGCTCTGATCCAAAGCAGGCCTTTGAAACTGTCAGGATGAAATCAGTGCTTGTGTAGTGAAGAGAAACCCTGGATGTATTTGAGTTGATGCCATTTGAAGGCACTGTCAGGGCAAGCAGCCTAATAGATAGAATTCCAGAGTAAAGGATTAAAGAACATGGCTCACTTGGAGCAGTTTGAATGGGAATGAGGACATATAAGAACTAATACTTTAATTTACTAGAAGCATAGTAGGTCAGATCTAGGACAACTTGTCAGCATTGGTGCAGATGGTGTTATGCTCCACATGAGGCAATATTCCAAGGTTTTTCCTTAAGGAGATGGTATTCACTGAAAAATGTCACTGGTCAAAGAAATTCTTATTTCTTCGCTCAGAGGCATCCAGCTTTCTACAAAAACCTGTATTCCCATTCCTCAAATCATAGAATCCCAGGCTGGTTTGGACTGGAAGGGCCCTTAAAGCTCATCCAGTTCTCCACAGGTAGGGGCACCTTTCACCAGAGCAGCTTGTTCCAAGCCCCTGTGTCCAACCTGGCCTTGAACACTGCCAGGGATGGGGCAGCCACAGCTTCTCTGGGCACCCTGTGCCAGTGCCTCAGCACCCTCACAGGGAAGAGCTCCTGCCTAAGAGCTCAGCTCGGTCTCCCCTCTGTCAAAACTATCAGAGCATCCTTTCAGATGGCAGTATCAGAAAGCAGTTGGCTGTTGGCTGTGCTGTGGATGAAAGGAATCTGGTTACCTGCTAGGGTGCCTTTAGCAACTTCACAGAGCATCTTCCTGAAACAGCAGCTGTTGCACAGAACAAATCTCTCCAAAGAAAAGCATCACCTCTGTAACTGTGCCCTGTGCTTCCTGCTTTGTTTCAGAGCTGCTCTGTAACATGCAAAGTGAGAGTGCTTTTGCTTTGTCTCTAAGGGGAAATCCTGGTAACTGCCTCAACCAATTGCTAAAAGCCACAAGTCAGGAAGTTACAATGCCAGAACGCTTTAGTGGCCTCTGTGTGCAGAAAGAGGTGAGTCAGGAGCCTGAGTACAGAAACCTAATATAACCACAGCAAAAGCAAGGCTTGACTTACACTTGCAGGATGAAGAACCTCCTCAACACAGCAGAAGCAGTGTGGTTTCTTCCCAGCATTACCATCTCCATTTGCACAGACATACTGGAAATACCCTTCAGAGAAAACAGATAATGTGATCTAAGAGTATTTTTGCTCCTGTCTCACAGCTTGACAATAGAGTTGATAGATGAGATCTTTCTGTCAAGTAACCTACAATAAAAGCTGTTTATTTTGAGGCAATTTGTAATTCCCAGCCTCCTAAAGGAATGTTAATTTTGACACCTTTCCTGCCAAGCACTCCAAACAACGTGCAGCAGTTAAAACCACTGCAGAGTTACATCTGCCAGCATCACTCTGAAGAGATGTCTGGACATGTTGTTGTGTGAGAAAAGCCTTAAACAGAGCTGGATGGAAAACTTCAGTGCAGTAAGAAGTATTTTGAAAGCACTATTGAGGTAGAGTAGACACATTTTGAAAAGGATTAATAAATCCCATAATATATAAATAAAACCTAATAGATTGATAAAACCTAACCTATATCGATTAATAAACCCTGTGATATACATATTATTAACCTATCTATATAGCTGTGGTTAATCATGATAGTAGCTTGCACTTTTGCTTCCAATGCAACTTTTCATATCCCGTTTTCCCCCACCCTCAGATTGGAAAGGTCACTGCAAAAAGTTGCTTGGACCATATGTCCTGTTGATTTATTCTTTTGTTCTGGTTTGAATATGTGCTTGGGAGCGGCAACCTAGTTTTGAGGGACTGCGGTTTTTGTGCTGCAGTGGCAATAGCTGTGGGACCAGAAAGACAGATATTTAGCATCATAATTTGTTTTGCCAGCATCTACAACTCTTTTCCAGCCATTTTATGCCATAGAAGTACTGTCCTCTGAATTATGGGGTAAAACAACCAACAAAGCCCCTATCTATGCTTGTCCATGTGCAGAACTGTTTTCTGCCTTGTAAATTAAGACATTTGGCTCTAAATTCAAGCCTCACAGTTTCTACCTTTCCTTCCTCCATCTATACACTTGAAAGCAGCACATCTAGTCCTGCACAGGCATGCTGCAGAGAAAGATAAGAGCTTTACAGCATGATTATGGAGAAATGTAATAACTTTGGGTGTCAACGACTAAACTATTCATAGGATTGAAATCACAGCCTCTTGCATGCATCGAATCTGGGAGGCAAGAAGATTCCCAGCCTGTCACACTCTGCATTGAGCCAAGTGTCCTATTTAGTGGAATGCTGGTAGCAGGAAGGGCTCACACAAACTTACCAAGCTGCAGAACAAGATCCCCAATACACAGCTATGAAAAGAAGGGGGGAGAAGTGTTCTTCCTGGCTATGAAGTAAGCTACCGAACAGAAGGCTCAGTCTTTGGTAAGGATGAATTTGATGTGGGGAAGTATTGCTTTATAGTCAAAACACCTCGTTATAGTATAACTCCATGTGGTTTTACATGCAGTCAATACCCAGATCCAGAGGTATTTATGAACTGATTTAACTGTTCTGCTAATGTGCAGATGATGCATCTCTAAGTTCAGCGTAACCACAAATGAAACCACTGATGACAATTCACTTGCAGTTTCAGCACTTTATAGTAACTCTATGTGTTCATCAGCAGCTGCACTCGGTGTATTTCTCTCGTGAGGCCTCACCTGGAGCATTGTGTGCAGTTCTGGTATCCTCAGCATAAAAAGGACATGGAACTCTTGGAGCGAGGCCACGAGGATGATCAAGGGCCTGGAGCACCTCCCATATGAAGACAGGCTGAGGAAGTTGGGGCTGTTCAGCCTGGAGAAGAGAAGGCTGTGTGGAGACCTCATAGCAGCCTTGCAGTATCTGAAGGGGGCCTATAGGGATGCTGGGGAGGGACTCTTCATTAGGGACTGTAGTGATGGGACAAGGGGTAATGGGTTCAAACTGAAACAGGGGAAGTTTAGATTGGATCTAAGGAGGAAATTCTTTCCTGTGAGGGTGCTGAGGCACTGGAATGGGTTGCCCAGGGAGGTTGTGAATGCTCCATCCCTGGCAGTGTTCAAGGCCAGGTTGGACAAAGCCTTGGGGTGAGATGGTTTAGTGTGAGGTGTCCCTGCCCATGGCAGAGGGGTTGGAACTGGGTGATCTTAAGGTGCTTTCCAACCCAAACCATTCTGTGAGTCTATCGCTGGGTGCTGCACCCAGGGAGCAGAAAGCAGCACATTGAACCATCCACTTTCAGCTCTTCAGCAAAACGAACTGAATCATTCCACACTTTGGGAGCAGCTCTAGGACTGGTGCCTTCCAACTCCTCCTGGTTTCTTCAGTCTTTCTTTGGGATCCTAGGTTCTGCTTGGAAGCATTGCGCCTACTTTGAAAGGGTTAAATCGCACTTGCTCTGAGGTATCCAGATTAGGAATTCTTGGAAAGCTGCATTTAGTTTTTATCTGTAGAGTTATAAATATTCAGCAAAGCTGAATTTGGGGTTTCTTGGTCAATATTTTTATCCTTATTACACTCAGTTTTTCTTGGAGAAAATATGCTCCAGGAGAGAGCAATTGTCAAAGAATTTATTCACTCCCACCTAAAAAGCATTTAATAGGATCGATATCTTCACCCAAATGATGCTGGGCATTGTCTATAATCTTGGTATTTTACTGTATTTTAATGGAACAAATCCCAGTTCTCCTTTTCAAGAGCTAGGAAACTTCTGTGGTGTGAAGGTGACTTGTTTTTACCATGCCTCCTGTTTCAGTCTTGGCTTTGCCACAAGATCCTGCCCTTTACTGCGTTTCAGTTGCTCATTGGGGTGAGATGCGATGGAGGCTGCCGTCAGGCGGTACCGAGGGACTTGTGTAATGTGCAAAGGCTTGGAAGGAGTCCACACGTCCTGTAGCCCCGTGTCCCCTATCCTGACACTTCTTTAATGAAGTGTTTAATTCTTTAATGAAGTATTTAATCCTTTGATCGCAATATCGCCGCTTGTCGAGAGAGGGATGGACAGGCCCTCCCTGCGCGTCCGCGTTGCCAAGCAACGCCTAAAATGGCGGCCGTCGCGCTAGGCACGCTGGGAGTCGTAGTGCAGAATCCGCCAATCCCCGCACCCGCTGGAGGACGCAGGACTCCCCTTCCCAGCATCCCTCGCGCGCAGGCTGGCGGCGCTCGTCGGGGCAGGGCTCAGGGAGGGCACTCACCTGCTCGGAGGGGGGCGCAGGTAGGGCGTGGCGCTGGGGCTGCTGGGACTTGTAGTTCCGAGCCGCCGGTCCATCCAGCGAACACGGGCTGTGGTCCGGCAGGAGCGAACTACAACTCCCAGGTCACCGTGGGAAGCAGCGGGCAGGGCACCGCCTGAGGGCGGGGGGTACGAACGGGAGCCTGCCGCCGGTGCTGCCGGAGGTTGTTTCCTCAGGTGAGGGAGCGGCGGGGCCGGGCGGACGGGGACTCTCTGGTGGCGGCAGCGGTCGCGGTTCGGCGGCGGGGAAGGAGGGCTGCGAGCCCCCGGGTGTTGTCCGGTCCCCGGGCGTTGCCCCATTGTTCGGGGGGCGGGGGCGGCGGTGCGGGGAGGGTGTTGGGGCCGGCCCCCGAGCGGCGTCCCAAGGGGCGGGTGAAGGGTATGGGCCCAGCGGAGCAGGCGGAGGGAGAGCCCCCGAGCCCCTCTGCGGGCCGGGCGGGCTGAGGGAGCGGCGGTGGGGGTTTGCTGTGAGGGGTGAGGCTGGCGAAGAGTCGCCCCTCGGTCCGCCGTCTTGCCCCGCTGTACGAAGGGCGCTTGTTCGTGATGGGATTCACCTTGAGGGGCGGCGTTCTCGAGGTGGCGAACCCTCTCTGTATCATAGAACCCCAGACTGGTTTGGGTTGGAAGGGACCCTAAAGCTCACCCAGTTCCAACCCCTGCCATGGGCAGGGACCCCTTCCACTGGAGCAGCTTGCTCCAAGCCCCTGTGTCCAACCTGGCCTTCAACACTGCCAGGGATGGGGCAGCCACAGCTTCTCTGGGCACCCTGTGCCAGCGCCTCAGCACCCTCACAGGGAAGAGCTTCTGCCTAAGAGCTCATCTCAGTCTCCCCTCGGGCAGGTTGAAGCCATTGCCCTTGACCTGTCCCTATATCCTATGTCCAAAGCCCCTCTCCAGGTTTCCTGTAGCCCCTTTAGGCACTGGAGCTGCTCTAAGGACTCCCCTTCAGGAGCCTTCTCATCTCCAGGCTGAACCAGCCCAGCTCTCTCAGCCTGACTCCACAGGAGATAATAAAACTTTATAATAAATAATAAAACTTTTTAAATAAAACTTTTGGTCCAATAAAACATTAGATACTTTTTTCCTAATAAACTAACTCAGTTTGCCAGTTTTTTGTCAATCGGAGGGTTTTTAGGGTTGTGAGGTTTTGGCTTTTTATTTTTCTGGATACACGAGCAAATATGTACTTCTATAACACAGAGTTTTATTGCACTATTCAGGCCATGCATCTCTTCAGCTTCCAAGGCATCTTTCCCTGTAGCGTATAGTTATGCTATTGGCAACCAGATTGCACTTGTATTCAGTTCTGCTCTCGGTTTTTAGAGGCTGCCACTACTGTTGTAACAGCAGAATGCCTTACTGCCAGATTTATTGTTGACAGAACAACAAGGAATTTGTTGTTGGTGTTAATTGGTGTTTGCTCTAAGCATATAACTGCTTTTGAAGCAAAGCCCCAGCTTAAAGTAGATATCTTCATTGTCTGAAACAGAAGGTGCGTGTGGTTTTAATTGCTGGTTGCTGGCCTGTTACCCAGTTGTTTTGATGTAAGGGGAGGGATAGTCTTTCTTTGCATGGGTGCATGCTAAGAAAGCTGGAAAAACAAGTCCTTCTTCAGCTCTAATTTATAAAAGATTGTTCTAAGCACAACCTTATCTGTTCTTCTTCCTTGCAGGTTTATTGTGAAACACTTGCAGCGTCAATGAGAAATTAGCAGCAAACCGCATACCGCAAGTGTTGGGTGTTATCCGGGGAAGATGCAGTGTTCTGGTGCATGCCTCTGAAGGAGCTGGTGAGTGAGAGTTCAGGCCTTTACAAGTCTGTTGCTTGTGAGGCTGCATTTTGACTTTCCTGGTGTTGCTGTTTCATCGTGACTAATTCAAGGTCACATCAGAATTAAGGAGCCTTTGGCAGTGGAATGAGTGTGATAGAGTTTCATTCTTTGGTCTGTTGAGTGAATTATAAAACCACCTGAAATTTAGGTAGTGTTTCCTTTTCCACCTACCTGAAAAAATTACTTTACTCAAGCAGTCCTCCAGCAGCACTTTAAGCAAGAAAGACACTGATGATACAACAGGAATAATAGACACACAGCTCTAGTATGGAAAATGTAGGTAGAAAGATGAATTAAAGATCACTTGCTTCCAGGAGTGGGAGGAAAATGCCTTCTAGCGCTTAGCGTTCATGAATTGAGTTCCTTTTAAAAGCAATGAGAGGAAGAATTCCCTTAGTGAATCTTGATCTGTTTAGCTTGTGTGTGGTGGCACTTGAGCTCCAAGTTGACAGTGATTTGAAATTTGTTTCAAATGTGGAACTCTGGTGTGAAATACTCGTTTTAATTACAAAGTCAGTGTTCCCAAAACTGTGTTGGCATCTCGAGCATAAATGCTTTCTAATCTGGGCTCCCGTTTGTGCATGCCTTTATCTTTTTTTTGCCAGAATCCAAAGAGAAAATGCTGCCAAACATGAAACATATTCTAGGGGTCATACATTGTTCTGCCGTGGGTGTGCAAAACAATTTGTGTGGGTTTTGCTGTGTCTGATCCTGATCACATTCACATAGTTAATGTAAAAACTAAAGCTTCAGCTACCTCATTCAGAGGCATACTTAGTATTGGTGTATACTGAATGTCTTGGAGGCTTTAGGGCTTTTTCCTTTCTGAAGTTAAAATTACGGCCTAAAATATCATCGGTAGAACATCTATGATTGACTTGGGGCTGAAAAGCAGTAAAATGGGTTGTGTTAATTCCATGGGTTTAGGGAGGCTCATTAACAGTACAAATCCCTACTTAAGGTTGCTGTCTTGGAAGTTCTGCACTTGATTTAGGCTCTGACTTACAACTTACAAGCTCTTTTCAACCTTGCTGAGGTGTGGCACAACCAGACTTTAGGAACACTATGTATGTTTTCCAGATGGTTACATATAAAAACAATATGGATGCCTAAGTTTGTCTGATATCTTTCATGGGTATTAGCCTAAAAAAAGAGCTTGAATTTCTGTCTCATACAGGCCAGTGCTATTTATATATTATTACATATTAATATTATATATTATGTTAATAGGCTTCTAATTTTTACTGGCAGAGAGCAAATCCAGCAGGATGTGAAGAAGTGGCTTTGGGACCTGGAGTAAAATGTAAATTGAGGAAATATGACATACATCTCCTATGTTTGGAAGCTTTAAAGCAGTTTGTTCATCTCTGCTTTCATTTTCCTGTGATTAAAATTGGTTCAAATAGAAAAGCAACCAAACAACCACATACGCATATATATATGTGTGTGTTTATATACATAAGCTTATATATAGAGAGAGATATTTATACATGTAAGCTTAGATACTGTCTCTCTCTCACTGAAATAAAAAATATTGGCTGATGAATCGAGGGCAGATAGATCTTGTGTCCTATTTCTACTTGGAACAGCTGCAGGGCACATGTTCTAGTTTGTTAGAATCACTAGTGGCTGTGAACAAGTATCTGCCCATAAATGCAGCAGTACTGTTGATTAGTATCTTGATTTATTTCAGGGATGGAAATAAAACCATTATTGAGCTTTTGCTATACAGCTATTTGCATTCACAAAGAGGAGGTTCAGGCACTTAGAAGGGGTTAGTTTTACAAATGTTTTCTTGTTTAGTATGAGTTGTTCCTGCAAATAAGTCTTTTTCTACATAACAAGAATATACTTGTTTAAACAAATCCCTTTTTCTTCTGCCTTTTCTGAGTATTTACAGCTATTATAATAATCAGGTATTGACAAAAATCCCTGCCTAGCATCCAAAACAATGAAGAATGTATCAGCAAATGTCTTTACCAACTCTGTTTTCACCAGAGGAACTCTTTCTCAGCCAAGCAGCAGTATCTCATTTCTGAAGATAGATTGTAGAAAACTGATAGGTAATAAGGCAAACTCTGTGTATTTGTTTAAAATACATCCATTTAACATTAGACTCCCCTGGACTGCCTTGAAGAATCTTACAGTCGTGCTATTCAACTTGTACTTCACAAGAAAAGCATGAAAAGAAAACCCCTGTTTTTAAGAGGTTAAATGTGTAAATTAATTTATACCCAATGTAATCTAAACCAGAATTATTCATAGCATTTATATAAGTACACTTAGACACAAGTGGAAAGCTCTCTGGCGAACTAGATAAGTGCAATGCCTGCTTCAGCAATCATTTACTGAGTTGTAAGTAGTTTCTGTTGTGTTCAAATGTGCTCAAGAAGAAATGGTTACCATCAAAGCTCTCAGCTGGGTGTCCTCTGCTTTTGGGTGTAGGAGCTGCATTCTAGAAAGGTCCTCTCCTTTTATCTTCTGAGATGATTTCACTCTTCTGTTAAAGGAGGTGTTTGCTTTTGAGGTATCTTGTCACCTCAGGTACTGTTGAAAAATTACATCAAAGCTTTTTAGTCAGCAATGTGTAAGCTTAGCTGTAGATTACAAATGTATCTTTCCATATGTATAAGGTTCCCAAAGCTAAACATTCCCTGCTGGTTTTGGCAGTGCCATCACTTTCCAGCAGTTGTATAAACTGCCATTACCCATCTTAATTTTCACCCAGGATGTGGTGGTAGTGCCATTCCTGAAGCTGTCTAGTTCTTAATATCTCACTCTGGTCAATCTGTGTGTACAAAGGCTCCTTGCTACTTACACTCCTTGGTTCCTATAATCTACCTTTCCAACAGCATGGCTGATCAGGTGCTGTCTGAACCTTCATCAGGTAACACTGCACACAGTGCACTTACATTGATTGCCTGCTTTTCATTTTACTATAGGTGTCATTAGGGTATGTAAATGTGAACTGATGAAATCATGGTTGCTGACAGACTCAACATCCATTGTTACGTCTAGATCAGAAGGTGTCACAACAGTGCAAACCTTCCCTCCCCTGCTCCAATCCTCACTGTCAAAATTAGTTGTAGCACTAAGGCTGGAGTTTGGCTTCCAGGATCTCAGTCGATATTAGAGCTTTCAGCTGATGGTGGACGATGATATGAAGTTTTCCCATCAAGCTTGTTTTGAAGGTGGGGCAACAGGCTATGACTTAAAAAAATGAAAGGAAATTAATCATAGGAAATGCTCAATGATTGTCTTCCTCAGAAAAGCAAGTTGCCAAGGGTCATGGTACGTCTTTTGCCGTCATTTAAAACCCCTCCACTGGATTCTTAGCTACCAAAAATAGTCACAAATCTCAGTTTGTGAAATGAGTCACTAAAGGAGTTTTCCCCTCCTTTCTTTCAGATGCTTTCCTCTTGTTAAGCTCTGGTTAGAGAGTCTTGTCTATCCCTATGTTTTATCTATCATATGAAAGACTATGTTTCCCTAAAGCTACCAGGCTGCAGGTACAGTAGTTCTGAGAACTGGATGTGGCTTCCAGCATTACATTGACTAGAGAATAGGCAGATATTATAATACTGACATAGGGAGTGTCTGAACAATATTGCTTTTTAGTTTATCCAAACAATTTAATTAAAGATGTGGACTTCCTTTAGGTGATGTGTGGAGTTACACAGCGAAAGTGGAAGGGGAAAAGAGCAAGGCTGGCTGTGATGTTCTGTTCCACATTGAGGAGGGCTGTTCTTGGGCTCTTGAGAAATCCTCCTTATTAACAGACTTCATTAATGCTTCATGACTGTGCTGTCATGGACAAAAATGATTGCAGTACTGCCTTTCCAAAGTGGTGGGTGCTCTCTGTCCTGCTCCAAATCCATCACAGTTGACTGCTGCAGAGAGGAGCCTGTAGCTGTGGGGAGGCTTATCAGCAGCGGTGCCAGGCGGTAACCGTTCTGTTGCAATCACATTGATTTTTAGAGCCTGGGTGTGGAGTAGTCTCTGCATGGCCCAGTTTGGAGCAGACTGATAAGGCTCCTTGTTCCTTAGCAACCACAGTCTGCATAGCCAGAAGCCTGCCCCTCTGCAGCTGGAGGGAAAACTCTGAATGCTTCAAATTTGTATCTTGAACCTAAGGTAAGTCATTCCCCCACGCCCCCTCCAGCAGATTTAGCTTAAAGGCCTCTGCATTCAAATAAATGTGTTAGCAAAAGTTCCTTAACAAAAGGCAAGCATAACTTCTCTGTCATTAATAAAACATTCTGATTTCTTTCCCTTTTCTTATTTAGATCTGTATCTTTCCTGGGCATGGAGGTGCCATATGTGCTTCTCTTAACTAGACTTGTAGCCGAAGTTGCCAGCAAATCTACTGAAAGTTTGGTAGGTACTTCATGGTTTTTTGCTGTGCTATAAAGCAGATTATTTTCCTCTGACATTGCAGCTTATAGAAGGCTTTCTAATTTAACAGAAATGATCTATACTGCTAGCAGTCATTAACTGCAACTTTGGCAATGGGTCAATTTGCTGTGATGGCTGATTGCCTATTACAGCATTGAGTTTTTCCTCATCATGTGCTTGTGTAGGCAAGCAGGGATGCAACTGACAACACCTCACACTGTGTGGAAAAAAGCATGATCCAAAAAATCCCACTTTTCAAGCTGCTTGGCAGTTTAACTACAAACAGCCCCAAACCTGGATTACCCAAAAGTTAACTTTTTTAATGGCTGAAAAGCTCTGAAGCAAACACTGCTTCAAGTCACAGAGTATAAAGTTCTCCTTGCAGGAGAGTTTGAACAACAAAACCCCGTAAGAAACTGGTCTTAAGCACGTTATCTATAGATCTTTTGGCTCTTTACTGTAGCCTCCTAATTTCAGTTTTGACAGTCCCAGACATTTCCCCTGCTAGCTTTGATCTTTGTCACTCCTGGATTCGATGGCTTTTGCTGATAAGCAGGGTAGCACCGGCTGTTACCTGTTAGGTATATTTAAGTTACTTCTATGGGTAAATATAGATAAGGTCTTGTTACTTTCCACCAAGAATACTTCACCCTTTTAAAGACTGATTTGACTTGCTGTATTCTTTAGGGGAATGCACCTGCACAACTTTAAAAGGCTTTGGGGTTTTGTGTTTTATTTTGCTTGTAGAGATTCAGAGAGTGGCTGTGCCCAAGTCTACCCAGGATGGTTCTAATATCTATCATGGAGTTTCTTACAACTGTTTACCTCTAAGCTTATATCACAGCTTGTTGTAATTTGTAAATAGCTTTGAAACTGGCTTTTATAAAAATAAGCTACGTGCCTTCAGGATACATGAAGTTATTCTTTGCTATTAAATGTGGAAGGAAGAAGCTTTTATAGTTCTGCTGGATTGCTTTGCTGAATGTAGAGGTTATTGTCACTTGCAACATGGGAAATTTAGTGAAAACTAGGGTTTTCCACTGATTTTTGCAATATTATTTCTGAGCAAATCTCTCAGGATATTTGTGTGGTGCTGAACTGTGTTTCACTGAAGATTTAGCAAGTAAAGCAGTTCTTGGAGGCTTTGTCCAGTGTCAATGGCAGAGTGTGCATTTGTTCTCAAAGTGTTTGGGTAGCAGCAGCCAGGTCAAAATCAGGTTGATGGTATACCTAGCTTGTTCTCTCTTACTGCAGCAAGAGAGTTACAGCAAGTTTTACCTGCAGTTACAGCTTATTTCTCTGTAGACTGGTGTTGTTGAAGCATTTTAGTCGACTGAAGAACTGTGTGAAATGTAATTTCCTTCATTAGGTTTCAGAAACGGAATGCTGTGTGGATATGTTGGATTCCAACAGTTCCTGTCCAGTATCCAACCAGTGCAGTCCAGGTATGGTGTGGCATTGCTTAATAAAATTCCACATGGGTTTTGACATTTAACACCAAAATGCAGCACCTGGTTAACCAGGGAGTGAAAACAAAAATCATTAGTGCATGTACCTATTGAATTCTTGCTTCCTTTGTATACACAAGGTGAAGCCCTTTATGACTCACAAATGTTGTCCTTGCATGTAAGGAGAATAGACAACTATTAATAAGGTTATTCTCTATCTTTTTTTATTTAGTGTGCAGTTGGATTGTGGTAAGAGCTATTGCAAATGCTTAAAAGCCCTAAAAGCTCCTATAATGAGCATAAAAGCAGAAAATGCTGTAATGCCTATTGAAGGGAGCATTAAGAATTATTCCAATATTGCTTTGTTAGCACAGAATGCCTCACTCCTCCTTGAGCCTTACATGTAGAGATGTTTTTCTTCTAAATGAAGTGGAAAACTTCTTTTGACACTCTCCAGCAGTAGCAGAAGGGTGGGCTCTTTTTTTAATGCCATTTTCTTTTAAATGACAGAGTAAAAGTGAGTGAAGAATTAGTGGCTTTAAAATTGAGGTCCACTTCTGGGTTCAGTCATTTCCTTGTGGTGGTTGTTAAAGCATTTTAAGCCTATGTTCACTGGTTTGTTAGCTTCTCTACCTGTTGCTTCATTTAAGGCATTCATTTCTGCTTCTAAATTATCTTAGATATGGTGTAGTCAACTGTCTCCAGGTTATGGGATTGTGTTCTCTTGAATCTTATTGTAAACTGATAATCTACCAATACGTTTGGTGTCAGCTGAGTGCTTTGATCCTTCCTTCCTATGACTATAGAAAGTCTTTCCTTTACATTGGATCTGTTCGTGTTTAGATTAAATATCAGACATGATTTATTACTGTGAGCATCAAATGTGCTGCTTCTCTCTAAGGAAAACGTAGCAGCAGAGCTGTTTTCAAATCAGCACCTTACTAATGGTTTGCTTTATGGAATAATTGATACCAGTTTGGCTCAAGGCTCTATAGAACTGGATTTTAGCCAGCACAGGAAGTTTTTCTCCCTTTAAATGAAGACTGTAATATGATCTAGTAGGAATATCCTTCTAATCTTCATGTCTCAAGTCTAAACCTCAAGTGAAACCACCACAGCTTTATTGTATTAGATGAAGTTGTTATTGAAGATGTGCCTAACTTTTTTACTTTGTCTTAACAAAGACAGAGCAATATGTGCATTTAAACATAAATTGAGAGATCTGAACATTGAAGACATAGGCCAAGATGAAAGTTTAATCAGGTTCCAGCCTGCATGAGAGGGTGACTGATAGAAACCACTCGCCATCTGTCACGGAATAGTTTGAACGGGTTTGGCTTCTCCTTAAAGTGAAACAAATAGTATAATACTTGAGAGGACTGAGGCATGGGGAAAAGACTGCATTGTGGCAGTATTTGTGGTTATAGCTTCAAGTGATTGACAACAGGTCCCTCAGCATCTTTCTTCCTCCAACAACACTGATTCTTAGCGTCTTTGTCCCTGCCTACTTCCATTTTCGATACAATATATTAAAATGGCATTAAATTTTGTTTTGACAGTGGATGACCTCTGAAAATGTAAAATTCTGCTGCTTTTTTTTACTGTTGAGGGTAGTTACAGGTTGTGAGACACTTCTTCAAACTAAAACATGTGAGGCAGTGAATGGAGCTATGTTGAAATTGCCCTCTGGGAGTTGTTTGCTTGTAACTCTTCCTCCTTTTAGGCCCTTGAAAGAGTCTACCTGTCATGGAACAAACACTTTGGAATGAAACCTTTTAACTTGTAGAACATGATAGGAAGCAGGAGATGTTTGTAACTGGTCGACAGACAGAAGGAGTTTGTTGCCTCTACCTCTTTCTGAAGACTAGGAAAGATCTCGAGGATGGCTTTTGTTGTTTCACACCTCTGTACATCTTATTCTTATGCAGGTTGTTACAGACAATGGAATGAGGATGGTAGTAGCAGCTGCATTAAATGCAAAAATGAAACCCTTCCTGTTTCATCTGTTTACAATCTGACTGAATGCAGAAATAGTGAGTCATTTACCATCCCTTTCTTTTGAAGGGGGGGATTTTGGTACTGCGATCTCTCCTTGCATGTGCGGTCCTGCAAAGAGTGTTCAAGAAGGCATCAAATGATTCAGATTAACTTTTTCCCTTCTCCCTTGTAACACTTCAACCTTTCCCAAAGTCCTGATTTATCTGTGAGCTTTCGAACACGTAACAAAACCTATGGAAACTTTGAAATTTGATTTGCAGGAACTGTGCAGAATGGAAACAGTCCAAGAGTTTAGAAGGGGGAAAACAAATCCAACTCTTGCTATGTATTAAAAGTACCTAATCTGTGAAGCCAAATGCAACATTAAAAAGTAAAAACATCAAAATGATTCAACTTGCAGGGTATGACCTGTGCCAGACATAAAGTGAACATGAATTTTGTGGCTGCTTTAATCTCTGCTGTAAGAAAAAGGCAGTTGCTGTTGGAGACTTTTCCAGAGCACAAACCAGCTCAGATTGTACTAGAGCTGTTTGAAAAATCTCTGTTAAGAAAGTTGGATTCATTTTGTATGTGTTCTTTGAGGTGAGAACCATTCACTTCCTTGTAAATGTTTCTGATGGAAGAGATAAGAAACTTCATCTAAGTTTCTAAGTGGGAAATGCGCAAGTGAATTCTTTTCTTTTTGGATATTTTATGATGTTTGTTTGCTTCTTTCTTTTGAAATTCTCAACAATACTGTAAAGTATGTTTTTTTTTTTTCATGGGAGAAATCAGGATTCTTACACAATATCAAATAATTACTCAGAAATATAATAGCCTTTTATTGAGATTTCCAACAAACCTGTAGCGTTTGTCAGATTTTACTGAAAGAAAACTTCTCTTTGATTCCAGTTGGGATCAGAGGAATGAATTTCCAAATGAATATAAGCACCGTGACTCCTTTCATCCAGAACATAGGTGAGTAAATGCAAACAGCTACTGAGAGCAGGCTTTGGGATTATTCACTGCATACCAGCCCCTTCATGACATTGCATTTGAAACAAGTTGTAAAATGGTTTTTTTTTCTATAGCATAGGCTTCATTCTAAATGTAAAAGCCATTTTTCCTGTTTCTGGCTTGTTCTGAACAGAATCTTTTGTAAGTCTTAGAGCTGAATTTTGAGGTAACTGTATATTACTGAATGGTTCTTTCATCTTGTCCCAGTGTTCTTGTGGGGTTTCATAAATCACTTTGAGTTTTGAACCTTATGCTGCAAGAGCTTTGGTTTGGGGGGTGAGGCAATATGTTACCCAAGTGTTACATCTTGGTTAGCCTTCCTATAGGCTGATTTTATCACTGCTGACCACTCATTTCTGTTAATTCATCTCCTAAAAATGCTTGTTTGACACTGGTAAGAATAATACAAACTGAGACTATTTAGGTAGCAGCATTGCAAGAGATAAGATGCCAAATGATATGATTTAGGTCAGTGTTCTTAAAAAGGAAAGCTAAATCACGATTGTTTTAGCTTCAGACTTGGATGCTGCTGATGCCTTTCTAACATTCGTCCTGGCATGAGTCTATACTTGACTGGAAGTATCTAGTGCTCTTCAGAATGAAGACTTCTCAAGCAGAGCTTGTCAGATCTGTTGTCCCAGTTTGCCTGTGACAAGATCATAAACAACTTTTGTTTCTTAAAATGCTTGCTCTTTGGGATCATAAATAAATAAAGAAGCAGAATAAATATACAGGGCATTTTTTGAAGCAGGGAAAGCAGAATAGAGGTGAAGGAGGGCACCTTTTGCCAGTGTTTGCCTCATGGGGATGGTTTCTGTATCAGTCACTTGTGGAAAACATAATATTGGGTGTATTGTACCAGTGGTATATTGACTGTTGACAGGTCCTGTCTTTAGGAGACTTCATTAAGAAGAACAGTATTAATGTTGAGTGCCTCCCAGCACTGGTTGCAAAAGTTATATCAAAGAAACAGAAGGATGGATTAACAATTTGTGGGTATCTTCAGAAAAGTAGGGACTGAGGCTTTCCTGACATTAGGCAGGTTGCACTAGGAAGTTGTTCATCGAATGAAATGAGTATTAAAAGGTCTTTGCAAGGGTTTCACTGAGGTCTGTCTGTATATTAAAAAACAGCACACCACCAATTTTTCATTTCCCCTCCTGTGAATATCAGGAACTTGTTTTATATCTTTAACCCTTCTATTAGAAGAGATTTCTAGTGAATAATGGTCTGTTTTCTCTTTCTCTCTCTCTTTAAATATTTTGTCTCTGTACAGGGGGCCCAGAAGTGGCAGCCTCTCTCATCTTAGGGACATTTTTCATCAGTGTATTCCTGATTCTCTCTGTTGCTTCTTTCTTCTACCTCAAACGTGCCAATAAACTTCCTAATGTTTTCTACAGAAGAAATAAAGGTAAAATACCTCTAATTGTCTATTTAATCTCTCCAGTTTTGGCTTTTGCTTAGTTTCTGAATTGAAAACCTTTTCAGTTTCTTCCTGGCAGTGTTCTACTGTACCTACTGCTGTCTCTTGATCATCCAAAGCAATGCAAACTAATGACTTTTTTCCCCCTGCTATGTGTTTATGGTATCATGTTTTCACAGCAGTGTTTAGGATGTCTCTTCTTGCTGTGCTTGGGTGCATATCACACAATATCTCTCACTAATCCAGCTATGGCTTTCAAAGGTTTGCCAGAGTACAGTACTTGACATTAGTTGTCACTGATACCTGATTTCAGAAAGGGAGGAAAGGAATCCATGAGTGCTTTTTGCACAGAGGGCATTCTTATGGAACTTAATCCTATTTGTTTATTTCAGTACACAAAATGCCAGATATCTATAAAGCTTTACAAAAAACAGTTGTTTTTCTTGGTTTGGAGAGAAGGGAATTGTAATGCTAAAGGGCAGTGTACTTACCATGGATGTGTTAGCAGGAGAAAGGGAATGGAATGTGAGGTTCCTCATTATTGCACTCCTCATTCACCTGTGTTTGCCCTCTAGATGCAGGAGCTACTGGGGCTTGGAAGAGTCAACTGCCTCATTATTTTTAAAGCAAACACCCCTTAGCTTTTCTTTTTATAATGAAATTTATTCTTGATTTCTGCCATCCCTCTTCTGAGCAATGAAGCCATGTAACTAAAACGCAGTGAGCTGACTTCATGCCAAAGTGACTGCAGAAAAGCTAGGGAAAGAACACCTGGGATGTGCTTAGCTATAGGGCACTAAGGCTCTATGTAGACATCTGGCCTGTTCAGATGCTTCAGTTTGAAGTTGTTCTGTGCATCCACGTTTTGCTGGTCTGCAGTTTCTAGGAGATGGTGAGCAAACAGTGGGATGTGCTGTCTCCATTCTGCCCAGTATTTTGTGTGAAACTGAGTTTGATCTATGACTCTGTCTCACCCTTTCTATACAGTTTTGTATTCCCTTTGAATGATTCCCATGACAACCTCTGGCACAGCATTTGCTGTGTTAGAGCTCCTTCTGTTGAAAGCAAGCTGTTTACTGGTTAGGTCTGCTAAATAAATACACCTTCTGTTATCTTCTTTCACAGCTTACAGGACCAAGTTGAAGCTAGACTGTCATAATAGAAATAAGCTTAAAAAGAGAAAAGGGTGTGGGTAGAGCAGTATCATTCAATTGTTTGGCTAAGAGTGTTGTATCCAGTCATAGTAACTTCATGGATCATCACATTCCCAGTCTCTGTGAGGAGTGTGATGTTTCATGTCAAAGTAGCTACCGAAGGTCTATATTGATCAGTAGTGCCATAGGAACTGCTAGTATCCTAATCACAACTGCCATATTGACAACCCTAGGTTGCTTTGGCATGTGTCTTCAGGTAAATACGGTTAGTACAAGATTCTCCTGCAGTTTTTAAGTGGGCCAGGAGCTGTTGTACTATGACATTTTGAAGCTGGCAGGACACCAGATTTCTGAGGCTTCAGTGGTACTGGTCTGACAGCTGCATTTTGTACTGATAGTGCACTCTGGTCCAGCAGGCTAAAGCATTGATGTCCTCTGAAGGAAAAGCACTAGAAACATTTCTCTGCCTGTTATCATGTTAGCTTTCATGCTGTCTAGAGGATGATTGTCACATGGCAAATAAAGTGGGCAACCTCTTGTATAAAAGGATTGGATCTTTCACTGCTCAGTTGTTTTCTATTTGTACTGCCTGGCAGTTGGCTCCAAGTGCTGTTTTTCCTACTGAAGAAGCTTCATATTAAAAAGCTATTGCTGTGGCTACCTTCTTTGCAAGCACAATAAGTCATACATGGAGAACTTTGCAATCCTTTATCTCTAATCCTGAAAGGACTCCTACAGAAAGTCTATTCTACTAATGGGCTTTCTGAATGTTCTGCTCTGGTTTGATAGTCTTTGTTGCAAAACTATTATTTTAACAATGGAACTGCTCTGTTGCATGCATGTATGTTTAGAACACTACCAGTTCTAGCCTTCTAGATTAATGATGGTTAGTCTCTCTCTTTCTCTCTTTTAGCATCTGTTCTCCAGCCTAGTGAAACAGTAAGTAAATTCTGCCCTTCCAATAGGAGCAAGCAAGCATAAAACATCAAGTACATCATAACTTCATGTTCTGACAGTTCATCAGGGAGCTACTTAATCAGAAATAAAAATAAAAGCTGTTTTGGGGTTCTTTGTCCAAACTGGGAAAAAAGTGAAAGATAAATACTGACCATACAGACTCTGTTGAGCTACTTTCTCCAGTGATTTACACAGTAAATAGTACTGGAACCCTAAAATGTTCCTGTATTTTGTAATGAAAGACTGTGAAGACAAAAGTTGCTTTGTCTGACATGCTCATTCTTCTGTTATGCAGGCATCCATGATACCTCCCCCATCTTCTTCAGGTGAGGAACTGTTCTCTAGAGCATGTTGTTGGCTTCCTTTTCACTCATCTCATATTGAAAAGCAGGCAAAAAAATGATAGAAAATGGTACAGATTTAGAGTGACTAGGAAAGTGGATTTATTTGGCCAGGGCCATACAGTAAAATACGTTGTCTCTGTGCTTGAACTTTCCAGACAGTGACAGAACTTGTGGTGACTTAAAGGTGAGACTGACCCAGTCTTCTAAGATATTAAGTAATAATGGCCTTCCGAGTTCAGCTACATTCCTGGTCTTGCTTCTCATGTGTGCATAGGCCTTTTTTAATCAAGGTGCTACAATTAAGAAGAAAGTACAGTTGTGGAGGTTTTTGTTAGGGCTGCAAATGGAAAGCTGCATGTACTGTAAACCCTGGAGAAGAGAAGCTGTGTGGTCATCTCAGAGCAGTTTCCAGTATCTGAAGGGGGCTACAAGGATGCTGGTGTAGTGATGTAGTGATAGGACAAGGGGTGATGGGTTCAAACTGAAACAGGGAAGTTCAGGTTAGATATAAGGAAGAAGTTCTTTACTCTGAAGGTGCTGAGGCCCTGGCACAGGTTGCCCAAAGAAGTTGTAAATGCTCCATCCTTGGCAGTGTTTGAGGCCAGGCTGGACAGAGCCTTGGGCGACATGGTCTAGTGTGAGGTGTCCCTGCCCGTAGCAGGGGGTTGGAACTAGGTGATTTTAAGGTCCTTTCCAACCCTAACCATTCTATGATTCTAAATAACAGAGATGCCAGTTTGAAATGAGCACCTGATTTATTAGTCCATTAGAAGCTTGCTTAACAAGTGTATTTGTGGCCTTTTACCACATCAGCTCTATGTAGGGGTTTTGCGGTTTGGTTTTAGTATGTGGTGTTTGGGGTTTATAAGATCCAGAGTGACTTTGGTCACTCAGGAAGTGTTGGTTTCCTTGTGGTGGTATGAATGGATGATAAAAGCATGACAATACAGGTGCTAATGATCTTTCTGTGCCCACCCTTTCAGTTCGGAAGCCGCGATATGTCAGACGGGAGCGGTCACTAGTGACATCTGCATCTGCTGCTATGATCTCTTCTTCCGAAACCAGGGTCAGCAATGTTTAGCCTTCCTTCTTGACTGAGGACTTGATAAGTGTACACAGTGTGAAAGAAGCTCTTTCTGAATCCACTGAAGTGCCAGGAAAACATCGCAAGCAGCTGACCTAAATGGAAGCCAAATTACTGTGTCAAAAGGGATTGTGCCAAATGTTAACAGAGAAATGAACTAATGCAAAGACACTGATGACAGGCTACATCCAGTTCAGTGCTTTGGTGATCTTGAAATGCACTATCCCAGCTCTGTGGTTCCATTTGTCTCCTACAGATGCTGTGTTTGAAACCTTTATAAAGAATCTGCCTTTCTTTGTTACACTTTCAGTTTTGGCAAGTTCTTCTTCCTGTGTTGTGGTGTGTTCTGTGTCCCCAGAGCTGAATGTCTCGATGCTGCTGGCCAACAGAAAATACTGGGATCACTCAAGGATGAGGACTTGTTTGAAGGACCCACTTGTACGTGCTGACACTAAGTGCCACTGCTATAATGTTCTAGGACACTATAACAACACTTCACGTTCAGTATCCTTTTGAAGCAAAAACTGATGCCTCCTGAAGCATTCTCTTCAGCCTTTGACATAGCTGACCCTGGTTTTTAACTGTGAATATAGACACACTGTCCAGATACTCTTGTTCTTGGTGCTTTTGAAGGCCGTGGTCAGTATGGGTCCAATCCCAAATGTGGGAATTTGTTGGGAAGCTTTTCCATCTGACTTCAGCTCACTCCTTGGATAAAAAGCCATTTGCTATGGCTTTGTAACTGATAGGCTGGTATGTGTGTGCTGCCAAGACTGTCTTTGCTAGCTTCCTTCCCTTAACACAGCACTTGAAGGGAAACCCAAATTCCTGCAGAGAAGCTGTGCATCCTTTAGACATGTCAGTGAGTGTTGAGATGATCTGGAGAGGTCAGGTGAATTTCTCCCAATGCAATAAGGGGTTTCTTTGGTCAAGCCCTTCACTAACATGCCTGATGTGCAGGCCAGCACCTTAAGACAGAGTTCAACAAGTATTTCCTTGTTGGAAGTGCCAGCTAAATAGCTCCTACTTTCATGCTTGTCCTTGCCCATCTTATGCCAGTGGTGTGGCTGAGGAGTCACCTCAGCAGGAAATTAAAGTAGTATTTTTTGGTTAGACTATCTTTGACCAACTTTTCCTGATGTGGTTGACTCTGCTGCCACATGGACACCTGTATCAGTGCAACGGGCACACTGGAATGGGTATAGGAGTGGGTGACAGGGGAAATGAGTGAAAAACCTGAGCTTGCTATATCAGTCCGAGTGTCACTGTCACCATATGTGAAATTCTAACTATGCAGCTTGTGCATTCCCACCTACCTGTGTTGCTGTTGCCCGTTTTGGTTTAGCTGGCACTCCCTTGTGGGGCTGTGCTCCTAAAATAAATCGCTTGGAAGCTCTTCATCAGCACCCATTGGCATGAACATAAAGTGGAACAGTCAGTTCTTGTTTTCAGGAAAATGTGAACGGAACTGTCTTGAGCTGACATGACATCCATATGGAGAGTCCAAACCTTGTGATCCAGATTCCCTTTTCTCAGTGGCTAAAAGATGAGAACTGGAATGGGAGGAGATATATTTATCTTATTGAAGACACCTGGGTTTATGTAAGGTTCAGTGTGATTGTACTGACTTTTATCTCTCCCCTCACAAGGTAATGAGCTCTCTTGTAGCATCCGAACAAGCTAGGGCAAAGAGTTGCAATAAAGAACAAACCATGAAGAGGCCCCCGTGCCAAAAACAAAGCCTGAATTGCTGTATGAAGAAACTTAAGATTGTCTTTCACAATGATAAGTACATTTTTTATTCTACTTGACAAAACCAAGGCAGCAGACAATTCCATTTTGAGGCCCTTTCAGTCTGAAATGTGCTTTCTAGTTCCTATCTTCCAAGTTCAGGAAGTGGCAGTTTTGTTTCTGTCATTTTGATGTCTTTTTATCTCTGTGCTGCTGCCATTTTCCACAGGTAGAAATGATGTCTGGAGGTCATAGGTTTTTCCTGAACTTAGTTGCTGAGTATTTCCTTAACCACTAAGGAAAAAGGAGTAACTATGCAAATAATACCAAGAAACTACACCTTTGAAAGCAGGGACTTTCTGCTTGCCAGTGTGTCAATGATAGTGCATTCTTGTATTGCTTAGTTGCTAATGTATTCTTTCTACACATAAATTATTGAAGGATTATTCATGTCATTGTACTGTCTGAACTCTTATCCTCAAGTGCATATTGTAACTGAGTTTAATGCTCGAACTCCTGTGCAGCCAAGTTTCAATGATAACATCTCTCTTCCCCTTCCATGCTCTTTTCCCAGCCAACAGACTCTTTTAAATGGAACATTTCTACTATTTTTCTTGTGTTTCAGGAACTGTTCAGCTTTTGTTGTTGTCTGACACAGTAGACTCCTGCTCTAAACAGTTTCTCATCCGTTTGCACTGTCAGATATATAATGTGGTGGTTTGGTTTCCATCTCCCTCCTAAATAATAATCCCTACCTATATATTTTAAGAAATTGGCTTTAATGACCCCTGATATTTAATGTATTTGTATATTTTTAAATTGTGCCAAAATAAACATATTTGACCTTTTTTATTTTAAGGACTCTGGAGGTCTTTCATGTGTTTCCTTCTCAAGCACACAGAATGACAGGAGCAAAATGAGCACCCGAAGTAGATCATTGTTTCAGCTCATGTGGTATGTTACCTTCTCCAGAACTAAAGGGAGAAAGACAAAGGTCTCATGTGTGATCTTGCCCAGTCCTGCTGTAGAGGAGGGAGAGCCAGGCTGTTCTTCTGCAGGATCATTCTTTACACCTTATAACCGGATGGCAAAAGCCACCCGTAATGGCCTTAGTGTAGTGGCACGAAAGTAACTCATTAGCAGAGAATATAGCTTTCGTAAATGACAGTTTTTATAGTAGAGAGTGTTTACTTAAATCTCATTTGAAGAAGGCAGCAGGAGTAGCAGGAAAGCTTTCAAAGAGGAGGCTGTTAAACAGTGCCAAATATACCAGAAATTGAGATAATCAGGCCAATTTCGTATCAGTTGAAGTGAAGATTATGGTCTTGCGTTTAGGGGTTTGGCTATCTTCCCCCATCTGATCTCTGCTTAATTTAAAGTGTGTTCTTTTTTCCCTTTCCCATCCCTCCCTGGGAATTTGGTTCTCTTGTTGGATTTCTCTTACAAACCTATCTTGTGTTCTTAACTCCAGTTGCCAAAACAATCCATAATAACAAGAGCTGAGCCAGAGGAAACTGGGATACTGAGCCATATGGTCTGCAATACTAGTAGTTAAATTTGGCAGTGCTCTTTTTCCCTCACAAACTAACTGAAGTAGCCTTATGTATGAGAGAGATGCTGCACTGGGTGAAGTATGCTGATGAGGAAAGATGAACCAAATGCTTTAATGCCCCCTGTGCATGCACTGTGGCAAGTCTAATAAACTTTGTTGTCAAAGCCAAGGTGATGCTGTCACAGACAAAGAGAAACCAACCTGGAAAATTATCCCACTGGGACAGGAAGGCTTGAAAGTGGATTTGTGAGTTAAATGGACTCTGACCGCCATGTACACCAAAATGTAACAGCCGTTGGGAAGAGGGAGTACTGAGTGTCCTTGCTGTTAGTCACCCAACCCAATTCAGGAGGTGCAGTCAGCAGGGGGTGAGCTGGGGGAAGCTGGAAGTGGATGTACAACAGGGGATGATTTGACAATGTGTTTTGAACACCTGAGAGGAGCTGTCTCCCTTACCCATATGACACATCTGAAGGCTAGTGCATTGTAAATGGGAGACTGTGACAACCAGTATTTAAAATGCTAAGTCTAAAACCTTGTGTTTCACTATAATCTCTTACCCAGTGATACGCCCTCCAGAAGGCTGGTGTCATATGCATAAGGAATGAAACAGAAATGATACTGCACACAGACACTGAAGTATTTTGCTGCATGAAGCTTGCTAGATTAACTGATAGAGGTTTGTGCAAACATCATGACTTAGGTTCAACCCGCCTTCCCCTTGGAATTAATCAAAATTCACAGAAACTGCGCTCTGAAGTTGTCTCTTTGTACATTTTGTTTTTCCTCTTCCCTCCATCAAAAGCTTCTTGGGAGCACTGCTTGGAAATACACCTGGGATTCCAGGCACAAGTCTTAACATGCTGACAGTAAGGTTTGAAGGCTGAAAGCTGTTAAACTATAGAAGAAATTGGAGGGGAGTGGAAAGAGAAGCTGGGGTACAACTTAGGTGCTAACTGGGGAGAAGGGAACACTAAGGTTTTTCCTCTTGTCCTTCTACAGTTACACAGGATGCGATCTAAGTTGCATGGACAAGGAGAATGGAAGAGTAGGAAAGAATACGTAAGTGGATACAAAAGCTTGAGGCTCTCATTTACTTGAGATCTGCAGATAACTGGGTGGAGAGGTTCAGTGGTGTGACTGCAGGAAGTGCTGTCTGCTGGAATAGCTGAGTTTAGCAGGGAGAGGTAGTGGTGCTGCGCCGAGCTGGTGCCTATGACGGTGAGATAGTAACTTTGATTGAGCACATAAACAAAGCAAAGTTGGACCTGCTTGCCCTCAGAATGAATTCAAGTTCATTTTAAGTTTGAAACAGTGCACTGAAGGTGCAGTCAGGATCTAAAGCGTGCTTGTGGGGCTCTTGCCACCAACGCTGTGAGGTTTGTTGAAGTGTCTGAAGGCTGCTTTGCATTTTTGTCATGTATTTTTAATGCTCCCTGGTGAGAAGGCAAAAAATGAACCAGGATAGTGTTTATCATTTTAATAGCCTTGACACAGTTTCATTGCTAACTGATTGGAAGCAACAGTATTCACATAATTGCACTTCCTGTTTCAGAGCCTGATGATTTATGTCCCTCAGTAAAGTGGTAAAAGTGCTTTAAAATGATAGCTTCAATAAGAGGTGGTGCAGCTCTGAGGTATTTGCTCCGAATGATTCGGTCTTTACCATTACAGCTGCTGTAACGGGGCTAATAGGGAAGGGGTTAGGTTTTAGACGTGTCATAGTGGTATTGTAATGAGTGTTGTTTATAAACAAGTCATCTGTTTTGCTGCAGTTTTACCTCCATCAAATGGTAATGTTCTTTTCGGCTTCACAATCCCATCCCCATAGGAATGCAGTCATTTGGAGCAGAGCACTCCGCTTCCTAAAGCACTCAGGCTGTTCCCTAGTGCTGCAGAACAGTCCAGCAGCTCATCTCATTGCTATAACTTCATGTCAGTGCCTCAAAAACTCCAGTGGTTTTCTGATGGCTGTTATTCCCCTTTAAATCATAGAATCCCATGTGGGAAGGGACCTCAAGGATCATCTGATCCAACCTTTCTAGCAAAGTATGATCTAGACGAGATGCCCAGCACCCTGTCCAGCCCAGACTTAACAGTGTCCAACACTGGGAAGTTCACCACTTCCCTGGGGAGATTATTCCAATGGCTGTTTATTCTCCTTGTATATATAAAAATCAATGTGTAACTGTTCTTTCCTAGAGCACAACATTTTCCTACAATCTTAAAACCTCATTCTCCTACTTTTTCTCTGTTATCTCCATTGTGTTCACAGTGCAGGCTCCCAAGATACAACATACAAAGGACAGGAGGTGGCACCACCATGTATGTGCTCCTTAGGATATGAAGAATTCCTAGACTTACATAATGAAATCTGAGCCTTTCAATGGGGGTAAGGAAAAGGGAGACCTGCAAGAAGAGTTCATTTTAAATATATATAGATGTATACACACAAAATGAAGCTAATTTTAAATGCTGCTCCAACTATTTTTGGCAGAGCTTAAATCAGCTACAGAAATGTTTGTAGCAATAATTGTGCCAAGGATAATGATTTAGGAATAAGTTAACTGTAGGGAGGCATCTTGTTTGCAATGCCACTTTATATACCACATAATGAACTGCTGGTTTGTAATGTGTGGATAAATGAGCTGTAAGTAGTTCAGGACCTTACTTGACTGAGGGCACTTGCAATCAGATATGTTCCAAACAGGGGAAAATGCTTTTCATCAGCATCTGCTGCCAATTCACATCAAGGCCAGATCATTACTGACTGCAGGTTTCTGCAGTCTGACTGCTGTGAAATGAGTTTGGCTGTTCTCCTCCTAACACATAACTGCCCATGTCCCAGGCCCTCAGAACTGGGACACTTGGTAATTCAGTTCATATTGCTGCTGCCTTCAAGCAGAACTGCATCATGTCTGCTGCATCCAAGAATGAGGGTGGGATTTGCATCCCCCATCACCACGACCCCTTTCTGTGTCAAAAATGAGCATACACCATTATCTGGTGTATTAGAACGGCTCAGTCATATTTCAATGGTGTTGGCTGGACCATGACCTTTAAAATTAGCAGCAAACCACAAATCAGTCTTGGCAGTGCAGAAATGATGGATGAGACAGATGATTCTTCAAGTTTTGGGGACCCCACAGAATCATTTCTAGCATGATAAGGGCAAGTTTACCTAGTTAGGTGCAAGCAGTCCTTCAGTAGCTTTGCTGGTTATAAGTCAACAGGATTTGAACTAATGTGAGCTCTGTGTCTTCATAGAATCCCAGAGTGGTTTGTGTTGGAAGGGACCTTAAAGCTCATCCAGCTCCACCCCCCTCCCATGGGCAGGGACCCCTTCTACTAGAGCAGCTTGCTCCAAGCTGTGTCCAACCTGGCCTTGAACACTGCCAGGGATGGGGCAGCCACAGCTTCTTTGGGCACCCTGTGCCAGCACCTCAGCACCCTCACAGGGAAGAGCTTCTGCCTAAGAGCTCATCTCAGTCTCCCCTCTGGCAGCTTTAATCCTCTGGCAGATTTAATCCTGAGTTTCCATATCATAATACTGCACAGACCTATGAAATTAAACCATTGGGAACCCTTTTCACATTCAGTAGAAGTCAAAAAGGCCACAGGTATGATTAGTTTAATATTGTGCTTTGAATCCAAGCAGCTGAGAAGCACACTCTAGAGCACTCTTCTCTCTCACTGAGCCTTTAGCATCCACATGACTTAGCTTTCTCTGCTGCTTGTGCTGATAAATGAACCAGAGGAAATCTCAGGAACAGCTCTCAGTTATGGAATACTTGATATAAATAATCAATTTCTGTATGTGTGCCATCAACTGGATAAGGTAAAACCTCATCTCGAAGGAATAGGTTGAACCTGCAATTCTAGTGGTCAAATACCTGACAAAATGCAACAAGCACCACTGAAGATTAAGTATTACTTGAACTGGATGCTCATTTGATGAGAATTTATGGTGTGTATCTTAACTAAAGAGCCAGTTAAAGCAGGGGAGGATGAGATTTTAATCAGGCCAGAGAGTTACATTTCTATTGCAGGAGTGATACAGACAATTATCAACATGGAATATGGTGTTACACGCAGCAATTTGGTGTGAGCTTAAACCTCATATCCTGACTGTGCTCTTGCACACACTTCTTGGTGTGGTTTGTGTTGCTGAAATCCAGTGGCTGGGGTCACCAACCAAGCACGGATCTTTCTGTAGGTGGTTACCGGTATGATTTACATGACACTAACTTCACCAAACTTCTCAATCTTGTAGTTGAGGGTTTGGAGAGGGCATAAGGCACAGTTTTTTGGGGCTGGATTTTGGTTTGGTTGCTCATTCTCTTTTGGATCCCCAAGCAAGATGAACCAGAACAATAGCTCTGGCTCTTCTATCGAGTTTGCACAGGCTAATCTGAGACTTGAAGAGTTTGGAGTGTCCTGCGTGAAGGTTTCCACAATATGGGTAAAAATGTAGGTCCTGAGGATGTGAGGGACTTCAATCTGAAGGAGCTTGTTGCTTGCTTTGGTGCCTGCAGCCTGATTGCTGGAGGTTGGTGCTGTGAGTTTGATCCCAGCTGGGCCCATTAGTGGCTTTTAGAAGGGGGGAGATCCCTCAAGGTGTAGCCAGTTACTGTGAGAGCTCCTCGGGCAGCACAACTTGGTTTGCAGAGCATGGAGGAGGTCAGGTAAAACTGTTCTGGGTTCTTGGTTCCTTGTTCTTGTGGGTCTGAGGGTGCTGAGTCACCTGCAGAGCTGGGGAGTAGTGGGAGATATCTTGGGAGGCTACAAAGAACACCAGCAGAGATTGTGGTGACTTGCCAGGGGCTATGGAAGCACCTATGTGCCTCTATCTGTGACGTTGGCTTAGGCATGTGGATCCAGCTGGTGCATTCCCTTGGGCTGAGCTGCCTGCAGCCTTCCTTTGGTTCTTCCCAGAACTGAGGGTGGCTGTGCAGCCTTAAGAGCCCCAGGCGTGGTGGGCAGCAGTTTGTGGCATGCTTCACTTTCCCTGTAGGTGTTTGTACTGCTCATCCCACTGAAGTAAAGCACGGCTGCCCACTGGTTTTAGTTTGCTGTAATAAACCTGGTCCTAAATCCACCCAGGCAGAAATGGATTTAGGTTGAGTGCTGTCCTTCTTCCCCACCCATGTTGCTAAAAGAAACAGCAGCACAATTAACCCCCATTTTCTTGCGTTTAACTCTGCAATCTCTTGTGGCCACAATTGCATTTTATAGGGTGAGGAAGTGTGGGGAGAGAGCAGAGGAAACACAATTGGTGAATGCTCCTAACGTGTTCCTGGTGGGTGGCATCAGGAGGTTACTGCTGGGTGATGTCACTCTTCAAATGCTCCGCTTCATTGGGACTTTCCTTTGGGTCTGAGCCTGTCTCCTGTTGGGTGGTGGCTTTGCGTGGGCCTGGCTTTATGGAGCACAGTTACTCCTGAGCAAACCAGCTCATGGCTCTTTCCCAATCCCAGGAAAGCACGTCTTGCTGACTGCAAACCCTTTTCTGTTGTATTTACTTTGGCAATCCTGACTCTTTTGGAGTTGCTGGTTTGCAGTTAGACTTCCTTTATGCTTTACATAAGAAGACAGGTTATATAAAAATCAAAGAAGCTGATGTTTTCTTAAGCAACTCCCTGGGAAGTTCAGTCAGCCCAGTGCTGATGATGGCTTTTATGCTCCTGGTAGAAATCTGACTCGCAGAATGTAATGGTGGAATTCTTTGCCTAGCTTTATCATTCTTAATCTTGAAGTGAAAACATGGTGTAAAAGAGTTAGAAGACTTAATGGAGAAGTCCTTCCTGTTGCAAGTATACGACTGGTGAAGCAGGAGAGCTTACTTTTGATTTTCACTGCCCAATCTCACTTTGGTGAAGCAGAAAATAGCTGAACTCTAGTACCAGGAGTTGTACTGTCAATCCTTTGGATAGCAATATTCTAGCTCTTCAAGTTAGGTGAAGGGGAGGTGGTTAGTTAAAGTAGTTAATGCTAATTACAAAAGAAGCAATAATGAAATCCCAGACACCTGATTTGTGTGTGCTGGATTTAGCCCATAGCCAGGCAGTGCTATCCTGCTGTGTCACTTGAAGGCTGTGTTATGTCCTCTTTTGTCTTGGGCACTTAGTTGACACTGTTGACATCTTTACCTTGCCTAACTCTGCAGTTAGTGATGAAGGTGCTGTTCACAGTCCTTGCCTTGCAAAGAGCTGTGAATATGGCGTAGAAAGGAGCAGTGAGTAAATCACTGATAGTACTGGGTGGTTTGGATTTCCAGCCCAAACCTGGGCCAGTGCAGTGTTAATGTTTGATGCCTCTGCAGATATCGAGTCTGAGGATCTCAGACAGGGTCCAGATTCGCACACTGGAAACAAGGACTATGAATAACTTGCTGGCTCCATTCTCAGTGGGCTCAGCCATGGGCAAAGATCAGGCAGGCTACCAAGGGGGATGGATTTTATTGCCTAGAAGGCACAAGTTTTTGTGCTACAAAGCAGGAGGCTCTGCTCATAAGTGCACAGAATCACTTCCATTCTTCACAGGCTGTCAGTCATTGTGGCAGCCTGGAGCAGCTCTAAGTGAGCATCCATTGTTAATTACTTTCTCATCAATTTCCAAGGAGAATGGCAAAGATCCTCACTAAGTTAATTGCATGATAGATGAGGGGTGCTCTGAACCACGGACTGTTTCCCTGCTGAAAAGCTTTGGGGTTGTTTTTTTCCCTCCTTTTTATTTAAAAATCAGTTTCAAAAAGCCAAATTAAAAGAAGTTTAAAAAAAAAATAGTTAAATCCCAAAGAAATTCCAATTGGAATTACTCCAGTGTCCTAAGTGTACTATTGTCGTTCTGCTTTCATAATGTGAGACGTTTTAATTGTTATCTCTCAAGGGGCATCAGCTTAAATCTGCTCTCAATACTTCTTATTTGGGGTAGGTTTATCATTTTAATAGCCCATTGGAGCATGGAGCATGGAGCAAGGGATTTAGGCTGGGCAGGAAACATGGAAATAGAGGACTACGTCAGGCTTTCTGTACTTGGCATACACAGCATTGATGCAGGTTTGCAGCAGCTTTCATGAACTGATGAATTTGGAGAGCATTTCCATGCCTGTTGATATGAATATTGTTTTGAAAGTATTATTTGTGTTGCAATTCCTGCCTTCAGGTGAGGGCTGGAAATTCATCCCTTCTGCAGTGTTTCAGTGTTATGCTCAGAACAATATCCAGACTGAATGAGAGCATATTGCTTTTCTGCACAGATTCAAGGTCAGCAGAGGGATAGCTCTGTGACTGCAATGCAAGAGTCTTTCCTTTTGGCTTTCCTCACTGACCTTGAACAAGTTGTGTGTCCCTGCCCACAGCAGGGGGGTTGGACTAGATGATCTTAAGGTCCTTTCCAACCCTAACGATTCTATGATTCTAAGTTACTTGAGAACAGAAAGGCAGCGTTATTTTCAGGCTTGGTGGAGAGCACATTGAAGGGCTGGGAAGTGCTCAGGCTCTGCAGAAGTGTGTGACATGCTATCCGGACTTTCTAGCTCTCTGTTGTTAGGGAATACAGCACTTAAGCACCACTTGAAAACTGAGGAGTAAATGGGAAGAGTTTCTCATATGCCCAAGAGTGTCATCTCACAATAGCTCTGTCTGTGAGCCTGTGTCCATGCCCTCCTTGACGTATCTGCGTCCTGTTTTAACTGCAAAGGAATGCTGAAGTACTGGTGAATCAAGCTTGCTAAATCCAGTGCTGGGCCAAGCACAGAAGTCAGGGGAGTGGGAGAGAAAGCAGTAGTTAAGATGGTGCTCCACAGGGAGCCAGGTCACAAGCTGTAGTAGCTTATTACTCTATGGAGGACTGCTGTAGAGATTCCTCTTGGGAGAATGGGTGTTTCTATGGTGAATCTGAAAAATGGGCAAGAGATCTGGAGAATGATAGGCAGAATGTATGACACACATCAGATTCCAAAGACCCAATGGTGAAATTGGATTCTGTTCATTGTCCAGCTACAACCTGGGACTCCCGCATGCATCTTCCTGAAGTATATGCATTGGAGGAAAGATCATTTCAGTGCTGAATCTATGGCCTTGCAGCCCTGATAATACTGATAGCAGGGTCTCTCTGAAAATGTGCAGTCTTAGGTGGGCTTTATCTGTGGGAGCCTAAAGCCCTGTTCTGCACCAGCACCTTGTTGTCTTTGCCTTCCTGCATGTCTTTGCCAGCTTTATGTATTACACAGAACCTCTGCTCTGTCACCACATTGTATGTTTGTGACCATACACACCCCAAAGACCAGGTATACCAAGAAGGATGCTGGCTTGTCAGCTTGGCTGCTGACAAGGGCCTCTTTAATCCTCTGTGCATTGCTGCCCTACCTCTTTCTTGTACAATGCAGTTCCCACTGCCTCAGGCACTATCTGTGAGGCCTGTCTGATTATTCCTGCTTTTACCAGTATCCCAGTAAATATTGTCTGAAGACAAGGTATGTATTACTGATGTGCTGGTTTACAGCACACCACACTGCTCTTTATTGCAGGGTCATGCAAAATCCAGGACCATGACCTTTGGAAAGCTCTCACTCTCCCCTAAGGAATTTCACGAGTAAATCACTGACTTTTCTTGCTGATTATTGCAGTTAAACAGTGAGGAACAAGTCTTCTGCCATTCCTTTCTATACAGTGTTCTATCTGCTGAAGTATCAGGTACCTGATGGTGACTGTCGCTTGAGCTGCATGTCCCAAAAGTTAGATTCTATTTAAAAACTTGATCCTGGAGGCTTCCTTTTCCTTCAAACCCGTCTTGGAGCAAATGTCAAGTTGTTTCAAGTTTGATTTATGAAAGTCATGATTCATGCCAGCTACAAGATCCCCCTTATGCCTTCCATTCCCTGTGATAGCTGTGCCTTGCTAAAAATACACCTTCTGAAGTCAAGGAGGTGAATAAGACTTTTACCTCTCCGAAACAAAACTTAGTTTCAAGAGTCCTCATGCAGGAGCAGATTGAAGAAGCTGAACTAAACGCTTGTGGTAGGGAAGTTTCTGTCCCTTCTGGAGGTAAGACTCTGGTGTCATAATCTCTAACTAGATATAGCTCAAAGCAAATGCTAGCCCTGCTCACAGATGCTCTCACTCATGACTTGTTTCTAAGAATGCTCCTCTTGTTAAAAGAGCTAAATCGGTCTGAAAACAAGTTTTACAGCTCAATCCCAGCGCAGAGATGGCTGGAGATACTTGCTCTTGTTTACCTGTTAAGCACTGTGTAACTACGTCAGTTCTTCAATGAGTTTTCTCTACCAACCAATGATGGCTTGAAGAGATAAGTGCTTTCTTTATAGCCCCTGACCTACGCAAGTAAACAAGAGGCTGGTTATGACTGGCATGGAAACAGGACCTGGCCTGTTGCAGCACAGTCATGTTCCAGCCAGATCTGCAGTTCTTGGGCTGGAAGAATAATACGCCTAAAAGGGTGGGTGGGTGGACAGAGGGAGTGTGTGTTCACTTGTTCATGCCCACCCAAGGAGCAAGGTTCTGATAAGCTTCTAGTTCCAATGGTGTTTGCTGTAACTGAAGGATCTTTCATTCTGTTCATGTTACATGAAAGCTATAAAGAGGGCTGTGATGCTGAGTGATGTGTGCAAGAAGCTGAGCGTAGTGATTGTAGTTTACACCTCTTAGTATTTATGTATATAGATCTTTGGTGTCTCTTTCCTCTGAAGTAAAAGCTGTAGCTGATACCAATTCTGTCTCTAATGTGTATTGTAGTACGAGCCTGTGTTTCTGTGGATGTGTCCAGGTCATGCTGCATGCAAGCAGCGTGTCAGGGATTGAGGGCTTCACGCATTGTGTTTGTTCCTTAGGCTCCTGGTACCCTTCAACAGAGCTAATTCCCACTTTTCCACAGCAGGACCCCCTTTATCCACTCTGGCTTAGACCCCAGTGTCTATTCAGCAGAAGGGGGACTGTGTGCTGAAGCACCTTGCTGAGCACTCAGACCTCAGGGCTCACTCCTGCTCTCCTCTAGGGAGTTAGGGAGGCTCAGGAGTGTCACTTCCACTTGGGAGGCAGCGTTTCCTCCCATAGCCCGTGCATCTTGCATCCGTGCAGCAGGAGGTGGGGCGTGTTGTAGAGGAGAGGTTGCTCTCTATTTGATGTTCGCATGGCTGTCGCTCCACCCCTTCCCCATTGTTGTGCCAGCATTTAACAGGGCTTCTTTCTGGTTCTGTGTTGGAGGCCTCTGCCTTTCCTGGGAGGTGCAGAGTCCTGTGGTCATATTTATACGCAGGAAGAAAGGCAAGCCTGTTCCCTTGGACAAAGCTGGCATTGTGCTACATGCTCAAATAGAGGCTTGTCAAAGGCTCCGTGCTCTAAACATCCCTTGGGCAGTGCCTGCTCGCAAACCCCAGGCAGCTGAACAGAGTGAGTGCCACTTACGTGAGGCTCCTTTTGTCTCCAGGGGAAGAAGGCAGTCTCTAAGCAGAGTTTAATGCCCTCTGCTACCTGGTGGAGTTGGTGTCTAGTGTTCCTAAAGAGGGCTGGAAGAGCACTAAGGCAGAGAGGAGGATGCAAGAGGAAGCAATTGTGCAGAAGGAACAAAGGCAATAAAGGAATGCTGCCCCAGTTGATAGAGGCTCTGGACAAAACCAGGCGAGGGGCCTTAAGGGCTATTCATGCATGAAGTTGTAAGAGTTTTGCTCCATTCCCTGAGCTTCCTGCCTGTGTCATTGCCCAAAGTATCTCCTTGGTACACTCCTGGGGGTGCAGAGCTGCCTTGTAATTGGCACAGGCCAGCTATCAGAGGTGTTTGACAGGCAGGCCCACCAGTTTTCATCCATTAGTGCAAGCTGTGCAGTATGAACATACCCTGCTACATACTTTGGGGGAACAAATCAAATCTTCTCAGCATAGACTACCTGGAAGGAAGCAATGCAGTATAGCCCTTCCCTTGAATGCTTATTTGTGTTTATTTACCTTATAACAGTTGTTGTATATGCACAAGCTGTTTCTGAAAGCTCAGATTTCTATGTTTCTACAGGTTGTTTTTATCCTTTTCAACCATTAGGAGCTGGTCAGTTAGACTGAAGTCTTCCAGTCTTGTTTTGAGAGGGTTTTGATGGGGGTTTGACAAAGCTCAGAGTACTCCTGATGGTTGTAAAGGTTTTTGTGCCAGACTTAGTTCAGAAAGCGCTGGAGTACCTTTCATCACCACTGAGTAAGACAGATCCTGTGCGTCATGTTCCGGACCTCTTTTCCTTGATGCACTGCTCCTTGTCAAAGCTTTGACATGCTCTGAGGAGACGTCTCATTCTGCAGCAGCTTCCTGGGGTAGTAAGTGGTGTGTGAATGACACCTTGTGGCACATGGCATAATCGCCACATCTGCAGGATGAAGGCCGAGCCGTTCCATAGCTCTCTGTGCTAAGTGAGCACACCCCAGCCTGATGTATTCATCCCCAAATCCCACAGCCTCTTTGCTCCCTGAAGGCCAAAGCAGACGAAGCTGATGGAGTCTGGCCAGTGCAGGAGCCGTTAAGCAAAGCAAATCCCATCTTTGCCTCTGGAATGTGCTGGGTACCACTCCCGAGCTGATTCCTTACACCTTGTAGCACATCAGAGCAGTGAGATGGCAAGACACAAAGTATTAACCACCAGAAGGAATCCAATCTCCAGATTACATTTTTAGAACAGCTCAAGGATCAGCTCAGCAGCATTACCTGACATTTTAATTGGCTTGGTTGTGAATAATTATGTATTCCATAGATGGAAAATAATGGGGGTTACTTTATTTTTCATTACAGATTATTTCCTCCTTCTACAAAGCAATTTCAGTAAGAAAATGTATTTCTGATTAAGAGAGAGTGCTGAATGGAATCTTATTATCTGTCCTGATGATAAGAGAAAGGCTTTCTGTTGAATGAGGGAAGGGAAAACTCTAACATTGCATTTAATTTTAGTTTGCTACCTATACATAAAGAAAATCTTCTACTTCATGAGACGTTCTCAGCTGGAAAAATATAACAAAGAGAACAAGTGGGGAGATAATATTTGGAAATCTAATTCAAAGCATATGCTGCCCTCAGATAACACAGCGAGAGCTAATCTGGCTCTACAGGTAAATATCCCTTCAGGAGACTCAGAGCTGAACAGTGATTAAGATGAACCGAGTGTGTAATTTCATGAATTATCCACATTCTCACTTCAGATTCAGCAGGGAGAGTGCTTTATCTAATGCCAAACTGTCTGAACTGCTCTCTGATGGCACCTTCATTATCTCCAGGGTTGATTTTTAAGGGAAATTTTAATTCTCAACAATACTGTTGGTTTGAAGGCTTCTAGATCTTGGTAGAGCTCTTAAAGTGGAGTTGGTAACAGTGATAACCAAGCATACCCTGGGTGAATGTGGGGTTTAGTTTATGAGTTGGTCTTCTGTGATGTTCAAACTGAAACAGGGCAAGTTCAGGTTGGATATAAGGAGGAAGTTCTTTACTGTAAGGGTGCTGAGGCACTGGAATGGGCTGCCCAAGGGAGTTGTGAATGCTCCATCCCTGGCAGTGTTCAAGGCCACGTTGGACAGAGCCTTGGGTGGCGTGGTTTAGTGGGAGGTGTCCCTGCCCATGGCAAGGGGGTTGGAACTGAATGATTTTAAGGTCCTTTCCAACCCAAACCATTCTATGATGTGAATATCAGCCCTACCAGGACTGATGGTTGTTTAAACACAGTAAATATAAGTTACTGAAGAGTTGAACTGCATTTTTAGTCAGCAGAGAACAGGGATGTAAGCAAATCAATAGATGTGATGTGAAAAGCATCAGGTCTAAACTGAAAAAAAGTGCTTTTGGATGAAAGTATCTTTCCTGAATGTGCTTTTCTGTGGAAAACAGGATTTTTCTAAGCAAAAGGCGAGTAGATTTGGGTCTGAGCATCATGAAGCCTGTGTTGTCCTGACAGTGCTCTGCTGCAGAGGGATATGTGAGATGGGATGATGGAAATAGCACTTTGTTAATGGAGATGTGGTCATTGGAACAGTCTGGGCAATCTGAAGCATGAATGTTCCATCTGAAGGGATCCCATGCCCTCAAATACAGGATAGTGTCAGCATTGCCAGTCCCAAATGCCTACAACCACAGAGCTGCTCACTGCTTAGCTTTCATAGATGGCTGCTACCTGCTCCACACCAAAATGAAGCAGAATTCCTCCACTAAGGGTTTAGGATTCAGTTTGTGTGTGTAAATAGGAATTGAGCACTCCAGTTCTACATGCTGAGATCCCAGGACATCAAAAACTGTCACAGAAATGGAAGGAGTGCCCTGAAGTGATTGCTTCAGGCAGGGGAAGGCTTTGAGACTTTCAAAGCCAAGCACTAGCTATTCAGGAGTTGATTACTGTGAAGGAAAACACATAAACTCAGTCATCTGCATACTGTAGCTCTTCCTTGGTACTGCTGCCCTTAAAATTGATTCTCTGTATACAGGGGTTGTGGCAATTACACTTTTATAAGGGAGTAAATGTTTAATATCGCTGTTTAATAGTGCATGGTAAAACCCATTTTAAGAGCCTGAGTGTCCCTGCTGCTACTTCGCTTTTTAGCATTGATGAACACAGAGGGGATTGAGGGATTAAGTGAAGATGGAAGAGTAAGGACACCCCTTTACTGTATGTGCATTTATGCGGAGCAGGAAGCAGATATTCATTGGTCTGCCTTGCAGCAAGACAGACAGATCTGTTGTGGAGCTGCTCTTGTCCTGAATTTAGCAGCTAATTCATCTTCCTTAGAGAGAGAATGCAGCTGCATCTTGAAAGGCAAAACAGATAAGAAAGTCTTTGACCTACAGACCTGGTCCACAGTTGTCAGGATGGAGTCTTGGCAATGGGTTAGAAAGTGTGGTTATTTGCTACTTGGAGGATTCAGTAACACAGAACACACTTCAGGTAGCAGCCTAAGGATAAAAGCTTGGGGAAGGCATCTTGTTGGGTCTGTGCCCAAGCAGCAGCTCTTGCAGCTATGGTTTTTCCCTGCCACAGCTGGGAAATCTCCTTTGAGGCATGAGAGGATGCTCAGGCCATGAGCAGACTGTGCCTGAGATGATGACTGAGGAGATTCCAGTGGCTGCACTGGAACAGGGTCGGCACCTCCATGCCTTCAGACTTAAGGATAGTGAAACCAAATGTCTTTTCACAGTCAATGTGATATTTTAAATTGTTTTCTTCCCCCCACCCCACCCCATTTTCCTGCCTCTGGGAAGACCATCTCTAGGGCAGCAGATGCCATCTGTCCGATGCTCTGTTTCCATGGCAGTTCTGGGGCTGGTAGGTTACATTTATGATAGAATGCCAGCACTTCGGGCACAGGGAAGCCTTTGTTATCTTCTTATTAAACAGCAATGTTAGTCCTTTGAATTGTGTTTCCACTTTCAGGAAGTATCAGAACTGATTTTGGAAGGAATGGAGTTCTAGCCTTAAGTAGCTGGGGGACTTTCTCATAAAGTATTTTTCATTTTAGTGCAATGTAATGTATAAAACTGCTCAGAAAAGGGAAAAATACAGCACCATTCGTTTAGATGCTGCAAAACATGCTTCTGCAAATCCCATTTCACATCTGTTTCCTTAACCCCATGGACCCTGTTCTTTCACTCTGGAAGTAATCCTCGTGCTGAAGAGGATAGCAGTTAGAGTTGAATGATAATGAAAAGCTGATGTGGAAGGAGGGGATCCCTAAAAGTCAAGCTAATGATCAGGTGAGGGGATTAACACCTCTTCCCAAGTAACCTCCAGCAGTCTGTTGGGAGGCTGTTATAGCACAGGGCTTGTAGCTCGGAGAGTGGTTCACTTAGGCAGCATACAGTACAATTAACTGCCTGCAATTAGTATGAGTGCTTTAATTACTGTGTTTACATTTTGCAGGCTCTCTGCTCTGAGCAGACAAAGCTTCCTCTGCATATAAAGCTGGGCATAAGCATTTTGCTTTTCACTCCTGTTTCCCTACCATATGCTAATTTGAAGAGCTGAGATTGAGTTTGGGCAAATGATTATCTAACTCAAATAACAGAATATAAAGCAGCAGAGTTTGGATGGTTGTTTTGGTGTGCCTTTTGCCTTTACACTTAATGGAAATGGATGTTTGCTAATCACTTCTCATTCGTAACTATTCCTCCCAATTGCAAGCACGCACAAAATGGACTTGAAAACCTCTTCAAAACCTGTTTTGTCTGGAGTTGCTTTCTTTTCCCTAAACACTTCGGTTGAACAGGGGTCTTTGCTGTCGCAGGAGGGTGTTTTTTACCTCTATCCCAAGTGGCTGCTGTCTAAAGCATGTTTGTGAGGTGCTTCAGAAGTTAACCCCACAATATCCTCAGCTCCTTTGTGGTGTCAGATCTGGCTTTTGAAAATCCACAACTCCCACACTGTGTAAGTCAGCGTGTAAGAAGAACGAAGCCTACTCTCTTAGCTTTCTTATCTACTCAGCCTGCCTCACTTAAAAGGAAAGAAGAGTCTCTGCTCTTTTAGTTACATTATTTGTTTGCTGTCTTAATGTCTTTCACACAAACTGACTGCTTTTGGAAAGCAGCATTTGTTTAAACTCGCATGATTGAGTTCAGCTTTGTGTGGAGTGAGAATCCTCATGCGTTGCTTTTCTGGTTCCCTCTACTTCTGTATATTACATGATATAACATGCTCAAAAAAGCATGTGTTGCCAGTATGAGAAGCAGGAAGTCAATGATGGCAAATCAATAAGTGTTATTGTCTGTGCTTTGCCTTAGAGAACAGATGTGCAAACAGATATGAAAACCAGAGGGGAGAAGTCAGATGTCAAGCCCAGCTCTCTTCCTTTTGGCTCGGTGTTAAGGACACTTGCAGGTGGGTGGGCAAGCTAAATACAGGCAGCATAACACCAGCACATCTTGTCAGAGATGGTCTTTTGTTTGTTCAGAGGTTCTGCTCCAAATCACTTAAAGCTCAAGGATGTTTATGGCTAGGATCATTTGAAGGCCTGTTTCTGTGTTCATACTTTTTGCATGTATCTTATCTTACCAAGTTCCCACCAAAACCAGGACAAAACCCAGTTTCATTAAGACCCGTCATCTTACTCGTTCAACCTCTTCCTCCTGTCAGCAATTCTCGCTGCTGGAGAGTCTAAATCAGAGGAGAACATAATGGTCAGCTAGTCTGGTTCTTTTAAACAACAAGCCCTAACCCTGAACTAGTGATACCCACTTAACCTTCTACTTGCATTAGTTCTTCCTGGAAGCCACCCAGCCTTGATTCCAAAGATTTCAAATGGGGGAATCCCCAATGTTCTTTGGTAAACTGCTCCCATGCTTTAATTTCTCTTGTGGTGACTTCTGTAATGCTTTTAGACTTGCAGGCCACCTTCAAATTAAAGCAAGATGAAGAATGATCTGTTTAAGTGATGCCTTTTGTGTACCATCCCAGGGCCCTTGGCAATAGGAGCTACCACCAGGCAAATATTTACTTTACAAATTGGGTTGAACAAGATGGAGAGACTGAAGCATTTAGTGCTCTAATTGGAGTAAATGATCAGATTATGTGAGTAAATCTATGTGGGAGAGGTCACTTATCTGTTTGCCTTATCTTAATGCATGCTCCAAAATAGGAAGGCAATGATAAGGGTGGTTCATGAATAGAGGGGGAAGGCTGAAGGGGCAGAAGTCAGAGGACAGAGGGATGAAAGTGAAGCAGCTTATAAGTGAATATCCCAAGCCTCAAGATTTAACTCTGCATTCTGCTGGTGTAACAGGGGGCTCAGATGCTGAAGGTTTGCATGCTGCAGGGTAGGTGGAGTGGGATGCTCTAGGTCATTGTTTCCTCTGTGGTGTATGAGACTGCATGTCCCAAAACAGTTAATATTCTCTTTATATCAAGCCCTTTTTAGACTTGGCAAGTTGACTGACACGATCAAGTAAGTCTGAAAATACAGTTTAGGGTTTCCTCTGCTGTAATAGCATCATAGAGAGCAGAAAACACATTACCTTACTTACACTGTTCTCTTCTTGGGGGATGTTATCTATTTTAAAGGTATTTGTATGTCACTGGGTATTAATGAGCCTTGAGAGGGGATGCAAAAATAGAATGTGGTAGAAGGATGTGTGAATATGCAAGTTATTTCCGCAGGCTGTGTTTTATGACTTGATTAGCTGGTAGTTGATTAGTGAGCTCTGGGATAGTATGCAATCTTGCTGCTCTCCTGGTTTCCCTAAATACCCTAAGTAGTAGATGAGCCATTTATCCTTGGGCAGGAAGAGATTAAATATGTTTTTAAGCCATAGGTTCCCTCTTTGGCTATTCTTCACACTGGACAGGTATTTATATGTATAGCTGTCAGTAACTCTGTGGTTAAAGAGATGTCTACAGCAATACCCATTGATTCTGTGAGAAATAAAGCACCCCAGCTGAAAAGGAACGGACCTTGCAGGATTCAGAGCATGGGTTTGGTTTGTTCTGTTCTAATTGGGTCTCCCAAGGCAGTTCATGGGAGCTGGGAGCTGTTCTTAGCCCTTCCTCACTTCTCCCTCCTCAGTCCTGGGAAACTTATAGCAGTTAATTGCTAATACTTTAATGCATGTGGAATAGCAGGCTGCTTCTGGGGTAAGCTGACCTAAAGCAACGGACTGCTGGAGCTGTATTTAACTTCACTGAATGTTCACAGTGATTCATTATATAGCTCTAGGTAGAACCTGGCTGAACGTGGTGGTGTCACTTTGCAATGCTTTGATTGTAAAGCTACAGGCTTCACAACTACATGTTGTAACGTACAAACTACGCTTAGTTTATGTGTGTGTGTGGCATACCTCAATGGCAGCAGCATTTCTGATGTGTCTTTGAGGAGGTGAAGGAATCTAAGTTGTAATGCACATGAAATTATCAGCCTTGAAAGCAGTATATGCAGCTGAAGAGGGAAAAGACATAGCAATATATCAATTAAAATGGCTACAAAAGGAGGTCACCAATTTGCTGGAGTGGACAGACATGCATTGGATGTATCTTTCCAAAGAGTTAATTCTTCTTTGTTCTATAGTGTACAAATCTTGGGTTTCTCTTATCAAGACCTCTCCCATCATTCACAATTGCTATCGCCGCTCTACCTGAAACACTTGGGCTTCCTACTGTGAAAAGTCTATATCCTCCCTCCTTTCCTCCCCCCTTTAGTTTTCACTTGCAGTCGCAGCACAATCTCTGCCCTCTCCAGTGCTTGGGGAGTGGAAATCCATGGATCCAGATCCTGTTGGTGTGGCCACTTGGGGGTGTTAGAATGCAAGGCGTAGTGCCCTGCTCCTGCCCAGGGAGCACTTCCCTTTCCAGCAAAGCCTTTCTGCTTCTGAAAGCTTGGTTTTTTTCCAAAGAGGTCAGTTTTTGGCTTGCAGCATCAACTATTGTTGCAATAACAAACAAAGGACCCCACCTGAACTGCAGCCAAAGGAATCCCTTCTCTGACACACCACTCTCAGCATCATTCAGTCCCAATAGTGGTAGCTCCAAGTATTAGCCAGTTCTTCACCCACCTTTTTAGGTGGTGATTTGGTCTGACTGCTGCCTCTTCTGAAGGTTACAGGAGACTAAACACAGGCAGTTAACTTTGCTGCTGTTTCTCTGCTCCCAAAACGTATAAGTACTACTTAAGGGCACTCCTGTAAGAGAAAACTGAAATGCTCTGTTGCAACTTTGAACTAGAAATAGCTACGGATGGGAGGAGCATGGTGAGCTCTTCATCCTCACAGGAGCTTTTGACTATTTCAGGATCATAAAAGGAGTGGACACTTTGAACACAGGAGTTGTGTTGTAACCAAACTTTTCATACAGTCATCAGCAGCAGGTTAATCCTCCCCTCTCAACGCACACCTACTCCTGCAAGCTGTTTCTTTATACCGGTTGCCTCTTTGCTAATAAGCTTTGAAAAGCAAGTTCGTTAATGTGCTCCCTGCCAGACTGTGCTTTAATGAGCCTTTCTCAATGCTTCCTATCTTATCTGGAGCTTGATAAGTACAAAATGTTCCTGTGACATTGCTATAAATCACATTTTATTGATGCATCTCAATATGAAACGCCTGATGCAGTCTGATGGTGTCTGTTTGCTTTGGAAGGGATAATGTTGTACAAATACAGGGCTGAGGTTTTCTTGTGACGTGGGGATTGCTGGGAAAGGATTTTCTTTGAGGTAGATGGGAGGCTTTTGCATGCATTGGAAAAAGGGGGATGTTGCCTGTTGTCTTCCACATCAATCCGTTACGGAATTGTGTCAGGTTAATGTTAATTTTGATCACTAATTTAATCTAAAATTAGGAAAATTGGGACTTTTTCTATTTCCCCTCTCAGGAATACATGAAAATTACTGGACTGCCTTTGCTGTATACAGGTAGGCTGCCTGTGCTTCAGTCTGCAGAAGACCTGAGCTGCTGATTGCATTAGGTGCTTCTGTTCTGCTCTGTTGGCACATGAATGCATTTAAGATGAAGGGAGTAACTGAGAAGGTGGATGTAATAAAAAAGCCTGCCTGGTGCAAGCCATACAAACCTAGTGGTGATGTGAACTGTGCTCAACATGAGGAACCTACAGGCAAAGGTAATCTGTGCTGGACCAATTGGTTTCACACATTAACCTTGAGCAGCTTTAAGTCTTAGTGCCAAACAAATTGGCTGAGAATCCTTGGAGGCCAAGCCCATCTGTCTGTGCCCTGTACTCCACCACAGAGAGGTGGAAAAGGACTTTTGCAAGTGTTATTTAGCTGGGTTTTCCAGAGTGAAGATTTCCTGTCTGCACAGAGCAGCCCTGCTGTGGGATGTGTATGTTGGAAAAGTTAAATTCCTGTGATTAATCTTACAAGCATGAGTTTAAATACCTCCATGCCTTCTGTATCCATAAAAGAAACACAAGGTGCTTGTCCTTCATCGGCTGTGTGGGTGGGGAAGCGAGCTGTGACTTTGAACTCACTCTGATGGATGTTGCTTAGTGATGGTTTCCCATTGCTATGGGCAGCATCTGTTGGAGGAACGCCTGTCGTGCGTGTTCCTGGGTCCAGGCTTGGGTGTGATAGGGTTTACAGAGAGCAGCGTCAGTCACGGATGTTTTGCAGGGGTTTTGTTTCAACGCTTTCAGCTAGCGGACGTTGTTATTCATGCTGCTGTTTGTCTACCTGCAAAGCAGGCCGGATCCTTCAGCCCTTCCCCAGCAGGTCTTTCTTTTCCGTGGATGCCAATTTTAATGGGGATCAGGAAGTTGAACGTGGGGAAGCTGATTGCGTTCGGGTTTAAACAGTGAAGCTCGGCTCTTTTCACTGAGCCTGGCTCTCAGCATTCGCCTGTTCTTGCATGTGAGAGTGCCTTTGAAGTCACATTTCAATACTCATCCAAAATAACCTTTAAAATAGAACGGTTTGGGTTGAAAGGACCTTAAAGCTCATCCAGTGCCAACCCCCTGCCATGGGCAGGGACATCTTCCACTAGAGCACATTGTAAATCTCCCTTGGCCTGTCCCTACATCCCTTGTCCCAAGCCCCTCTCCAGGTTTCCTGCAGCCCCTTCAGGCACTGGAGCTGCTCTCAGGTCTCCCCTTCAGGAGCCTTCTCTTCTCCAGGCTGCCCCAGCCCAGCTCTCTCAGCCTGGCTCCAGAGCAGAGCTGCTCCAGCCCTCGCAGCATCTCTGTGCCCTCCTCTGGACTCGCTTCAACAGCTCCACATCCCTCTTGTTGCCCCAGAGCTGGACACAATATCCACGTATTGCTAACCATTCCCTTTCCAGAGCCACTGCACCATCCACTTGGAAGGTCCCAGGTTCTTGCTGTTCTGCTTTTGGTGCAGTTAAACAATGAAACCCATCAGTCTGTGTGATAACTGCATGCATACCTGTTTAGACATCCACGCAGGTGTTTGCTTAACAGTGTTGTGTAATACATGCTGTGGGTGACAATAGGCGCACAGAAACGTGCCTTTGAGTTAAGAGCATTGACAGTTTAAGAGCATGTTTCCCTCTTCTCTAAAATGCATGTGGCTGTGTTATATTTCCAGCTCTCTAATGAGGACAGACACTTCACCCGACCAAATTAGACGTGTCCTGTGTGTTCTCTATAGCAAACGAGATGGGAAGAAAACAGGGCATTTTGTTTGCTTCCTCCTGACCAAGGCAGAGGCTTTACTCAACTGATTTTTCTGGTCTAACAACATGTAATCAACAGAGACAGCAATTTGAAGTGCCTGTTTTAATGAAGCTTTAATTGTGCAGGTGCTCAGCAACTCTATTACTGACTCCACAGCTTTCAGGGTGGAAAAGGGCAGCTGCTGTGATGGAAGAAAGGCGATCAGACCTGGGTATAACAATGACATGCACAATAATAACACAGCGCTGTATGAAAGGAGAGTGATGTTTGCAGCGGGGCTCAGTTGGCATTGCCAGGTTTGTGGTTTCATGTGTCTGCATGCAGGAAAGGAAGCAGTTTCTGTACTGGGCTTTGCTGTGAGAATGGACATTTCTTACCAGAAGGATGGTAAAATGAAGTGAAAAATAGAGATGGTGAAACGGATTCTTCAAGCCTTGAATGAAGCATTCTGTGTGGGCACTCATTAAGTTGTGATTGTTTGCTAAGGACTTCATCACCCTGGAAGCAGGAAAACATCACTTGGAAACATCATGTAGTAGTGGAATGAGCATGGCCCTTGGATTCGGTGGCTCCCTGGTGCTGTCTGAATGATGCTATAACTCTCATGTTGCCAGGTGGAAGGGTCCCTGAATAATTCACATTACACAAAGTTAGTTGAACATCAGCCATTGAAAATCTGCTCTTTTAAATGTCTGGATACACTTCAGGAGATGGGGTCCATTCCCAGCTCTCCCACTCGTTTGATATATAACTTGTGAGGTGGCTTCTTCCTTTGTTTCTTGTCCTAGAGTTTTGTGCATGTTAATTTGGTGACTTAAGGTAGTTTGTGTTGGTAGCGTGCTTTAGCACAGTGGGGCCTGGATGTCAGCTGGTCCTCTACAGAGGTAACACAATACAAATAACAGCATAGTTGATTAGAATTGCTGGCTGCTGTTGTTTTAGCAGTTCTGCGTGGATTAGGTTGCATTAACCCCAGTAAAATCATTTGTATTGAAGAAAAAGAAGCAGGGAATCACAGCTCCTGAAAGATGCAGTCTCTCAGCTATGTGCTTATCTCTTCATTTCCCCAAGAACGTTCATCATCTTCAACCTCTTCCCCTTGTGCCCTCCACCCCAGGGCAGCAGCTGGAAAGGGATCCTGCTTGTGTTCCCCCCCTTTCCCCACTTAGGAGGTCTCCTTCCATGAGATACATAGAGAAGCCCTAATCAAGCAGCGAGAGTGTCTGAGCCCCTGTTTTTCCTCCCCGAGCTGAAGTTAAAAATTATTCAATGTAGAATTCCTGGCCTGTGAAGCAGAGGCTCTGTACTGTACCAGGCAAAGATTTTCACCAGCATTCTCTTGCTTAGCCAAGGCTGAGATAACAGACACTGTAAAGCACTTGGTGGAATAAATCTACGGTTCCGAGATTCCAGCGGGGTGTTCATCTTCCGCTTTGTTTTCCCTTTGCTGAATAAGGTATTGCGTGAACGTAAAGTTGATATTTGACCTTTTTTAATGCAAACAAGGCCAAATGAAGCTCCTCGTCGTTGTTTTGCTGCTGGCTTTTTCTGCACGTTTAAGTGACAGGAGCGACTGGAGAGAACAAGTAAGTGGCTCGACTTTGCCTTCTCTAAGCGCAGAATGTTCTTGAGGGGCAGTTGTAATTGTGCTCTGCAGTGTTTGGATGCAGTTTTGAGAGTGGGTTAGGAACAAAAGGGGAAAAATGGCTCGATTTTGAGACGCTCAAATCAGGCTGAATGATAACAGCTCTCTGATGTGAGGTTACTCCTAGAGGCAGCGAGCAGCAGCAAGTTGATTCTTGCGGCTGACCTGTACATTGAAAGAGTTACCTGTGAGTTACTTCTGGTATAGCCACTGATACACTTGTTTGAGGAGCAGGAGGGAAATCACCATTGGAAGAAAAAGACAATCCACTTTCTAATTATTCTTGTTTTAAGCACAGGGATCTGTTGTAATCTGTTTGTACCCATCTCTCAGCTGTGTACCTGGGGATGTGAACTCTCATTGTTGGCTTATTGCAATCATCCATCAGCCTGGAAAAGCCGTTTCCTATTCAGAGGGATCTGAGATTTACTGTGCATGTGTTAGGAGCAAAGGCAGATTTACATCACTGTGTTGGGTTTGTAGAAGTAGATACACAGGGAATCATTTACCCAAGGAGGCCTGATACAAATCTGTGTGCTTTCTGAGTGGAGAGCTAAATAACAACTGTGGCTGGGTAGAAAGGTGCAGCTCTTCAGCAGATGTAAAATGCATGCAAAGGTTAAGCTGTAGGAGTATTTCCAGCTTGCTGCATGAAATTAAGTAGGCACTACTAACTGAGTTCTGTTTGCTTGGTTTATAGGGTACTTTATATGTCTATAAAAGCTTAGTATCCCTGGGAAGGGAAATTGTGTATTTTTTTCTCTTAAAAGAAGGTACTGAAATGCCAGCAAAACTGAATATTGTAACTTGCAAATTCAGGTTAATACTAGAGCAGAACGCAGGAGACAAATGTGGGTTTGGGCTGGAGATGCAATCATGGCAAAGAACCATTTGCAGCCCCCACCACTGTGGTGCCAAGCGTTCAGGGCAGCTTAAAACCAAATGAAGCCCTAAGGTTTTGGCCCCTGAGAGCACTGTGGGAATAGCTGCCACTTATTCCAGTAGGAAATCATCACAAATGTCTCTCCCCTCCTTTTGGGAATCTGTTCATCCCTGTAAAAGGGGGTCTGGGCTTTATTAGACAGTGATAAGCACTGTTCTTATTGTGGTGCCTTTTCTTAGCAGGGAAACTGTGCCCAATGTGTTCCTGTTGTTCCACAGCAGGAGCAGGGTATGGATGCTATGGAGGAAAATCAGTGTAAAAGGAGCCAGGACTTTTAAGGAAGTGTTTCCTTATTGCTAATAATCACATGTATTCATTTTGACAATGAGACCACACACAAGTGCTGCACTGGAATGACAAGACTTCCTTAATTTCCCTTCTCTCTTCCCTATACACTCCTCTGCTTCTGGGTGTCTCCACGCTGTTTCTAGCAGGCTGTGCCACAACCTGCCCTCGGGTGTCATGACCTTGCTTTTTAGTGCTGTGGCCTCCAGTTGAACCGGGGTGGTAATAAAACAGCATCAGTGATTCCCTCTGCACCGTGAGGCTGGGAGTCTTTGTTTCAATGTCTGGGGCTAGATCTGGTTGCAGGGATAAAACTTCACTATATATGTGTATGCATATGTATGTGTGTATGAGATATATGATTATATATGACTTTATATAGATAAAAATATATTATATAATCATCTACAATAATGTATATATATACTACATATAATCTTATATATAAAGTCATATATAATATATAATCACACTCAGGAGCTTTCTGACCTTGCTGAGCAACTTGGTTTAGGGGCATGGGGACACAGGGACGTATCTTTTCCCATCTCTTGATGTCAAGGACAGGTTCTTCTGATCCTCAGCTGAAGTACAATCCACAGGTCAGAAATGACCTCTGGTACAACCACTACCAGCTATTGTTGGCCAGCCAAGATGCAACGAGAGAGATCTGATGTCCCGTTAAACATATTATCTAGTCTTTCTCATGCTGTGGTGGCAGGATATAAAAACAGGCTGTCCTTCAGGGGTTAAAGGCACTATGTGAGGAAATTGCCTTAAAACCCTAACCTGCTGTCTGCCAAACCTTTCTCCACCCTGGTTGATAACTCACTGGTGTAGTTCAGGTTTCCCATGGCCAGCCAATCCCTGGGACATGGATGGCTCCCCTGAGTCAGCAGCCCTGGTGTGAAACCAGACATTAGCCTACATAGGGTGTGCAGGACTTCTCCTTCCTTATGGCTGACTTGCGTGTTTCTGTGAATGTTTCCAACCTATAAAGCTATATAAATATCAAATGTTATTAAAATTCAGCTGTAGAGCTTTTAATTTGTTGTTATGCCAAGGGTTGCCTCTTTGCACCTAAAGCAGGTTGAGTATTTGCAAATCACTGTAGTGGCCAATGCAAATCAATGTAGTTACGTGGTGTGCACTCAGCTGAGTGGTTCTTTGGCCCAAGTCCTAGAGGTTTAGAAACCTGAGAACTCTCAATTCCAATGTAAATGTGTGTATTTGATAGATCTTCTGCTTTCAATTACTTCTTACAGCTACACATCAAAACCTTTCCCAGGCAAAACAGCTCTGTGCATTCCCTCTTATGTCTGGATCATATTTTAATCCCTTCTTTTGGGAAGCATTTCCCAGCAGGAAGAAACAAGGCTTCAGAACACACGAATCACAGCTGGGAAGAGCATTTGTGGTGTTTTAAGCTGATGTGGGTCTCTTCCACAGAACACATGAGAGACAGATGCTCTATGAAAAGGGAGAAAGACAACATGTTGCGAGAGATAACAATGGGAAACTTGCCATAAGATTAATCTAATCATAAAACAAAGTAACTAGAAATCAAAATGAAAGTGGCTTTGAGAGAAGCTGTGAAAGTTCCACTATGAAACGCTGTTTTATCAACTCAGAAATGCCTATTTCAGTAAGTATTGCAACAGCATTGAAAAATAACACTAATCTGCACCTATTAAAACCAAAATGGTCTTTGGTTTTACAAGCTCAAGTAATCTAAAGAAGAATGAGGTACAAGGACATTTTTGCTTCTTAGATGTAGTTAGATATAATAGGATGGAGTTTGTAATTACAAATAGAAGCCACATCCTTCCCTATCTGTGAGCACCTATCTGCCAGCGTGTTATTTGGGGGTATGTCATGGTATCAGAACTACTCGTGTGACTATTTATATGTTACATACGTGTTAACTGTTTGTTCAGGCTCTCAGCAGCCTCTTAGGAGATTCCAGGATGCTCCATTCTTCACAGATGAGGAGCATTGCAAACAACAATGGTAAAAGGTGTCCTATTAAGGCACAAATGCAGGGCTTTTGTGGAGGCTTCCCATCAGTCTAAGAGCTGGAACACAGCAGTATTCAAGTAACACGTATACTGTGTGTTCTATTTCACAAACAGGGTGCTGTGAAGCTAAGTGTGCACAGAGGTTTCTGGAATTAACACCTTGCATGGGCCATTTGGGCACAACTTCATTTTTCCAGGAAGCCTTAATGGCATTAAAGGTTTAAAGTTCCCTGGTTTATATCTATTGATCCAAGCAGCCTGAGTGTGGTGCTGTATTAACAGAATAGTTCATTACACTGAGCCACTGCAGTTCAGTAGATTGGGGGATGCTTTGTTTCATGTGAACCGTGTAAATCTGGGCCTGCTTTAGGAGAAGGGGTTGCCTGTGGTAACCACTGATCTGAATCTCTGGTGATTCATACCATTAACTCCCTTGGTTTCTTCTTCCTGCTTGTATAGATCCACACTTTCAGTCTGGGGCACAGGATTCAGGTTGCTCTTGCATTATCCTGGTGTGATTAGCCTTTTATATGGATTGCAATGACTCACATGAACCTTAGTATTTGCATTCATGTAACTGGGCAAACAAACGTTCTAAGGGTATCTTTTCCCTGCCTTAGTGCCTGTTTCTAGATTTGGACCTAGTAGGAGGAGTCAGACAAAGATTGCATCATATAATTAATCCTTTCACATCTTCTGCCTTTGGGATTGCTTTTAATGCAGCCTTTGCTAGAAGGACTGAAACCTCACCAATGAAAATACACCATAGGTTTGTTACAGGGGTGTTGAATAGCCCCCAAATAATTGCTTTGCCTGTGAGTCTGCTTTGAACCATGTTCTGCACGTTAGCGAGGAACAGAAAGTCAGGAAAACAAGTTGGTTGAAGCACTTGGCTGATTCCCTGCAGCCCTTGATGGAGGTGGGGGTTCTCTCTGACATGCCTGTTCTCATCAGCATGCAGAGCAGTCAGGCTCCAATCTCTGGGCAGGGGATGTAGATCTTTATTTTTAGGGCTGAAACAGGGAAAAAAAAAATAAGGATTTTCCATTTCTTCTTATTCCCAGTTAATCCATCCATGGGGAGAAGTTCTACAGGCCTTGGGGAAAGACTGATCTGGAAGGTGGTATTCTTTTCTTTGATCAGCTTCTAAAGCTCTCTGCCAAGTGGTTAAAAAGGCTTGAGAAGTGTGAGAACTGGCTCCAGAGATCACGGGCATTTTCAAACATCTTGTTCTCTTGCTCCCCAGTATTCCAACTTCAATTCCCTATAGATTTTAACCCCAAAGCAATTAATCCAAAGCAAAAGAGGCTTTGGCCGTTGAGAAATGGGCCCTTTAAGCTTCTGAAGGTGCTAAATGTTTGCTGAGCTTAGTAGCAGGATAAAGTATGTCCTGCAAAGCTCCCAGGAAAGCAACAAAGCTCAACAAGCTCACAGAAGCTTCCCCTATAGAGCTCTCCACTGGATTGCTCCCTGGAGAAGAGGATGGGGGAGAATGGAGCATCTGACAGAGGATGGGGTTTACTTTTGAGGCTGATTTCATGGTGCTTGTTTGCAGTGCTGATAGGAATTTCTACCCTGATTCTCACTTAAAGCAAGTGATGCTGAGGAGCCCTAAACCGTGTTAGCTCTTCAGCGGGGTGCTCATGTTGAATCGAGATGGTGCGTAACTGTTATGAAGGTGTGGGCAGGATGTACAAACAAGGACATGAGGGAAGTTTATGCAGGCTTTCAGGAATCCTTAGCTGAGAGACTTCCTGGAACGAGAACAGAAGACTCAGTCCCTCCCAGTTAAATGATATTTCAGTGGACTTAAACTTTATCCTCAGTTGTGCGCAGAAAGAAGGAAAATGAAGGAAGGTTTCACCCTATTCCTTATCTTTTTCCAGTCTTTACTGTCAGGGTACACACTTGAAATCTTTCTCATTTAGAGTTTCAGGCAATTGTGAGCTTTCTTTTCAAGATTAGCTCTGAAGACAGCATAGGTTTAACCACCTTGCCCTGATGAGGATGGCATGTTAATTAATACTTATTCACTACTTAATGTCAGGTGCTGTTGGATGTGCAGAAGAGCAACAGGAATGCAGTGCAGAATCATGGTAATGAGGTTGCTCAGATGGAACCTTTGATTTTACTCCTGTTACAATTCCCTGCATTTCTGTTCATACTCGAACTCATTAGGAACATATTTGATTTTTCCAGGCAATTGCTTTGCTTTGAATATATGTGCTAATGATCTTTCTTAGTGGGTTAAGCTTTTGGATGAGCTAATCAGATTGGATTTAGTCACTCACGGTCCACCTATTTCAGCTCTTTTTGTTTGTACAAAGGATGTTTGCACCAATTAGCTAAGAAATTTAACTTCCAGTTTTCCATCTAGCTACAGGTTTGCCCAGTGCATCTCCATTGTGATTAGCATTACCTCTGCTGCCCTTAACCCTCACCTGCAGATACAGGTGTCTGCCTTGGTTCTTGCATTAAATATATCTGTTGCCTTCCTTTGTGGCTTAACTGAGCTCTGTGGAAGGACTGTGCTCCCAGTCTAAAGAAGTTCTGTTTCCTCCTGCTGAACTTCAGTGCATCTCTCAATCCGAGGTATAGATCTTAGCACATGTTTATTATCTGATAGTCCTTGGTCTCTCCTTGGCTGACATAGCCCTCCTGGCAAAAGGCTGGCTGCCTCCACATGTGAACGTGGGTTTAGAATTGCAGTACAGAAATGAGAAAGCAAATCCCACATATCACATATGAAGGGCCAAACCTTTGGCAGTACTGATTTGGAGAAGGCAGTGGGACATTTGAATGTGAACCTCCAGTCAAGCAATGGGAGGAGTCCAGTCCAGATGGGAAATAGAGGATGGGTAAATCATTCTTTAGTGATTCATCTATCCTTTTCTGCTAGTGCATTAGCTTCCATAAGGATTTATTTAAATCATGGGTGAAATAGTTCATATATCTGAGGCAAGAAGTCAGCTGATCCAGCTTCTATTGAGAAAGAATCATCCTAGAACCATCCAGGCTGACTCTGGATGCAAGCCTGCCCTTGTTATATATTCAGTACAGCAAACCCTGTACCATTAGGATAGTAAATCCAGTAAGTCAAGACGGGACCAGTGGATATCATTGCTAATTGTAGGGTAAAATAGCAAAGCGAGGGGTTAATGTGCTGTAGGTCAGTAGTGGTTTTTTTCCAGTTCAACCCAAACTGCCAGTGGATCAGGTTCCAAAGCCTGGTGAAGTTCCTGTACAACCCCTAATGAAACAGGAAAAACCTGTGAATTGCTGGCTTTGAATCCTGTACTGAGGACAAGGTGCACTTGAGTAACGTGCATGCTTCAGTGTTTCATCTGAACGTCCAAAGCTTCAGAGGAAAGGGAAAAAAATCGAGCTCTTTCTATGAGGGGGGAAAGATCTAATCTGTTTACACCCTGCATTCCTTACATTCCTTTGGCAGTCTGCAACTATAAAAGCCCTTAGTCCCACCTACAGTTTGAGTTTAATGGAGCTAAGTCTTTCTGTAGAGGCAGATACGACACAATGCATGTAGAAGGCCTATTATTTAGACACCAGTACACCTAAATTGTGATTATTTAGGGCTCTGAACAGAGCTTGGTTTTCCTTCAGAGGAGGGGACGGGCATGCACCACCTTAATTCAGAAAGGCTTCTTTCCTGGGAGGAACTTAGAAGTGTCCAGGAATGGGAATGCCCTTTTCCGAATAAGAAGCTGAGGGTGGGTTTTGCTGCTTTTCCCTTCTCTTTTTTTTCTCTCCTGTTTGAATGTGATGACTCAAACTTGGTACAAATCCAAGGCAAATAAAAGGTGCAGGCGCCTCCACTACACTTAACTCCTGAGCTGCTGTAAAGAGAGATCACAAAGCAGAATGGAACTGCTTCTCAATCCTTTCAGGGTGCTGCGGTCCAGGCACTCTCCTGCCTATGACACTAAAGGATTAGATGGGAGTTGAAGCTTTCTTATCTTGGTTGCTTTGGTTATTAAAACAGCCTTTTCACTGCAGTTTATCATAGTGGTGGGGTTAACAGCACCTGGATTACTTGGGTTTACTTTCCCATGTGCACTCTTAGCTTGGAGCCAGATGTTTGGTTATTCTTGGTCATGTAACACCCTTGTGTCAGGCCGTTGGAATCCATCAACAGCAGGATGCCCATGGAATTTGGGCCAGGACCCAGGAGAAGCGAGCATGGAGTGATTATTTCTGCCACGTTCAAACCATGATAGGCTTTTAAAGACTGAAATGGGGTATCGGAAACTGTTTTGGTGTGTGAGGAAGGGGCAGCTGAACCTGTGACCTGTAGTCAGGACTTAGGACTTGAATGTAGATCCAGATATTTGGATCAGGAAGCCACCAGGTCTTTTGGGGAGAGGATTTAAAAGTGATTTAAAGACTGGGATCTGCCTATTGCTAATAAATTTATAGAACGTATCATCTCCATATTCAGTGAATTTCACTTCTGCTTCACTTGAAGAATGTCCAAAATATAGATGGATATCCGTCCATCCAAAATATAGAAGGATATCCAAAATAAACCCCCTCAAACAATTAGATCCCTAAAATCCCTATCACCCTACCGATCACCTCTTCATCAGCCCAGCTGGGATACTTAACCCTTGGCTCCTTTATGTATGTAATTGTTTTGGAAGGAATTGCTGCTAGAACTGAATAAAGAGCACCTGGAATGCTCAGAAACATTTATTGTGTAACTGAATAAAGCACTTGGTATCTTTGGACCAGTTTTAGTCGCAATGTTGTGTTCAACCAGATGGTTGAAGCACTGAAGTGTCGGTCTCTGAGGTGGAATTAGCTTCTTCACCTATTGGACCCTATATCACTAAGAGCAAACAGAGGCTGTTCTTCAGGTGGTTGCAGTGAAAGGGAACCAAAAACCCTCAGTAGCAGGGGCATAAATGCAAAGTTAAATGTCTCCAGGGGGTATAATACAGCCACAGCTTCCAAGTTCTACAGTATTTAACTCCTGGTACATTGTGTCTGTCTCTAAACAAACAGGGGCAAAGAGATTAGATTTACTTTGAATGAAAAGATGTAAATCCCACACATGAATATCTTTCTCTAATCATGCTTTGAGAAGTCATTGAAGAAATCAGTGGCTCTGACAATTAACGTTGGAAATAAGGGTATGCTTTGCATAACTCAACGGTAATATCCTGCAGGTGCCTCTGAAACAAAGACATTACGGGGGAGAAATGGCAGCAGAATATCAACAGCTCCCATCAGAACTGATCTAAGCTCAGTGACCAGCATTTCATAATCAAAACCTGATTTGAATAGTGTAGCCTTGAATCACAGCTTCCTCCCTTCCTTCTACAGCTTACGGTAGCTCTGATTTCATTTGCAAATGAAGGCATAAGCACAGCAATATTTGTTCTGATACTAAAATATTCTCTGGAAGACAGTCTGAATGTAATGGAACAAATCTTCAAGGCTTCTCTTTCTAATACCTCCAAAGAAACCAGACTAAAAGAACCCTCTTGAGTTCTGCAGCTCAATCTTGTATCAGCTGTGGCTCATGCTTATTTCTTCCTCTTACCTGTCTTTCCCTTTCCTTGTTCCTCCACGTACCCCCTTAAAAATCAATAAGGTCGAGTGAAATCTTGCATTGTTTGAGATAGAAACACTTGTTCCTGTTCCTCACTGAAATTCCAGCCAGGTCCTGGTGTTGTTTTCAGTCCTTCCAGAGCAGGGGAACGACCACTGAGTTGTGACCTGTTGCAACAGTTCCTTATCTTCCACTTCAGAAAGAAACCAAGCCTCTGATTTTGCACCATTCACGTAAGGTGAAGAGGCAGCCTCTGCCTTTACAGACTTCCCCTCTCAGAACTAGGAAAAGACCTTGTCCTTTGGAAGGGCTGCACAGTTCTCCACAAGGATGCAGAACTGATGTGCTAAGTCCTGCTTGTTGGGGGGTGCCGGACATGTGTGGACCCTTAGGGTCAGCTTCCCTGCCCAAGCTGGGAGTGGGTGTTAAGGGATGGTCACAGCAGCAGAGTTGCTTTTGGAAGCTCTTGAACAAACTGTCTTGTGATGGGATTGGTACTTATCAGGTGTGCTACAGAGAGAAGCGTTTAAAAACAGATCCTTTGCTGCGCCATGCATTCATAGAATCATAGAATGACAGAATGGTTTGGGTTGGAAAGGACCTTAAGATCATCCAGTTCCAACCCCCTGCCATGGCCAGGGACACCTCACACTAAACCATCTCACCCAAGGCTCTGTCCAACCTGGCCTTGAACACTGCCAGGGATGGAGCATTCACAACCTCCCTGGGCAACCCATTCCAGTGCCTCACCACCCTCACAGGAAAGAATTTCCTCCTTAGATCCAATCTAAACTTCCCCTGTTTCAGTTTGAACCCGTTCCCCCTTGTCCTGTCACTCCAGTCCCTAATGAAGAGTCCCTCCCCACCATCCCTATAGTCCCCTTCAAGAAGTGCTTAGGAACCATCTTATCTACTGAGCAGAGCGCTGCACCACAGTGAAGCTCTGCTGACACGAGAGAGCAGTGCTGGTTTACAGCAGACATGAACCTTTGACTGAAAGCACAGCAGTGAATCAATGTGTTTGTAGGTGGCAAACAGGGAGGGCTCCCTCAGCCACGCAGGTTTGCTTTTGTCTGTTCCGTATTTACACTCTCAGCTTTGGGTTGACCCTTCCTTTGCACGTTTGTGCTGCAGCATCCAAACCATCCCAGCATCTTCTGCTCCAGTCCATAACAACAGGGTCACCAATTAGAGAAGCTGCTGGTGGAAGGGTTCAGGCCTGTGGGACTCCTCTATGGAGGGTGTTACACAGCCGTGCCTGGCACATCACGCTCAGCCCAGTGAGTATTATGGGAGCACACACTGCTTGGCATTAGGGGCACAGAAAGGCTTGCAGAGATAAGCAGCAAGTTAATGAGGCATAGAGGCAGTAAGAGATGACATAACCAACCACAGGAGACTCGCAGTAGCTAAACGCATTACTGCAGAAGTGTATTTATTAGTCAGTCTTTGTAAGGAGATGCTTCCAGAACTCTTCACGCTCAAACCCCCTGTAGGCTGCTTTTGGGGGGATATTTTCCAGATATAAATCCAGTCCTCGAGTGCTGTCTAACTTTTCTTTTTTCACAGCATTCTTCTTGTTTCCTCATTTGCATCCCTTGCCTTCCATTTGTCATTTGTTTCGCTGCTTCTGTTTCCCCGAAGGTACCTCATCTCAAAGGAATGAAGTATTTTGAGCCAGTGCCCAGAGGCCCAGTGTTAATTTGGTTTATGGCCCTTTCCTCCTCTTTTTCTGCAAGCAGAAATGGGTTTTTTTCTCATCGAGAGGAGCTGTTTGAATCAGCAAGTTGGAAACATCGCCGTCAATCACGGTCAGGTTCAGTCTGATTTCCAAGTGTCCAAGTGATTCAGGGAGTTCTATTTGTAGAACTGATCAAAGCCTATATGCCAGATTTGAAGGCATTTCAGAGTTTACATCCCTTGATTTGAAGGCGACTTCAGTTCCTAACCACATGCCATAATGATTTCATGCCTTAGGGCTGGCATCCTCTAAGGTATGTAGCTTCCCAGCACCTACTGAAATCACGGATGCTGGGGAACAAGAATCTAGGAGTTCCAAGATGCATATTTCAACATGATGGGCTAAATTCAGTAATTGAGACTTTTTTTAGGGTCCCAAAATCCACAGTTAAAATACATGAATGTTAATGCAGGCAGTAATTTCACATCTCTTTCTCTGCCTTCAGTCTCTTCCACACACCACCTGCAAACTTCCTTGTTTAGGAAGGACTCACATCTTTGGGTACATGGAGAAATACTGTCCCCTAAGCTCTCATTTCAGGCTAACTGAATGGGCTTGTCTCCTCTGCTTGAAGCCTGTGGCCTCCAACAACCCAAGTCAGCCTCTGGCCTCAAACACTTCCCCAAAACCCACAGCATCAAATGATTGCTTTGCCCAAGAGCTCTTTATGTGGTGTGACTTGCTGACAACAACTTCTGTGCTGTGTGAGCAGCCTGAAATCACTGTGCTTCTCTCCAGTCACTGCCTGGGTTGGGCTCAGCACACAGCTCCTCTTGGGGAAAGCTGTTTAACTGCTTATCTGTATTACCTGAGGTTTGGTAAAGGGCTTTTTGTAAGGGGTTCAGGCAGCTGCACAAGTGAACTCGGTCACAACCACCTTCTTAATGCTTGGGCTGTGTCCCCTATCACAGGCAAAGCAGACAACAGCCTGCCATGGGCTGTGAGAGGTAGCAGAGGGACCCTCACTCTACTTGTCTACTCCAATTCTGCAAAGCCGTGGAGAGTTACACTGGCAGCAACAGCCCCAGAGCTGTCAGGACATGGAATACTCCAAGAGGAATAATAATAACTCCTTTAGGAGGAGGCCAGGCCTTCCTAAAACTGGAAACTTCCCATCAACTCCCCTTGCCTGGGAGCACCCAGGGTAGAAAGCCCATTCTCCAGTTCCAGCCATTTCCCTTTGGCTCTGTGCCTTCCATCTGAAGAGCTCTTCTTGTTTCCTGTTGCCTCCTCTTACAGAAGCCATGGGCAGCTGAGAGCCCCAATCTGCCTTTGCTTTTAACAAACATTCATCTCCTTTGCTGCTTCTCCAGAGTGAAAGAAACAGCATCACCTATGGGCAGACGTCAGCTGAATAGACCTGGGGCCACAGACAGAGACATCAGCCTTCACTGAAGCTGCTGACCCCGGGTGTTTTGGCTATTTGAGTTTGAATATTTGATCCATTAAAATACAGATCTGACTTCAGCCCTGGTGAGGCATTAACAGTCGTGTTCTAAATGATTAATAGAATAAAAGAGTCTCCTGCAGCTCCAACCCGTAGATGAGCTCATCTGTCACTTCCAAGCTTTACTTTGTTCTCGTCATTAGAAGGAGGAGGTTTTGAACCCATCAGAACTCTTCTATCTGATATAAATCACAGGTTTTAGCCCTTTCAGCAGCATGAAAACAAAATGGAGCATAAATGGGTAGAAAAAGTTAATTTTCACTTTTCTGAAGGAATTAAATTGGTGTAAGATACCTTGTCATTGAGACAGCGGTGTCAAACCGTGACTGGGGGGCTTCACAGCAAAGAAGCCTAGGGTGGTAAATAGCAAGATGGCTTGGTGATTGCTCTTGGCAAATTCATTCATCATCAGCATAATTACTCATTTATACATTGCCATTAGCTAACATAGCAAAATACAACAGCTAAAATGTGCCCAACAAGTGACAGTCTTTGCTTGAAAGGGTTAAGTCCACTGCTGCAATAAAGCTACTACAAAGCAACAGGGAAGTGATCAGAAAGCCATGGAATGAATGATGGAAGGGATGGGAGGACCCTGGGAGGTCACCTCTTCCACTGCCCCAGCTGGAACTGTAAGAGCCATCCCTAGCAGACCTTTCTTGATGCCACTGACAACAAAACCTGCCAGGATCCAATTTTGTCCAGCACAGATTTGCTTCTCCTCCTGCTCTTCATCCTTTTTATTGCAGTTACTTTCATTGTAACAATCCTCCACTCCTTAAATACAGCTCAATGTCTCTTGACTTTTAGAGTCTCTGCACTCATTTAGCTCAATAGTTCCTGCTACTAGGAGATAGCTCTCAAAAAGCAGCACAATGGGAGGAGTAGCAGCATGGAGCTTGTCTTGTCTAATGAACCAAGCTGAGCGAGGCCATGCCAAGGTTATCTAGGTATGGTTGTATTTGATAGTGACTCATCCAGGGAGCTTCCTGGCTGGCCAACACCCTTTTCTACTAACTGCTCTGGTGGGAAGGGTGACTCAGTGGCTGCTTTGCTGGGAAGAGTGCTATGGTGCCCTTTCCATAGGGGCTATCTCAGAAGGTGCCAAGAGAGAGAAATACATGTTCTAACTAGCTGGGTTTTCATAAGGGAGGCACCTTTTAGATAGAGATTGCTTTGTTCAGAGTTGGAAAGTAAACCAGGAAATTCAGAGTTAAGGACAGTACTTTCTCCTGATCTCAACCTCCCAAATCCAGAATCATAGAATCATTCAGGTTGGAAAAGATCATTGAGTCCAACCAGCTGTGTTGGATCACACCAAAGCATCAGCATTCCCAGCAGGTTCAGTGGCAATATACTCTCCTTATACTATTAGCACAGTGTGGACTCTCAACACAATCCTGACTGGGCAAGGGCAAGGAAAAGGGATGCTTTTCCCCCCTCACACCTCCCTTGGACTCACACTGTACTTGAGCAGAGTCTGTCTGGATTTGTATAGGGTAAATCTCAACTCAAAAGCTAAAATCTTGTCTCTGACACTTAAATTACAGTGTTTAAGGGCAAGAGCATCTGGCCTTTTGTCTGAAGGAGTCACTTCAGGGAAGCTGCTTTCATCTGCACCTCCACATCCCCATCTGTAAAATGGGAGGAAGGATGAAACGGTTCAAGTTCTACCCATGGCAATGAGAGAGGTGAATGTTTCAGTAGCTGCTAAGGCATCCCACCACAGTACACAAGAACTCCTTGAAAGCACTGAGGCGTTAATCCCATTCCCAGCAGGACAAATAGCACTTTTAAGGCAACCCTTCTTCATCTCAACTAAACTCGAGTGATGTTTTAAGAACTTAAAGGTTGGACTCATCAGATTAATGAAGAGTAGAATGTATTTTTATATGCAGCATCAGATGAGATTTATTGTTCAGAAACCGGCCTGAACTGGCCCTGAGTCTGTTGGCCCGAAACCGTTGGCTTCATCAAACCAAATGAAGCAGTTTTAGAAGTTACAGCCACTAAATACTGGCTTTACCCATGTTGTTTTAATCAACGTAATCTGGACACAAAGCTCCTTCCCTCCTAAATTCGTTGTTTATGGCTTTTCTCCCTTATATTTTTTATTGTTTGGTCTTTTCCCAGGTTTTCCTGGGTTCGATCCTCCCCCCCTGCCCAAGACCAGATGCTTACAAGGTTTGCTATAAGCATAGTACTGTGGAATTTGCTCATACCATCTGCTTTAGTAACTTGGCAAGTTAATGAGGAATCAGATGAAAACAAGCTCTGTATCTTATCCTGGCACTGAAAGCAATGGGTGCTACTCTCCATCCCTCTTCTCCTGGCTAGAGGATTTCTAGAGTTTCAGAACCGTTGCAGCATTACCAGTGATGAGGTTTGGAGCCAATTGTTATCCTTGCTTATGTGCCTGCTCCAATCTAATGAAAGCAGAAGGGAAAATGTGCTCCAAAGACACACTTGGGTTCTGGGAAATGGAATAATGCTTATAAGAAATGACCAACACCATTAACCTGAAACACTCCCGTTTGTGAGCAGATCACGTACACATAAAAAGGCACCTGAATAGTGAGAGTGCTGCAATAGTTTAATTGATACTTGCATGGGCTGAACTCTAAGCACGGAGTAAAAGCCCCCAGGCTATGCAATACCAGCTCCAAGCAAAGCCTGATGTTTGCACGTGTTTGCTCACTGGCAGTGGTTTGGGTGTAATGTGTGAAAGGAACAGAAAAGGTCTTGAATCAAGCCCCGTTGCAAGCAAGGGCAGGACTGGACCGTGAGTGTTTGGGAGCAGTTTTGGTGAGTGGTTCACAAGAAAGAGAATGCCCATGAAATGAATCCCTTCCCCTGTTTTCCCTTCAGGAAGCAGTAATCTAAACACTTGTGTTTATTGGGCTTTGCATCCCTGTGTTCCAGCTTGGTCCCTGTGAAGCATCTCCCACATAACTCCATGATGGAGAGGTTTCAGTCAGTGCTCGCTATCTTAATGTTGGCTTTGGTTGGTCTTAGAGGAAAAACTACAGGATGGAAATGCCCTCTGCACTACCCTAAATGCTGGCATCAGGATACTAAAGAGAAGTTAAGACAACAGGTCTAGCTTGTACTGAATGCTGAAGGCTTGATAAGGGTACTGTAAGCGATCCCATGCAGTTGGATGCTTGCTGTAGCATGCTGTCAAGAAAATAAGATGCTACATTGATGACCCTGTCTTCTCAAGCAGCTCTCCTAACGAAAGATGCCTCTGTGTAGGCATCACCTAGTCTGGAGTAAGCAGCAGCATATGGAAGGTTGTTTACACCTCAGTTGGTGAGCCTCAAACCACAGTGATGTGGAAGTGGGAATGATTTGATAGCTGAGAAAAGGATGTGTTATAGCTGGCTAGTTCAGTTCTGCCATTGGCTTGAACTGTGTGGCTACTGCCCAGAGTGCCCTGTTTCAACATGCTGCCATCGCTTGGGGTTACACTGCTGCTTCCTTTTCCCCTATAGAGGTAGTGGGGTTTTTCTACACAAGAGTGTTGATGGCTTAGGTAACACATTAATTAACTCCTTTACTGGCAAAAGCTGCTGTGATATATGCTTGTGTGGTACAGGCTGTCAATTGAAAGGCCCCTCCATCTGTTTGCTTTAAAAGGAGCTAAAAACCCCAAGCTAAAACCCCATCTCAGAGCTGATGTAAGGCTCAGCCCTTCTCCCCTCCTCCTCTCCCTCCCCAGTAATCACATTATTCACTGGGATGGAAAAAAGCCTTGGTGTTAATTTCCTCCATTCCCACACCTTGCAGCCCAGCACAGTGACTGCCATTTCTTGTCCTTCAGAGACCAATTACTGCAGGTGAAGTCAGGCACAGAAGCACCGTTGCTAGGAGTGGGAAACGGGGACTGGGGCTGGATGCAGCCTTTGAGACCGGCAAGATGCAGAGATCTGGGTTGACCCTTTGTAAGCCTTATAGAATGGAAACCGTGGGGCAGATTGAAAATGGCATGTTTGGTAGCTGCCCCAGTCAAGTCTCGTGTATGTGATGTCTTACAGATGTGAAGGGTGACGTCCAGATGGGGCCCTGAGATGGCAGCGCTTGTGCAGAACCCTCCAGGTTCTGATACAGTGCGGAAGAGGAATGCTGTGAATGATTTGTATAACACTAAGCTGCTCCATACTTTATTCTTGTGGTCTTTAAGTCCTGTAGTAGTATTTCACATCCATTATAGGCTTTTAGGCTCATGACTTACATGGCAGGTGCCTGTCTATTGAGGCCAAGTGTCCTGGCTGGTGGGTATCTTCCCTAACAGTGTGGGATGCACATGCCTCCTGCAGGTACACAAGAATCCACTGGAAAACAACTCTGGCTCTTGGAGAAGCAACAGAAGCAGAGTCTTCTATGGGAAGATAACTCTGCTGTGGAAAGAGGATTCAGTGAAACTCTTGGTGAGGTTAGCACCAAATCTGGTTTTATCTTCCTTGTATACAAGTGGGCTTCTGCTGAGCGCTCAGCATGTGGGAAGACATCTGTCATTGCTCAGGGCTTTTTTTGTCAGCAGCTCTCTTCCACTTTCAAAGCTGGATTAACGCTGCTTGTACTTGTAGTTCAAATGTTATGGAAGGAAAATGCTGGTATTGGAGGAGCACCAAAGATGGTCCATGCCACCCAGTGCTGACGCTCAGCAGCCCTAACGAAGGTCCCGATCACATAACAGAGCAAAATAGTTCTTAGTGAAGTAGTTTCCCTTTGTCCCAAGACTGAAACCTGTCAGAATCCAGGCAGCCACTGGAATTAATTACAGGTAATAAAAGATAGGCTTAACTAAATGCATTCACCTCGGTGTATTAGGCTTCTGTTGCACCAGATGTGCTTATACAGTGATGGTGTGGCTCGTATTCTTTTCATGCCCCTGCCCCTCTGTTTTAGAAGGGAAAAAGAAGCTATGTCTATATTAGACATAGAAAATGTCTAATAAAGCAAAAGTGGCCACCATGGAGAAAGGGTGTCACAGCATCCTTCTTCTTCTGCCTGGTTTTGTCTGTCTCTTCTCTTAGCATCGCTTCCCCCGGCTGTAAACACACTCTGGATTTGCTCTCGTGTGTCTGTATCACAACTTCTGTCTTGAGAACAGGCCTTTCAGCTTTGTTCATGTAATTACAGTGCAGCAAGGACAGGCTGGGAGAGGAGCACCGTAATTAGGAGGTTTTTCAAAGACACATTTCCTGTGCTGACTTTCTGATCTCCTGCTAGCGCTGCCACTGCTGTCTCTTGAATAATACCTGCCTCCTGTCTGTCCTTAATGCCGCTGATGAGGCCAGCTGTCAGGAAGGCACAGTTTGCCTCCTTTTTTCTTTGTAAAAAGCCTTTTTTCCCCTCCTTTTCTTTTTCCCCTGCTCCTTTCCCTGATGGTGCTGTCAAATGCAGCTCGGTGTGAGACGACAGTGCGCTGTGGCACTTTTCATCTCAAGCCTTAAAGTTCACTGCAGACGTTGAGCACGAACTTGCTGTGTTTTAGTTTTGTTCAGTCTCTGGCTGGGCAGACTCATGGGGTTGGGTTTAAATTAGGGCTACTGAGAACTTCCTTAAGGGTTTGTTCTTCAGCTGCGTCTTTGGAAGCTTTAGATGCAGTTCTCTGTCTCCACAGCTACTGCTTGGGGGTGAGGGGTGTTGGGAAATGTGGTACTTGGACACCCTGGAGAGCCCCAGTGCTAAGAAAGTGTACCCACAGCATCTCCCTGAAGATGCTCCTTCCATGTGGCAGACAAATGATCACTGTGGCTTTCACAGCAGTTCCCAACACAGTACAGTAAGAGTCTAGAACCAAACCCAGGTCTAAGCAATTCCTTGTATTTATATACATATACATATACATACACATACCTAAGCTATGTTCCAGGTTTCTAGAATGGTAAATCCATGTAATGACAAGAAGTAGAGTGAGCTTTTGCTCAAGCCTTTGGGTCAGGTTGATCTTTGGGATTTATAAAGCTGCTGTGCCATTTCCCATCTAATGATGCTTCTTTTAATGCATCTTTTGATGCTCTGATGCTCTGATTAACCTAAAAATAACCCTTTTCGTTTACTCCTACTTTAATAGACCCTTTTGCTCCAGCAGTACACAGACTGAAATGTCACAGAGCCACTTCCTTGTACAAAGGGTCTGGTTTTTCCAATCCAGATTATTCTTTCAGGAAGATAACCAGGACACTGGAGTTGCTTTCCAGGAAGACCCAAGCAATCCTTGCACCCCACTGCTGCCTGGTTAAATGAAGTTATAAATGGTTCAAATAACCAAAGAAATGAAGGGATGACAGCCCAGCGGAGGTAGAAGTGTATGTTCCATAAGGAATAGTATTCAGGCCAGGCTGGATGGGGCTTTGAGCAACCTGCTCTAGTGGAAGGTGTCCCTGCCTGTGGCAGGGGTTTGGAACTGGCTGAGCCTTAAGGTCCTTTCCAACCCAAACCATTCTATGACTCTATGAATCTGTGGTTCTGTGATTCCCCACCTTGAAGCAGGAAGGAAAACCATCCTGAAGTGCTTTTCTTCCTAACCAAAAAGCTTTTCTTCCTAACCTAATTTTACCATTCAACACTCAAGTAAGGCCCTGTGGAAGGGTCACTGTGCAGCAGTGTCCTGCTGCTGAGTTTTTGGTGACAATCTGTGGTATTTTTCCTCTACAGTGTCCTAGGATCTGCTCAGTCGAGTCAGTCTGTTGTGTTTTCACTGTTGTACCATTTGGCATTCAAATACATGCAGCCAGTGAAGCAGTGCTCACTCTCCTCATTTGAATTATCCATGCAAAGTTGATGTGGTTTTGAAATGTCATTTAACTCACTGGCTTGTTGCCTGTCCGGAAGATCTGATGGAGCTGCAGTGCTGCTCTCATTTCACAGGATTCATCCACACTTCACCTGGGGAGGAAGCAGGAGGAGATGGTCATGATCATTGCCATCCTGTTCTCGCTGTGTAGCACGTTTATAGCTGTGAGTTTGGTCTTTCTACTCCTTGCTGCCACCTCGTCCTTCCAACCCCCTACAAAACACCATGTCATCCTCCAGCCCCTTCTGCTCACCCTCTCTGTCTATGAGCTTGTCTGGGGAAACCAGTGTATTTGTATCACAGGGAGGAAACCCCATCACGTCCACCTTCCTTTTGTGTTTGCTCACATAATCTTCCAGTTACTCAGGCCTTGGCACCAGCCTTTGAAAGAGCTCACATCTGCCGCTGGAAACAAGATAAGTGCTCGCAGGCACTGAAATGTGCTTGGCTACTTGACATCTATCATGTCCCTGCCTGCCTAGGGGGGATGCATCTCACAGGCAGGGACTGTCTTGCAGCATTACAGAATTGATTTCGCTTACCCAGGCCTCCTAGAGATAGAAAACAGATGCAGCTGCCAGCAACACGGGTAGGAGCAGGTAAACAGATGTGAGTATCAGAGATAAAAGGTGGTTTCAATTTAATAGCTGGACAGCTGGTTGGAGCTGGAACAATCCCTGTGGAAATGATCTCCTCTGTGCAAACCACGTCTACAAAGGGGGATGATTTGTAGCTGACAGCGGCCCCGATGCAGCACATCTCTGCTCAGGGTTTGTGTCAGAGAAGGGATTTCCTGCTGTGGAGGCATGTCTGTGCTGGGGACAGCGTTCCCGAGTGGTGCTGCTGGGATAGACCTGCCTATGAGGGCAGCAAAGCTGAGACACTGCAGTGTTCCCTGAGAACCCCACACACTGATTCACAGTGTGAATGGATGACTGCACACAGCATCCCAAGGGTCAGCATCCTGCTCTATGGGCCTTCTCTCCTACAGGGATCTGATAGCTGCTTTGCTATCACTGCCCCCCCCCCCCCCCCCAGATAACCCCAGAGGCCAAAGCTTTGCCACCTAATGGGGTGCAGCATTTGCTGCCATGAGGTAATGCTGATGTCTTCTCCTTTGCATGTATTTGGTACTACATGAGGTGGTTAACGTGACTGTCTTTGTGCAGGCCTGGCATCTCCTTTGCCATCGCCTGTTTGCCATCACCCACATCCTCACCTCTTGTGATTTGAATGAGTAATTCCTGACATTTGTTTTTGGGCAGGTGGCTCTGGCACACCCTGACTCCTACATTCAAATACAGGAAGGGACACGGACAACACCTCATTTCATGGAGCTGAACAGGAGCACCATCCCCTCAGGTACATGTACAAAAGACACTGCCCCTGTTTAGTGTTGCAGGAGCCTGAAGGGACACAAGCAAAAGGGAAGGTGGATTGCTATGGAAGGAATAGGGCTTCCACAGTCTTTGTTTCTACATTAAAGACAGGTTCAGATCCGAACTCAGACTCTTGACAACTTACATGAAGTCTTGTTACAAAACAGCACCTGGGTTTGATGTTCCTCAGTGTTCACAACTCAAACCCGCTGCCTGTGTCACAGGAATAGCAAAGGTACTTGGCATCTTTGGGCTGAAGTTGTGTGGGTCCTTTGAGTAATTCCGACTGAATTCCGAGTCTTTGAGCACACAAGGAGGTGACCAAACACTGTGAACGGTCTATTCCATACCACAGAGCTGCCAGCTCTAACAGATGTGTGTTTCTTAGAGCAAAACGCTACCCTGGATTACAGTAACCCATGACTGACCCTTAACAGAAACTGTCTCTGTGCTGCATACTCACAGAGTAATGCTTAGAGATTGGAAAAGCACATCCCATAATCTAATTTTAACAGACTCTCTTTGGTTCCTATGTGTGTTACTAGTCAATTGGTTTTTATATACCCTTCTGTTACATACTATCCCATTTCTGTGATGAGGACTCTTTCATAGGCCAGGTTCTGTGCATCGCTTTCCGCCTGGAAGCAATGGCTATTCCATGGCTTTTTGTCCATGCACTTGTGCAGAAGGTGGATGTGGATCTTCTATACACTGACAAGGTCTTGGGGAATGCTGGGTCTGAGCCATAAAGCAGGTGAGCATTGTGGTTTCTGGACCAGCCCTAAAACAAGGACAGAAACCATAAGATCTACTCATTGCCCTTGGTGCTAGGACAGTTCCAGCTTGGCTCAACCACAAACAGGAAGCTTAAATGAGGCCACTCATTACTGTTGTAGACCAAAGGGCTTCTTCAAATCTAACTAAGGGGAGAGTCTGCCCCCAACAGACACCAGCACATGAAATACCTCAGCATGAAGGCACCTTTCTTCACCTGAGACTGGGAAATCAAACACTCTGTGTGTGTATTCAGCCCAACCCAGGGAAATAACTTGGACACAACAAAGCAACAGCACTGCCCATGCAATAAGGCAAGGAAGATACAGTTTTTGCCAGTTCTGAAGGGTTTCTCAGCACTCGGTGCTAAATGCAGCTGATGCTCGCTGTTCAAAGCATGAGGTTAATCAGTGTCACATCTGGGTTTGTTCCATAGGAATCTGTTGCTTTAAACAAGTCTGTTGTATCAGACTTGGGAAAAAAGATACCAGGAAACAACCAGGAAGACAATCTCCTGTTTGCTCAGCATGGATTTATGTGTCGGAGTTGATGGGTTTCATGCTTTAAGCCAGAATTAAGGCTATTTCTTTGGGGTTTTTGCCTCATCATTGTAGGATCAAAGCTTTGAATGTACCAGTGACAGTGTTTAGCCCTTTTGCAAGAGGAGAACCAAGGTGTATTCCCATCATGTAATGGCCACTGTTTGTAAGATGGGGTGCAACCAACGTCTCTGTCACCTGGCAACAAAGACCAAAAGCTTTGAATAGATTCTCAAGGAGGAAAGATGTTGTTTCTTCCTCCTCTTAAGAGTTACAGGTAGGAAATACACCAAGAAATGCAGCTGTCCGTGTTGTGGGTGTGAGTCAAGGTTCAGCTGCACAGAGAACGTTTGCTTATCCACAAGGATTGGAGGTAGTTGGCATGTCAGTGCTACACAGCGGGCTAGGATATACTGTCAGTGGAAATGAGGATGGGAGAGAAAGGCTGAAGCCAAGCCTCTGTTTCTCCAAATGGCATCTCTTCCTATAAGGGCTTTAAAAGCTCCACGGTACAATCCCTAAGGAAACAATGCGATACAAGTATCAAAGCCATTTCCTGCCTGGATACTTCATGCACACTTAGAACAGCCCTGCTCCAAGCTGGGATGAGCAGGATGCTGTTTGTGGTCCTGGGGATGTAGGAGAGGAAGGCTCAGCAGGGCTTTGAACTTCACAGGAAGGATTCCAAAGTGCCGTAAAGGATTGAGCAATGCCGTGGCTCACAGCCTTGAAGTGAATTCCCTGGGAAGGAAGTGGCCAGTGGAAGTTGTACCAAAGCTGGGTAATGACTTCAGGTCCTTTGCAAGCATTCTATGGTTCTATGAACTCAGTGAGCCTAAGCATGCTGTCCTGAAGCCGGTGATCAAATACCTGCTCATCCCCAGTGTGAACAGGTCTGAGTGCAGTAACGTAGCAAACGCCACCTGAGGCGAGTGAGCTTTCAGATGGGAGGGTTCCTTTTGCCACTAATCTAAACATTGGCTCCTTTATGGTACATTCTGCCTGGTTTATGGTGCTTTTATGATGTATCCTGGGACTCGCACTCGACTCTGCACCAGATCCTGCTCCCTGGGGTTGGTGTGTCCCTGCTCTCACCGTAACCTGGGGTTCGCCTGCTTTTAGGAGCGAAAATTGCCCCCATTGTTCTCGGGTTTGTGGGTGTTTGTGCTGTAATTCACTGCCTGGATCTGCAGCAAACCTGTTTTGAAGTGCAGCTCTAACGTGGGAGACTGTTCAAAAGGCAAGGTGTGTCTGGCTGATTAGCTGAGCTGGAGTCACCTGACCCTGAACAAATAGTTCCTGACCTGAATTTAATGTTAGCTTTATTTACTTAATATAGTAACGTTACAACTGGGCTGCAGCCAGCTGTATCCTTAACCATTTCCTCTCTTGGATGTGTAGTTTCAGAGAGGACCTCACAAAGCAGACATTGAATCGTGCTGTGGATCCAGACATCTTGCAGCGAGGTCATTCCCCCCCCCCAGTGGATGCATCAGCTTCCTCAGTGCAGGACTGGGAGAAGGAGGGACATTAAAGGTGTTACAACACGCACTGCAGTGTGATGGGAGGGGAAGGAAGCAGCTCGGCCCGGCGAGGTTGTGCTGTGTGCTGGTGATTCAGAGCAGTGCACAGCCAGTTGGAAAGCAGCACTAAAGAGTGCTGACTCTCCCTTTCATGCTCACTCCTGGCACAGGGTGACGGTGAAGTCAGGGCTGTGTTAGCTCTGTCACGCGATGCCAGTAGGGAGGATCTGCTCCATAGGTGACTGCTGCCAGTGTGGGTTAGAATTGAAACCAGCTCTGTGTAGGCAGAGATGTTGTCAGTGCTGATCTGTTGCCCAAGAGGTTCCTGATTGCATGTTAAGCAGGTCTGAGGGGAAAGGGAATACTGTTTGTTCTAATAGAGATAGAGTTTGTGGGCAGGAAGAAAACTGGATTAATGATCCGAGGTTCCTTGGAAGCTGGGAAAGCATCACTGCTGCTAGTTCTTGAAAGGCATGATAGGCAAACAGCGTGTAAGCCATAGAATCATAGATTGGGTTGGGAAGGACCTTAAGGCTCATCCAGTTCCAATCCCCTACCTCAGCACCCTCACAGGGAAGAACTTCTGCCTAAGAGCTCATCTCAGTTCAATGTGTGCCGTAGTGTTTGGAAAAGTCCATTCCAGTAAAATAATGTGGTATTCTCAGCTGCTGCCTTTAGTTAGACTGTGGTACTGTGGTATATCCACCAGAGCCTTGTGGCTGCTCTAGTTCTGTGGGTAACTTGACCAGGCCATGGTCTGTACCAGCCCAACTACTCTTCACTATCAGCTATGCTAAACTCCTGTTCTAACAACTCTGAGCACAAGGAACTGGTTCACATCAGCCACCAAAACACCTTACAGTCCGACACCCAGCATGAGTCAGTGCTGCACACTACCTATGCCTGCACAGCTTTGAAAGCCAGTGCTTGTGTCCCACTGTGTTTGCTGTTGTGATTAGAGCAGAGCTTTGTGTGGGGTCTGTCTGGGAAACCTTTAGGGTTTTTAGGGGGCTGGTGGCATCTGCAGATCCCTGCTGCTGAGACAAGCACAGTCACATTTGGGGAAGCAGTGTGATACCTGAGCGCTGCTCTCTAGGGCTAGGAATACCGCAAGAAGATAGTGGTTCCGCCATGGCCTTCTTTGGTATTGTCTGGCTGTGATCCGTGGATTAACTATGAGAGCTTCCCAAAGCAGCTCACACATCACTTCATTTGGGAAATGCTCATGTTAAGAACAAAGGGCTGTGTAAGGATGAACTGTGAAGAGGGAAACAGCATGAAATCAACGGCATGTAGAAGCATTTAACAGGGCTGCTGTGTTTAACAGCAGCCAAGTGCCTGGCTCCATTTACCTGTCTGGGACACAGGAGCCGTTGCTGGACCTGCCTGAATGTCCTGGAGATTAGCAGGGTAGGAAAACACCTGCTTCCACTGAACTGATCCGAGAGGAGACAAAGGGCCAGAAAAGCAATGGCCCCAACCACACAGGGCTGGATGAAAGCTAATCTGTACCTGCAGCTTGGCAGTTGGCAGCTACAACCCCCCATTTAAAGGCAGTGAGAGTCCCAGTTCTTTAGATCTGAAGCCTCGCTGCTCTGAAGATGAAAGACTTTGTTCCATACCCCCGAACCCTCTTCCTTTTCCCTCTTTCTGTTCACTCAGCTGTGTCCAAATGGGGAGCAGGCAGAAGGGAGTTCAGCAAACCCAGATGCCGAACTGCTGCCCTCTGCAACAGGCAGCAAGGAGGGGCAGGCAACTCAGCCAGCAGGAAAGGGTAGAAACCTCCTGGGCATTGCTTAGGAGCTCAGTGGCACCCTTTAGTTTTACCCCTGAGGAAGATGGGGTTGGTTGGGAATCACTGATGACCACAGTATAGGCTTCAGTTCAGATATGGGATAGAAACTCTGGTGATGGGAAAGAGGGAATGTGGTGCTCTCATTGATCAGCAAGGGCTGTTCTCAGCATCTCTGCAAGCAGTGGTCTCCAGGAAGGTCTTTTAAGTTGCATTCTCAACTTTTATGTGCCCAAGACCATTTAAAAGGTGAGCAGAAAGGGCACACAAGCATCACTTGGGGCTCAGTGTCACTGCCTGACCCTGAGCTGTGTTTCATTCAGAAACTGGACTTAGCATCCACTGTCATGAGGCTCCTTTCCCCTCTGTTTGCTGTGATTGGAACAGAAACTGTTCTTCCAGCTGTTAACGCAGATACACACACTGCAAACCAGGCCCCTTCACGGATGCTGTGCACAGATTAATGGGACACCAATGGCCTCTCCTGGGGCTCTTCAATGTCATGTTTCTGTGTGGGTTTCGTGTGTATGTGTGTGTAATCTTACCTTTCCCTTGTTCACCAGCTTGTGCCCTATGGAAACACAACGGCAGCCTGGAAGATGGGATGTCTGGGGTTAGGTTTGGATGCCTGCAGAGAGGGGAGGGAAGAGAAGGTAAGGCTCGGTTGTAAAACTTTCTTTTGTGTTCACATAAGCACAGATGAGGCTCTCTTACCTGCTCACCGCTCGTGTCACCTTCAGAGCAGCAAGGAAACAGTGGAATGGACTTGTGACCTTACACACTAACACTGGCTAAACATGTTTGAGCTGTGTGATTGCAACGCGAGCCACCCCTCCGGGTTATTGTACCTCTCCAAAGGCTGCAGAGAGCAATATGCTTCTCCCCTCCTCCTTTTGCTTGCTTAACTTGTTAAGACATGGAAGGTTACTCCTGCTATGACTCCTCTTCCTGACCTGGCAGGTGGTGCCTTGTACTGAACTTTGCTCTCACAAACACAGTTGGGTTTCACATATCAGCCACCCATTGGGTGGACTCACCCATGTGCACTGGATTTAGTCATTCTCCATGTGCTCTGTGGTTGTCTCAGGGCTGGGTTAAGGAGCTCTGTGGAGTGCAAGGGGGTTGCCACACAGAGATGAGGGCTGAGGATTCCACACATTTAATCTCATGCCTTTAACTGTAAGGATTGTGCAATGGGTTGCTGAGTACAGGTAAGGAGATGATAGAGACTGAGGGGATGCAGGAAGTGGTACTAATGGCTATCGCCCTCAGATGAAAGAAATAACCACCTTTATGGGTCTGCACTGATGTGACCCCTTAATGCAGAGCTGCTCCAGGAGCAATGAGATGTAATGCTGGATCAGAAAGCCAATGTGCTTTGTAGCCTGGTTTGAAGATCTGCTCAACAGGAGTTTGTTGAGGAATGGCTGTGAAATGAGCTGCTGACAAACATCTCCTGTTTGTCAGCAAAGAAACACTGCAAAGAAACACTGCATTTGAACTGTGTCACAAAGTTTGCAACCTTTCTTCCTGTATCCACTCCAAAGCCAGGGGCACATCCAGGGCTTCCTTTTGATCGTTTGTTTGCTACCAACCTTTTGGTGTCAGTGACATCCTGCGGTGTAGTTACACGTGAACTGCACCTGGTTGGGTCTTCGTTTTATTCCTCCATTGTTCACAGTTGATTATCCCAGTTTTTAACACTTCTATATTCTATGTCTGTCCCCACATTATTGTATTGTGAAAGTGGAATTAGCTACACCGCTGGGTACCACTCACTGAGCATCCCAGGACAACAATACTCATCTTCTTAACCCCAACCTGTTGTATATTTGTATTCCTCCAGTAAATTCCTGCAGGTTTTGCTTAACTGCCATTTGGGAAAGATTCCTGTTCACTTGAACTCCCTGCATTAACCTCAGGAGGGATTATTAACGTAGGGATTTGGCTTGCTGGTGAGTGTTGATGGGCCAGATAGAGCTGAACTGATTTGATAACCCCAAAAATGAACGTTTCAGTGCAATAAGTCACACATCCATCTTTTCAAAGGTGCAAAATACACCATGTTTTTTGTGCTGTACTTCAGGGAGCTTTATCAAGTGCAGAACCCACACTCGGAGCATAAATCCATCAGTGCAGTATGTGAATGAAATCTCAAATCTTGGTGCATGAAGAGCATTTATGATTAAGGAATTATGATTAAGGAATCTCACCTCTGCAAATGGCAGAAAAAGCTCTTTGCTATTGCTGCATTGTAAAAGGAACTCGGCTGAGCAGATCATTAAAGGCACCAGTAGGTATTGCACAGCTTAGTCCTCTGCTGTGCTATAGGAATCCCATTAAATGCTGCTGCTCAATGCTCTTGCTCTGTAAATCGTGTATTGAAAACCTGGGTGTTTCTGACCCCGGCACAAGTGACAGTAAACTCAGACTGCAAACTCTGTGACCTCCTTGCAGAGAAACCAGGTTTGCAACTAAAGGTTTCCAAGGTCTCTCTTGAGTTAGCTCTGAGGATGTTGGGTCTCGGGGGACTCCTTCTGCCAGCTGGGCTAACGAACGTGATCATTTGTTGTTTCATTAGCTGCATCTTCCATGGGAAATGTGAGTGTTTTTCCTCCACAACAAGGAGGAAACATTTTCCTTGTTTTTCTTTTTCAGGGCACTGAGGAGAATGTTTGGAAAACTTCCTTGCAAAGGGATGAAAACGGGATTTGGAATCCCACAGCCTTAATCCTGCTTTCGTTTATTCTAAACACTGTTACTAAGCACACTTAGAGCTGAGCATCAGTTCTGCCTGAACCCCTCTTCCACATCCCTTCAGAGTAGGTTATCTCACTGAAGACATCCCACCTGCCAACATCCAAGAAGCATTCTGTGTAGGAAGGAAGAGTTTCTACCTCCTAGATTAATCCAGGAGTAAATAGCACAAAGATCTGGGCTGAAGTGGTCTGTAATCATTGAGATCTCAGTCCTGGTGCCTGTGAATGGACCTTTGTAAGCCTCTGCTTTTATTAGCCTGTGTATTGGGAGACTTGAGTTCTGGTTGGAGATTTTACGGCTTTCTGAGACATTTTCTGTGTCATCACTGCATGGGGATGGGATTCAATCTGCTGCTAAGTTTTTGTGTGAATTTACCAGCAAAACGGTGTGGATGTCCTTCAGCAGGTCCTTGCCTCTCTTTGTGCCTTACATTGTCCCTGTATATTGCATAGAATCATGGACTGGTTGGAAGGGAGCTCAAAGCTCATCCATTTCCAACCCCCTGCCATGAACAGGGACACCTTCCACTAGAGCAGCTTGCTTCAAGCCCCTGTGCCCAAGCTGGCCTTGAACAGTGCCAGGGATGGGGCAGCCTGTTCCATCAGTAAAGAGCTTCCTTATATCTAACCTAAATCCTCCTGTTTCACTTTGACCCCATCACCCCTCATCCTATCATTTTTCTTTGGAAAAGCCATCGTCAACCCATCAATGTCCCTGTTGCGGGTCAGATGGGCTGGAAGAGTTCCCATTAATAACCGAATCTCTGTTTCAACAGGAACCACATTCTGCTTGGCTGAACAATCAGTTGGGTTAAAAACACCACCTTGGCCGCACGGCATTCCCGATGGCATATGGGAAGTGCTTTGCAATGGAAGAGTGCCTGGAGGTCGACTTGAAGGCAAGAGAAGAACACCCCTTCACCATCAACTCTTGGTTGCCCATAGCCTCTACTCTTCAGCGCACCTTAAGTGTATATCTACACTGTTGAATCCTAACATCAAACCTGAATCCAACAGGAATTCCACCTTTGTTGCGCCGGAGCCGGTTTCGCCCCGGCCGCTCCCAAATCCCGAGGACACACCTGTTAATAGCTAGAGGGAAGGAGATTGGTTGGGTGGAAGGAATGCACCTGCGCAGGGAGGGGTGAAGGACTACATGTAAGACGAGCCCCAGACACCCGCCGTCTCTTCTCAATTCCAGCTTCAACAAGCCACAGCGCTCTGGGGCTGCGAAGGGAAAACCACGCGCCTTTTCCTCCTTTGCTTTTCCCTGTTTGGGCTGAAGCTCTTTGTTTCGGGCTCTAACGCATCTCAGGCACGTGTTGCTTTTTTTCCAGGTCCACTTCTATTTTTGCCTGCCTTTGTTGACCACGAAGAGCTCTTTCGCTCCAAGCTCGTCTTTTCCAGGACACGGGAAGATCGGAAGAGGGAAAACTCTTCTTGTGCGCGCTCACCTGCCGATCCTTTTTGTTACCCGCTTTGAAGCTGTCTTGGTTTGGGAGAAGGTGGTTGTGCTCCCTGCACTGAAGTTGCTTTGCGTGTGTGTGTGGTCATGGTCCTGGTAAGCCAGAGTGTCCAGGTTTAAAACGAGCCTGAGGAATGACTTCTTTAATGCCTTTTGTATCTTGCTCATCGATATTCTCCTCTCAACTTTAACTTTCTATAGGACTCTGTCCCCTTTTCCCCTTCCTCCTCCTTTCCCCAGGTAGATTAAAGAGGGTTTTGTTGTACGTATCAGGTTTTGTCTGCTCAGAGTTAGGGGGGAGGGGAGCTGGGTGCATGAATTCAAACGTTCCTTTTACAACTAGCCAAACCAGTCAGGGCAGGTAAAAGCAGAACCAAGAGGTTGAATAGGAGGGAGCCAGTGGGGGAAAGCTGGTTTCACCGGGATGTCATGGGGAGCTGGGAGAAAGAGACCTCCTTGGAAAGGCTTGAATGTGACTAAAACGAAATGGGGGGGACACTGAAGAGGGCTCCTTGTGAAGAGAATCCTTGTGTTTCAGCGAGGCTCCAGCTTCAGCACTAACAGTCGCATTTCTCAATGCGAGCATGCCCTGGGCTCCTTGGATGTCTGTGTAATGATTGCCATTCCCCAGTTAGTTTTTAAATGAACTGCCATTTTAACTCACTGCCCCGCAGCTGCAAGCACCAAATCCTCCAGGTTTAGTTTTTCTATCACTTTGGGGCCCCAATGAATTCCCTGCTGCAAGTGAAGGGAACAGATCTGGAACGGTGCAGACCACACTTGGTCAAGCGGAGCGGTCGCAGGGGAAGCTCTTGCTCTGTTTCAGCCCTCGGTTTCCGCTCAGGGCACCGAGGAGCCATTTTGGGTTCGTTTTGTTTATTCCTTTCTTACCCGAGGCTTTCTTTTGTGCATGACAAAGTGAGCATAATTAAAGCTTCTCCTCACTCTGGGGTTCGTTTGCTCTCGTTCGGGAGCTTCCCTTTGCCAGCTGGGACCAGCCTCTACTTGCACTGGGCTAGCTGGGCACCAAAGAGACAGAGAGAAGACAAAACAAAGTGGTTTGCTTCGTATTTGAAGTGTGAAGTTTAGGGGCGGGTTGGAGGCCGTCCCTGTGCTGCTTTCTCAAGCGGGGAGATCGAGGCACCTAAAGAGCCCCATCTTGCCTGTTCTAGTTTGGTCGGGAGGCGATAGCGTTGGGGGGGATCGTGTTGGATGAGGTGTTTTGTAAGCAGGCAGCCTGCTTGGCTAATTCCCGATGCAGGAAGAGGCACTGGGCTTTGTAGACACTGAGGGAGGCAGCAGAAAGTGTTTGCTCACTGCTTCCCTCCACCCCTTCAGTAAAACTCCCTTCTGGAAGGTTCTGCGGGGCACAAAGCTCCAAAGAATTCCAGCTTTGGGCTAAAATCCGTGCAGAGCATCCAGCTTCTGACATCGAAACGCTCCTTGGTTCGCTTCGGTTCAAGGGGGCGGTTTATAGCCCTTTACTGAAGGGGTTTGTTAGGAATGCTTGAATACTGGTGGTTGATTTCACTTCAGTGGGGTGAATTCTGCGTTGTTCCTTTCTTCTTCTAATTGCAAGTATTGAAATCCGGCAGATTTAGCTTCTCATTGAAAAATACTATGATTTAAACATGGTTTTGCTTTATTCCAGACTCCTCTCTAACCTATGCTTGTTTCAGCCTCATAGAACAGCATTCACATCAATAGTAGCGTGCTGTCCTACCTGCGAGCAAACGCAACACTCAGGCCAACTAAAAGCTTGCGTTGGCACGACTAAACGTTGAGTTTTGCCTTTGCAAATCCAGGAATGGGCTTTTGGATTGGTTTTGATGGCCCTTCTTCACTTGAACTTGCGTTGCAGCTTGCAGATGCGGGTGGCTGGAGTGAAGTGCTACCCAGAGCTGGAGGCGTTACATGACAAGGGTTTGCTTTGCGCGTGTCTAAATCCCTCTCCAAACTCATGCATGTAACTGTTGGATTATCATCATCATCAGTTACTAGTGAACGAGCATTTGGGCTTGTTCATAGAGTGTTATAGAATTGGAGAATAGAGGAGTGTAGGAGAGATCCTGTGAATGCAGGGGTTTGGAAGCTAAGCTCTTCCCTTTCTGCACAGCCATGAAGGCCCAGGCATTCCTCGCAGGAGTTAACTTACTCGCAGTAGTAGTCATGGACACAGCCTTGGCTGGTTTCATACATTGCAGGGGAGATAAGAATCAGGGCTTGAAAACCTGGTGTCTTACAGAAGTCCCTGAGCTCAGGGGGGTGCCCAGTGTGGGATGCTAAATGCACCGATGCAGCGATGCTGGTGGGTCTTCCGAAAGGATCAGGGGCTGAGTTACTCTTTCTGCTCGTTGTACTGGGCAGCGCTGGGCTGAGTTTAACACTGTCCGTGAATGAGCTCAGGAGTGTGAGGCCCCTGACCCGGTGACACGGTTTTCCTGCTGTATTTTGCTATATAAGAACTTTATGCCAGAAAGATGAGGGAAATCCTCCCTGAAACACAGCTTTCAGTTTAATCGGCTCTACATCAGTGAAAGGGCACATTAAAATGCACAGCAGTTTGTGTCAGTGTTTGAAAAGTGCTTTAATGGGATATTCATAAAGCTTTAAAAGTCCTCTGAGGCTTCCCCTATTCTGGGATGGTTTAAATGTGTAGGAAATGGGGTTTCCTGTGTCCTTGCTCTAAAAATCATGGAGGAAGCTCAAGGGATAACTTTCTTTTCCTACTATAAAGGCACCTAATGGGATTTGGAACACCAAGGTGCAGACTGGACATAGCAGATACCTGCCATCAGCTGTCCCCTTGTGAAAACATCTCGTTTGCAAACCAAGTTAATGACGATGTTCTCGCCCTATTTTGGCCAGGGGAAAGTGGCCCCAGGAAATCCCCTTTTACACTTGGGATGCACCTTTCACTTACATGAGGTTCTCTTTAAATGGCTCAGTCCTTAGAGTCTGGGAAGTCAGTTTTAGGGTCCTACTTTTGTCTAATCCCAGGCTGTGGCAGAAGTAACCAGGATCAGTAAGCAGCTGAGCTCTGGAACAGACCTTAGTGTGTGCATTGATGCTTTGAAGCTTTCAGATCAGCCTGCCTGGCCTTTCAAACTCCAGCTATAGCTGATGGAGCTCCAAGATATAAAGGCTTGAGTTTCACGTGCTTTGTTCTTTTCATCACCATTGACTATTGATTAAGGCTCAGCCCTGCAGGTTAACTAACAAGTTATTTCCCCCCCCTCACTGGAGCTGCATTCTCCTTCAGCCCTGCAGCTACCTGGATGCAAACGGGCATCCCGGTGTTCCCACTTGCAGGATAATTGATACCCCATTGTTTTAAGGCTGCTGGAACTTTGTACTTGAGAAGGGAATGGGGGAGGCACGTAAGGAAGTAGAAGAGGGGAGGAGGAAGAAAGGTGCAAAGCTAATGGGGGTGGGGTTCACTTCAGTTCCTTGTTTTCCACCCCTCTTCAGTCACTCTTTCCCTTTTTCCCCAAGGCCTGAGCACTGGGACTAATGGTGATGATTAACTAAATGAAGTCGGTAACCTGGGCGACCATTGGGCTGGTTTTGTATTTCATGGGTACCGACCAGCCCGAGCCAAGCGCATTAGTGAGGGCTGGGGAGGTGAGACGGGGCTTTTGGGGGGGTTCTGGTGGCTTGGGGGGGGGGGCGATTCTTTGCACTGTGGTGTTTTACTTTGCATTGTGTGCCTTGATGTTTCACAACGGTAAGATCAACGCCACCTTCTTCCATGTCTCCCTCCTCCTCCTGTCCTTTTCATTCCTTCTCTTCCTGGCTTACGACTTGGGAATGATTCTGTAGATGACTGAAGTGTGTTTTCCCCCTGTTTGTTGGCCTACCTGTAAAATGCTGCCTTGGGAAGCAGAGAGAAAGGAGGTGAAAGGAAGGATTTATTCCTCAATCTATCAGCTATATGCTATCAGCTTGGAGATTGGATTTTTTATGGTATATAACTTAGACTTGTCCTGTTTCTGCCAAAGTAACTTAAAAGCATTTAATTGCTTCACTTACGTGCTAGCACCTCACTCGTATGGAGTGTTCTAACAGCAAGTGGCATCTTCTATGGAACCAGGAATTCTGATTCTCAGGCCTCTGGTGGGCATGAATTGCGTATAGCACTGGTGATGGTATCATAAGCAACAAGCTGGACGGTCTGCACTTGATTCTGGGGGGGTTAAATACTAATAATTCATGTGCTTGTTAGGTATTGAATAAGTCACACTCAAAGCAGACTTAATAAATGAGCTGAAATTGTGTATTAGTGCAATGGGACATAAGCATCTGTATTTGCTGAACGAGACAGAATCAAACCTGTGGGATTTAGCACTAGAAAAGCCAGAGCTCTGGCATTACCTTTGGGTGTGAAATGAGGATCCAGCTGTGAAATACGTGCATCAGCAGCGAGTGCTTCCATTTGACTTTGTCCCCACACAGGCTGGGCTGGTTGATAGGACCCATAACTCACCTGTGTAAGTGCTGTGCCTCTGGGGGGGGTGTCTGTGCTTTAGGGTTTGTTGTCTCCAGCGTGGCCTTGGCTTGCAGGTGGCTCTGGTGTTGGTTGCAGTTTGGCTGTGGCTCAGGGTAACCTTCCTGGTTACTCAACGTGCCTCAGTTTGTCAAAGGCTTGGCAGCTCCTGTAGTCACAAAAAGGAACCATTAAAGTCCCTTCCACCCTGGGAGCAGTTGCATGGGTTCAGGTGAAGCTCAAGCCGTGTTTCTCACCTACAGCATCACACATTAACCATTTAAGCTGCTTTTAGTAAGATCATTTTCCTGACTCGTGTTAGTTGCTATTAAACCTTTAAAGAAGCAGCTTCTCCATTTTGAGGAGTCTCAGTTTTCAGGTCTCAGCTTTGCAATGGTAAGAGCTATATAAACTCTTCTGTGTAGATGTATAACGTCTTAGTACGGATCAAGGCTTCATGTTGCCTTTTGCCTGCTGATATCAGCACAAAATTGCTCTATTTTTGTAGGTAGTGCAAGTTTTCCTTAAGTTTATTATGTATAATTCACTTCTGCAACTTCTTTTATGTATATTTTATATACATTATCTATATAATGTCTGTCCTATTATACTAATGGGGAAACAAGTGAAATAGGTACAGCACTGTGCAGAAGATGCCACAAAAGCCCTTTCTCTTGTGCTGTGCTCTCCTATCGACAGCAGTGAGGCGCAGCAAGCAGATGGGTATTACTTTAATGGATTAGCTCTAAAGGAGTTCCAGGAAGAGCCCTATGAAGGAGTTGGGCTTTTTTGGGAACTATTTCCCAGGTTTTAGGCTGTTATAATGTTATTTTTTCTCTGTTTTCCCACAAAGCCATGGTTTGCATTGCCCAAGGATGATGGACAGGCCACGAGTGATACCAAGGTTGAAAAGGAAAGTCAGCAGCCATTGTCAGGGTCAATAATGATTAACACAACAACCAGGCACAGTGATTGTTCAGAACTGCATTCAGTTGGTGATTATTGTGGCATGGCACTGTTTCCCAGCTTAGAAATGAAACCAGTGCAGAGGCTGGGGCTGGTTTTGGGGTTGGTTTTTAACTCCAGGTGCATGTTCCTCTGATTGCCTTAATTTCCATGTATTTAGCTCTTATGGAAGTCAATACAGGACTAGGCCTTAAGAAGTGACTGTTGAAGCTCTGATGGGAAGTCAGTGTAGGACGGGTGCAGTTCATAGCGTCCCAAACTGGTTTGGGTTGGGAAGGCCCTTAAAGCTCATCCAGTTCCAACCCCTTCCACTAGAGCAGCTTGCTCCAAGCCCCTGTGTGACACCTGGCCTTGAACAACCTGATCCATATGTGGTTCTAACTCCTTTGGAAGCAGAGCTTGACCTCTGCTGTGCTAACCTGTCGATACAGGGAACACCAGCAGAGTCCATATTTTCACTGGGACCAGATCTGGAGGACACGGCAAAGAACAGAGTCAATGGAAGGGCTTTGAGGAGCCCAGCCTGGGGCAGCTTTGATGCACAGGAATCGTTTGAGTGCTCCCACTTCCACCAAGGGCAGCTATGGAGGAGGCATTGGGTGACTTGGCAGCTCTGCTCTAACTGCCGGTTGCGTAACGTTACAGTATTGTCTTTTCACAGCAGTACTCTGTGAGTCAGGTCCTGCTCTTGGCAGACAGCCCTGCTCTGCACTGACCTGCATTGGTACTGGCGCTGGCTGGGGCAAGTGGAGCCTGAAGGTAGCTGCCCAAAGCTCTTCACGCACTCGTTGCGTGTGAAGCGCTCTGGTTTGTGCTGTATGCCCGCTGTTAGGGGGCCATCCTCATGTTCACGGCCGTCTGCAGCGTCTGGGCAGAGGAGATGGTGCATTAAGACAAGGATTTGAATTAAAACCACCTTTCTTTCCCATTCCTCTAAGGAAAACAGGAACTTGAATAATAGACTGAGGCTCTTCCCCTTCCCACAGTGAATTGAATCCAGACTGGTTCTTTTCCCCCCCCCCTCTTTTGGCATGTGTGCAGGGAAGTGATTGATCCCGTTTCAGTTCTTTCAGAGCAGATGCATTGGTAGCCTTTTGTTTGCAGTTGCAAAAGGCAAGGTGAGGAATGAAGGAGCTTTAAATTCAGGGGCACAGCTGTGTTCCTGTCCAGGTAGCACTGCCTCAACACGGGGCTGGGGTCACTGACAGACTGTGATTGACTCGTGTTGTACTCATGAGAAATGGCCATTGCCCCCTGTATGTGCCTTGTGGTTTCCATGCAGTGACCCCATCAAATGTACTCACCTTGCCCTGTGGAATAAAAGCAGCACCAGGAGAAGGAAGGGCACTTCCAGGGAGAGGCAGAGCTCAGTTTTGTGCTAATTTGACCTCAAAGGCTTTTCTCTATCAAGAAATGTGTCAAAGTCAGGAGGGTGAAAGAGATCTTAAAGGAAAAGGGTCTCAAACCTTCCCCATCTCCTTGACTTTCCCCTATGCCCACACCTCCTGCAGAAAGACCCAACCCTTTCCTCTTGCAATACCTCTCTATGTTAGGCGTTCACCTCTGGCGAGCAGGAGGGATTATGAGAGATGGTTTAATAGTGCTCTCTTTGGTGCATTCTGGACACAAAGAGGCATCCTATTGAATCTCTTGTCTAGATTTGGGTTTTCTACCCTTTAAGCATTACCTTGTGGCATTGCTGTAGTTGGTTGTTTGGCTTGAGCACGCATCCAGGGAAACTGGCTTCGGGAATGACCCAGGAGGGGCAGGATTGATGCTGAATGCCTCAGAGCAGTGATTTGTTAGCTTATAGTTCTTATAGTCCTTATATTGCTAGGACAGTGGGGGTTTCATGCTGATAAAAGCAGGTTTCACCTTCAGCTGGGCCACAGGTGAAAATACTTTGCATCAGGCTGAAATATTCCTGCACCATTGGAAAAGAGCAGGATCCTGCCGACTGTTCCTGTTGGGTTGGCTCCCTTTGGAACCATAGATTGGAAATTCAGTGGTGATTGCCTTGTGGCAAGCTTTGAGATGTCAACTGTAGGGAGCACTGGCAAACTGTATCCACAGAGCAGCTTCTACCTGCACCAAAGGGAAGTGCACGTTGTAGCTGAGGACAGAACTGGATTGCTAAACTCAACTCTATGAGCCCAGGCTCACTCTAGAGTGATGGGATATGTTGTATTTTAGCACATATTCAATGGATTAAGGGTCATGAATGGGTTTCTGACGTGGCTTACATGGAGCAGCATCCTTTGCTTGTCAGGCTGGAGTAACTCTGGGTTTGGCAGCTCTTGGGTCAATGTTCAAGCCAAGGAGCTTCAAAAAGCCTTTTTGTCACTTGAGAGTGAAAGGGACAGTGAGGGTTCCAAGTGATGCCTGTTCTGAACCCCCAAACTATCTTCACAGGACCAGGAAATTCTCCCAAGAGGCAGGAGACCAGAATCCCCACTGAAAGCCTTCCTCTAGGCCTGTGATTCCGCACTGTGGAATGGAGTTTGCTTCCCAGGGTCTAGGTTGGTTTGGTAGGAGACTGAGGTCTGACAATCCAGGCCCCTTCAGAAGTGTTCCCAGCTCCATTCCCAAAGGATTTAATGAAAATGCAGCTGTTTGGCCTCCAGTAGCCAAACAGGAAGGAGTCATTCCTCAAGGACTGAAAGACATTGTTTGTGCCAGTTAAAACTGATGTGTCAGTACCAAAGGGACCCTAGCAGAGAATGTCCTGTTATAGCAGCTACTAAACTCTGGTTATTAAGTGAGATTTTGCATGATATGGTTCTAATACAACTGTGCAAACATCTAATTCTAATGCACCTGCCTTACTTAAAAAACACCTGTGTGTATATATATATTTCATATATATATATATATATATGTGTATTTCCTATATATATGTATTTCCGTTTGCAAAGAGCCACAACAGCCAGGAAAGGAAGGGGGAAAAATGCCATAAACCCTTTTGAACTCGAACTTAAAGCCACACAATAAGGAAGGTTTGGCTCTTTCTGCTTCACTATTCTATCAATACAGCAGCAAATTAACAAGCTTATAAATCCCACCCTTGCAAGACACCAGAGCAGGCAAAAAGGGGTAAATTAGCCAGAATCTTAGCTTATTCTCTATGCTGTTGTAGTCAGCTGGCTGGTATTCCCCAGGTCATGTGCAACTGAGTATGTTTGCCCTAATTATAACTGAGCATCCTGGGATTTGTGTAAGCTGTGGTCATTCCAGCAACTTATTATTACCCATATTAAATGGGAACAGATCCGGTTGCTCTGCATCAGAACAGTTAAACACAGTCTGGGGGGTTATTGTTTGGAAAGCCTCTGTTCTACCTCCTTTTGTTTCAGCTGCAGCTATCACATCTAACATGCAGGGTGCTTTAGACAAAGAGCTATTGTTTAATGCTCCTTCTTGTTGACTGACTTCATTCCATGTTATTGATGTAGGAGAGACGCTTTCTGTTGGAACAGTCAAGTGGAGCATGGCTGTTTGCTGGCTGCCTCAGTGGGATTGAGGAGGTTCAGCTGTTACAGAAGCAAACCCCACATTTGCCAACAGCAGCTCACCTCCAGGATCTCTTTTTGCAGTGGTTTACTTGGCTCTTTGCAGATGGAGCGGGCAACTCAAGCATGGATTTGCATTCAAATGCCACTGTATGCATTACAAGACTTAGGAAGGTGTCTGGGGTAGCCTCATGGAAGGGATAGATAACAGAACTTCCTCCCTTCAGAATGGGATTCTCTTAAGTGACTCTTGAGGAGGTGTGTAATGTAGTAGTGTAGTGATGTGTAGTACAGTAACCCATGTGAACTACCCGCTAATGTACCTAACAATGGGACCGATGCAGGTATCCTAACCTGGGATGGGGTTCTATTTGCAACAATGATTTACTTCTCATTGCACCACAGTTTGTTCTAGCTCTTTTTCACCTTGTTTTTAACCATCTTCACACTGAGTGCAGACCTGCTGGTCCAACGGCTCTTGTGCTGATGAGCATTTGGGAATGCCTTCTCCTTAGTGCAGTTCTGAAGCCACCAATGCAAGCAGGAAGGGGATTTTCAGTCTTGTTGCTTTAGCAAATTAAACCAGGAGTGAGTTCCTTTTCCTCAGGAATTCAGCCCTTTCTGACCTGGAGTTATCTGGAACCAAACAAAAACTGCTCTTCTCTTCCTTTTCGCTGCACCCTTTGCATCCCTCAGTGTTTGCCGAGTTGGAAGCACTTTCTTGTTGTACCCTATCACTAATTAAACTGGGTTTGGTTCAGGAACTGGGCAGGTAAAGGAGGAGATGGGTGGAGGGAGCAAATGACAAACACCATCCTGGAGCCACGGGGCTGAGGAAGGTTTAGCTCTCAGCAGTGTCTGCAAACAGAGATTCAGAATGCACTGGAAGGAATGTTTGTCAGGTCTTGTCTTTTCCAAGGGTATGAAATGCCAATGCAGAGTGAGTGAATTGTAGTAATCCATGCAGTTGTTTAGAGGACCAGGTGTACTTGTTAATGCATATGAGTCAATATAAAACACATGCAAAACTCTTGTGAACATTAAGAGGCTTCAAACGCTCTTAGCATTGGAATATTCATGGTTTCTTTGTAATAACCATGCTCAGCAAGATCTCTGGCCGCCCCAAACAAAAATCTGATTGAAAGATGACTGAAGGAATCAGCAAATATGAATTGCCTAATAAAATATAGATAAAGCTTAAATGGTTGGAGGTACTGGAAGAAAGGTAAGAGCTATCTCCCCGAGTCCACAAACCTAGGACTTCCTGGGTTTTGCACTTCCCCACACTTTAACCTGCAGCAGCAGCTAGGGCAGAAGGTTGGCTGTAATTGCCCATGCCTCAAATAGCATTTACCAGTTCACACCTGTGATTCACTAGGTAGCAATACGAATAACACCACTCCTGGGTAAGTGACAGCTCTGAAGGTTTATGGGGAGGGGGAGGCTGGTGGTAAGAGGCAGGAATACCTGACCTGTACAAGTATTTTGGGGTAACTCTAGAGGACATCCTTGTTTCCACCTCTCCCTAATGAAGAGCATTTGGCAATCACTGCGGTCACAAACTACAGGTGGGATTCTCCCCCTACCCCTTCTTTTCTTTCCTACTCCACACAGTCAGGCTTTCTAGCTTGTGGTATCTCTGCTGTTTGTAGCCCATGACCCTGAGATGCCATTACCATCTTACTGGGCAGCATTGGATGTTTTCAGTGTTTCTAATACTGCCTGGTAATGATGATGATGGTGTTTCGTGTACAACGTGGAAAAGCTCAACAGCGAGTTTGGAAGCAGGTCAGTGGCCAAGAGAGAAACCAGGCAAACGTCCCCCCAAGCATAAGTAAATGGAATGTGAAATGCTTTGGGCTCTAGAATAAAGGGTAAAAGCCAACCAGAAGGAAACGTTGGCCTCATTCTACTGTTAGAGTGAGCCTGTAAATAGACAACTGCAGAACGTGGCACAGGTTTGGTGCTGCAGTGATAGGGTGTGTTCAGATGAGAACGCTTTGTAGGGGTGAGCTGAATGCAGGCACCCTGCTCCAAACACGTTCTTTTTCCTTCCTTTCAAACCATGGTGGCTTTGCAGAGAGCGAGAGCAAACAGGTCTTGAAATGTAACGCTCGGGTTTCCTTCGTCGTCGTTGTCTCTCCAACTCAAGATGTTCTTTGTCAGCTAAAGAGAACTCAGGAACCTGGCTGCCAGAATCAAACATGGGGTTTGCTCTTTCAGCTTTGCTGCTGTAACTCACTCTATCCCTTTCACAGCAGCTCCTCTGGAGCTCTCTAGTGCAATATGCTCACAGCAAAACCATTCAGATTAGATCTTTGAACTGTCGTGTAATGCATACACCTTTATTGTTATACAGATACACTTTTACATCCATTTGTCACTTCCTGAGTGAGACTTAACTCCCATTCCCCTGGATTGTGTTCATTACTTTAGTGGCCTAATGATGCATTTTAAGCTATGATGGGCTTTGTTCTTATTCTATGAGATTTCTTGCCCTGCATCAATGGTACTACTTAAAGTGACCTTGAAAGAACTAGCCCAGTCTAAAGGGACTTAGTGGAGGGGAGAATGCTGTTTTATATGGCTTAGGGAGGCTTTTTGTTCTTTACAGTGAATTAAAACAACACAGGAAGTTGTACTTCCCAGTTATCGGATGTAAAAGGTCCTGTAAAGAATGATTTATAACAGCTCTCACTGAGAAAGGGGATTATTGCTGGTTTTATCTGACACAGCTTAAGGGGCAGGTGGTTCAGTGTACCTGGCAGGTGTGAAGCAGCAAAAGGCACCAGCATCCTCTCCTGTCACCCCCCTTGCCCTGGGCTCTCTTACTGATCTATGGGGTGCTGGGGTTTTAATTACTTGCACTGAGAAGGTCGGTTGTTTCCTTGAGCCCTCTTCTGAAGCATCAGCTGAATGATTCACTGGGGTGGAGCGTGGATGAAATGTACTCCTTTGTCATTTACTTTGATAGAGAGGTTGTATATCTGCTGTGCTGGAGCCACAAAGCCTGTGAGTACCTTATGGCTATGCTAAATATTACATGCAGTATAGCATTACCTACACGGTATAGCTCAGATCAGAGCTCTCTTAAGCTGTTACGAATTGAGAGGCCATTGCTACCCCGAGAGATAAGACTCACACTAAGGGGTGAAGGAAGACCAAGGAAATGCTGCTGCCTCCTTCCTGGGTGATGCAGCAGGTCAGTAACCCCCAGTCCTTGGAGTTAACAACAGCCCCACTTAGAACAGACAGAGCTCTTACCAAGGGAACCGCTCCAGGGTGGGCAGCCTGCGCTATGATTTCTACCTTCTGTTGCATGAGGTGCTCCAGCAAACTTCCCCTTCTTCTGAAAAGCACAAACCAAAGCAGACAGATAGCTTATCATCGTTATCATTAGCATTCACTGTGCTTAATTACATTACTAATAACTACACCAAAGTCTCCTGCCACTGTCACTTCTATTTAAGACTCAAATTTGTCTGCATCCCTGCAACTGAAGCCAATACAATAAAGGATTTGTTGCAAAAGCAGCTGTGTTTAATGCTAGGCCACCTCTGTCCCTTTTCTGTGCCCTCCTCAGTACTGTTTTCCTTATTGACCAGCTTCAGTATGTCTTTTCAAGTGACTAATAAGACCTGAATTAGCATGGTTGTGAGTCAAAAGGGAGGAGGGAGGGAGGAAGCCAAGAAACAAACCCCAAGCAGTCTTACTGGTGTTAAATCCTGTTGAAAGAGAACTTAACCTTTTGTTTCCATTTTAGATCTTTATTAAACCAACTTTTTCTACTACCTTTGTAGAAATGCACCATGATTTTGAACCTGTCCTTTAAGTGTCTTCCTTCTGCCCACCACCTATTTCCCCACCCCAGGGTATAAGGCAATCCCCCTCAACCCATTTCTATTAGTTATTATGGAACACTGACAGCCTGAAGAATATGGACTCATTAATAACTGCTTCATTTCTCCAGCTGCTGGACAGACTGTGGTCCTCTGTGGGCATCTTACTAGACAGTGCTGGATTTTCTGGATCTACTCTAACACTGTCTGGTAACGATGTTTAAAGGGTGAACCAAACACCACCATGCATCAGGAGGAGCTCTCACTCAAAGACATTGTACCACAATGTAGGCCAAAGTGGAACACTTGGACAAGAGGGTAAGGATGATGGCTATCACGTTAACAGGTATTTTTAGATGTAGTGAATACATTGCTGGAAACCACTCTGGTGGATGCTGAGCCTTGATGTTGCTGTGAAGGAGGTGACACAGGCCATGCCTACCATACAAAGGGTGTATCTTCTGAGGCACAGGCACGCTTTCTTCTCCCCTCGCAGTGGTTAGAGCTGTGATGCAGCCACATGGCACAGCCCTTGCCCAGGAGGCTGCAGGATTTACTTGCCATGCCTGGCTGTGAAAGGTGGTTAGGGCAAGATGCTGGTTGCAAAGGTCACTCTTCCCAATTACACTTCAATTACACCTCCATGGTTGAACAGCCTATGAACTTCCAACCGTGTAACCCACCCCATCATAGGCAGTGGAACAGGTGGGTTAATCACTCCCATCATTCCATTAAGAAACAAAGGAATTTAACCCAGGCAAGGAACAACTGAGTGCTGACCCTGCTCTGCTTACCAAGCAGAGAACAAGAGCTGCTGCAGTTGCCTGTGTAGCAACTCAGGTAGAAGTACACCACTGCACTGAGCGTGAGAATGGATGAGGTCTGGATGAGAAGCTGGGCCTGCTTAAGGATTAAGTACACTCAGATGACCTAGAGGTCTGATTTAAACAAGTTTCCTGGCATGCCATAGGAACAAGTGCTTGAGGAGACCTTTCCTTACTGTAAGAGTATTATCTTAGTGACCTAGAACATTGCGTTTGAGCCAGAAAGTCCAGCTCCATCTGCTTCAGTAAAAAAGCATTGCAAATGTTAACATTGCCGTGTTGAAGATCTGTTCTGCAAGCAGATCCTGGGATCACTCAATAGCTAAAACTAAGCAGGTATTTGCAGGCCAAATGTGGGGACTAAAGTCTTGCCTTCCTCTAGTGCCATATTCATGCCTCCTGCCTGATCTACACAGACATGTTCAGCGGCAGCTTTTGCTTACCCTGCAGGTCCTCCCTAGTCCTTGACAGATTAATCCAGGTCAGTACTTCTTTACTTTGCAGACAACCTGCAGAGGATGCAAATTCGTGTCAGAAGTCATTAGCAGTTCACTTTACAAGCTGAAATTCAGCCTTACACAAGGAGCTTCCATACTACCTGCACTTCTGAAAGACTCTTGGGATGGGGCACAGCCCTTGTACTGATGCTTCAGTCTTGTCCCCATTGGTTTTCAGCTCCTTCCTCTGAGAGATACAAGGCAATGTTACACATGCACTCTGACCACAAACTCCTCTTTAAATATATTCCAAGTATTGATTTGTGTCTTCCTCATCCTCAATGGAGTGTTAATCCCCTTCCTTGCTCCAAAACAGAACTGGGATAGAAACACAGTGGTACCCAAGCAAATTCTGCATTCTCTGCCTTTGCCACTGGAACTCTCTCCCTTTTTTCCCAATTCCTTGCAGCAAGCTGGGTGTTTCCTTCCCAAAACTACCAGGTAATACAGGAAGAGTGGGAAAAGCGAACTGATTCGTGTATAACTTCACCCTGCTGCCACTACAATGTGGACAGCTTGAAAGGCGCTGACTGTGCTTGCTTTAACTCCATGGGCTGACTCACTGCTACAAGCTCGGTTTTGTGCTTGCCCTTGCAGGTTGTGATTCCCAGGGCGAGAGAAGGAAGCAGCAGAGGAGGCTCTCTGGTGATTAGCCTCTGTGTTAATGAGTAACTGGCTCTCAGGGGATTGAGGAAATGGTGTGAAATTTGAGTGACTCTGCAGATTGGCTTTTAACAAGCCTCGCAGTAAGATGGATTGGAGCGCACACCTACCTCCTGGCTCTGCTTAGCACGAAGTGTGGGTCCTAACCTCGGATGGAGCTGAGTAAATAAATGTATAACCAACAAACAGCTCTAATGGGGCATCCAGGGCAGGGACAGGAATGTGGCCTTAAAACCAAAGACACAGAGACCAGGGAAATCCCTCTGCCCGCCCCCGTGGTGATGTATGCTTAGGAAAGTGTCCCTTCAATCCTGCCTCAGACAGAGACAGTCATGAGAGCCAGGGGCAACCCAGAAAAACCCCCTTCTGCCTCCATATCTTTCCCTCCCCTTCTCCTGCTGATTTTCATCTCCCTTCAATTGGTTTCACAAGAGAGCAATTCCACAGGCAGGATTCTTGGGATGGTTTCATTGCTGCCTGAGGCCTGGGCTGCATCAGATTCATTCTAAAGCAGTTGTCTCACTGAGGGGAGTTTGACCATGGGTGAGGGTAGGTTGTTCAGCTGACACCCATGTGCATCCACAGTCCTGCTGTGCTGCTGCTGCTGGAGCTGCTCCAGGCACGGGCATGGTGAGCAATTTCACAGCCAGATGGATGCAGTGGCCAGAGCTGTCGGTAAGTTCTCTACAATTCTTTTCGACTCCTATAGCAGTGAACTGGAACTGGTTGTGTTTTATAATGGTACCGCTTCATAAGCAAGCAAGTTAAACATTTACTGGTTATCGCTTTGTCTAAGGGAAAGGCCCTCAGCCTTTCCCTGCCCTATCTTTCTAGTCCTGGATTTAATGGTGTTTTCCTTTAGCCAGAGTGAGTGCCTGCTGATTGCTGTCTTACCAGGCAAAGTTAGATCTAGCTATCTGTGTCTAATACTGTCTGGTAATGCCGTCAATCGCATCGGCAAAAAGCTTCGTCTTGACCCAGAGATGGAGAGGAAAGCTCGCCTCGGTCCCAAGAATGGATGAAGCCTGATGTCTGGGCCTTCCCACTGGAGTTTCAGCTTATGCTGAAGGCTTACTCAACTGCACTGTCTTGTTCACACCCAAGCATGGATTGTAACGCCTGCAGAGGTAGAAAGAGACATGAAGAAAGTCAAGAGAGTAGGTCAAGATATGTTTTCTGAGCAATCTTTGGATCTATTGTCAGACTGGCCTGAAATGTGATGGGTGCAGGCACAGCCACCTCAGCTCTCAGTTTAAATAGCTGCTTCTGTTTGGAAATGATGCACTAAATGAGCAAAACTCAGCAATAGCTCATTGCACCCTGTAAATAAAGTCTGCTTTATTCTCACACTGACAGAAAAGTACTTCTAAAGGTACCTTATAAAATACAAGGGTTTGCAAAGCCCTCACTTCAGCAGATCTTCTATGTGAGATGTGATTAGTCAAACTGCACAATAAGAAAGGTGCTCTGATTCCCCCCACCTGGCTATCAGCTTTTATCCTACCCCTATGGAGAAGCAGCAACAGCCTATGCCAATTGATTCCTTAGTACAGCACCCCTGCTTGTGCAGTGTAAGAGCAATGAGAGGGAGTAGCACCACAGAATGTATCCCTGACCTCAACTGCTGAGCACCCTGTGCCTCAAGGCATGAGAATGGAGACAGCAAAGTTCCCTCCACGGAGTCTCACTGAACTGCCAGGAATTTCCCTGTTAGGAAATGGCCCTGCTCAGAGGATGAAGATGCTGTGAATGCCCTGGTTAAAGTGACTCACGCTGGCAAGTCTCACTCTGCAGGGTACAAATGGCATTCCTTTGCATAGCACAGTCACCTTATGGAAGCCTGTTACCTCTTCTGGTCCACGGCAGTGCCTCACCAAGGTATTAGTGCTCTACAATTCATACTTTTACCTGTGCTATCCCTGAACTTCAGCTGTTGGATTCCTTGGCTTTCTTTCCTCCATAAGCCTTTCTTGGTCCAACACTTACCCTCTGGATTTCACAGAAGCTGCAGTCTCTTACTGGAAGCCTCCCTGTTTCTATCCCTGTCTTCATAAAGATGCTCAGGATGACGTTCAAGGCTGGGTTTGAGTTATGGTGTTTCCTAAATGAAACAAATTTGACCCTTTCAGCAGCACTCCCCTTTCCTAATTACCTTGAAATGAAGGGAAAACAAGAACTCCCCCTCTCTCACCACAATGTGCTCTTGGGTCCATTGGTAATGTCGGTTCTGAAGGGTAGGTATGCACAGAACACCCTCAGAGAAGGCACAGGGATGAAGATGTGACTCTGGTCCCTAAGTCTGTGCTCACAGATCCTGGTACCAGGAGCTTGCTCTAATTGTTCTGATTAATGTCACTGCCTCCTTTATCACTAGAACCCCCCCCCGTGGATAAACACATCCATAAAGACTGGTTTCTTTGAATATTGTAGAGATACATTTTTATATCTTACATGGTATTTAATGTGCTGTTTCACTGCCTTAGAGCTCCTGTTATTCATTTTAGGCATTTTAGTTGTATATTCAATAAACTATGGCTCTTAACCCAGCTCTGAGTTGAATTTCTTTCAAAGCAATACAGATTTCTGTGCATTTAATCCAGGAGAACTCCTTCCCCAATGCTTGAATGCAGTCAAATAATTCCTGCCCAAGAGCAGTAACTGCTTCTCAGGAGAGCTCTGTATGAGATACAAGCTGGCTCCTTAGAGTGTTCTCAACTGCTTTGGGTGCAATCTGGCACTGATACAGTTGTGTGCCTCTAATTTGTGACCAGCTAAAGGGCTCACAGCTCTGTGAAGCTGGACGGGGGTTCGAGGCAATGCAGATGAAACATTGCCTTCTCCTCACCTCACTCACCAAGTCCTGCCCAGCCACATGAGACTGAAGCCACCCCAGCAATGTTTCAGCAAGTTATACACTGAAATAGCCTTGATTTCCAAACAAAGGGGACAATTCCTCAATGAGAAACCCCTTTATCCAGATAATATGGTGCTGACACAAGCCAGGAGCTAATGTGTCTCACCGAACACAAGCAAACTGTCCCTTACAGCTCCTTCACAAATGTATGTATTTGTGAAGACTACAGATCATAAGAGGGCATGTGTGTATATATAAATAGAATCACAGAATAGTTCAGGTTGGAAAGGACCTTAAGATCATTCAGTTCCAACCCCCCTGCCATGGGCAGGGACAGCTCACACTAAACCATGGCACCCAAGGCTTCATCCAACCTGGTCTTGAACACTGCCAGGGATGGAGCATTCACAACCTCCCTGGGCAACCCATTCCAGTGCCTCACCCCCCTAACAGGAAAGAATTTCCTCCTTAGATCCAATCTAAACTTTCCCTGTTTAAGTTTGAACCCATTCCCCCTTGTCCTGTCACTATGGTCCCTAATGAAGAGTCCCTCCCCAGCACCCCTATAGGCCCCCTTCAGATACTGGAAGGCTGCTATGAGGTCTCCAGGCAGCCTTCTCTTCTCCAGGCTGAACAGCCCCAATTCTCTCAGCCTACCAAGATACATATATAACTATATGTATAAATATATGGTTATATTTATATATATATAATGTTACTTGTCCTCCTGATCTGTAGTCTGGACTAAGCCAAGGAGACTTTTGACTTCATCACGCTCTTATGATCCTTGAACTAGGGAAGTCAGACCCACCTGCACAAAGGGGGAGAGACCCTAAGCCAAATCCCCCTCTGAAGAAAGCAGTGGGAAAGCAAGAACACCTGACTCGATCAACCCCACTGTTCCTCTGATTGACAAGGGGACACCGTGGGCAGGTTATCTGAGCTGAGCAGCAAACAGAAAGCTGTACTGCTGTTGGAACCGCCTGGGCTCAGACAAGGTGCAGACTGAAGCAATCTGTTTCCTCCCGGCACAATTACATCTTGCTCTGTTGATAAAGGACTTATCACAAGGGCAAGGGAAGTAGGAACCTTCCAGCTACTTGTATCTTCAGCAACACTCAAAAGGCTTCAGAAACTCCCAATAGAGTCCCTAATACCAGATGGCTTCTAGGCACAGGCACAACTTTTAAATCCCAGCTTTCAGTCTCAGTTCCTAGTAGATCTGGGGGCTTTTTGGTAACAAAACTTTGTAAGCAGATTATTATATTGAGGGCAAAAAAAAAAGTGGGCAAATTTCCCTTTTATTTACCTTAAAATGCTTTGGTACTGAGAATTCTGAAAAGTAGGGACAAAAACTGGATTTAAGGCATTTTTTTTTCAGCCTTATTTGTTCCTCCAAACCCCTAAAGCCCTTATTTCAACATGCTTAAGGTTAGCATACGTTCTCCTGAAGTTAAATATCCTCTTAGCAGCCTACAGCTGCTATGGCATACACAAACAGTTCTGAGGACTCTGGTGCATTAACACTTTATATACCAGTAGGTAAAACACTAAGTACATTCTACACCATCAGGCCACAGCCCACTGTGCCTTTACACAATAAAGCCCAGCATCAGAGTGGGGACAGCACTGTACCAACCACAGCCCCTCCTCTTCTTTGCTTGCCTCCCATATAAGTATTATTGATGCTTCCTACTGCTGCGTATGAGCAGGAGGAAGGGCTCAGAATTGGCTTTGTTTGCTATCATAATGCCCTAGAGCAATGCCAGTTGCAGAAGCAAACAACCAGGAGGCTTTGTTGTAGACTCCAAGTATTCAGACTTCTTCTTTGGCTTTACCTTTACTAACATTAACATTTAACATAACGGCATAGCAATGTATGGGTTGAGCACATCCTTCCCTGTTTCTAACAGGGAGCTGAGCAAAGACAAAGCATTTAGTTTTCCCAGGATTTTCATAGGAATCCAAACATTTAGGGGGAAAAAAACCCAACCTGAACCCTCTTAAATACTTTATTAGGCATCATGAAGCAGTAGGAACTCCAGTGTGTTAAAGGTGCTTCATACCTCCTTTAAGTAAGATGAAAACACAATCAACAGCAAGGGTTGTTCTCAGCATGGTATGGATGTTCTTTACATCTTCAGAGTATCATCAGCCTTATATGTAGTGTAGAGGCTATTTATACACTTGGGTGGTAGGGAAGAGAAATGCAATACCCAGTCTCCTTAAGAAGCTCTTTTCTTATTCCTTTGTCAGTTTATTTTAGGCAAGGAAAGGTGGAGTCAGCTCCCAAAGCAGTAAATTTAACAAGCACCTCCTGGCCCAACTGTTAAACCTAAACTGACTCAAGAACAAAGTTCAAGACTACAGAAACTATGCACACGTAATTCGATTGTCTTACTCAACAGAAGCAGACTGAAGTATTAAAGAAGCTGCTCAATGAACAACACATCCTCTATCAAACTATCTCCCCTTTTCAAGGCTATAGCAGGTTTCCTCCCAGTTGCTGTGAACTTGCTTTAAAAGCACATGGGATTCAAACTACTTCCAGGTTCAGGTGAGGGGATTGGTGCTCGCGATGCTGCTCTGGGAGGGCAGAGAGCAAGCAGAGGGCTCAGGAGGAGATATATATATCTATATATGTGTATATATATACATATATCAAGCACGATTATATATATATATATGTATCATATATATAGGATATATCAAGCATGATGACTCCTTGGGTAGGTTCTGCTCAACCGCTGTTACCTTCTGCCACTATTAACTCACTTCTAAACAGTGTCACAGCCACAGGACTTAAGGAGGGATTGGAATAACCAAGATGATCTGATATTTAACTAAGATTCCATTTAAGTGTTGGTGTCCAAATGCAAATCACTGAACAGGCTGCATTAAGCCCTTCCCTCAGTCCCTGCAGCTGGGAGCCAAAGCCAGGGAGAGGCTAAGCAAACAGGGAGGAGAAACAACCTCATCTGGATTGCTAATTCTATTTGCATACCAAACACCACTTTAAACAAAGCCATTTAGATTTCTGTGGGCAAACCTACCTCATTATTCCCTATCTGCTACTTGATGGCTGTGAGCCTTTCAGTGAACACATGCAGGGAGAAAAAGCCTTGAGTGCCACTGAATAAAGGGAAACCCAAAACCAAACTAGGATGGGTTAGTAACATGCAGCTCTTTCATTGCTTACTCGTCTTTGGTCTCTATCTCCCTTAGAACATGTCCTAAAAACAGGGCTTTTTTAGAGCTGTTGGGAACAAAGGAACTACCTATAAATATACCTTAAAACATAACAAGCAGGAAGAGTCAGAGGTAACAGTGTTTGCGTGATGAACAAAGTGAATTAGACACAGCCTGTATTTAAGGCCTTTTTAATTTGTTTTTAAACTGGATTTCTTCCATAGCTGCAACTCAGAAGTTTTAGGCATGACTACAGCAAACTGAGAGGTCTCCTATTCCCTGCTCTATCCCATTTTCCGCCCTTTGTCTGGATATAAGGGTACGAGGGGGAGCAGGGTGTGCTTTGTATCATTTTGTTTGCAATATTACACTATTTCAGCAGCTAAATAAATGGTAAGTGGTTCACACACACCCCCTCCTCTTGTGTCCCCCTCACTGCCTCCTTATGCATCCCAGTGGCAGCATCCATGAGCCCATGCTCTGGAACAGAGCAGGAAAATAAAGCAGGCTGGGGAATACACCTGCTGCTCCCTAACACACACCTTTCCTCCAGGAAGAGAAGGAGCCATCACACTGTGTTGAAGGAAGAGGCTGGGCACAGAAAGGGAGAAATCCACATCCCTTATTCCTGTTTTTAATGAGAATATCCCAAGCTTTTCCCTGTTTATACCTCCAGTGGCTCTCTCTGATACAGCTAGTTCTATTCATAGTTACTATGGTCAAACCACTGCTGATCCCAGAAAAACTTAACTTGTTTTGGTGAGTAAATGCTATAGGTTCAACCAGAGAGATCAACTGGGATTCTAACTGTATGTGTGTGAACAGTGTTACCTGCTTCTACTGCGAGGTGCACGTCTCTGCAGAAACACTGTACATGAGATCCTGTTCCTGTGGAAATGAAACAGAGTCAATCGCTCCTTCAGTACTGTAAGAGTCAATAAGTGAGGCCACTTGAGGCCAGAGCTATAGCTGTCACACACCCAGTGATACCTAACCAGCCCTTCAGGCTGTTCTCATAAACGTGATAAATCAAAGACAAGTTCATCAGTCACTGAGCTATGCTGTTGCTCACAGCAGACTGTACCTCTTCAGTGAGGGACAGGTATTTGGTGCAGGCAGCTGATGGAAACAGAAGATCACAGAATCTCAGACTGGTTTGGGCTGAAGGGACCTTAAAGCTCATCCAGTTCCAACACCCTGCCACAGGCCAGGACACCTTCCACTAGAGCTCCAAGCCCCTTTGTCCAACCTGGCCTTGAACACTGCCAGAAAGATATCTCTGTCAGCACAAAGCCACCAGGACACTGAATGTACCTCAATCTGCATACAGCTCACCAATGTAAAGCTGTTTCCTAAGGGAGCAGCCCACCTCTACTCCAAAATCACAATGACCTTCTAGTGGTATTTAGTGCTGGGATGAAGCAAGAGTCTCCTCAGCCTGGCCTACAGCATTCATTTGTGTCACAAGGTGTCAGATGCTAACTGGGTGTCTCAAAAGAGAAGCCAAGCTCTGGAGCACTACAAGGGACAGTTCCCTCATGTGAAGCTCCAGGGAAGCAGTGTGAACAGTTTGCAAATGACTGGCTATGCCACATAAATGGTTAAGCTCTCCACAAGGATAAAGTAAAAACAGTGGGATGGGCTTTGTGGCTTATGCAAAACCTGACTGACAACACGCATGAAAACCTGGCCCCATCTGACACTGTGAAGCAACTGCTTTTCTGAACTGCAACGCACTGCCAGTAACTCCCAGCAACAGATGGGGCCCTGTCAGGGACTGAGGAGCTCACAAAGTACAGAAAGAAAGAGCTGGAACAACACACAGCCCGTCACAATCCCATCGCTGTAAAACTCACCGAAACCATTGGCATAGTTTGCCCTTGGGTTATTGGACTAGTAGCTTCCATTTGAAATTCATTTCCAAGAGCATCTGGGCATCCCTCTCACCTTCCCAAGGAGGGCAGGAGGATGGAGCCTCCTGCCTTGCCTTCTCTGGCATCGCTTCACAGTGCGGGAGGCATCCAAGAGACAGGCCCGGACTTGAGCGGTGGTGGATTCTGAAAGGAACCAAAGGCACTTTGAGAAGAGGGCACATGCCTGGTTAGCACAACTGGTACAGCAATAAGCAATGTGTTCAGTCTCAGGAAAAGCCCTGCCAAGGAATGGGTTGTGCTTAGAAAGCTTTTGAGAGGCTCCCAGCGTGGTACATGAAATGAAACGCCTGAAGAAAATTCCACAGTGAATAAAAGAAGACTGAAAATCATCTAGGGAGGCAAAGGTACACAGCTGAGCACAAAGAGGGCTGGCTCTGGGTCTGCAGTAGCTCTCAACCCTGGTAGATTGGCTCTCTACTGGTAGCGCTGACAGCACCCCTGTGTTTTAGGGAAGGTCACTGTGGTTACTCCATCTTGACCATCAAGTGACCAAAAGCAAATGTGAGGGAGACTTTGCATAGTGGGGCGACTGTTGCAGCAACAGGCAGGAGCAACACCTTGGCAGTAGTTTATCTTTAAAACCAAACAACCACTTTTGCATTCACAACTACTACTCCTGTTCATTTCCTATGAATTCTGGAAGCCAGGTAGGAAACTGAAGCCAGTGAATTCACGTGATCTGGTGCCCTGTGGGCAAAATCAGAACTTACTTGGCCCTTGTCACTTACACTGCTGCTTTTATGTTTTAAATATGTATTTATCATAGACTATCATTTGGAAGAGACCTCAACATTTCTAGGCAAAGCAAGACCTAGTCTAGGTTATCTCAGTACCTAAAGTTCTTGCTCTGGATCCAGTTTTAAAGACATCACACACACACATATACACACACATATATATATATCTGTGTCTGTGCATGGCAACGAGCTGCTGAAGTTATTCGTTAGATGTTTCACTGATGCAAGGATGAGCTACAGAATCCTAGAATCTTCTAGATGCCCCAGGAAATGCATGTCCTTGTCTAAGGGAGTTACACACTTGTCTCTTAGCTGCCAGAACAGCCTTAGCATCCATCTCCCTGTGCCCCTGTGATGACAAGCAGTCTCGGTTTCTGTTCTTGAGCTTATTTGCAGCTCCTGAGCATTGGCTCAGACCTCTGGCAGTAATTCACCATTGCTGCCCTATGAATTCCTGTACCTGTAGCAGTGAATTTCATCCCCTCTGATTCCACTGCAGCTTCTTAGTTCTGTAAATGCTCCCTCTGGTTTCTGTGAGTTCTGAGCTGTTTTCTGGTTTCCCCCCTGGCCCTAACATGGGCAAAGCAAACAAATGGTCAAAGACTGATCTTGATTTCTTGCTCTCCATCATGTGGCACAAGCTGTGCTAGATGAAAGCTCAGAACTGTTTCATAGCAATGTCAGTAAGACCCTGGGCTTCCAGACGCTGGTTTTGTTGAGGGTCTAACTGTGTCTGAATGCTGGGAATGCTGCAAGCTAGGGCAGTTAGAATTGCTCTGTTGTGAACACAGGGATGCTGTGTTAGTTTGCAATGGGCTCAGCCTTGGTGCAGAGCAGAAAGCAGATATGTTAGAGTTCTGTGGGCCCAAAAGCAAAGAACCATTCCTGCTGCCTGTGACATTCCAGCCTTTGCTAGTGTGAAACAAATACTGCACACTGCTCAGAGTCACCCCTTTCCCACAGCCACCTAAAAGAGGTTCTGCATCATTAAGAGCTGCAAACACTCTGCACTCAGCAAAGCACACTCCTCTTACTGTAAATGGTCCTCTGCTTTGTTCTTCACGAAGCCATCATCTGCTGCATGAGACAACTCGGAGAGAAGGGGCTTTCAGTGCTCTTGAGAAAGCTCAGCACTTCATGTGCCCCTTGCAGCAAGGCACCTGCAGCAGCAGAGCCATCTGAGGCATGGCCAACTGAGGATTAAATCACCTGAAAAATATGCAAAGGGCTCCTCATGGTGCACACAGAAACAAAGAACCTGGCAAGTCTTTGATCAAACCTGGGAACCAGGACTGGTCACAGTATCCACCTTGGATGCTGTGTCAAGAGCAAGGCATTTCCCTACCTAAATGGGAAAAGCAGGAGGGAAAGGAAGGAGTTCAAACAGGAAAGCAGCTTTAGAAACAGCACAATAAAACAAAGGGAAAGGCAGGGAGGGGGTAGGACACTTTAACAACAGCTCTTTCATATATTCTCCCTTTTCCTCAGTACAGTAAGGTCCTGGCTGCATGGCCTGACCTACCAGAAAGAAGCAGAGCATGGCACAGCACACAGTTCAGCTCTGCCCCAGCTTCACCAGCCCTCTGGAGTCACCTCTACCTCATCAGCAACAACTTTTCCCCCCTACCTCCAACGCAGTGAAGTCATCCCTCCTCCAGCTTAGTGCCCTGCAGCCTCCAGTGCTCTCTGCTGATGCTCTGTTCAATGTCAGGGATGAGACACAAGGGTGGACTGGCCTCAAATCTGATCTCCATGGCAAGCTCCTGTGCTCCTGCTGGTGGAAGATAGATTGCTAATGAGGTGTGAGGAGGTGAACAGAATTCACCTGCAAGTGTGGAGGTGTAAACTGGGATTTAGCTGATCTCAGCTGCTCTGCTGTCCTGTTGTGCTACCAGAAACACCTGGGGGAAGGGGATGGGTCAGTCTCTTTGTAATACCTAGGGTTTCTGTGATAGATTACATGAAATGGGCTCATGTGCTGAACCTCCCACAGGCATTGGGGGTTTTTAGTGGCCTTGGTACAAAACTATGACAGTAACCAGCCAAAACCCTTGGATTTTATGTTTGAATCCAGTGGGCTCACCTAACTGCACAGCTTTGTGTCAGAATTGGGGCTTAATCATTAATTTCCACATGTCTATGGCCTGCTGTGCAGGGGGAGACAAGGCCAGACTAATAAGCTTCTCTGGGAAAGCTGCTGTATGTTGTACTGCTTCCTATTGTTTCCCTGTGGTACTGAAATAAAACCTACACACACCACAATCAAGCTGCAGCTCAGTTCAGGATGGGGACCACATAGTTCACTAGTGGGAGGCCCAAGCATGTGTTGTTCAACAAACATATCCAATAATTATCTGTTCTTGTCCACAACATGTAAAAACTGGGGTTTTCCCTTGTACAGGTGGGAAAACTGAAGTCTAGACAAGTTTTCCTGTCTCCTGCAGTGGCTTTCTTGCAGGGCCAAGAGGAGATGATGCTTTCTGACCCCTACAACTCTGCTGCACACTCAAGAACATCACAGAATAGTCCAGGTTGGAAGGGACCTCATTCAGTTCTAACCCCCTGCAATGAGCAGGGGTATCTTCATCTAGATCAGTTTGCTCAGAACCACATCCAACCTAGCCCTGAATGCATCCAGGGATGGTGTATCCACCACCTCTCTGGGCAACCTGTGTCAATGCTTCAGCACCCTCCTTGTATAAAACAGCATGCACAGTCCTTCCAGGCTGCCTCCACAAGGCAAGTTTATTCCTCCTAGATCATGCTGTGACCCCCCTGCAAGAAACACTGCTCCCATTGGAAAGCAGCAATGGCAAGCTAGGAAAAACCTGCTTGGAACTGACCTCCAGAGATACTTTGGGAATTAGCTTATGTAAGGGTGGGAGCAGCCTCCAAACGTGATTAAAACATTGTTCTCTGAGAGACGTGTTGTTCTGCCCCTCCAGTTAGCTGTGGGAAAGGGCACTGGGAGCACACACACCACCAGCACATGAGTCACTGCTCAAAAATCCTTCAATGAAAGAGATTGTCCAGATAGCGCTGCTCTCCCACGAGAGGGCTGGAGCTGGTACCCAGCCCTGAGTGCTGGGTTTGGCTCAGTGGCTTTGGGATGGAACAGTGCTGCTCACCTGAACTCCGGGATGATCAGGAGCAGGAGCTGCTAAAGCATCTCTCATAAGCCACTGAAACAGTAGTTTTCATCCTCAACTTGCATCTATTCAGAAAGAGAAGCATTAAAAAGCATTCCTGCAGTAGAGCTGAGATTGGTTTCTTCAGCAAGCAAACATTAGCACTTTTATGTAGCTCGCTTCCTTCCAGAGGATGGTTTGTGAAACCAATCTCTGCTTACAAAAACTGAGGGAATTCCAGACCCTCTGAGACCTGCTGTCTCCCTGCAGCATGTGTGACATTAGTTCTCTATTCCATGCTTTTCCTGGCTGCTGAATAACAAGGCTCCATTGCTTGACTCAAGGTTCTGCATAAGTAATGATGTAGAACATTATTTTTTGAAGGAATTTTCCATGGTTTAATATTTGACTTTTTACTGGGCTTTGTTGGATACAGCGCTCCTTGGATTTCATGAGCACCTTGAAAAAGAATTATAACCTGATTATTGCATCTTCTAGCAAGGAAATAGATGTCTTATATAAATCTTGATATATCTTATAGTCAAGGGACTAGCTTGTTATAGTTGTATTTCACATGGATCCCATAAGGTCTTCAGAAACAGGAATCCAAAAGGGCTTTTCACATCAAAACTTTCCAGCTTTACGCACTTAAACAAGAGACCAAATGCAGCAGCAAGCTGTCCCACTGCCTGATTCCCAAACCTGATGCCTCAAATGGCACCTGTAAAGATGATCAAGTCGCCGAAAGCCTTTGAAGAGTGAATTAAACACGCTCTGTCTCCATCTGTACCTGTGTTGGCAGCCCACATTCTTCTCTATTGCAGTTTTTCCTAGCCTGGTTTTCCAGGATAATAAGGATTACACAGGCACTTTGCCATTGCTTACTCTAATGACTTTTAAAGCTATTGATGAAGTTCTACAAACCTCAGTTTTTAGAGGCCTTTACATTCATGTAACAAAGCAGAATAGGATAGGTAGAAGAGGGAGAAGTGATGAATGCCCCTTCCTCATCCCATGCAAAGGAAAACCTCTGTTGTTCTTTGAATTACATGCTCAGCACTGGAGATTCAAACAGAAAAGGGTGGAGAAATAGCATCCAAAGTGCATTTAAAAAGGGAAACAGGGCAAATACACAGTTGAGTCTTCTCTGGTAATTCCCTATGGAATATCTCATTTCACTGTACGCAAAGCAACACATACGGGCATTTTGAGTGAAGGAAACTCCTCTCTTAGCCCTATACCTGTCAACCTCTCCCCTTCTCCAACAATTAGGCAATATTTCCTAGAGGGTGTAACGTTTGCTGAAGGTATTTGCAGTCGCAGGTTGCAACACTGCCATCCTCCCACTCCGAGCTGCTCTCTATATGACCAGAGAGATTAAGGTTGGGAGGGTTGGCTGTGAGAGGTAATCCAGGAAGGCTGAAGGTAAGGCAAGGTCAGGATCCCGACTGGCTCCGTGCGAGCACTGGAGCTAATCAGAGGCATTGTGTATGAACAGGAAAATAGAATGTTCCTGAAGGTCACCGTGACCGGCAGGGAGGAGTGCCAGGGCATTCACACCGGCTTGGCACGGCCACGCTGGAGGATGCAGGGCCAACAGAGAGGCTGAATGGAAGCCAAATTCCACCTCCCATCAATGTTTCTCATCCCTTTTAGTCCGGGGGTGATAGGGGAGTTACCACATAAGAAAACACAGGCCCAGCTCTCTCAGCCTGTTTCCAGAGCAGAGCTGCTCCAGCCTTCAGAGCATCTCCATGGCCTCACTCCAGCAGCTCCACATCCCTCTTGTGCTGGGGCCACAAAGCTGAACACAATACTCCAGGAAAACTGGAGTGCATTTCCAGCACCAGAACCCCTTGCGTGAACAGCACCAGTCTCCAGGCAGCTGTTGCCAGGGGATCAGACTGTGTTTAAAGCACTGAAGGTTTTCTGACCCTCCCAGACAGGCACGGCAGACTCGGAACAAAGCAGAAGCAATCTGAGTTGCTGAGCCTCTGCTTGCTGCTGTGGATGCACTGTGCTTCTATCCATGAAGTAAGGCAGGCTGTACTGTCCACAGGATGTTTTGCTTCTTTAGAAGCAATTTGTGGCCTGACTAGAAGTCAAGTGCAAGTTCTCTGAAGGCAGACGAGGTACAGTTAGAGCTCTGCTAAAGTGTTTAGGAACTGCCAAGCAAAGGTTAGAATTTTCACACCTTCTTGTTGGCTTAAGATGTAGTTTTAGCCCCTGAAAGAGGGGGCTAAAAGGCATGAAGTTGTGATTGTACAGAATACCTCTAATCTCCATGAAGATACGGGGCAGAGGGGTTTATCAGTAAGATGCTGAAGCTATTTTGTGTCATCTCATGACAGCAGTGCTGGCTTACACACTGAACAGCTATTTGCATCTCCAGTATGATACTTGGATTGAAGGTTCCAGGCCCTTACTCCAAACATGATTCGGCAAATCCTCAAAGCCTCAGTTCTCATCAGACCACCAAAACTGGGATCACCAACCTGCTGTCATCAGATATCCTTTGGTAAAAACACTGAGCTGCTTTGAGGTGTTGCAGAACTACCCCTCCAGACAAGGAAGATGATGCCTAAAATGTTCTTCTCTGATATCAAAGGCTTTACATAAATTCTGGATGCAGAAGCACCATCACTTTATTATCACCAGCAATCACTGTTTGTATTAGTGCCTGTTACTGAGAAAGTGCTACAGAGACATCATTAAACAGAAAGACATAAGGATGATGATCCTTTTGCAGGCCAGGCTGAGATGGCCTTTGTGCAAGATGCAAGGAAGCTACCAACAGGCTGGATCCTTATCAGCTATCAGAGGTGAATATTGTATCATGGTTTAGCTATTGATTGTACTAAGTCTTATGACCAGGTTCTCATCTGATGCCAGAGTTACCTCTTCTTATACCACCCATAGAGCATGAATTCCCCACGTACTGCACATAATTTACACCATTTTCATTTAAACCCTGAGAAAATATAAGCCCATCTCTTTGCTTCTAAAATAGTTCAAGACCAAAATTACTGATATTGGCTGACAAATACCTAATGAAATTAAATTATTTCATACCAACATTTTGACTGTTTCATTGAAAACATGAACAGAAACACAAGCCATCCATTAGCAAGCAGCTCCTTTGAAAAGCAACCATTGCTTTGGAGGGAGAATTTGGCTGAAATGCCCCAAATCTTTCAATGCCCAAACCAAGAGCATTATTTCTGTGACACGTTTGTTGTTGAGCTCAGCTCTGTGCTTTGGCAATAAGAAATAGATGTATTTGTTTCAAATGAAAACCTTTTTAGTACAGAAGTAATCTCTAGGTCTTGTCTTTAGGAAGATGTTTAGCTCATTTGGTGTTCTTAAATGCAAATTGCAGCTACATTCTGGGGAAATCAGTCAGCTTCTACACTGTTAAACCTTCCTTTACGTGGAAAAAGGAAGGTCTGTCTTCTAAACTCTGCTTTGTTCCCTTTGGTACCAAATGACACAAAGCAGCCTGCATCTCCCTGCCCATGTTCATCCCCATGGGCACTGAAAGCAGAGCTGAGATAGGAGCTGCTGGTACACATGCTGCCAACATGCAATTCCCAAAGAAATTAATGAGCCAGATTCAGGATTGTCTCAAGCAATGCAATTCACTGGTGACGCCCGCTGTGAAGATAACATCTGTGGGGGCTCTCTGGAAGGGAATCGTGCTGTTTCATTCCATGCTGCTAGTCACTGTGACAAGTAAAAGACTGTTTCCCCAATGGGTCTTCCCCCTCTCCACCACAAACACCTTCTGGAAAGAGAAACAGCCCAGAGCCGAGTTCAGATGCACAAACTCAGCCTCTGGAATACCCACTCCCCTCTGGTGATGAAGTGTGCAAGCCAAGCCACTCTGTTCTTTCCTAAGAGCTCAGGTCCCAGGAAGCATCTAATCCCATCTCTGATAAACAAGGGAAGAGGCCCTTGCCTCAAATTTATGCAATCAAGCAACAGGAATACGCCCTGCATCCCCGTTTCTCCTTACCCTGATGCAAAACACACAAGCAAATGAAGACTTAAGAGGGCTCTTGCTTAAATAATACGTGTCAAAAGATTCAGTGAAACGAAGATTCATCTTGAATACTGGGAGATTCTATAATTAGACAGAAGAGATGATAAAAGGCTCCCACCCCATGGGTCTCTGTATAAAGATTAGAGAGGGAGAGACAAGTACGTGTTCAGACTAATGGAAGAATACCTTACCAGCACTTCAATCACTGCAGGATATTTCACGTGTCCATGTCTCGGGATAAATGGGACTGTTTAAAATTGGTTAATCTCTTAGCAATCCAGGCAAGGAGGGAAGTGGTAAAAGAGCCCAAAGCTCTGGCAGGATCTAGGAACAAGCAATTAAACGTTAAAAATAGAGAAATCAATATTTACATTCCCATATCAAAGAATAACAAGAGCAGCACTTTAACATCCCGTGTTAAGGCAGAGGAGAGAGACCAACCCCACTGGTGGAAGATACCAGTAGCTGGAGGGGTGGGACTGCTTCATGGTACAACCTTTGTATAACAAGCTCTGGGTTTAGGAAGCAGCTGAGCTGCACTGCTTTCCTGCATGGCTTTTTATTTCCCTGATGCTTATGCATAATGCATTAACCTGCCTTCAAACAGCCTGTCCAAAAATTGGCTGAGTCGCCAATAACAGCCTCTTCTAGAGGAGGACAGAGCGTGTTTTTGTTTGGTCTGGTGCTCTGATGGCAAAAGGAGAGCGACACAAGAGCCAGGCACTGCTCCCTGCTGGAGATCCTCTTCAATGCAACTGTCCCACCATCCTGCAGGGAGCAACTGAAGTCTGCAGCTGGATGTTGACTGTGGAAAAAGCTCGTTCCAGTTGGTTACAAGACATTGCGGAGGCAGGGTTCTCCATCGTGGACGCTGTGCCCTGGCTTGTCTGAACTGGTTGTTTAGTGTGCTCTTTTGGTTTGTTTTGGTTTGAATTTAAGGAGGAACTTTAAGGCAGGAGTCCAGGGATTAGCACTGATAATGCTGCAGTGTGTAACAACACTGAGGCTTTTAGTGGTAGAACCTTTTGGTGCCAAGGATTACGTGAAGCAGGAATTTACAGCAAGTCTTGCCTCAAAGAATTTGCAATCTACTTCCTTTATTCCAAAGCAAAGTGAACCAGGTGTGGGAGCCTGCTGGGAAATCCAATAATTGGGCACAGAGTTCACTATGCACTGCACCTGTGCTCATAGGTGGAGTGCAGCAAAGACATAAAACAACTGCTTGTAAAATAAGAGAGATAACAGCATCCAATACCTTTGCTCCACTTATGGCAAAGGAGTTTTGTCATTGAGATAGAAGTTTTTACTCATGTAGCCACAGGATGTACTACAATAACAATAAAAGAACAGTCTGAGGAGGAGGTGACTCCAGTTTCCTGCTCCTCCTTCCCACCTAATTCCATGGGAACAGAACTAGGACAGGGGGGACTTTTTCTTCTATTCACGTGTTGTTCCAAAAAGTTTGGGGCATGGCCAAGTTGAAGAGACAACAGAGGCATAGCTTCTGGAAGTATTAAACCTTTGTATGTTTTCCATAAGTCTGGAGAAGAGGGTATTGATATCCCAAATATACATTATAAAGCACAGGGTTAGACCTCTGGGCCTGTATCTCTGTACGGGTGAGATGGTACTTGAGTTGTTTCAGCTACTTTAGAACCCGATTGCAGACTGCAGCAGAGAATTGTCTGTGCTGTATGAAGAACATCAGAGACCTGAAATACAGACAAAGCATGAAGGAAAAGTGATGAAGTCTCATTTTGCCTTGTGAAAGAAAAGCTTTTGCTATGTATTATAGAGAAAAAACACTTGACAGGAAGGATTTGGAAGTGATGCTTTTGGTTTAGTTTATCCTTCCTAGAAAGCCAAGAAGTTGGAAGATCTTCACAACTGCTAAAGCTAGATACAAGCTCTGACATTCTCCACCCAACAGCACTTGTTAGGCAGATCCATTCACTTTATACTTAGAAAGTATTATTATCCTCTACAAATCCACCAGCTTTTGAGCCCTGGGGCTTTAGAATAAGCACCAGAACCCCTGCAAGACTGAACTGATTAGCTACCAGTTTGAAGTTTCCCATTCCCACCCCTCCAGTCATTGTCACACCAGTTCACATGTGCCACCCCACTTTGTGCTGCCTGTCAGGGGACCTCAGAGCTGTCACATCATGGGCTTGTCAAAATTCCTATAGGCTTTACAGTTGAAAGAGAATCTGTTTCAATGCATAGTGTATGGCTAATGCCTTTTAGGAGGCTCTTCTTGGTCTTCTCCCTTTGTACCTCCACACCTCTCTAGACCTTGCAGTCTGTCAGACTCTGTCATAGCCACCCCCAGCTTTCCATCTGGAATAACTTGTACTCAGCTCATGCAATGGCTATAAACCCAACTGAAGCAGTTACCTTACAGTGTCTTCTACCAGCTGTCTCCCTAGAGATGGATTTTATGGAGAAGATCCCAGCTCATCTGAAGTTTCTCCATTTCCAATTTTGCAGCTACTTTTCAAGTGCAGCTCAAGAAAGCCAAGAACGACAAGATCAGAACACGGGTAAGGCAAACCCTCAAGAAAAACAGCCAAAAGAAGAGATCCTGAAAGCACCAGGACCGTATTTTTATATCAGTGGATCTAATGGAGCTAGGCTGTAAGTAGGTCCTCCCAGCAGATTCTTATGAACAGCAGTATGACCAGATATGAAGTGATGCAGTATTATCCATTAAATAACTTTCCTTTGATTTCCTATCTTTTTGGAGGGTTAAACCTGGGGAACCATTTAAAGATAAATCAGATAGAAAGTACCCATAGGAAGGCCACTAGTGGTGAAGCAGCTAACTGCATCTTTGCAAGGGAATGAAGTACTTCTATTTGTTTAATGAGAGCTCCTCTGTTTGAGCTGTGCAAAAATCACTTTGCTACACCATGTAGGAAAGCTGCTAGCATCACCACTAGAGCTAGCAACCCCTGTTGTTGATCAACATTCTGTTGTGCTAAATGCAGAGCAAGCAAAAAAGAAGAAGAGATTCCTGCCCAAGAAAAACTGTCACATCAGAAGTTCCATGCCTTCCTTTCTGAGCTCTTTCCAGCATGTTGGCATTCTTCTCTGGATGTTGTCACCACCAAGCACCACAGAATCTCTGCTGCAAGCAGCACTTCTTTGCTATGTTTCCATAGGCTACAAACAGCTTTTTCTATTGCTGTTTGTCATCTCTCCCTACACTCCTCAGCAGAGAAGCTCCTTATTAAGACTGGACTCTGAACATTTCTATTCCATGGGTACCAGCTCCATCCTAATTGGAAAAACCCTGCTGAAATGGTACAAGGTCTCATTAGAGCTGCTGAATCATAATGTTCTTTAGCATCCTCAGCTACTCCCCCGGCCCCTCTCAAGTTCAGACCAACAGGTCCACTAGCAGCAGTTCTAATGAATGCTTTCCACCTTATCCCCCACCCAGGGCCTCCTGGGTATATTAGGTCAGACTGCCATGGAAAATTATTAGGAGTTCAAGGGATATGAGCTAAGTAAGTATTTGTTATTAGAAGGGAGGATCCTCTTCTATTTTGTTTTCCTTATGTAGTGTGAGCATCTATTGCCAGCTAAGAGGCTGGCAGCGTATCTATGACACACAAGAGAGGATTATGCACTGAAATGGTGTGAAATCAAGTGCCAGGAGACCTATTACCATTTCAAAGAAGGTAAAGGTGCCTGTGGGCCCTGAGCAGGAGAGGGTGGTGGGAAAAACTTGGGAATGCTGGAGTTGTGATTCCCAGGGCAAAGGAGGTCACCTGAGGGTAGGAGAAACAGGAAACCTCGACTTCCTGACAGAGTTTGGAGGGGACATCAGAGATTGCAATGGTGATTAAAGGGTTATTCAAGGAAACAGCCTTGGGAGAAAGGATACCACTGAAATGGACTAAGGAGAGTAAAATGAGCAGTAGAGATTTAAACACAAACCGTAAGTCATGTTAGAAACAGTCCTCCCTCCTCCTCAGGCTTGTTGAATTGCTCTTTACCTTTGGTCTGATAGGACCATCCCGACTCCCCAGCTTTCCCACCATTAAAGCATAAACCCAAGGTCTCCCAAAGCAACACCTCTGCCTGGCACCCTCAGAGCAGTACTTTGCACAACAAACACAAACTCCCTAAGCACAGCCCCTGGGGCAATTCTTTTACTCCTAGGGAGCTGGTCAGGACCTGTGCCCTGGCAAGCCTGAGCACCACAGCACATTGCTGCAGGCTTCTCTGTGGTAGAAAGAGTGGTACCACTGCCCTTCCAGTCCATGTACAGCAGCCACCTTTCCCTTTTCCATCCTACCAGCTCTCCTGGCAGCTGTTTGTCAGGCTGCCCCACGACAGCAGTTGGCAGTGCAGAAGGGGTATGTTTCAGTGCAATTCTGCAGCTCGAATGCTGTGACAGCAGTGGCACCGTTGAGTGAGCAAGGGACGTGCTTACCTTTGTCTGGAAGCTTAAGAATGGTTTCAAAAGGCCAGATGCTATGGGTCTGTACAGGAGGTCTATATATAAAGCCTTGTGGAAAGCAATTTAAATGAGATATAATCCCAGCTTCTTATACAAAGCTGGCATTTTACAAGCGATACAGATGCAGTATCTGTTCCCTGCAGTATAATAAAGCCTCCCAAATACCTTCTTAACTCTGCTTCAATGCTGCAAAAGTCTAGACCTCAATCAACAGGCAGGGGCTACCAGTCACTAACATTTTGGGTTGGGGTGGGTTTACATTTCATTCTTTGCATGAATTAACTATGCAGGTTCTTCTTTGTGTACTATATACACTAAAAGCCACTATTAGAATGTTTGTAGAAAGCAGCAGCAGGAAAAGGAAGGGAAAAATAAGGCAGCAGAAGTCACGAGAAGAGTTTCAGCAACTCAACACTACTTGTGTTCTATTAACTCCACTTCCCTGTGCCTCCCTTAGCTGAGGAATGCATTATAATTAAATCACTTCAGTGCTTTGAGATGAGTGAATAAACCTTTCAAAGAGGAATGCAAGAGAGATCAATTATCCCAGGAGCTGCACTTCCCAGCTGCCTTTGGTGTGCACAGCTAGGCATGCAGGGCTCTCTAAACTTCATGGTGCCCGGCCAGGCATGGCATTGTCATGACAGTGTGATACAGTCGTGATAACACTGTAGTACTGGCATGGCAAAAGCACATTTTGCCATGGAGTGATCACTGCATGTCCTGGCAAAGTGGTGATACCAGTTCCTCACACTGACCCCGTGTCATATCCCTGACATTCTGCTCTCCTGGCTTGGCATCTTTATCTTGCAAAAGAACACAGCACACACAGCAACCTTTCCAAGGGCTTCCCTGCCCAAAGCAAGCAATGTTCTCCGTTTCCATTCATCCACACATGTCTTCTTGTTACAAAGGAAGGGTTGGCTTCATTGCAAAGGGTAAGAGAGACTTGCAAGATGATGATCTTACAGGTTAGACTGTGTTTATGCAGCAACCATCGCATGGAGCAAAACAACATCTGCCTAAGAAAACCAGACCAAGGGCCTCAGTTAGACCAAAATGTGGTCTCTGACATGGACAAGTGCTAGGGGAGAAAGTGGTTGGACCCTATCTTAGATCCCATCTTGGTTTCTAGCAGTGAGAAATGGCTTTTGCTCTAAGGGGCTCCATTCACCTTTGAAAACTATTAGCATTGTTTTAAGAGCATATCCTTGTTATTTCTGTGGCCATCCAGCAACCTTTGATGATAAAAGGAAACAATTCCCAGATTACATCACTCTGGCAATAAAAGCAATGGTGCTGCATGAAGGGCTCTTTGTGTCCAAACATAAACTTTGTGTATTCTCCAGTAAATATTAGTAAATCTTTAATTACCTCCTGCTCCTGTCCTCGGAGCAGCTTCTATTCCTCTTACACGGAGCTGCTCTTGGCGTCTTTATCCTCTCCTACAAGCGCCCTCTGCTGCCACTCACCTTAAAACCTGAGAGAAAGGGACAAAGAGATGAATTCTATGGGGTGCCTGAACTGGCTGTGGGTTTGTGTGAGCTCTGAGTGGTCATGGATTACAGCTGCCTGCTGTGACACGTGTTGAAATACTGCTCTCATAGGTACACTCAGCACCCCTGGAAGGGAAGAAGTCTGATGTCTGCTCTTACCTCCTCATTGCCTGCACAGCACCATACCTGTTATTCTTTGCCCAGGGTTATGTCAGGCTGACCTGTGTCAACTATGATGCTGCTTCTGATGATCTGACTGCTCATCTGACCAACCAGGTAAGCTGAGGTCACCCAGCGCAGCAGAAGGGGAGGGTGAGATTGACAGATGGGAAGCAAAAAAGGACTTTTGGAAGGCTAAAAATAAGGGTTTCATGCATGCAAAATCTCTGCAGCCAGGAAATGCACTTGGGCTTGTGGTCAGGCACGGCAATGGAGCAGCACAGAAGCCTTACCAAAGCAGGCTCTGTTCTCTGCCATGGACCAGCTCCCTGCTTACCTGACACTTTCTCTCCCTAGCCCTCTTTTTCCTGCCATTCTTCTCTCTTGTATCTGCAGACCGTAAGCTTCTTAGGGCAAGAAGCCTTTGACTGCAGCTACCTAGCTCAAAGGAGCCTTAATCTTGGCTAAGGATTTTGCTGATCCCATTGTGCTGAAATACAATAATCATAATGATGCAAGACGCAGATGTGTTCTCTGAGAGCCATCATTCTTAAATCGTCATCTTTGCTCGTCCTCCTTCTCAACTGTGAGCTGCCACAGAACAAAACTGTTGTGGCATTTAACCCCCTACAAAACTGAAGCCTTCCTTGCTCCAGTTTTTACTTCAAATGAAGCCTGTAAGCTGTTAGAAGTGGCCCTGATAAAAGAGAATTAAAAGAAGGAAGAAAACAGTTTGCTTTTAAAGCCCTTCTGTGCTCCCCCAAGTATGCTGGGTTCTGAGAACTAGCAAAATACACATTAGGGAGGCATCAGACAAGCCCACTTTGGTTGGAGTTTTACTGTTCCTATAGAAGTGCAGTTCAGGACAGCAGATTATAGCTGCTTCCTGCAATATATGCTACTATCAGTGTGCCACTTGTTTTCCTGGAATAGTTTGTTTGCTCAGCTACAGAGCTATCCCCATGGGAATTCAGGTGCTGGGGTAGGATCCCAGGGCACAGGTGATAATAAACAGAGGACAGGTGCTTATTAGCAGAACACAAATTAACTGGGATCCTGCTGGGAAGAGGGAAAGGAAAGTTGCAGGAGCAGCTGGTAATAGGCCAGACTTCTTCAAATGACAGCTGATTCTGCTCTCCTTCCCTTCCTGCCCTGGCATCCCACCTGGAATCAGCCATTTTCCTAGTGTCTTTCCAAAAGACAAGCTTCAGGAGGCACATCACTAACCAGCAGCTTTGCAACCTCATAGTAAAGGTCCCACAGTTGAGTTGGGAAGCAAAAAAAAAGACTTCTGGAAGACTTAACTCCATCTGACAAAGGGATTAATGAGCAGAAGAGAGAAGCCCTCACCTTGGTTCCCTCTGGTGATCCATCCATCCATCTCTCCCAGATGTAGGAGACTTCCAGGCACTGGAACTGGATTTAGTCCAAAGAACATCATGTCTGTGACTTGAAAGCACCTCTTCCTGTCACACAACACTGCTTTGACCTTGGGTAATTGTCACTACAGCATCCACGTGGGTCAGGCACATTATTCTGCTTGTGGTAGTGTTGTACAACGGGAGTCAAGACATTGGCTCAGCTTTAGCTCTGCTAGTGAGGAGCTCTATTCCCTCCACCTCTATTTTGTGATCCTGGGGCTCATCCCAACTCCAGATGCCTGGAACAACTCAGGGCAGCTGGATGCCTGCCGTGCAAGGCCATTACTCTTCAGTGCCAGAAATCTAATCCTCCCTTTGCTGTGTTTCCCCACCTCTCAGTACATGCAGAACTCCCTGTACAGCCAGCTGAAAGATGAGACCATTTGGCGGATGGAGCATTTCAACAGCTACATTAATGAGAAGTTCAGAAAGTCCAAAGGGCTCCCCAAAGACTGGGGTTTCACTGTGTTTACTGTAAGTGGATGGTGTGCTCATCTGCCTCATTAGGGTGACAGGAATAGCAGGAAGACACATCACTTCCCCCAAGGAAACACATACACTGAGCGAGAAGGTATTGACGGTCCCATAGTACCCATTTATCTGCAGATGCTAAACACAGAAGTGAAGACACAGAGTTTAGTTTTAATAACAAGCAGCTGAGAAAAAGAGTGCAATTGTAAATGTTAGCTCTAAAAATGCTATTATGGCCTTCATGTTCCTGGGCAATGCTGTGGTCCTGCATCAAGTACACATCATAGAGCTCTCCAGCCTGTCAGCCTGGAAAGAGACTACACTTTTAGTGGTCTCTTTCCTGTTTAACTTGGTCTCACCATTCACTCTGTCTGATTTTGCCCCATGAAAATCATGTCAGGGCCTTAAATCTTCTCTAGCATGGAGGAGAGAGAGGAAGATTCAGATTCTGACCACCTTCTTATCTCACTGAAGAAATTATCTGAGTCCCTGAGACTTCATCAGCCTGAGTCTAATGATGCATCAGTTCCCTACATGACTTGCTAGGTGAAAAGGGCACAGGACAGAGCTTTCTCAGGTCAACTTTGGAAATGGGGTAGTTTAAAGCCAAACACAAAGAAAATTAATTGTTAAAATACATCGTTCAGAAAAAAGGCTCAGAAGAAAACGTAGTTGAATTTGCCAAATTTCTCAGGGGATCAGAAACTTTTCAGCCAATTTTAGGGTATCTCTCTCCACTCAGCAATTCCCCACAGTGCATTTCAGCTCCAAACTGACTGAAGCTTAGCATCCCCTACTAGAAGTTGCTGTCACTCACCAGGCTTCTTTAAAACACCATGTCCAGCACAGCTGTGAGGGGCTTCTGAAGCATCACTGTCAGAAATGGCTGTGTTCAGCTCACATCCAGGTGCCCCCAAGGAGTAAATGAATTAACACTGCTAAACATTGTCCAGACAGCTCATTCAGATTAAGGCACAAGGGCTGAGATTCCTCCATGCATCACTGCAGTAGTCTGGAGAACCAAGTTCAAGACAGGGTTTCATTCCACTCAGTCTAGAGAGAAGCTCTGCAGGAAGCAGGGGAAGGACGAGTGTCCCTAAACCTAGAGGACACCTCTGACTTCTGCTGGCTCCTTCCCAATGATCAGTTTCCACCTTTCCCTGTCTTCCATTCCAGAAAAGGATGAAGCAGATCATTTTGCAGTGCTTCCTGGCAGCCAAGCACAAACTGGATTGCAAACTGGGCTCAAAACTTCAATCTCATCAGTTGCGACTTTCTAATTGATGAGAACTTTAAAGGTATGAACACAATACTGTGAAATACTAAGTATAATATTGGCCAGATACCTAACATAGCACAGTTGACACAGGCTCAGGTGCCAGGAACTAAATAGAGCGTTAAATCAGTCAGGATCAAGGGCAGGATTCATTTTTCCCCTCCAGTTTCATTGTCCAGCATCAAAGACATGGCACTTGCATGCTCACGGCACAGAGAAACCCTGCCATTAACAGCTCAGGATGGGAAGAGCAGTGCTCATTGCAGGCAAAGCTGTTGTGTGCAGAATTCCCACAGCAAAGTGCAGTTCATAATGAAAAGTACTGAAATCTTAATGCCCACCCAGTTTCTTCTTTATCCAGAACATGCCAGGTGATCAGCCAGCATAAACCAGTGTGTAATACCTCTACCATCACGTCAAGTACAGTGATCTATACTTGCTGAGTATCCATCAAAGGCAATGAAGAACTCGGCCTCCCCATGCCGAAGAATCAATCATTATTGATTCTGATGTCAGCATCAGCTTCTCAATGTCCACCTTCAGCTATAGGTCAGGACACTGAGTCCACAAAATATGTTAGAATTACAACTCAAGCTTGTAAGGAGTGAGTAAAACACAGACAAGAAGAGCCAGAAGAAAGGGAAAAGGAAATGTTAAATAAAGCAACTGAGGTGCTTTCAATGCAGCACAGTACTTTAAAACCACCTGGCCTAAACATAACAGAAAGCCATCTGGCAGATTCTGCTGTTGCTAAAGCAGAAAGGAACTCAAACATATTCCAGCAAAGGGCAGTGGGAACAGCAAACCCTATGAAAGAATAGAATTAATGTATGCAGCAGTGGGTAAGGCACCTGAACAATAGACTCCTTTGTACAGGAAGTCAATGGCAAAGGAGGGTAAATGGCAAAGACACAGAAACTGGTGCTTCTCAGATTTCAGGGGGAATTGTCTTTTGCAAGGTTGGCATGCAAAGCCCTAGCTGTGTAAACTTTAAGTAGAATAGAAGATCCAGTATCACTCTATTGTGGTAATTCCTACTTGGCTCCTTAAAAGCTTCAGTGTTTAAAGACCATTACATCCCCGTGTATTTTACATATGGGGAGATAAACAGAATCTATTTCTCTACAAGCATTACCTACAAGAAGGATGAGGATTTCTGGACACTGAGTGGAGACAGAGTCAGCTGGAACATGGAACTTCCCTCTGAGAGAGAATAATGTAGAAATAGCCTTATTCTCCCTGACATCCTATTTCATGACGTGTAGAATCTGCTTTACGCTGATTTAACAGTCTTATACATCCAGTCCCGCAGCTCATCCTGCCTTTCCCTCTTCCTTATTTGGCTGAGATATAAATGCCCCCAGCATCATCCCTAATAATTCTTGAATGCCCTGCAGCATAGACTCATAGAATAGTTAGGGTTGGAAAGGATCTTAAGATCATCCAGTTGCAACCCCCTGCCATGGGCAGGGACACCTCACACTAAACCATGGCACCCAAAACAGCATCCTGATTCTGGAAGGTTTTTCCTCCCTCCGTGTTCTCAGAAGCATAGACTATGTATGACAGCAGGCCCTGATGAGAAACCACAGCTTTCTGTAGAGCTTTGCATATTCATATGTAAGCTGAGAAGAAAAAGAAGTGCCTTAAGAGGACAGCGAGCTGAAGTGAGGGATGTGGCATTGCTGTTGGCTTTTTTACCTACTGTTTTCTGAAGTCTCCTTGTGCTGCCTTACAAATGCTTAAGTCACTGCACAGCTTAGGACAGTGTCATTGAAATGCTCAAGGAACCTGCTTTCAGAGAGCATTGCACCAGCCATGCAGAAGGGCTTCTCTCCAGAGGTATGCTGGGAAAACAGATGTGTAAGTTTTTTATCAGCCATAAAGGGATTCAGCTCTTTATCAGCAGAGAACAGAGTGAACATAGATAAGCTATTTGCCAATTTGTCAGAGGTGTACCTAAATGAAGATAACACTCAAATCCCTAGTTAAAGCAGGGACGGTTCCTTTGATTTGAATGACAGAGCTTTTCATTCACCCCCAGAGCATGAGGTACCATATGGATACTGTAGACTTGGCTGTGTCCACCCCAGGTCATGATGATAAAAAAAGCTCATAGGAGCTTTTAAGATTGTGGAAAACAGACCCCACTGCCTCAGCCTCTGGTCTCCACTATCACTAAGCAGGTCCCTTTCTGGGTCAGCAACATCTGAGTAGCCTTTCCAGAGCTTGGTCTGTGACTGTGCTTGTGGCTTCAGCTATTTCCACACAGGATACAGAACAAGTTATTTCATTCCTATTTCTGGCTCTGATATTTCAGTGCTGCTTAAAGCTCCAGTCAGAGGTCAGGCTCCCTGCACACAAGGGCAACAGGGAAGGACCCTTGACAGGTCTTTTGCATGAACCTAGTCTCATCATCCAGTGCTTCTTTGAAAGACTGAACTGCTGCAATAAGGATGATTCTACAGCAATGAGACTACAATAGTAAGCAAACTGGATGGAAACAAAACCACTGCATTCAGTGCTATGCAAAGCACAAGAAACAAACCCTCAGATCCTGGTGTAGTGCAGGACCTGGCTGCAGTGAGCCTGTTGTTCAAGAGCCTTTGGACAATTCCTGTTTAAAGTTTTTAAGCCTACCTGTGATGTCTTGACAGAGCAAGTCTGATGTGACAGAACACGTTGTACTGACAGGCTGCAGGGAGCAGTAACCTCTTCATCCCTTAGAAACATCCCGAGCAGCACTTCTGACCAGAGCCACAGGGCATTCATTATTGTCCTCATCACTTGAAAAGCCTAAAGGAAAAGATCCAGGTTAGAAAGTCAAAGACAGATAATTCTGGGTTTTGGTTTCCTTTTCTTTATCACATGTTTGATAGGAAATTCTGAGCAAGATACCTGCATGGCAGATGCAGAGAAAAGCACAGGAATTTCATTTAACTTGAAATACCCATGGAAGTTATGGATGTTCAAATAGACATGGTGAATCTTGGCCTTATTCTCTCTGCTTTTCCTGGAATAGAACAAAGGGCATTTATTAACCTGCCCTCGTTGTGGAGAGGTTAAGTGCATTTCCAAACTGTGAGACATTCAGACAACACAATAATAGGGAACGTAGAAGATGAGCAGCGTGACAGATAGAGAGCTTTCCTCCTCCTGTCAGCTGTATTTGTTTTAAAGGAGAAGAAACCAAAACCTAATCAAGACAATTATGAAGGTTCATTGAGTCTGTTAGCACAAAATCTTCGGAGCTTTTAAGAGGAAAAAAGAACACTTACTGAGAATGGGTTTGCCAAGAAAAACGGATGTCACTTCGGTGCCCTCTGTTGGCATCTGTAAAGCAGGTTTATCAGCAGCAGCTCCACTTCTCCTCTGGAAAACCAAACACCAACAAAGCTGTGTCACTGCCTTCCCTTGCCAGCCTCTTAATAAAGTATTTCAAAGAAGTGAAAATTGTTGTTGTATTTTCTTCTTGGCAAAATAAAGCGCCAAAGTGAAGGCCATCCCGTTGCCAAAGCAAACTCACTGCTGCTGCAGGAAAAACACAAACCTTTCCAATTATACTCCTAAATCAATCAAAAGAGAGTAAAATCCTCCTGGGGCTGTTACACAATTAAATATCCCCCCTTACAAACTGCTGATAGTTCCTACATGTGCTATATGCAGGATGCAGCACCATATGGTGGAGGCAGGAAGTGAACAGTTTCTCTTGCTATAAGGGAAAGGAATAGTAAATGGAATTACAGGCAAGTCAATTGTTTGGTTTCACACAGGCTTATAACTGGACACCATATTCTGTGGCTTGTACCTTCAGCCCTTGGCATTTCAAAGGGAAATGGAGATGAAACGAGTACAGATATGTCAAATTAGTGCCTGAAGTGGCTTCTACTGGAAACTAAACCAGGAAATCAAGGCTAAGGGTTCACTGAAAACTCATGTTTGCACAGTTTTGATCCCATGTCCACTTCAGATCGAGTCCTACATTTCTTATAACAGTACTTCACGGTATCCAAAAAACTCAACTACAAATTGTTATGGAAACTGGTATGTTAAGAAACACAAGTGCCTTTACATACCTATAGAGAAGAGTTAACCTAAAGAGCACCAGCTGAAGACATAAAACAATGTGTGGTGCTGTTCTCACATAACTAAATGAATGCAAAAATGGGATTTTGTTTAACTCATCCACTCTGTCCTGCCTGCATTCTGTACTGGGGATTTTGTTGGGATTTATTAGTGCTCCTACCTCTCAAAGTGGTCACTAAGTCATCCAGAGGGCATTCCTCTGACACCAGCTTCCTGACTGGCATTCATCTTTCCTAGGTCTGGCTTCTGGAGATGAATACAAGCCCAGCACTGCACACCAACTGTCTTGAAAGACATCATCCCAGCTATAGTCTATGAGAGCCTTGGTAAGTGAACAAGTCACAGTCTTAATAGTAATAAGCCACAGATCACAGGCTGGAAACATCTTCCCCTCCGCACCCCTCATCCTTTCCCCAAGCACAGCTGCTCTATGCATACGCACGATGGCTTGGGTGTATTCTAGCACCAGTGTTCAGACCATCCCATAACTGCATCTTCCTTTCCAGATCTGGTTCTTGAGTTTTTCAACAAGTGCCTCAAAGGCCACAGGATTTTGCCTTTAGAAACACTGTCATTTTGTGCTTCACTGCATCACGAGGATGATGCAGACCTGGGCCAGAAACAACCCTTAAAGCTTCAAAGTGGCCTGTATAAAGGCCAATACATGCTGCCAAACAGACAGTGCCAGCCTGGAGAAAGTGCTGGAGAACTCTCCACAGAAGCCTGGTTGAACAAGAGAGGTTGCCTTGTTGGCCAGAAAGAAACACAACACTGTCCTGACTACACTACATGTGTGGCTCTTTGACTGGCATAGAACACCCCCCCCAAACCATTGCAGAGCAAAAGGGTTTTCACAAGGTCAGAAGATAGAAAACTAAAATAAAAGCTAAATTTGAATGTGTTGTGCATGTCCAGCTCCTTTCCACCTTACATAGACAAACAGGTATCAACCTCAGCTGGAAAACCAGGAACTTAAACTTCCTCTTTAAACCAGGAACTTAAATTTCCTCTTAGTTACAGTAATAAAGACTCTCTCGCACAAGCTACACACTGCAACATCCACAAGGGTCACAAGATGGCAGGATTACACTGCCATTGAAAACACGCATACAATGAAACGGTCATTGAATTCCCTGTGCCTTGGGGAATTCACAGGCAGCACCACAATGAATCTCCCAAAACCTTTGCCTATGTCCTGGTATTGCCAGGTTCCTGAAGGGTAAGTCAACTGGAAAGCCACATTGTCTTCTCCCCCCTCCCCAGCATTATTTACTGCTAAGGTTTCCCCTTTTTTACTCATCCATTCCTTGATGTCTAGCATGGCACAGACTCTTGGGCAGCACTGTACCTTAGTTGTGCCCAACAGCATGCTTGTCTTCAGTTTGGGGGGAGAAAGCACAACAGAGCACCTACTCTCAAAAGCTGCTGATTTCTGACATTCCCTATACTTCACATCATTGTCTGTAGTTAGCAGGTACAAGCTAATTTTACAGTACTTAGCCCAGGTGGTTCTGCTCTAAGGATTCCATATAGATTGCAGAAATCCATTCAGGGCTCAGCACAGCCATGCATTCCAGAAGCCCACACTGAACCTCACTACATACGTGTAGCACTGAAGAGGAATCATAGAATCACAGAGTGGTTTGGGTTGGAAGGGACCCAACCCCCCTGCCATGGGCAGGGACACCTTCCACTACATCAGGCTGCTCCAAGCCCCATCCAATCCGACCTTAAACACACAAGCTTCAGAGGTGGGTCATTGGAAGATCCCAGAACGATCAGAGGCTTCCCTCCTGAAGGCCAGTTTCCATTCCCACCGTGCTGAACACTTCCCCTTCTTCTGGGAAGTGACTCTCAGCACAGCTGAGTGATGTCAGCTTTGAGGAAACCACAAAACCTGTTACATTAACAGCTACTTCAGTTGTCAGTGGTGGTCCCTTTTAAAGAGCATTGAAGTACACGTGCTAAAAGAGCTGGCTCTGGAGACAGTGAAGGATGTCATAGGATCCCAGACTGGTTTGGGTTGGAAAGGACCTTGAAGCTCACCCAGTTCCAACCCCCTGCCACAGGCAGGGCCACCTTCCACTCCCACAAAATGGTAACAAACCTTTCATCACCCCTGGTAGCTCAAGAACTTCTTTTACATTTTGATTCCTCATTGGACAACTCAAAGACAAGCTTAAGGTAAGTGCTGGACAACTCCTAATAAAACAAGGACTAAGTGCCACCAACTGTCCCACACACAATTACATGGAAAAATACCTTTAAAAACACAAAATACACTTTTTAAACTTCACCTACATATAGGTGAACATCAGATATCTAACTTTGCTTGATCACTTAATCTCTAGGAACTTTGGGATGTTTTCCAGGGATATTTTGTTTTCTCTTTTGAAGACTGAAGGAAAAGAATACTGTTAGCCACATTTCATTGAGAGAGAAGCTTCTTTTAACCTACAGTCCATGTACGAAGATGAAGTTTAAATCAGAACCTGAAAAAAAACCATAAACTCTGGGATTTGAGCTGAAAATTCAGCCATGATCTGGTTCAAACACTGTAGTAACTGCACACTGATAAAATAAAGCCATCTTCCCTCCTGAATGGAAACTTCAGTACAGTGTTTTACAAGCTCACTGTTCTGAGCCAACAGCTTTCATTTCCTTTGATGTAAAGAAGAGCTCTTTCTCTGAAATTCTCCAGGGCTTCAATGATTCACACTTTGGGTTTTTCCCTCTGAATTGGCCTTTAAGAAGTCAGGAAATTGGTTGCTTTTCCCATCAAAAAGCAGCCCCAAAGTCAGGTAGTTGAGGTAAGCAGGAAGTGGAATCATTCTGCAAGGTAGGCACACAGAAACCCTAAAGGCCCCTGTGCAAGTTTCCAATGAATAATATGGCTCTGATCATCTTGTTTCAGTATTGAGTGTCAGCAGTGTCAGATATTCAACACCCACAGCCCAGGAAGCCTTGTACACCTCACCAAGACTTGCTGCTTGCTGCCAGAAGCACAGACAGACACTCAAATCTTTCATTCCTCAAATAGTTTGGGTGGGTGTTTTTGCCCCCATGTTGCTGCTTCTCTGCCATTGTCAGGAACCGAATTGGGAAAGTAAAATTAAGTGTGCTCCAGAACACTGGGACAAGCTAACGAATAAACTCCTGCCTTTCCTAGCTGTTTCGTTACATCACAGAGGCACTTCATTCCATTTTCCAAGTTTATTTTACCTTTACAAAAGGTCACAATCAGAAATCTTGCTGAAAACATCAGAAAAACCCCAGGAAGAGTCAATACACAGCCAAGAATAAATATGGCCAACATAGGAGCAGTAAGAAGTGTCTTTCCTAGCCAGGGTTTAGACTTCAGAGTATATTAAATCCCACAGCGAACTGCAAGGCAGAGACAGTCTCACACTTTAAAGAAGTTATCCTATTAATCCAATCCAATGCTTTCACCTTTCCTTGGCTGAATCTCCAGTTCATCTCAACTAAGAAAACGCACATTTCCTGATGCAACAGAGGAAACCTCTCTTCTTTTAAGCGAATTTCACAGAGATACCTATGGGAAAAATTATCAGTAACACCAGAAAGAACATGAAGAGGATCAAAGAAAACAAAATACATTGAAAGGACTAATTATGTCTCACACTATCTCTGCTCTCGTTCTACATGAAGGCAAAGTGAAGGTATAGAGATGCCAGATGCAGAAAACGCAATCACAGAGAAGCTGGAAGAGTCAAACTAGAACTACAGAGGAATACATTCTAGTGAACAAGGATAACCCTTTGCGCTGCCTTTTCCCTTACACTTATTTCAGCCAGTTGCAAGACTCTGATGCACAGAAGAGAAAAAGCAAAGACAGGATAACTCCTCTTGACATAATCACTGAAGAAATGCTCAGCGATAAAACCATGCCCATGAATCATACAATTAATCCTCCAGCTCTATTCAAGCTTGCCAAGACTTCCTCTAGAGAAGGCTTCAAGACAGACCAAGTGGAAAGAGTTCCGAGAGAGACTAAGAGGTCTAGAAACCACAAGTAGGTGGTTTCCTTCGTAAAGTAGGATGAAAGCCTAGAGAAGCCGAGAAGAGATGATTATAAATGCTTGAAAAGATGCTGAAGAGTCAATTCTTCTTCATAATGGCTAATATATACTTTAACTAACAGAACTTCTCTCCTTCTCTGACTTGAAATCAGTTACTGCCTGGATTGCATAGAGAGGTCATGAAGTCACCGGGTAGATCATTATCCAGTCTTCACTAAGCATGCCTTGAAGCACAGAAGCTAGTGATTAGCTTACCAAGGTAATAACCTGTCCCACTTCTTAGAATTCTCTCAAGTGCTTTTGCATCACACAGCTATGGAGCCAATAGCTCCTGCTCCACAGCTGCTGTAATTTCATAGAGCCCTACTGAAACCAGCACGTCATTCAGACTTGGAATAATCCCCTTGGAGTAGTTAGTAAGGTGATTAACAGAAATGTCACTATTCTGTTAGGATTTCATTTCCAAGCCCTGTACTATTTCTGTTATCTGTAAGGCAATGTGAAGAAGCTGATGCAATGGCTGTACTGTGAGATATTTATACCCTTCCATGTGAATGGTGACTCAAAACTCACTTGTGCAAGGAGCCGATTTGGTCATAAGAGTTGACTCCAAGCAGCTTTCACCAGAAGGCCAAACCAAGAAAGCATCCAGAGCTTTGAATCTGTTATTGCAGCCACAAAACACATGTGGCTGCAATAACAGTGAGTTTTAACTAGCTGAGTCTTAACTAGTTGAAGCCACAGGCTAGATTCTTACTTGAAATCAGTACCAATTCACTGCAAGTAAGCCCAGCTGAAAGCCTGCCCCTTTAAATTCAGACAACACAATTCATTACAGCCATGTTAGTGCTCTGTGAAGCTGGAGGAGCACTAATCTGACATTTAAAAAAACTCCAATTTTCTGTAGGGGGAACATATTCCATCTTCCAGTGATCAAGTCACTGGAGCTATGCTGGTATACACCAGCATTTGTTCTGGTTCTTTTTCTTTTGGGATACTTTTCGTGTATCAGGAACAAATGTTGCTCTATTCTCTGTTCCCCACTGTCTTTTCCTAGTGTATAAACTAGGTGAGAAGAGAGCATTAAACCAAATGTCTTTCTCTAGACCGTGTGATCCTCATTTGAGTCTCCCTTTTGTAATTCAGTATTCCAGGTACCAAGGGTTGCTGAGTTAGAGAAGAGAAGCAGGATAAATGTCAGTCCTTTCTCCTCTAGTTTCCTTGGAGAGAATGAGGGGATCACCAAACTTGCATAGAAAAACCCCTGCAAGCACAAATGATGTGGCTGTAACAGTCTCACTCTGCACTGAGCCTGGTTTAACCAACACCTTCTGTTAGCATTGAAAAGGACTGAATGGATTAAGAATAATGGCTCTTCCCTTCACAACAAAGAGGGCGATTTCACACAAATAAAAAGCACTGCCTGTGCACAGAAAAGTAGTAGATATGCTTGCTAGGAACACCACCTTATTCGCTTAGTATGAGCACCAGGACACATCCTGGAAATACAGATAGCCTGTGAAAGCTGTAGGTACCACTGTACTTCCCATGGGACTGAAGCTGGGACACCGGCCTTCTATATGGGTATCAATCTGTGGGGGCACCACGGAGACATGTGCAGGAGATGCAAAAGGGAGTAACAACAAGAAGGGCACCTGGCCCCAAAGGAAGTTGAATAGAACATCAATGAAATATCCAGCAACCCAGGAGACTTGCACTAATGGAATGCTGTTGAACTGAATGTCAGCCTGAGCAGGTTCCTTTTGCTTCTAAACACTAGGTTTGTTGAGAGGAAACACAGCAAAACTCTCCCAAGCCCATTCCTTATTGCTATGTATATGAGGATGCTTTATGCACCCAGACCCTCCCTTCTCTTTGGAAAAGCTGAGCTCAGCTTCCCCTTCTCACAGCACATTGCAATTCATCTGTTTCACTGCAGACTCTGAGGGTGGAAGTAGCAGTGCTTTTCTTCTGGTGTTTTGTCTCCATGTTCTTCTTCTGGAAGCTGGCAGCTGTAAGTCTCTTCTCTGTGGTGGGACCGTTGTGGAGCCATTGGCTGCTTAGGGAAGATATGTTCCAGATCTGCAGTGAGAACAAGCAAAAGGACTTGCACATTCAAGAGGTCTTCATACATGACAGTTAGCTGCCCATTACCTTCCCTCTCTGAGGAAAGGACAAAGGTACGGGCCCAAAAGTCAGAGTAAATATGTATTTACTCTATTTATTCAACTCAGTTTACTCCATTCTGACTCACTGTTCACCACTGAAAAGCCACACACAAGCCCACAACAGTGCACTTACCATCAGCTGCGTGGTATTTTTCTTTCTTCAGTGACCATATGCAGAAATGCAAGATGAAGGTCAGCAAGATGAGAACAAACAGAGCCACTGCAGTCAGGATGGCCAGGATGGTGGTAGAGAGGGAGTCAACTGTAATGAGACCTGCAAGTAAATGTATTTAATAAAGATTAAGAAGATTAATCTTTGCCCAGGTCAACAATTCTATCTATATTAATATTACAAGAAACACAACAGCTCTGGACAGTACCTATGCAGCAAGTCATCAACTGAAGCAGTGTAGAGAAACACTATAAGCTCAAAGAAATCAAACCATTGTGAGAAAGTACCTTGTTCCAGCTCCTTAGGAAGCAGGCCACATATTGTATTATGTGTACTGTTCCCTTGCTTGACTGTTAGAAACCCAGAGCTTTCACAACTAAAAGAAGAGAAAAAAAGTCACATTTAGAATGTCCCTGCCTTGTCCTTCATTCCTCTCCAGCCTTTCTCTTGGCTCCCCCATTCTTCCTTTCTCCACTCTTTCTTTTTTGGCTTTTTATAGCAGTGCAGGTAAAGTTATGGCTGCTCCCCAACAAGATAACAGTCTATTACAATTCCTTATGTACATACATATTTTTTAGTCCCTTGTTTCAAGTGATGCATGGTTTTGCATCACTTTGATCTGGGCTTGGAAGCAAGTTGAATACACAGGAGTTTGTCTTAAACTCTGCTTTGAGAGCAACAATTTATAGAGCCAAAGAGGAAAGACATATCATATATTGCTGAATTAAAAAACCTCAGTCACATCAGTGATCTCTTCTTTGATTACATTTTGTTTTCTAATTTAAGTATTAGAGAGTTTTATCATGCGTATCTCTAAAGAGGAAAAGCACCAATAAATACATACTCAGTCCAGTTACGGCACCAGCCATTCTTCACACTAGAATAGGTTCCCATCTCACATGGTTTACATCTGAATGTGAAGTCTACATTGCCTATACGAAAAGAGAACATGAATTATCAGTGATCAGTGCCTTTATCAAAGATGGGGATGCAACAGATTAGAGCACAACCCACTTCCTCTGCACTCTTTCTGCATTATGAATCAGCCCCCCGGAGAAAAACATAAGCAGTTCTTGCCATCTTTATGCTTAGGAAATGTATGGGCAGATCCCTTGCAGAACTGGCACAGAACAGTCTGATCTGACAGCAGAGGGTGTAAAGATGAAAAGTAACACAGAGTAAAAGTCTTCTACTGACAGTTCTAGAAGCTTGGAGGCAATACTGAAGGTCTGAGTGTGAAAGTCTCAAATTTAAGAAGGGAAGAGCTATAAAACAGGAAAGCAAGAGGTTTAGTCACAGAGACCACAGTATAAATGCCATTTCTCTCTGCATCACAAGCCTTTCCAAGAGCAGGTTGTAGTAAGTGAAGGAAGCTGCTGCTCAGCAGCCACTTATATTGAACTCTACATTTCAGAGTCATTAGTGTTTCTGTAGTTACCAAGCTTCACCAGCTCCTCGCCTGCTGCACACTCAGGCAGTTTCTGGCAGTAGAGACATGCACTGTCAACACAGCTGTATCCCTGACGACATCTGCAGTCATGGTCCTGGGTATTTTGACATGTACTGTTGCCTCCTGTGAAGAAGAAAGAAATTAAGATTTGCCTTTGTCATAGAGGCCAGAAATTAACTTCAGCATTAGTCTTACTGGCTTGACACAGGTGAAGTAGCTCCTTAGTGTGCTGTGGTGGAAAAAGCAGGTACCAGAAAGGTGTGACTCCCGTGCATAGTGGATAAAGTTTAGAGTACTCAAATTCAGCATCACTCAGATTCTTACACCATGATTACCTGACTTACCAGTGTAACCCTTCTCTCTCATCTGGAATACCAGCATAGGTCACGGTAGACAGAAGTAAGGCAGCAGGTTTGCTTTACTACAGTGTTTAGACACTGTGAGATGAGGAGGGCACTTTCAGTGCCCCAAAGCATTACACATTAACTATCCATGCAGTCAGCTCTCAGAACACTGTCAGAGCTCTTCTCAGTTAGGCACAGCCATCTTAGAGGAGGGATGCCCAAAAGATCCTTGGTCAGTGAAGCTGGAGCTCCTTTTCCATGTCTTTCCTAACAACAGCAGCTGCTTCCTATAGTCTGTTGGCAGAAGTGGGCCTAAATCCAAGCTACAAAGCCAGCACCCTTCCTACCCTCTGTCCTTCTATTTCTAGAGGAGTTCCGTTACGACCTTTTGCACTCAAAATATCATCTCTAACTCTGAGAGGCTCCTGGGTTCCTGAAAGCAAAGACTGATTACATATACAAATCCCATCAGTAAACAGCATCAAGCATTCCTTCGGGCAGTTGGAGACCAGCTAAGGAAAAATACTGCTCAGTCAGGAAGCTGTATAACCTTAAAGAAAGAAAAAAGCAGATGGAAATGCCAGCTAGTTCATTAGTGTGCTCAAAAACCCACACTGAGGAGCACAGAGCAAGCAAAGACTGTTTCCTCAGGTGGGTGATGGAATGCACAGGGCCACCAGGGAACTGCCCACATCTTCCTATGCCAACTGGCCTCCTCTTACTGTCCTTCAAACCCCAATGAAGTTTGGCAACATGGAAACAGCTTGGGGCTGCTTCTCTCTATGTACTGCCAGTGGGTGAGCCTGGTGTTGATCTCACCAAGCAATGACTTACTTCCCTCATGCTGGGTGACATTATCTGAGTGGGAAGGGAAATACCCATGGGTCTCCATACTACTGAGGACTCTGTAGCTCTTCACCTATTTGTTGCTCATGGCCACAAACTCCATGTGTCCACTCACTGCTTCCACAGAGAACTCAATGCCCTTGTTGGTTAAGGCAGATATATTGAAGCTACTACTAGGTGAGATGCTGACTCCTACTTCAGCATCAGTGAAAGATGCAACTTCTGAGCTGCTCCTGTTTGCTGACCTGCAGGACAACAGCATTACCACACTACCTAGACAGGCTTCCGGCAACTCTTGAGTTGGGACAAACGGAAAAGGAAGGAGCATTCCTCACTGTAGGTCATGCAGCCCTAATCTGACTTACAATTACAGGCAAGGGAGAATCCATGACCACCATCCCACCACCATTCTAAGATCAGGCAGAGACACAAGTCAGAACAAGCTGTTGAAACTAATGATCACCTGAAACTTTGGCTGTGCATTTACTTCTGGGACACGCACAGGTCAGCAGAATGGAAGGATTAAAGAGGGACCACAAATTGCAAAGGGCAGCCTTACAGACAGCAGCACTCCCTGTGTTCCTTCTGAAGTCTAAATGGCCCAGACATTGAAACCATGCTTGAATGGCTCAGATTCAGAATTAGGTGAACTCCTTCTTTCCTTGTGGGCAAAACCAGCCCACAGAAACTTAACTTTCAATTTCCCACTACAGAATAGCAAGTATAGGCATGTTTTAAATCCGAAACCCGAGTCCACTCTGAAGTTTACAGCTAAGGTACATTATGAATTTAGGGGGCAGAGGAAAGTCCTTGCCATTTTGTTTTGCATATACAGTTACTCAAGATACATCCATATCCACATTCCCCACACTCAATTACCTTGTTGACATAATACTGATGAACAGAAAGAGGACAGACACATCATTCCCTTACCTGTGTTCGAGGTGCATTTGGGGCAGCATTTCTTTTCACCTTTACTGATGACTCGCAGTTCACCATCACTGCACGCTGTTGCCAGAATTTGCTGTGTCCACTGCCATAGGCACATCAGCACCAGCAAGCAAGCTCGAACCTTGAGATGATCACTTGTCTGCTCAGCCATACCTTGAGCTATACAACCCAAAAGCACACAAGGATGAGCTTCCCTGCCAAAGCACTCTTCCCCCTCACACTGTGGGTAGGCACTGTGCTTTTTGTGGCTGCACTCTTCCTGTTTCTTCAGGGGCGGGGAAAAGATTTTGCTTGATGTCATCAAAGTCTTAAAAAAGCAGGGCTAAGCAACCATGCACCAGTGTCTCCATTAGGGGAGCAGCAGGTTGAGAGCAAGATGTAGCATCACATATTCCCATTTTTAAAGGATTTTGCAAGTTGATATACACCTGAAAATTAAAGCAAATGAAATCAGTGTGTGAATGTCAGCACTCTCAGACTATTTCATTCTGACTTAAAGCCCACAGAATGGTTTGGACTGGAAAGGACCTTGAAGCTCATCAGGCAGGGACACCTTCCACTAGGGCAGGTTGCTCCAAGCCCCATCCAACCTGGCCTTGAACACTGCCAGGGATGGGGCAGCCACAGCTTCCAATTCAAATCCAATTCCTAATCCAGTTCCTGACCTAACGAATTTTGAAACATTCAGGGATTTAACTATGTAACTGTATATAGTAACTGTATATATAGCAGTCTTTAAATTGAAAAGGGGAGACTTAGATTAAATATTAGGAAGAAATTCTTCCCTGTGAGGGTGGTGAGGCCCTGGCACAGATTGCCCAGAGAAGCCGTGGCTGCTCCATCCCTCCTGATGCCTGAATTTCCTCATCTTTCCAAGTACAGCATTAGCAACAGATGAGCCCATGTCTATCAGAAGGGACAAGGACAGCGTAGACATTCCAGATAGAGGAATCTGCCATTACTCCAAAGCTCAGAGATGTACATTAATAACTAGAACTGCCCAAATACCCAACATGAACATTAACCAGATTTCTGCTCAGCATTGTGAACACAGCAGCAGAGAAGGGAGCTCTAAAGGGCTGAAGGAGACAACTGGCAGGTGGCACACAAGGGAACCCTATGCAGGCACTTAGTGCATGTGATACCTGATGCCTGGTGTTTATCAGAGTAGGAACTAACAATTTATTTCCTTCTGCCTTTTTTGAATCTTGTTTTTCTTCTGTCTCTGCATGTTTTCATTCTTGTTCAAGCGTTAGTCGTGCACAAATACTGCCAGATGATGGAACATTTACAGTCAGAACACAGATAATAGCTGCACATGCCAAGTCTAAAATCTCTAAAGTCAGCAGTGACCTTTCAGAAATAACCTGACTATCTGGCTTTAAAATCTTTGGGGGTTTTCTAGAGCTAATCTCACCTGTCTCTGACGCAAGGTAGTGACATTTCATGTCAATCTTCTCATTCAGTCCTGTGTGCGATGTGTATCACTGCTGGCAGGTTTCATGCTGCTGCCTGTGTTCAACATTATAATCCCAAGGGTTAAAAGGCCACTGAAAGCAATGTGGTCTTCAGGGTTGTTTGAGTACATGTATCTTGAAGTGCCTTCTCCTTTGCACGGACAGGAAGACACAGCAGAGTCTCAAAAAGGCAAAGAGAAGAACATGGAGCCGAGGTGTTCAGAAACGCCTCCGGGTTCAGAGTCCCCACTTATCACTAAAAAGAAACACCCAAACTGTGTCTTTGAAGAAAGACTCTGTAAGGGGTTGTACTAGCATTTGAACCAAGGGTTGCTTCCATGCCAAGCACTAGTTCCTCAGTTTTGGGTGAGAAGGTCTATAATCTTTTGTAATTGTCTCCAATAAATGAGTCTCAGAGTTCTGAGCATGCAGCCTCACTGTATCAAGAGACTTGGAGAAGATGGGCTGCTTCTCCTTCTTTCAGCAAAGGAAGAGAAGCACAGAACCACTCCAAAAGCAGAAGAAAGGACTATCTTCCAGCCATACCTGCCCATACCCATACAGAGCTCAGAACAAATCAAGGCCAAAACATAACACACTGTGATGGAACAGAGTAAAAGATGTTACAGATCTCCTAAACCCCTTCTCCTTCCTTTGCGCTCCACACAGGAGCACTTCTAGTGCTAGGGATGAGATCTGAAGGAAGAACCAGTGGATTCTTCCACCCACTGGAGTGCACCAATGTGGCAGCTTGCACCTCTGCCTTCAGAGTAGAAACTCCTACAAATAGCTGCAGATCAGGCTGTGCATTCTACTTTTGCCCACCCTAACAACATCCAGCCACGAGCTGAACATTATGCACATCGCCTCATTTCAGTTCCCTTTTTGCCTGGAGCAACTGAAGCCATCAGTTTCCCTGTCCTAATTACCAACCTTCTGAAAAGAACAAAATAAAGACAAAAAGAGCATAACCACTTCCCCAAATAAATCATTAACTCACGCAAGTCCAGTGGCTTTACTCACACTCCTCAGACTCAACATGATTCATGAGAAACCTTTGTTACCAGGGAGAGAATTTGGTTTCCTGAGGCTGCATGCTCAGATTTTGCAGATTACCCATAATGGGTGACTAAAGGAGCCATGCAGTCCTACTAGCAAGAGGTTCACATGAATTCTATGTAATTTCTGAATGATTAATGATATTTGGTAAACTGATGTATAAACTGCCTTGTAAGCTCCAGCTTGCAAATCATTTTCACCCTGCTTACAGAAGACTCCATTGCTAGCTACAAGATTCATGTTCTAGTTGCACAAAACTTGCCTATGCTCTTGAGAAACAACTGTCACTCAACCTTTACTTAAAAGATTACTCAATCTTTACCATGACACCTAGAAGAGTTACACACCATGATCTGCCACAGCAGGGGTGCAGTCTGGTACTACAACAGGCACATGGCAAGGCTGGTGCATGAGGGCATCAGCTGTCCTAGAGGATACCACATAAGTAGTGACAGCTCACACAGGGCTATCAAAAGACTGGGGTAAAAAAAAACCTTAAGGACAAACGATTTAGCTGCAGCCTGAAACTAGAAGACAAAATCGTTGTGTTCCTTCCAGCTCTGCTGACATTTAGGCCAGACTTGAGGTTTTGCAGTGAGTAGGACTGCCTACCCTGTGGGCCCATAGAGTATTTGCAGTCCCTCGACCTGCCCTCTTTTGGCACGCAGGGAGAATTACTGCCCTGCAAACCTGACACAGGTAGGGCTGGGGCCACAACAGTCAAACAACATGGCAAAGACATGGGTCATTCATGCAGTGCCACATGTGGGTTCCCAAGGCAAGTCATTCGCACCCCGAAACAGTGAGGGCTTTGCAAGGAGGCCTGGATCTAAGTGCTAAGGATGCTGCACTATGCACTTGGCAGCTCTGCCTTGGTCTGTCAAATGAGGCTCAGTCACCTCTTGGTGAGCTTGGCTGCCAAAATGGTGACTCCTCACAGACAACCCCAGTGGCACAGGGGCCAGGCAGCAGCATAGCTGACGTTTCAGAGATGGAACCAAACCAGACAAAGGTAAAACCACCAACTCCCTGACTCTACCAACCTGTGTATTTCCTTGCCAGCTTCACACCACGCATGCCTGTCAGTGGCCGCGACCTTTATAAGTCTCTCATGGCAAATCTGAGTCACTTTGATGAGCTTCTAAGTACAGGAAAATGTGAAGAGAAAATGCAGGAAATGAAAGATCTGGCCTAGTCACAGTAGAGGAAACTTGCCATGTATTTGCAGAGGAAAACCAAAAAACCAAAAACAACCAAGGAGGAAATGAATATAGAAAGCACAAACTTACAGATCTGTGGTTTGTCTTTTTAACTGTAGTAACTACTGACGCTAACTACCATACGTGCAGTCTGAGTGTTCAAGAACTTCAAACCCAGCTCATTTATGTATTTTATCCCCACTATGGCTCTCAAATACCATCTGCTCTTGTCTTAATCCTTCTCCAAAACTGAATGCAGCAAAGCAATAAAGCAAACCAAACCTCCAAGTTGAACAAAGAGCCTTTTTAAACTCCAGGCAGCCATACGTGATAGCCTCACAGGTAGGAGAAAAAATACTGTAGATAGAAATCCTGAAGACTATAGGGGTTGGGGTTTTTGTTTGGTTTCCCTCCCAGTTCATTGTGGCCATCTGATCTAACCTCTGTCTCTACGTAATTCCAAGGAGACAGTGTAAGGGGCTGGCCCTGTGGCCTGTAAACTCGTAGCCAGTGCAGTTGAAAAGAAGTTATTCAGGAAATAGAGTTATTTCTCTATTACACCAAATTCAGGTGTTATCCTCACCCAGAAATACTAAAGGAATTATCACTCAGTTTTACGGATGGTTCTTAAAACCCTCAGCAGCCCAAATTTGTCAACAACATCCATGCAGACAGTTTGACATGTGCTTAAGTGACCTCCTGAATCAGGCTCTACGGCAACCAAGATGCTTTTCATTCACATACCACCACATACCAAAGTATTCACATTGCCAGCACAGGTCACAGTAAAACCAGAGTTACCATTGGTTTGCAGAATAAAAGAACTGACACCTCAAGCTTACTGCACTACACTGCAAAATATTTCCAGTACAGCCCTATCTTTACCAGCTTAGACGAAGCTGCACAACTTTGACTATGTCTCTCCCAAGTGCCTGAAAAAGGGGACATCTGAATGGTTCAAAAATAGGAACTTACTTCATGACACGGGCACATATCTTTGAGAGGGGAAAGTTTCATTTACAGCAAGTAGGAAGACAAGTGTGGGCAGAAAGCACCACGCTTTTCAAGATTCTCTGCCTATTTTTAACTACTTCCTGCCATCTTAGGGAGAATTGGAACAAGCTCCAAGCAAGTTCTGCACAGAAGAATAACAAGTCTGAGCATGACAATTAAATCAACACCGTTATTCCTTTATTTAGGGTGAAATACCTACATTAGTTTATTTAAACCTGCAATCTACCAGCACCCACATCCTCAAAAATAATTAAATCATAAATGCCTTCAATCCTATCAAGTGTTATTATGGTTTAACTCTGACAGGATTATACATCTTGGCACAGGGACTGGATGCGGTTCTACAGCAGCACAGCCTGGCTTCCAGTAGCACAAAAGCCAGCAATTCCAGCCTGGGTTGATTTGCTGTCACAGGATCAAGCCACACTGCACTGTCTGCCCATTTCCCAAAGGCTGATGAGCAAATGCAATGTGTCTCAGCTACCCTGCCTCTGCTGCATGCTTCCAGGGCCAGTAATGGTTCCTTCTTCAGCCAGAGGGAACCCATGCCCTGGTTTGCAGGAAAGCTCCCCATTTCCTGATGAGGTGGTAGGGAGGCATAAGAACACAATGCACTCGGACATCTTCCTGTGCAGCTGAGCGAGAGGGCAGGAAACAAGTGAGATTCTTGGAATGAGCTGATAAGCCCACACCACAGAGGGGCTCTGCTGCCAACAGCTCATCTGTTCCTGTGGGCTGCATTTCCATCACATAACCCACAGCCTCAGGTGGCTCAGTAGTTACCTGCACCTTGCTCAGTTACGAGCATAACATGAGCTTTATGGTCTCTGAAGTGCAGCCTACAAACTTGATAAGCATCATTTCTGAGAATGTGCTGGGTGCTCCCTGGAATGCATCTCTCTGATGTATCCACTGCACGCTGCCATCCAACTCACTGCAAGATGACAGCATTAAGGACACAGCACGCTTTCGAAGATCTCTACATTCACCACAGGGACTCTGCGTTACGAAGGGGCTGAGCATTATCATCTTGATCATCCCAGCAACATTCAGCTCTGCCGCCTGGCCAGACTACAGAGGAAACCACTACATACAGCATTCTAAAGGCAGCGTGGAACTCAAACCCTGCTAAGCCACTGGACTGACTTGCACACACCAGAATTATACACAGCGTAGTAACTTGTTGCTCATTTGTACTCTCCAATCATACACAAACACGCACTTCTAGCTGGTACTACCATTTATTTCAAGAAGTCACTATCACACTTTGTATATAATACAAATGTTTATATACATTGTATATGCACTTCAAAATAGGAAATCATTGCTAAGTATACCATATGTATAACATATAAGAATACATATGTTTAACAACATGTTTGTAGACACCAGTTGTATTCTTGAATACATTTTCTGCTGCATATTTTGGCATATGCTTTGGTCCCGTGTATATAAAATACCTGTATTCAATGAGTACTCTGCCTTTCCTCCTATTTTGAACAAGTTTCCACTACTAATGTTCTCATCAAAAATTACCATTCCCTTTGCCTTCTGGCGATCCACATATTCTACTTTATACACACATGAAGATTTCCATGGAGATTTCCAAACACTTGGAGATCTGGATATACTTGGTGATCATGAGTAATTCCATTTGTTGGGAGGACAGCAGGGATGCTGCTCAATATGTTAACATGACATTTTCTCAGTGGGTGTTTGAAGAAATGCAGGGAAGAAAGAAGTGGCATTGAGCAGCCATCTCTCGATAGTCACTCAACAGCTAGCACCAGGATTGTGGTGCTACTCCACTAGACCAAGAAGAAATAACCTGAAGAAATGGAAGCAAAAAGGAAGCTGGCTAGGTTCATCAGGGGAGATTCTTCACCTAATGTAAGGAAAGTTCATTTGGGAACCAAACTGAAACACTGCAGATACCTGTACTGAGAAAAGAGAGGAAGGCTCTGCTTAAGCATCTCAGAGCTGTAAGACAAGATACAAGTTCAGTTATAAGGCAGGTCTTTGGCTTTCCCTGTTTTGTGTCTGCTCAAGGATCAGCTCTTACAGCTTCCTCAATACTTTATTCAATTCCAAGACAATTCCCTATCCTTATATACAGAACTGGCTAGAAACGCACAGAGGACTATAGCCACTCAGTCCTGGCAACAGGGATGCTGTGCACAGGATCTGCTCAAGAGAAAGAATCACATCATTCCACCAAGAACAGCTACTCCCATGGCTCCTAACACCAAACGGGCACTCAACGAGCCCCAGAGGAACTAAAGTACAACTAAACAGGACATCCCCTCCACATCCAGCCACAGAACACTGACACATCATGTGTTACTACAATCCATTAGCTCAGAAACACAGGAAACGGTAACAGAACGTGGAGTCAGTTTTTGATGAGACTAGAATTGAAGTCAATTTGTTCTTCCTGGATAGGAAGTCGGCAGCTGTTTTCTTCTGAAAGACAGGCAATAAAACATAAGATACAATAAATAAGTGTACAGAGCAGAAAGAGCAGGGAAAGAGAAGCCAGGGACTTTCCTAGTTTCATGGATGGTGAGGCACCTACAGATGACATTTGGGTCAGCGCCTGTCTTTCCAGTCAGGGCTAGGAAACATCAAGTGTCAGGAACAGTGAAAATACACTTTACCATTACTCTATGAATGGAACATGAGGCAGCTGTGGGCTGACTCAAGAGCTAAACTACTGCTTGATTCTGAATACAGAGGTCAGCTCTTCTCAGTCAAACCTTTCTTCTGTTTGCAGGAGATACTTTAAGGCTGTTCACTTCTATGTCGGCAAAAGATTTCACAATACACTCTTCTAAAGTCTGTTGATTCTGGATCTTCTCTGTACTGAATAGAATTTCCTGCACAAAATCATTACATCATTTTTGCAGGGACTAAGGGCTAGCTTAGAAAGCTGGGAAGAGCTAAAAGCAGAGAGAGAATCCTTCTGCATGACAACGAGCAAGGGAATCCATGCTCTATAAGAACTGAAACATTGAATTGAAACAACTGACATTCAGTGCATAAGGACTACATAGAGGATCAACTACTGTTGGATGTCACTGTGCTACCTGGCAAAGTAGGCTTCATTGTGACTGAAACAATTAGTAAAGTTCAAACAAGGGGCCCTGACTATTCTCTCCTATACATTTTTCCATATAAAAAGAAACTCACCATTATGGTTGTTTCTATGGGGCCTCCTCTTGGTCTCCTTTTTGGCTGCTTGGATAATCAACAGGAGGATGGACATTCCACTCACCATGAGCAATATCAGACAAATAAAGATAAGTGATACAGACCCTGTAAGAAAAACAGAAGAACACCACACTAAGAAAGATTCATGGCTCTAATGGGAGTTTCCATGGCTTCCCAGATTCAAAAGGAACCTAGATGTCCCGAAGTACCCCTGAACCACTCAGCCTACACAAAATCCCAGCTGCCAAGCTGACGGGGAAGTAACGTGAAAACCTGTGTCTCACTGAAGACTGTATAAAATACAGATATAGCTTCTGAGAAAGAGTGTGGTTTCATTTCCATTAAATTCCTGGCAAGCTCTAGTAATAAAGAGAGAGACTACACTTGGTCATTCCCTCTCCTTACCCCAGTCAGTCGCCATGGGGCTGTTTGTATCCAAACAAATGGAAGGAATCAGGCTGGGTCTGGATGGTGAGAACGCTGCAGTTGATGTATTATTCTTGTGGTGTGTGGTGGAAAGGTTCAAAGCAGGTGTTGTACTCTGAGAGGCAGTTGCCTGTGGGATCTGGCTGCTGCAAACAGCATCATCTGTTTTCGTCCCTGGTCGAAGAGTCCTTTTCCCAAGAAGGCTGCAGCTAAAGATGTAAGACAAATCAGTGTTATTTTCAAACAGTTGTAGTAATGACTTTAATGCAGGTTTTCTCTACACACCATGATTTAGGCAGCAACTGCTATAGAAGTAAACTGAAAGTAAGCATAGAATGTTGCTCTGAACATACTGGATCAGTGATACATACTTGGTCCAAGGTTGACACTTCTCATAACCCCCTATGGAATAAGACCCTTCAGGACATGGTAAGCATTCTAGAAAAAAAGAAAGAGGCAGAATTTGAGGTCAGTTAGCAACATAATTGTACAACAGCTACACAGTAACTACACTGACAGCTTATACTAGTAGTCTAGCTTTTAGACCAGAGCCAAGAAAACCCATATAGCCTCTAAAATCTATAGCCACTGAGTCAGAAGTATCATAACACGCTTAGTGGTCCATTTTAGTCTGCAATGGGCAAGGTTTCCTGATCTCTCTACTGACTGATTATGGATATTAACAAGAGAGCATTAAGATTTCTGACAGCTCAGGAATCACAGAGCAACAGTCCACACAACCACCCTGCTGCAACACTCGTGTGGAGATACCAATGAGACAAATGACAATAGCTTTTACATTAGAAATAACAACCTTCTTAAGTGGGAGCAAGAGTTTGGAGTCTGACACACCACTAACTTACCATGTCTCAGTTTGCTTCTGGCATCTGGCATATAACCTGCCACACACTTACAAATTCTGTCAGAGGTCTTCTCACACTTCTTCACTTCCACACTCCCCTTTCCTAGCAACAGTGGAATAAAGGGCAAGTGATAAACAAGAAGTTAAGGAATTAAATAACAGAATTATTCAGTGTCTATCTGTTGTGTGCAGAAACAACTGCAGAGAATAGTTTATTAACAATTCTGAAGACACCAGTTTTCAGGCAGTACAAGCCTGCTTCTCTCTGAAGACTCAACCATCAGCTATTGAAACGATAACCCAGTTCTGGACTTGGCTGTCTCAAGTGACAGGCTTTACGGCATCATAAGCCTTTGAGGGGCATGCAAAGAAAAGAAAGCATAGGAAGACCCGATTGCTTCCCCAAAACCCAAAATCAAGGGCCCGCTATAAGCTGACTTACTAGTGTTGCAGACTGTACAAACATGGCAGAACTCGAGATTGTGCTTACTACTGAAGTATTCATCTTTACAGGGGACACAGACTGTGTCTGTTGTTGAAGTGCAGCGGTAGCTCATTTCTTCACCTAAAACAAGGACAAGGAAGCACTGATTATTAGCTGAAGGAAACGCTCTTTGTTTTCATGCATTAAAATGGAAGAGTGCCCAGAAACTAACAGTTCCATTTACAACTCTGGCTGAAAACATTCAGCAGATTTAAATAGGCTGGAATCCGCAAAAGTTTTGACCCATTGCATCACTGCAAATTAAGCAGCTAAAAGGGGCTACAAGGGCCTGATGACAGGCTTTTAGCTGGAAATATGGCTGATCTCCAATGTAATACAATGGCTTTAAGACCGACCCTACATTCCCTTGCAAGACAAATCAAGCAATTCAACCCAAAGCGATCCCAAACAGGTACAGAAGATGGCAATGGACTGCTCAGGTTTGCAGTTAAAATTCATTAGTGAAGCAGCCAAGAATAAATGGTTGGAGAATCTCCTGCTGACATTCTGAAAGCCCATTAGGCACGAAAGAATGTGGTTGTATTTTAATCTGTATTGGCACCTAACAATATCAAAGATGTTACTAGCTCCATTTCACGAACAGCAAGACACAATGCAAGGCATTTGTTACCATTCCAGACAGTATGCCTGTATCATAAGAGGCATATAGAAATGAGCTCTGAGAGCTAGCACCAACAAATTCCAAACTGAATGATACTCAGTACTTACACGGAGGTTCAGATTAATGTGCTAGGATGACAAGGTCTGCGTGCCCAAACTGAAACAGCAAGTTACCAGTGGAGTTTGGAAAAGGTGTCAAGTATGTTCCTTCTATCTCACTAGCTTCTCTCCATGCAGGAATGACAGACAATTTTAATTACTTGGGGGTTTACAGTTGAGCTTAAATACATCCTTATTCTCACAGACCTTTCCTTTCATTTTGGTTCTCCATTTCCCCATTCTGCAGGTAACAATGAGCATCAAGTCTCTTGCTCACTCTAATTTTCTCCGTGTTTTAGTGAGTACTATCAGTGGCAAAACACAGGAGGTTTTTAATGACTACAATATTGTAATACACTTCTATATCTTTATTCTCTACACAACCTATGACGACACGTTTCCCCAACAGCGGCAGATTTGCCAACAGACACAATTTACGCTCCCCCAGGCACGTACATGTACCCTTCTTTTAATACAGTCAACACTGACAGTACTACAAGTAATCCCTTACGTTAAGAGGGCTGTCCTCCAAAAGCAGTATTACCTGTTAACTGTTGTTACTCTTCATCACCAAGTAATTTCTATAATGAAATCCCAACTATTAGAGTATTTGAGGTTTGCTATTTTGCATTCGTGCCTCTTAATATTGCACTGCCTTCAGAGATAATCAGATTGTGGGGAAATAACATGCAAACCCCAAAATTCAGCCTCATTCAGTTTCGACAAGAACGGAGGATGCTCACATTTCCTGTCAAGTTATGCTTTCCTAATCTCTGCTATGAATCAAGCGTATTTTTTTCCTTTAAAACCCACCAAGTCTTATGTAGCATAAACTTTGCTTTAAAAGATAAGCTTCAAAAACATCTGCAGCAACAGAATTAAATACCTAAAGTTCTCCATTAGACAAGATTTCTGAGCTTCTTTATGCAATAGGTAAAAGACAGTAACATAAATGCTCTTGAGAGCATTTATATAAAACATGAACATCTTTTCTCAGCTAATACTCCCACAATAAAATGCACCAGACTGACACATTAAGGAAGCAGTCACACAAAAGAAGTTAAAGAACATGTAGCTCTTCCAAAGGGGGTTCCTAAATTTAGTATGTTATGGAAATAATCTTTGTCAGTCTAGACTGATTGAAAGTCTCATCAAATGCTTTTTCACCATGTTATGCTTCCTACATCTGAACGATATTTCTGTCAAGCTGTATTTTATTAACTGATAGCTATTATATTGAGCAAGTATAAGCAACATCCAAAATCACTTACCAGGGGCACACTCCTTGCAGCATTTGTCACGAAAAGGATATTGATGTTCTTTGCATTTCAATCCCAAGCAGTGACTAATACTGACTGCCAGCAGCAACAACCAAACAGTAGAAAAACGGGAGTAAAATCTTACAGCTCCCATAATACTATTGTCCCAGCTAAATTCTGATAGCTGCAAACTCTTGGAGAAGAGATTCTAACTCACTGGTGATCAGAACAAGTTCATATGTCAGTTGCTCGGAAATTCCCAGCTTGTGTTCCACGCCCCCATCCTTTTTCCCACTCCCACCCCTCCCTTACCTATTTTTGGCAGTTCACAACTAAAATATACATAGGCAAAAAAGACAATATGGTGAACAGCATTTGGAAAGAGTTTCTATTCGTAGCTTTAAAACAGAGAGCCTTCAGCCAGGTACATACCTCTCTACGTAGAACAGAATTAAACACAGCCCTTGAATGCCAGGAGAGCTAAAGAGATGATCCATGTGACTGTAAAGAGGAGTATTAAAGCAATACAGAGGTAATGCCTGAAAACCTTCACATATGAAAGCCACAGGTAAAATGAAACAGAGCCCACATGGGCTTCCTCCTTAAAAGGCAAAGCACAGATTAGCTCCCCTTGCTCTCACTCTTAACAGCAGACCCGTAACTTTCACTGCGGCATAAAAACCCAACATTGTTAATACTCTGTTGTTTCTCTTCTCAGGAAGAGTGTGGAATCACAAATTGTCAGTCATCTTGATACTGCCCTCAGGAGCTAGCAAAAGCTACAAAGAAGCATTTACAGTCTCCTTTTCAACTCGGTATCAGACACCCTGCATTGCTGCTAAAGAAAAGGAAGCTCCAACTCCAAAACGGATACTTTTGGAGAGAGAGACGCTATTTCCTCCCATGGAATTAAATGTTCCAGCAGAGGCGTGCTGTATGACAGCAAAGGATGCCATATTCACGTACCAGCTGCTTCTGATGTCTATTTTGTTCCACAGAAGCATGTTAACTCTGGAATACAAACCCCAGGCAGATTCTCCATCCAGCTGTGCAAGCCAGCAACAGGATAGCAAAGGAGCATGCTGGCAAGGCAGTCCTGCCCTCACCTACCACAAGCACATGGAAAAAGTAGTGATCACACTTGGAACTAGGGGTTTTAATCTTTCCAGGCTCACTATTAGAATTTTACTCATTTGATCTTATTGATCTCAGATCCGAATTTTAGGTCTTCTAGTTCTAAGAGACCCGAGCAACTTCTATGAAAAGGCCCACGTTAACAAGACATCCTGCAGTGATCAAAGATGCTGTGTTAACAGCAGTTAAACACAGCCAGACCCACTCTTCCCACTGCAAGATTACACTCAATGCCATTTAAGTGGGTTTATACCTCATTACTCAAATCATTCCCTCAGCAATATTCAACCAGACTCCCTCCCCCAGCAATCTTTCAGACTTTACCTAGTGAATAATTACTGACTTACTGAATTAGAACCTGAAAATGCAAACTGCCATGATGTTCACAAAAAAGGTAAGGTTAAAAACTTGTGCACATTTAAACTGAAAGCTCCCAAAACAGTAGAGCAGCCATGATGACGCATTGATATTTTTGTTACAGATACTTAAATACAAATTAAATGCTCATTTAATAAATCCATCTTCAGAATTCAACCTTTACGTATGGCATCATTAAGTGTTACGAGGTTTGATATTGCCAGATCCCTTTACATGGGGGATATAATTTACTATTATTCAAGTAAATAAGACAGGGAGAGAACACGGTGATTATCTCATAGCATTTCACATCTAGCACACTCCTTGGCTGGATTTTCACCAAAGCAAACTAACCCCTCCCAAATGCTGCCTGGCATTCCCACAGGGATCATGTGCACCACAGGCTGCTCTCAAAAGAGAGCCTTGATGCAGCTAGTTGGGTTGTAGAAGGGAGCATCATAGAAGTGACTTGAACCACGGTATGGGTCAGAAATAAGACCCATTTCTGCTTTCATTTAATGTAAGTGTATCATTTTTTACTACAGATACTTATTCTAGCTATTCTATACAAGCTTAAAGATGAAATTGAATCCATGAGATCATAGCCTTCACATACCAAGTCCTATTAAGAGTAGGCAGATTATCTTTCTTCAGGTACACAGGCAAAAAGCATGAAACTCAAAAGCACTCCTTAATAAAAGGCTTTAAAGAGAAAGCCACTGGATTCCTTAGGGATTACAGGCAAGTAAGGGTTTTCCAATGGGAAAGGACCCAGCAGAATCTGAGAAAGACTGAGTGCATATAAAACACTTGAAGGTTCTTTAAAAATAAGTCTACAGACAACCTGGAATAGTCTGAATTTCTAAGACAGGAATAAATTTCATGTACCTCCAAATCTCACCATGCAGTCCACTTTATCCTTACAGCTGTTAGTTAAGAAGTGATCCTGATTTCTGGCAGAGAAAAACAAAACACGGTAAGGTGCGGAACTCCATGCATACACTAAAAAGGGGGGGGGGTTGGCAGCTGTTCCTCAAGTTTCAGATTTATCAGCTGCAACAACACTACATACTTCAGTATTTTTGCAGTTGCTAGCTAAATACTGTGGTACCTTGTATTTCCCAAGGGGTTCCATGCTCACATTATCAGAAGATTAAGACTGTGTATGCATAATCTTTGCCTCTATTGACAAAGTTCCTCCTATTTCAGCTGCAAACTGGAACTTGCTTTCTGAGCAGCAAGTGTGACAAGATGGAACTTGTCCATTCAAATTATATCTAACTAACTGAACTGTACAAACAACTGGAGTATAACGCAAGGACGCAGCCCAGACATTTATACAATTATCAACTGATATTGCTAAAACCTTTGTCTTGACTAGATTGTGAACAAAACACTCGCAAAACTATGTTCACGCGCTTCATTTTGTTTAGTTTGAAGTGCAGGTCACTGCGTATTTTAACCAAGGCTTTATAAGTAACAGCAAAGCAAAAGCTAGACCTTTTGCCAGTCAGTCTAAACCAGCCCTCCCTATGACTTGTATTAAGCATCACATTTTTAGACACGGGTTTGTCTATACGAAAATCTCACTAACCTGCAACCAAGTGCACATGGAGCGCTGGTAACGGGTGGACGGGAGCAGAGTCTGACTTACATGGCAGATGCTCTGAGCTCATTTCAACATGAGCTTATCAGCTGAAGTTATCCCATTTACCCAACCTTACAGTTCTTTCAAAAGTCTTATTTTGTACTCTGGAGAATTCCAGTTTTTCCTATTCACTGACAAACCTAAACCCAGCAACATTTCCAAAGCACAGAGAAAAGTATTTAATGAGAAAAAGATAGAAGTGTATATAAAAAGACTCTGATACAAGCCACTTCACAAAAATAACCAAAAAAATCCAATAAAAAAAAAGAGAGAGGGAATAGTGAAACAGAAACAGACAGCAATACTTATATTTACATTATATTAAGAGAATAAATTTAATCAAATATAACATCTCACTTGGTTTTCAGGCAACCCTTCCAAAAGAGGGGTTGTTACAGTAAAGATGGAACCAGAGTAAAAATACATTTTCTGTTTTAGACAGTAGTGGATATGACCCTTGTGTTGCAAGATGCTTTCAGAGACTACCCAAAACCAGACAGATTAAAAAGGTTCCCAAGCGCTGACTGTACATTGCTCTGGCGGGAGCAGTTCAAAAGCAAAGCCTGTATTTCTGCCAGCTTCATCATACACAAGTTCATCAGCATCATTCATTTGGACAGAGGCAAGTAAGTTTAGTAGGTTTAACAATGAACTCCAGTCAAGTAGTAACCATACACCTAAGGGAATCCTACTGCTCTCTCCAATGTCTTTAAGTCCACAAAGAAACCTTCCACATCGCTTCATTTTAGAATGAAATCTGATTTTGAAATACATAAGCCGTTTTCCCACATTCCCAGTGCAGTCACAAACTCAAATCCTGCCACACTATAAAACCAGTTTTCCTTTTCAACCAGAAGCAGAAGAGCTTCTCTCCAACATTTAAAGTAAGTTCTTCCCCACAGCTCCTAGGAATAGTTTAGCAATGGAGAGAGAACTTATTAAAAAGTATTAAATCCTCAACAATACACAAGTAGGTTGAGACACACTGAGAAAAATCCTAGCAAATCAGTCTACACATGGATACTCTCACAGGGCCAAAACACATGTATGTGAACCACAACTGCCTTTACGAAAGCCAGCATCTCTCAGTGTTATTTGTGATTTCCATGGATCAGCAGCTATGAGGGCAACAAGAAGAGTTAAATAGTTAAGCCTCCACCAAACATGATTAACCAAAAGCAGCTGAAACTTCAGCGGGATTAACTGTACAAACCAGGGTGAACTCATGTAGTCCAGGACCCGCCCCATCATTTACGGTCATTTTCTTCCCTCATACTGAAGGCAACAGTGCTGTAGATCTTATGTACGGACGGACTATGTTTTAGTCTAGGACAACACACTGTAGGCATATAACACAGATAGCAGCAAAGTAACTTTCTGTCTGTTTGGGAGTTGGACTTCTTTTCCTTTTTTTCCTGTGGTTTTATTTTTTTGAAAACAAGAAAGTGCTTCAGAGCTCTGGAAAAGCGAGCAGGATCAGAACTCCTCATGGACATTACGTGCATAGTCCATAAGCTTGCTGCCTGTGAAGTACTCGCTGTATTTCAGGATCTCTTCCAGCTCTAAGTGATGGTTTTGATTTTCATCTGCTACTGCTATCATTTGCTTCGCTTCATTTAGGGCATTGTATTCATTCATAGGATCCATATATTCCTAAAGCAAATAAGAAAACTATTGTCAATGACTAAGCACACGTTCCTACACATCAGAATGATGAACCTTAGCTCTAGATAAGCTTCAGCAATTATGAGACCAACTAAGCCATCCCAAAGTGAACATAAGTCATGGAAAAAAGTGGTAGCACAGCTTTTTAACGGGCTTGCTTCTGTTCTCTTTGCTATTTTTCCATTCATTGCTCCCTTGGCTGTTCTAACAGAAATCCAGATTTTCTCACAGCTTATGTCAAAGTCTACAATAAAAATATCTTTGACGTACTGGTTGCAAACTGAACTATCAAATCTGGTGGGGTTTTGTGAAGAAATGCCAATTCAAAATGAAAAAGTGGCATGCTACTGATCTGCATGACCAATACAGATGTATTTTCTTGTTTCTTACATATGTTTTTAGAATGATGTTGGATTTAAAACTGTCTTGCTTCATTTTAAACCTACAGGCAGACATTCTGAGGTCAAGTCTCAGAAACAAAGCATTCTGCTCCTTTACCTAACCTGAAACAGATAAATCGTTTCCAAGCAGTGCACTTTTAGCTCATGATGTAAAAGACTTAAGATCATCTTCAGTTCTTTCCAGACGTGACATATGTAAGAGCATGTGTCTATGTGCAGACACGTATACAAAGACTTCACACTAAAATGGCTATTTTTAGAAGAAAATTATCCATTAAAAGGTTTTAACATTGACTATGTTACAAAACAACTGTTTATCCATACTACCACTATGTTCATACCCACGTTATTTGCATCCTGAGCTTTTGACTTTCAACATTCACCCTGTCTCAGGGAGAAGATGAACATTTGAGAGGTTCTCCTTTCACCTGCCTATGCTGCAGTATGAATTCTGCTACTCAAAGTATATTCCTGCAGCCAGAAAGGGAAAAAAGCCAGAAGTGAACCACAAACCTCTTCCATTGGCCACAAAACTGCCACAACTACAGGGTGCAAAGTATTTTGTGTTGTTTCATAGACTCTTCTGCAGACAGAATTAATAGAAGAAAGGGTTTTGAAAAACACTCTAAAAGAGATCTCTGCTATTTTCTAGGCTCCTGGGCCCCAAGGTTTGCTGGTCATTGGGGCTTTTATGGTTTATTTTGGGGTTGTTTTCTTTAATACATAAGTTGCCCGTTACTCCTTTTGCAGCTGAAAGTATGACTCACTGCCCATTACCCAGGGCACCTGATGAAGGTTGTGACTTGCTTTCATATGCTCCATACCCATGTAAGTGTCTCTGTGACAAAAAAAAACTAAAAGCATACCTGTGAATAACAGTTAGGATACAAAAACTTCCCCTCTGCTTTAACAAAAAGTATAACACTATCTGCAAGCACTACAGAACTATACTATAATCCATAGTAGACACACACACTGCACTGTTAATTCAAATATTTTTGGACTTCATACTCTCTAAAACAGTTTCAATCCTGTATTTAAAATCCTGCTATTGGCTTTATAAGCACTAGAACTGTTTGAGGAAGACTTACCTCCAGCTCTTCCATTGTGACAATACCATCGTGGTTAGCATCAATCACCTCCTCAAATTCCTTTCTCCTGTCTTTTACCCAGTCATCATCAATATCTTGAGCTTGCTGGTTCTCTACAGTACCAACAGGCAATGAAATGAACTCTGAAAGGGTGAGTTTCTTATCTCCGTCTTGATCTACAACAGAAGGACAGAGGAAGTGAAAAGTGTCTGCTGAATGCCCACTGAGAAATTCCTTCCTGTCTGAGATGTCACTGGTACAGTCTGCCTGGTTCCAGCAGTCCACAACCCTGACTGTAGCAGAGAATAGTTTCCATTTATAGCTTTGGATAGCCAAAACTTCTCTGCGTTATGGCATACATACAATGTTTTAGAAGGCTAAAAAACATAGGAACAGACGAATCAATAAGAGGCTTTCTGGATTTGAAGGACACACCAGGCGGCAAGTTAAGCCTTTTTCTTTTTTAATCTACAATCCACGCAACAGACATTTCTTGCAGCTGTATCCAGTCTCCCCTCGTGTTACCATTCACATAAATTACCCCTCACAAATGACTGTACTGGAGTTGGTTTGGCTGTGTGCTTCACATAAGTATCACTGGAAAGTCTTCATATTTTTGAAGCTAACAACTAGCAAGGTCATAGCTCTCTTTCTCTTTACTCCAGGTGTTCTAACCGTTTAAATAAGCATCACTAGTGACTCAATAGGAAAAAAAAGTGCCAATACTTATGAATTTAAGGAAAAAAATACTATTTTCTTAGGAACTTCAACCATTACTTTCCACATTCAGGACTGTACATCCCAATTCTTGCTCAGTTGCTGGGCTGGGGAAATATGAAACTATAACTGCCCTCCTCATGGAGCACTCACATGAATGTATTTTACAGTATGTTACTACTTACAAAACCTTTTCTACTGTTGCTACAGTGACCCTCCAGTGCAGAAGCACTTCAGAGTGATGCAGCATCAGCTGAACTTCTTTGTAGAAGTATTCAGTGTATCTTTCTAATATACAATAAATATTGTGCTGTTCTTTAACATCCAGAGACTAGTCTTGAGAGAGGCACGGACAACTCCAGAGATGACAGCATTAACAGTTTGTTTTTCTTACTGACCACATTACAAAGCATGTAGAACAGAGCAATTAAGATATGCCAAAATTTCAGATAGACCCATGACAGTGCAATGACCTAACACCTACCCAATAAAATGGTTTGCAATTAAACAACTCTCAAGAAAGAGAGTTGGCATACCTAAATCTCGGATGATTTCTTTCACCATGAACTTCAGCATCCCCCTACTATGCTCTGGATGGAGAAATGACAAGAACTCTTCTTCATTCAACATCAGATCAGGAGGTGGGTTGTCAGCTTGGTACCACCGATCCTTCAGGTTATCTAGAACTTCCTGTGCTAGAAATGTAAGAAGAAGATTAAAGCTATCATGTTCAATCTACTTAAAGTTCTTCAAATATAACTTCCTCTGACACTGAATTGTTTAAGCAAGGATGACCAGCTCAACACCCAGGGAAAGCAGGAAAACAAAATGCAATTAGTTTAGTCTAGTTTGTGCTAGCAAAGGTCCTTTAACCAAATAACCAAACTGAAATTAGGGATGAAAGCAAAGATTTAACTACACCAGTATCAAACCTCAGCATATCAAGTGAAAAGTATCATCCTACCAGCACTGTTAGCTGGTTCTGGTAGGAGGTATGAATAATCCAACTTGCTCTCCATTCTTAATTTCATATTTTGAAGCCCATTACCAACAGAAAACTTTTGCCTGCCTGAATACCAGTAGTACCTTAGTACCTTTCTTCTGAACAAAACATCTTTTTTTTCTACATTTTTTCTACATTATGTGTACTTAATGGTCCCGAACATAACTAAACAGGGAAAAAACACCTGTGTGCAGGGTATTCTTTTTCTGGTGTAGGCATTTTCTAAATGACACAGTGGAAAAAATACTGCCTGTAACACACGCTGCGTATCTGCAAACTACACTAACAAACACAAAGCTGAAGCAATTGCTGCTCGCAAGTCTTAAAAACACTCTGAAAGACTACAGTCTTCATACAAACTTTTTTTATTACTTTAATAAACTATCTTAAATAGCTCCTGCATGCTCTTGGTTGCTGAGTTTACACTACTAATTGCAATAATACAGTTGCAATGAAGAGTTAAGTCTTCAGTGAATGTTTTGTTGTGAAGAGTGAAGAAAACCTTCAGAGACTGAATATGAATCTTAGGGCAAGCTTGTAAAAGGCAAGTTTTAGTTACGCCAAGGACATAAGTAACCACAATAAACAAATCACTTGCTTATGGTCTTCCAGTGTAGCCAACCCCAACTGTTAGAAGTCACAAGTCAGTCTCCCTTTTGCCTACCTTTCCTACTCGGCCTTAAACGAAACTCAACTGTCAGTCATCACTGAAACCTTTATTTAACCCTAAGTTAAATGAAGTTGTGTCCCTAGTTTTGCCCTGGCACCCAAACTGCAGCATGCTTCTGTGCAGGACTCAGAACATACCTTAAGATCCACAAGTTGTTCTTTTTTATTATACGGGCCAAAACAAAAGTACCTTTACATTGCATTATAGCATGAAAACAAGTTGTGCCTATCCTCCTCAGCAAGCAGTAGACAACTAATGTGACTTTCCCAAACAATGCTTGCTACCTAGGTAGAAAGAAGATTATGTACCCATTTCCCTTAATCAGCAAATCTTTAATCTGATGAGCATTCCTGTAAACTGCAGTTAACCACACTGCCATAGAATACGCTGCACAGGTGTTTTCCCTGCCAGAAAACTCAAAGGCCCATTTGCATTTTAGTTGCTTTTTGATAAATGGAAAATATAACAACATAACCCACTTTAAAATGACTAATTCCTGCAAGGAAAGGCTAAGGTTGCGTGCTTTACTTAACAGTAAGTTTAAAAACCCTTTTAGATGGCGAGGCAGAGAGATTACTTTCTTGTTGCCAAGTTTATAACAAGCCAGATTCAATCGAAAGTTTCAGAAGTAATAAGGAAGAAACAATCTCACTAACCTAAAAAATCATTCTCTATAAAGAAAACTCAGATGAAATAACTGCTAGGCAACCTTCTGCTATTCCAGTATGCTCTGCAGTGCCTAAGCCCGCACCTATTTAAACGTAACACTGGTAGCACATACACCCCTTCTCAATTTTAGAACAGAATTCTTTATAGCAGGTCCCTTTCGTTTGGAGCAAGAAGGGTCCTAGCTCCTCAATTAACAATGTAAAGGTTCACAGACAACACAGGTCTGACAAATTTTGGCAGACTCTTAAATGTAACTACCTGAGAATTATTCAAACAGGCAGTAACAATTAAGCAATTAATTTTTTTTTAGTGTTAAGGTAGATTTGAGTTAGAAAGAAATCTAGTGTTTCTGTGTAATGATTTACACAGTCTGTATTTGTGAAGAAGCAGAATAACGAAACATTAATCTCATTTTAAGAACAGTTTTGACACTCAGGTTTTAGGAATGTAAAAGAAAAACATACACCAACGCTCTGCACTTACTTTCTTCATCTATTTTCAACTCTTCATTATTTTTGATCTTCTCTGCAATCTCTTTTTCATTAAAGCCTTTGCTTGCCAAAAATTTAATTTTATATTCATCCCAGGACACATGGCCTGTAAGAAAGAGCCATATCTCAGACACAGTATCACATGCTTAACAACAAACTTTCTTATCACTTAAAATAGTAGGTGCTAAATTCTTTTGGCTCACCTCTATAACCATCACATTAAGCTTTATGAATGGCAATATGAAAATTATCACCTAATTTATGTTTTAGGCCACACAGGCCTTGTGAAAATAAGCCATTTTTGTCACCATCCTTACCCCATCCCTGGCAGAGCCATAATTTCCTATGACCACAAGTGAAATAACACAACAGACAATACAGAACTACCACTCTGACTGGAGCACGTTACTTCTTTGCTTTATTGTCTTGTGTAGGGATCAAATCTCATGATTACATGCAGACCAAAAGAACTTGCATTTTGTCACAGCACATTTGAAGAGCAGGTTTGGCTACTGGCAAGAGACTGAAGACATCATCAGGAGATGGAGGAAATCATTCATCTTACCATCACCATCAGGGTCCACAGCTCGGAAGTGCATTTTATTCTCTTCCACAGCTTCCTGGAAGTGTTCATCTGTCTTTTCCATGATCCAGCGCTGCATCTCTTTGGCACCTATCTTTTTATCATTATTTATATCCACCCTGCAGATGAACAGCAAACAAGAATTAGATTTGGAGACTGACGGGGACAAAGATGTAATGTATTTTTAGATTGTAACTTATATACTTTATTCAACAGTAATATAGGTTGCTATAGAAAAGAGTATTTATAACCCTCTCTGAGAAGGTGTTTATATTTCAAAGAATGTACAAGTAGCAAGTTAGTCCTTTATTTCGTAATTAAACTTAAGTCATTACAACACCTAGGTTACTACCCAGTGAAAAGCATTCAGCCATACTTCACTTTGGTGTAAGTTAACTCATTTCAATATTAGGTTTTTCAGTAAATTTCTGAAGTACAGGAAACCAGAAATACACCAAATTAGTTTATTTCATATTAGTTCAGAACTGCCAACTGCCAGCTGCTGCAGACTGTCATGACTGAAAAATTTCTTCTCTAACATTACCTCAATTTATCTTTCTAAGTCCTTTTTACCTTTATCTTCCAAGAGCTGCCTCCCTGTGCCTGCCTAGGTGTCAACTGCCACAACCATTAAAAACAAGCAAAATGGTACTTCTGCCAAGAAAGGATGGACCAGGCAATCCTTAAGGTCCCTTCCAACCTGGTATTCTGTGATTCTATGAAAATATAGAGCAAGGACTTCCAAACTGTTTAATACTTTGAGCTACAGAACTAAACTTCTTCTACCTGACTGACCGCTTGGCTTTGCGAGCGAAGATTTGGGAAGGGCTTTAACCATGAATACTACAAGCACGATGACCAAGGGCATGTGGGGTATCCAAATCTGGTAGGAAAAAAAGGCTGCTTAGGCAATCAGGAAGTGTCCGACCACGACTGTCAACTCCTGAGCTAACTCGAGCTACCCATGCGCTGGTCCGCCCACATAAAACGTTGGATCTGCAGCTTCCCATGTGCTTTGTCACCTACCGCTTGGACCCTCACCTGTCCATACAGACAAGTGAGAATAAGCCCTTCCAGCCTGCACAGTGGATTTAGGTGAAACGCAGCTAAATTATCAGTAAACATCCAATCTGACAACCCATTTTATTCCTTGATGGACTACCAATACTGCTTTATTGTACTCAGATGCACTGCCACACCAGCAATTCCATTAATGGGTATTTCATTAAAATGCAATAATACACAAATTACAGTTGAAGACCAAACACAAAACCATAACATGCCACTTCAAAGGTTTGTTTTTTTCTGAGGATATCATTAAGTATTTATTCTGAAACAATACATTATTTAAAATCAAAAAGCCATCACTAACACTTAGGAGGCAAGATTCTATTTAGAGCACACCAAAAACACTCTTGTTCAATTAGAACAACAAACCACCATAAACACACACACAAAAGAAGAGGGGAAAAAAAAAAAGCCAAACACACACACAAAAAAAACAGCTTAACTTTGGCTTTTTTATCTGTTTGTGTTGCTGTCTTAGCAGTACTTAAGTGTTATCATTGAAATTCAAGTTATTAAATGTGATTTCCTTTTAAATGTCAACTAAATGTTAAAAGCTTAAGCCAAATAACTCTAATCTTCTACAATACTTAGCTCTAAGAATAAATACAGAAAGAGTGGGTTTAAATATTGTATCACATCTTTCCTCACACATACGAGCACGTTCATTATTAGTAACTTTTCAGTATGACAAGACCAGTAAAATGGCCACACTCCACTCCCACCACCCTGCACGTGCACGTGAATAAATGTGGAGCGTGATATGGAACAGGTATCGTCAAAAATGAGCAGAGAAAACAAAGCATTTCTCCCTCAACATTTAACATCCTAGTTTCCTTAGATCAAAGCTATCAAACTCACTAGTCTCTAACTGTACTTTCCATATAAATGACATTGTAACTGGGGACAAAGGTAAGAAACATCCCATTTATTGCTCTTGTAGGTCATGAAAGTATACCTCTGTTCTGCTACCAGAGAGCACAAGAAGTCTCCAGTGACTCAGATTTTCATGAACTAAAAGACATTCACTGTACAAGGGGAGCTGAAATCCTTCTGCTGGCCATAAACAGCACTTCTGCTTCCAAGAGTCATAAATGACTGTATGAAATAGCAGATGTGGTCCTGCTGCGAGGTTACCACCTAAGGCAATAAAAACAAAAGACTGGCCATGCTTCCTCAGGTAACCATCTCATACAGAACAGGCTACTGAAAACGATTCCACTAGTAATGGCAAGCTTAGATAATTACACATGGCTGAACAATCTCATACTGGGAAGTAATGGAAAACCGATTTTAACACTGAGATGGGCAATCAGTTTTCTAAGGCAGACAGGCCTGAGCACACAAAGGATGCGAGTAAAGAATGGTACCTTCTAACACGCTCCTTAAAAAAAAAGGCCAAAGAACAAGTACTGGTAAGAAAGAATTTAAGATCAAGAAAACAAGAGGAATCCAAGCAAGGGTATCTTGCCAATTTACAACATACTGGGGGGAGCAGGAAGGCAGTGTTCTTACCCAGAGGACTAACGATAACTATTTCCTTGAGTATCTAATGTGTATCACTTTAGAATTGGTTTGTTTCATCCAAATAATGAAACACAGATCCAGGATTTTTTTAAGAACAGAAAACAAAGCAAAGCTCTACTTTAGATGGTAGGTTGCAAAATGCATTGGATGTACATTTAAATGTGTGGGTTAGGAAAAACACAAATCAGGATGCACCCGTCACTTAAAAGCTTCCAATGGCATAAAGCATAAACAGGTTTTTAACTGATTAACACAAATCTGTAATCTAAACCAAAGATATTAAAACGGGAATACTTAAAATGTCACTTCATTCTTTATTCTACCTGCTATTGTCCAACATTGGCTGTCATTACCAGCACCTTCCCACCACAGACAGAATGAATACCAGTAGAAATAAATGCTGTGGCAGACTACAAGGCAAACTGAAATTAAGAAAGGGGGCATGGATATTACCCAAACCACTCTCCCCTTGTAGTCCAAAGACAAAGAGTCCCAGCTGTGGAGTCTATCAGAGCTACACTTACAAGCACTGGGGGATTCAGGAGTTCTGCTTTAGGAAAGACTAAGTTTATGACTTTTAAACAAGGGGAATGAAAACCAAAAAGCCTCTGTACACCACAGGAGCAAGCAGAAGGCTATTTAAGCCTGCGTCCTGATGAACGACCATCAGGGTAAGGCACTTGGCTAACACAGAGCTTTCCATTTTTAAATCGCCACTAGGACAGCTACCCAATAGCTGAAAACATCAGCAAAATGCAACTGATAGAAGGCTATGCAACTTTCAGACTCACAGAGGTAACTCCATCACCACAAATACACTCTGTCAGAAAGTACACACATTACAGACTTCTTCACTTCATCAGTTTTGTTCAGTACATGCAATTTAATTTACAAGTTGTGACCCTCAGAAGCACCAAACTGAAGCCTAGTACCCAATGCCATTGATTTAGCAAAATCAGCATTACCATAAACACACCTGATTGCTTTCAATATCCTTCCACCTCCCCTGCTATCAACACCCACCTTCACAAGCCAAACTACACCATACAGTAACACAATAGAGAACCCACAGATTCCAGGCTGATTTAAACTATATCAGTGAAGACAAATTTAGACTTACTAGTTTTCCACAGACGTTCATACTATTTCTCTTTTCAGCCTTTAAGAGTGTGTCTAGAAAGCAAGTGAATTCCTCAGAGTGCTCTTCTACATTTCTAATCTGATCATCTGATGGAATGTAATTATATCCGAGTGAAGTTGATCTTGAATCCAACTGCTTTTAAGCTGCTTAAGACTCTTTCATCACAAAGAGGCAGAAATGGAGTTTGCAATTTGTGAATGACAATCACTAACCACCCGTTAAGTGTTTCCAATAAACATACAGCAATAAAGAAAATGAAATCTTTTGAGCACAATCTTAATTTTTGGATATATCCTACCAATGAAGTGAGTGGTCAGAAGCGCAGACACAGTAATAAAGGATTCTGCTCTATATGAGAAAGGCACTCTGGTTTGCCTGTTTGATTTACCAACTTTATTCAGGAGAACACCAATGTTATAACTGATATTTTTTCACTGTTAATGAAAAGTTTGCATTCAAGTGCATCCCCACACCATCATGGGCATTAAAAGCACCGATGTAATCGAAACTGTTCTAATAAAATTAATCCTCCATTGCAAAAAGGCAAACAAAGCAAATTCTGCCACCTATTGCCTAAAATATGCACTGACTTCGATTTCCAATTCCATTACTTTAAGTGACCTCCAAGCACCTGACAGTTCATCAGCTCACACAAACCTTACCTAGCACAAGAAACGCTTTAAAAAAGAAAAAATGCTTGAATGTCTAGAATTCAGTATTTTTACACCAAGATATGGACACAGGCTTTGAAAAGGCTACAAAAAGAAAAAACTAATCTTTCTATTCTCATGCTTCATTCTCTTTTCTAAATTCTAAAGAATTAAATGTTAACAACGCTTCATACAGAAAACTGTCACATGGATTTCCACATTCTTGGTATATGCAGTTGGGCACAAGTATTTTTACCCTTCATGTACTTCATTCAAACACTGACACTTTAGACACTCAGCATCTACTAGGAAGTTTTATGAACAAAAGCAACTGTTAGTTTATTTACCACACTCTTACCCATATATCAGTATGTTTTATCATACCATTCCATTCTCACTCCTGAGGACGGTTTACACAGATACGGTAATACCTTAGTAACAAGAACACAGTGCTTACAGTATTCTGCTTTCCCCCTCATCATCACAGGTTTTGAGCACTACAGAAAAACTTGCAAATTTTACTTGAAATCAGAGAGAGGCTGCACTGCTCGTGGCAACGTACATAAACTTACTTGGAAAAGATGACCATGAGCTTCTTCCTATTTCTTCTAGGTTCTGAGTCTTCCTCAAACTCTTCCATCTCTTTTCCTAGGAAAACTTCTTGATGAAATTCCTTGTTAAGGTGTCCATCCATCTCCATTTTGACCCCGTTCAAGTGATCTGGGGGCAAGATCTCATTCTCATCTTTACTGTCAGCGGGCTTTTCTTTGAGGGCTGAATTATTTGCAGGCCTTGCATAAACATCCATGAGGAGAAATACAAACAGAAGGGACAAATACAGAGATCCCAAACTGCAGAGAAAGGCCTGTCTTGACATCATTTTTTTTTCCTTTTAATTCAAAGTATTGGCTGCTTAAATCTCTCTGAATGGATTAAATGATCTAAAAACAAAAAGGAAAAAGCAGAGGCAAATTCAACTCCAGAACATTATATCATTAATAAAACTTCTAAAATCCAGAATCTATACACACATTTCCTATGAAAGAATTAAAAAGCCTGTTAAATAATAAATATGCAACAAGTGATTAACTGTGCTTGTTTTCAGCCTGGACAACTGTAACCTCTGTCAGAGGACTACAAGAAAGATGGAGGGGGACTTTTGACAAGGGCCTGTAGGGATTGGCCAAGTGGGCTTTAAACTGATAGAGGGGAGATGTGGATTAAACATTAGGAAGGAATTCTTCCCTGTTCAAGGCCAGGTTGGACACAGGGGCTTGGAGCAAACTGCTCTAGTGGAAGGTGGCAGGGGGTTGGAACTGGATGAGCTTTAAGCTCTCTCCCAACACAAAACATTCCATGAATTTGGAAAGTCTGAGAGACACAGGGTTATAAAAGCCACCACAGAAGGGGAGCTGGAAACACGCAGGAAACAGCCGGCAGGAAAAAGCAACCAAAGGGGCGGACCTGTCATGCCCTGCCTGCCGGCGTCTGAAACCCTCTGCCACAGAGGAGTTCGCACACACACACAGGACCCCGTTAGAGCGCTGAGGAGCACAAACCCCCCACAGCCGGGAGGCCCAGCCCCGGGACAGGGAAAACCCACCCGGCCAGCGGGCAGGAGCCACGGATGGAGAAGGGGAGCCTGGCACGCACTCACCGAGAGCTCCGGGTGCCCTTTTCCTGCAGGAGGGGGAAGCAGCCTCCGAGAAGAGAGACGGAACGGGCCCGGCCTCGCTGCCCCGGCGGCTCCGCTCGGAACGACCCCGAGCCCGCTCCCGCCCGACGAGCACGGCCTGAGGGAGCGGGAGGGGGGCGAGGGCGCTGCGCGGGAACTGCGTCAGGACGCCGCGCGTGCGTGAGGGGCGGCCAGCGGCCATCTTGGAGCAGGGCAGAAAGCGCCCTGAGGTGAGGCAGCCGCCATTTTCCTTCACGGCGGGCCCGGTGAGGAGAGCGGGCAGAACTCGCTCAGTGCTGAAGAGCTGAACGTCCTTCCTCACATGGAACCAAATGGGTTGGAAAAGACCTTGGAGATCATCAAGCCCAACCGTTTGCAGCACTGCCAAGGCCACCGCTAACCCATGGCACTGAGGACCTCGTCTACACAGTGTGTGAACACTTGAGGGTCAGTGACTCCAGCACTGCCCTGAGCACCCTTTGGGGAAGGAATTGTTCCTCAGCTCCATCTAAACCTCCCCTGGTGCAGCTTGAAGCCATTTTTTCTCGTCTATTACTTGTTACTGGAGAGAAAAGACCAACCTCACGTCACTACAACCTCCTTTCAGGCAGTTGAGGAAAGCAGTAAGATCCTCCCTGAGCCTTCTCCAGCCTAAACTCCCCAATTCCCTCAGCCGCTCCTCATCGTTGTGCTCCAGGCCCTTCACCAGCTTTGTTGCCCTTCTCTGGACCTGCTCCAGTGCTGAAGACAGCCTCTCCAAAGCTACCTCAGCAAACCGTGCTCCTTTTTACCTCAGTTAACAATAAAGCAGAACTCCAGGCGTTATAATTCCCTGTCAGGACGCTTTTCCCTGGCCATACGTCCATCTCCAGCTTTGCGCTTATTTCCCACCTATTTTCCTTGGGAGCCCTTAAATTACTGTTTTCTCTACATAATGCGGTATTGGCAGTCCTTATGGAATCAGGACGTTACCTAACACGCAGCTCCTTTCACAAGACTACGTGCTAACTGTGCCACAAGGACGAGCAACCGCCACGCACCACAGGGTAACCACCTTTGCTCCCCTGCCTTCCACAGCGCGCCCGGAGCCACAATGGCACCGCCTTGGCTTCACATGCCCTGCTCCAAGATGGCCGCCGCAAGGCGCCGCTGTCTACGGTCAGGTGGTGCGGGGCGCGGCCACGCCTCCTGCTCCTTCCCGTACAAGGCCAGCGGCGAGCGGAGCGGCAGCGGCGGCTGCACACAGCGAGCCCCGGCGGGAGGCCCAGCAGGTACGCGGGAGCCGAACTGGTCCTGTCCCGGCGCTTTCCCGAGGAGAAGCAGGCCGGAGGCATGAAACCACCTCTGAGGCACGGCGAAGCGCGGTGAGGCTTCCCGCAGGAAGCTTGTCCCCTCTCGGCGGCCGTACGCGGCTCGGCCTTCTGCCGTTCCCGCCTAAACCTTGGTGAAGGGGCCTGGAAGGGAGGTCGAGGTCCCGCGGCCATGAAGCCGCTGCGGCTGCTGTGCCGCCACAAGACGGCCCTAGGCCTAGGTGGGCTCTCGCTCTTCGCCGTGGTCCTGCTCTACCTGGCCAAGTGCACCTCCGAGGGCCTCCGTCCTCTGGCAGCCCCCCGCGGGCTCCCGCACAACCAGCCCGCGGCCCTGCCTCCGCGGGGTGCCCGGGGACCGCACCCCCCCGCAGCCCCGCCGCCCTCCCCTCAGGAGACCGCCTTCGTGGCCGTGCTCATCACCAGTGGCCCCAAGTACAGCGAGCGGCGCAGCATCATCCGCAGCACGTGGCTCTCGGGCACAGGGCGCCCACCTCACGATGATGTCTGGAGCCGCTTCGTCATCGGCACAGCGGGGCTCGGGGCAGAGGAGCTCCGTAGCCTGGAGCTGGAGCAGAGCCGGCACAGAGACCTCCTCCTCCTGCCGGAGCTGCGGGATTCCTACGAGAACCTGACTGCTAAAGTCCTGGCCACGTATGTGTGGCTGGATCTGCACCTGGACTTTCAGTTTGCCCTAAAGGCCGATGACGATACCTTTGTCCGCTTGGATGTGCTCGTGGAAGAGCTGAGAGCCAAGGAGCCACGTCGTCTCTACTGGGGCTTCTTTTCCGGCCGCGGTCGAGTGAAATCTGGTGGCAAATGGAAGGAGAGTGCCTGGGTGCTCTGTGACTACTACCTACCCTATGCTCTGGGTGGTGGTTACGTGATTTCTGCCGATCTGGTGCACTACTTGCGTATTAGTAGGGACTACCTGAACATGTGGCAGAGTGAAGATGTCTCCCTGGGCGTGTGGCTGGCTCCCATTGACGTGAAGAGAGTGCACGACCCTCGCTTTGACACTGAGTATAAGTCACGAGGTTGCAACAATAAGTATATAGTAACTCATAAGCAAAGCATTGAGGACATGCTGGAAAAGCACCAGACCCTGGCTAAAGAAGGAAAGCTCTGTAAGGAGGAGGTTAAGCTCAGGCTTTCCTACATGTATGACTGGGGAGTGCCTCCTTCACAGTGTTGCCAAAGGAAGGATGGCATCCCTTGAAAGGCTGAGGAAGGAGAAGGCAGAATGGTGGTGGACTCTTGGTCACTGTTGGGGAGAATCCCAGTAACTAGGGCTTAAAGATTACTCTAAAGATTTTGCACGTTTCATTATGTCACAATCAATGAAACCCTGAAACTCCTAAGAGCTACTGATGTGGGATGATGCAGAGATGCTTAAAAGAAAAAAAGAAATAGATGACAAAAAGCATGGAAAGGCTCAGATGACAGGATTGAAGGCAAGTAACAGGTTGCAAAATTTGGATAGTACAGAAAGTTTGGGGGGGGGATAACTTCAATGAAAAGTCGCTGGAAAATTTATTTGTTAAAGAGCATGACTGGCCTTTTTGCTGGCTATAAGATTATCAAACTAGCATCTGCTGTTTATTTCTTGGCAAGGAAAAGTGGCAGCTTGGCAAGGTTTGAAGGTTCTAGTGGGGCTGCAAATCAGCTGCTAATGCCAGTGGGAGCAGGTGGCTGGTTATTGACACAAGCAGTCAAGTGAAGGGAACAGTTTTATGGAGGATATTTGTGTTAGGGGAGGGAGAAAGCCTCTTTCTCTGGCCAGTGCTCCAGTTTACAAGAATGGCATTATTAGACCTGTATAACTTGTCTTTAAGCTTTTTGTTGTTTTAAAGAAATAATGTATATAAATTACCTGGCAGCTACAGGGTAAGTCAATATTTAAGAAGGTGGATGACTTACGGTATTTGGCAGATATAGAACATATTATCTCATTTTGGGGGCAAATAATTAGGCTATGAAGCTAGCCTTGTTAGGCATAGGTGTTTTTTTGCTTATCCTCCTGTATATGAAGAAACATTTCCTCTCCCACCAGTAAGTAATCTCACTGCTGACTACAAGGTCAGACACTGTAAAGTGTAAATTAGCAGGATTAGATCGGTGGAAGCTGTGGGTACTTCAGCTAAGAAAGTAAACTCTGAGTGTAGTCAAGAGAAATTGGTTCCCCCACCACCCAAATTCCTGTTTGGGGAGAGCCTTGTCTCTCTTTTTGGGAGATACATTGCAATCTAAGGAAAATAATCCAACAGCACCAGCAACAGTCACCTGTAGATGCTCAAAGCTCAACTCTATGAATTCCCTCCTTCTCTCCAACAGAACTTTTAGTGGAACTAAAAATAATAGCACACAAGGTCTAAGTGCTCAATTGACTCATCAATAAGTGGGATCATGACCCTTAGTCCTGTCTACGCTACAAGTAATTCTTGTACTGACAGAGCTGGACAGTAAATGCAGACAGGACAATCACACAATCTCACCATGTTACTTATCTTCAAACCCTGTTTATCATTCAAACACTTTTGAAAGGCAGGTGTTCCAATACACAGAAATCCTTTCTTTCTCAGCACTAGTACAGAGCAACTGACTTCCAGTAACCTTTGTCAGCATCAGATCTTTCAGTGTAAGCAGAGTTTTCACTTTTATGCCTTAAGGGCATTCTTAATGATCAGTTTTACTGTTTGTTGCACACTGCACTTTGACACAATTCCATTTCCTCCTCCCCCAAGGTCAGTGTCTGCAGGAGGACACTAACTGCAGAATAATTAAAAGGAAAAGGGTGCTAATATCTTTCTAACAAATTAGCAAGTTAGCAACTCATACCAAAGGAATCAAGTATGAGGGGGGTTTGTTACTCTTCTCTTGGTATAATCCAATTATTGACAATTAAGGAAAGTTTTCTGCAGAGGATAATTGTCTATGTTGAAAATTGGAATGATTCTTTGACTTCCTTCCAAAACAAGATACCGAAGAAAAAGTAAGTTATTTTAGCATGTGTCCATTCTAATGCATGCTTATGTACTGAGCTAAGCAGATGTGCTTTGCAGCAAGGTATGCTATTCCAAAACAAGAATTTAACAAGATTACAGGAAACTTCAATTGATTTTTAGCATTAAGAACAAAATACCTATTTGCCATTTGGGGTTCACTAGTATTGTGTGTGTATATATGTGATTAAATGCTTGTGAGTATTTATTTATAATTATTGAAAATGTATTCTGTATAGGAAAAATAGAATAGATAGACGTAATTTTAAATTTAAGGAGGTACTGTTACATCCAGGGGTTTTACATATCAAGCAGTGCTTGAATTTATTGGTGTACAAGCCATTATTTAAAGTACTGGGATCTGAACTGCAGATCAGAATCTGCTGCATGTCTCTGGAGCTAGTGGAGTGTATCATTTCTCCATTTCCATCAAGAACTGTGCTCACAGAAGCTGTTTACATTGTTGACTTTGACTCCCCCAACCCACAACTCCCATCTTCACTCAGAGAAATAGTGGTTTTCATAGCTAGCAGAATTAATGGGAGAGAAGTGCTGGATCTCCAGCTGATATTTGACCCCATGGAAAACACTGTGCATATAAATACCTACTAGTTAAGAAATCCTCTTGCATCAGAACTGGTGTGCACCCTAAAATACATAGCTGATCTTAACAGCAGCACAGCATATTGCTTCCCCAGCTTAAGTGATGGGGACCACTCTTACATTTTGGTCTGACACAGCTGTGTCTGTGTTATACCATTTTCTGTTTAAGGTTACCCATGTTTTGCTCTAACTGTAGAGCCCTAAACTCATGGAATGGTTTGTGTTGGAAGGGAGCTTAGAGCTCAAATAGTTCCAATCCCTGCCACGGGCAGGGACCCCTTCCATTGGACCAGGTTGCTCCAAGCCCCTGTGTCCAACCTGGCCTTGAACACTGCCAGGGATGGGGCAGCCACAGCTTCTCTGGGCACCCTGTGCCAGCGCCTCAGCACCCTCACAGGGAAGAGCTTCTGCCTAAGAGCTCATCTCAGTCTCCCCTCTGCCAGGTTAAAGCCATTCCCCCTTGCCCTGTCCCTACATCCCTTGTCCAAAGCCCCTCTCCGGGTTTCCTGTAGCCCCTTTAGGCACTGGAGCTGCTCTAAGGTCTCCCCTTAAAGGAGCCTTCTCCAGGCTGACCCACCCCAGCTCTCTCAGCCTGGCTCCAGAGCTCCACCCCTCGTATCATCTTCATGGCCCTTCCCTGATAACCTTTAATTATCAGTCTCCATCAATTTCTACAAGCTTTGGAGGAGATCAGGAGCAAGTGGATTGAACCAGATTTGGTGGATTTGCTCTTCCACCCCAAGCTTGGTGGGAGGCACCACAAACTGCCAAGGATGGGGCAGCCACAGCTTCTCTGGGCACCCTGTGCCAGCCCCTCAGCACCCTCACAGGGAAGAGCTTCTGCCTAAGAGCTCATCTCAGTCTCCCCTCGGGCAGCTTAAAGCCACTCCCCTTGTCCTGTCACTATTTCCTCTTACAAAGAGTTGCAAAACATTAATGTGGAAAACACCTCCCTTTCTACAAATAAAGCACTTAGATTTCAATCCCACTCAACTGAAAAAAGTAAAAAGTTTTTAGACTTTTTTCCTATGTTAAAAATAAGTTGAAACGTTTGGAAGAGAGCAGACACCCCACATGTTCTGTGGGAAAACCCTGAAAAACAGTAACTACTACAGTATTATTATTTTATACATATTTTACTAGCAAGTATTTGCATGTGAAAGACCTGTGAGTGTTATTTTGCGTAATGAAGAAACATCTGCATTGCATGAGTGATTCACTAATGTTTGAAAACAAGGTTTCAGTCCAAACTTCATTTCTGAGCCCATTTTGCCTAAAGCAAAATCTGAAGCACATTCTGAACTACATATATATAGTGTTTTAAATGTAGTAATTAAAGGCTGTGTTCATACCTGCTCAGTACTAGATTCCATGATAGCATCTCAGAAGTTTAATATGTGATGTTTTTATACTTGAAAACTATCTTTATCTCTCTTGAAAGTCAGAAGGAGGAGTCTGACTTCAGTGAGCGCAGCATCTAAAAAGATGTTTTAATGCTGCTGAGAAATAAGCAGGGTTTGGTCTTTATAGCAGCTATATTAGCTTGGAAAGTTGTCTTGTTGGCCTTAGTGAAACAAGGTTATCCAGGAACAGATTTACCTTTTTTCTTGTAGCCATTCTCAGTGGCAAGAGGTTAGTGATATGTTGGGCTTATTATTTCTTTAAATAGTATTTTTTCCGGTTTCCAAGTTTTTTCTTCAGAAATACTTTGCGTTTTTAATATTAATATGGGGAAAATTATCACTTTGGCTTTTCTAGAGGTTAATGTGTTACATGTTATAAGTTAACCTTATATAGACTTGAAACAGTTGCCTGTGTTGGCATCCCTTCAGGGCTACCACTGAGTTGATCTGTGACACACCTAAGCCTTTTGTTACCATTACAGACTCATTCTACAAAGCTGGTAGGTACAATAGAGAAGTTAATGGTTCATGACATGTGATCATATCTAAGAGACTTGATGCTGGAATATTTAGAGCTGACAATGGCATAAACTCAACTAGAAAGTTGATTTTATTTCCCAGTGATTTTAATGTTATGTGTGTAAAAATAAGCAGCTAAACCATGAATTGCCATAGTAAATAGACAAACAGTTCCACTTAAACCCTCAAGCTTCCAAGAATTCCTATGGTCAGCTAAAGACTTAAAAAACAAACCCAACTTAGAAATGACTATTCCTGTAAGCAAACACTTTCCTTTCTGAATGTCTAGCCTTGTTCATTGTAAGTTTGCTAAAATACAGCTTCTGTGTGTCATACTTTTAACAAACATTCCACTTTCTGGAGCTGAAATGCCTCATTTTTGAGCATTTCAGTTTGTATTTCATACCTGTTAACGCCAGTATTTTGAGGGCCATAAAATAAAAGCCCAGCAGCATGGGAAAGCCATTTAAGACTTGCTTTTCTAATAGTTTCTGTTCAGCTCAGCTCCAGCATCAGAGTCAAAATATGGTTTTGATATTGCTGTGTGCTTGACAAGATGTCAACACCTTCACTACTGAATGCACTGCCCGTTGCTACAAATTGACTTGTGTAAGATGCTTTTATCTTGGAACTGGAACTACTTTATGCCAACATAATACACCAGTTATTTCTTTCTATTACTACTTAGTTAATGTCTAGTAAAACTTGGGAACAGATTCATTTGCTACTTGTAGCCTGTTTGCAGCTGAAGGATACTACATCCGTGTGCCTTTATGAACCAGAAGTAGCGTGGGGTACTGTGCTGAGTATGTTTTAAGCAGTTGAATGAAATTGCACATGTTTTGCAGCCACAACTTTCCCATTTGGGGGTGGAGTGTGGCACACAGCTTGTTTGCTGAGCATTTCTATAGGAAATAAACTCCCCGAAACCTGAAGCTCTCTGTGATGATGAAAACTCTTGGTTATTGCCTAAGCGTGTTGTATATGTATTTATGTCCTTTCATGTATGCCTTTATTGGCTAAAGGATGTGTGCTGTGAGTTTTAATAAACGACTTTTGCTGTATAGGTGATGGCTTGTGCTGTGTAGGAAAAGAGACAAGTGTGGTTATTTTCGGTTTGTTATGCCACTGGGAGGCACAGAGCATTGGCTCCGTCTTAAGCAACTGCCCAAAAATGCTTCAGTCGAGGTCAGTAATAATGATGAATCAGCATGCCAGAGCCCTGCAGAAGCTGCTGGCCCAGAAGTGATGCCATGGTCACATATACACAGAAATAAATGTGCCTGATCATCCAGATTTTACATTAGTTGCAGTACAGAGGCATGACTTAAATTCTAATGCACTCAGAAAAAGGGTTTCTCTAGCTAAAAAGCACATTGATTCTGGTCTTAGCCAAGAAGTATTTTAAGCAGTTGGACATCCATTAACACCATTGGCTATAGTCCCATTTGATGTAAAACAAAAACCCCAAATACTAGCAATATTCTGACAGAGAACTGAAAATATTTTCAATGTAACATCTGCTCAAATCATGTCAACACTTCAGGCAGTTTGAACAGCGCTAGCTTTCTGCTGGTTAAGTAGGTAGTCCATTCTCTTTAATGTGTGTTCTTGCTGCTTCTGCCAAACTCTTGGAAGCATATTTTGGGCTCCAGCCCAGATAAACACCTCTGGTTTTAGCTAAACAAACTGATCTGTTTGAACCCAGGAGCACAAGATGGCACTGAGCAAGAGCAAGTTATTACTTTGCATCAGAAGCGTTCTGGTTCTCACCAGCAGTTCTTCAATTACCTGTTGTGATTTTTCTTGGAGATGTCTGTAGTAAAGTGCACTCCGACCAGAAAACAAACTAATTCTCCCTTTTAGTGCTATGATCTCAAAATATCACAGTCACCTCTGACACGTGGGAGAGGCTGGAACTAGATGAGCTTTAAGGTCCCTTCCAACCCAAACCATTCTATGATCTCAGGATCTACATACTTAGCAATTCACAGTAACGATGCATCAAGCTTCTAAAATTGGCACATCTTAAGCAGCTTGTGATCTGTATTTTTCCACAGTGTGGAAGCCTCTGAGGAGCACAAGCCCAGGTATCATACCTGACACTCCTTCTGCAGAAGGCAGGAGATTTGGCATACCTGGGAAGCCACATCCAAGTAGTGCAAGTGAAGGGAAGAGTCCAGAGTAGCATTCCCTTGAAAGAGAGCTCTGGAGATGCAGGCAGTAGGTTGCTCATTCAGAGTAACAGGTATTTTACGTACACGGTATAATTCAGAACCATGGCAAGCCAAATAGTAAGATTTGTGACTCATTTATAGATGCATTGCTAAGTAAACACGTGCCTGTTCATTTTGAGAAGTGCAAGTCTGAAATTCTTTGTCTACAGAAACCGTAACAAGGAAGTATTTCAATGCTCTGGAATTTTTAAGGCAAGCCAAGTGACCACAAAGAATGGGGGGTTTGGATTCCACACTTGCATCTTGGCCCACAGGCCATGATTAAATTCAGAATTCCACACTCACCTCATTCCAGCAGCAGTGGTATTGAGCTCTAGTTGAAAGTCATAAAGCACTAGATTGCCAAAGAATACATGGGAACTCTTGTACCGAAATAGTAAGTCCAAAGGTAAATCAAGTTAAATCCCGTCAGTTACAAATACTGTATTCAAACATTAAGAACACACTTGAACAGCAGTCTAACCTGTGCTCAGTAGTAACCTTGGCTACGCTGTGTAGACTTGGGGACCAGCAGATCTTAGCAGATCCCTTATTACTTTATTCACATGTCAATCTTGTATGGGAGTTTCAGTCATTTCGTGCTCCAAGCCCCTGTGTCCAACCTGGCCTTGAACACTGCCAGGGATGGGGCAGCCACAGCTTCTCTGGGCACCCTGTGCCAGCGCCTCAGCACCCTCACAGGGAAGAGCTTCTGCCTAAGAGCTCATCTCAGTCTCCCCTCTGCCAGGTTAAAGCCATTCCCCCTTGCCCTGTCCCTACATCCCTTGTCCAAAGCCCCTCTCCGGGTTTCCTGTAGCCCCTTTAGGCACTGGAGCTGCTCTAAGGTCTCCCCTTAAAGGAGCCTTCTCCAGGCTGACCCACCCCAGCTCTCTCAGCCTGGCTCCAGAGCTCCACCCCTCGTATCATCTTCATGGCCCTTCCCTGATAACCTTTAATTATCAGTCTCCATCAATTTCTACAAGCTTTGGAGGAGATCAGGAGCAAGTGGATTGAACCAGATTTGGTGGATTTGCTCTTCCACCCCAAGCTTGGTGGGAGGCACCACAAATTGTGCTTTATCTGCTCTACTTAGGAGCTACCCACCCTGTAGTTTTAACTTACTGTCTCTGAGACACAAGAAGTTTTCATTGCTCAAAGCTTGCTTCAGACTTGGCCATCCAATTCCAAAGAAAGCTCACTCCTGTTATTCCAAGGCCAAGCAATCCAAGGCACAAATATAAAACCTTGACTCTAGAATGAGTTATTTTGCTACATGATGTTAGAGGTTTTAGTTCCAGCACAAATGATCAAGTTGCTGTTGAAGTGAACATAAGGTGGACAAATAATTCAAGTCAAGGGAGCCAATTCAAAACAGGCTGTCCCCATCACCAATCAAAGAAGAGATTTATTAAGATTTCTGCCACTAAGAAGGGTGCCTAACACTAGAATTCATGGATTATAGAAAAACATAGGGACAATCAGTGTCTTTCACACTGCATTTCAATTCTACAGTGAAAACAAGTCAGCTGAGGTAAAGTTGTCCTAGATCACATAGGAAGCTAGAAACTAGTTCTTTGTGCCATTAGGCTAATAATGCTGTCTTCTTAAGGAGGCTGGTGCTAGCCTTCCAAGTCTTACTCACAAGCTGATCATAAGCCTTTCCTTTCCAAAGGAACATTCCAGAACTGTACAAATCCAACAGGTTTTCATCCTGTTTGTGACAACAGAACTAAGCCATCAGACCATGACCTGAGCACAATAGTCAGGTTTGCTTCCACCTGTAACTTCCCCAAGTCATGGATATGTAGGCACTTCTAGCAGCTTCTCAGTGAGTAACAGTGGTATTTTTCAGCCTTTGAGGCTGAAAGGATTAGCCCTTCAGAGTGCTTTTCATCAGGTGCTGGGGTTATTAACCCCAAAACATGTTCCTACATGGTAAAAGAGAAGCGAGCAAGATGGGGCTAAGCTGGTTCATGCACAACACCAGAAACCAAGTGTAAGTTTTCAGAGCAGTGTCAAAGTTGCTTTTCTTCTTCCCCACCCCATAACACAGAACAAACAGCATCACCTCTTCTAAATTCAAACCCACCCTCCTTTGCAGCAGCCCGACCAATCTTAGATCAGCACTATTCAACAGCCATCCACCTGAGAGCCAAAACAAGCCTTTCACTTCATCTGCCTTACCTTTCAGCCATGAAGATTGCAAAGAAAAGCTGTTTGCCCAACATGACTTCCACAGGATGATGCCCATTACCACAGTCCAAGCACTCCACGCCAAAAAAGAAAAAAGCCCCTTAGTTCTTTTCTTGCTGCTTTTATAAAGACCTCACCTTATTACAGACCTCAGAGAATCAGCTGGGAAGCAGCAAATCAGCTACAGATGAGGGTTAGATTCAACTATTTTAAAGGGACATCCCCTGGTTGGTTTTGCCCATCAGTTTTGCCTGCTACCATTAAAATGTTGAGTCCAATTTGTTTAAAATGCATTTTTATCCATATATATAAAATCTTTTCACATGCGTATCATGAACCCGCTGCTTTTTGCATCCTTGCCACAAAAATTTACAATAAGACTTTTCTTCCTTTATTTTTTCCCATAATTAATTCAAAATAACTTTGGTATTTGTTATTAAAAGGGACCTTTGAAGCAAGGGGATCTGTTCGAACTCCAGTTTTCCCGTTTCCTTGCCCTGTCCAATTCAGTCACTAGATGTCACCATGTGCCTTTTAACAGCACGTCATGGGCTGTGTGCCGTGCTGAAAAGCAGGAACCCAGGCAGTGTCACAACGCGGTTGTTTATGACTAAAATCTAGCTATGTTCTCTAATAAGTATCTGCTGTTTAACATAGACTCGAATGAATGATCGGGGAGAAAAGGAACAAAGGTTTTCCAATTCAGAGATGGAATTTTGAAGGAATTGCTGAGGTTGAAGCCAACATACTGTTCCATGCGATTGATGATTGCTTTTAAGGCCAAACCTTTGCAGAAGCCCCCAAAATGGAGAAAGCAAAGTAACTAAAACTGATTTGGTCAGTGTGAAAGTGAAGTTTAGACACCATTTGGGAGCTGCAATAACTCGGGATTATGGAAAGACAACTAAATGTGTCTGTTATGGGGAAAAAAACACAGCTGTGATTTGCCAAAATCTTTGGATGACTTTTGCATGTCTGTGGATGTTTGTGGTTAAACTGGCCCCAAATTCCACATCAAAGGACTCTGTTGGTCTTGGGGGAGGGCTGGCAGGTGAAGAGAAATAGCTTTTGGGTGAGGTGGACATTTCTTATAGAACAAACCAAAACCCCCAGTTCTCCCCTACCCCTCCCCTTCAGTCAAGTCTTTCCATGGTTCCATCAGCTGAAAATACCATTGGTTTGAGTTGTCAAATTTAGCTTTATAAGGGAAACCCTCCCCCAGAATATCCAAAGAAGAATCCAGTTCCAAACAGGGTCTGTGCATGACTCCTTGAACTTTTGGGTTGATTAAAGAATATGTATTGAGAATTATCAACACGCTGATTGAACCTTGGAGCTTCTCAGGTGAGCATTTTCTGGGATAGGGAACTAATTCCTCATTATCTTTAATGGAAATATTTCCTTGACATTTGATGCCAAAATGAGTTATCAATACTTCACATGTTATAGCAAGGGAAATAAGTACTTATTGATCCTTATTGATTTGGAACAGCACCCACTGAGCAGAGCAATTCCCCTGTGAGTACACCAGCACTTCCAGGGAAATACAGGGCAGCTCTGAGAACCAGGCCAGGTCTCTGGATTTGCCTGTAATGCTGCTTGGAAATGGGAACTTCAGGGCATGCCAGGCCAAGCGAGCCATGGTGAGGTTCTACACCAGTGTCCCAGTGTGGTTGTCCCTGCATAGTATCCTGCTCACGTCAGCCGGGGTTTCTGTTTCTGTTCATGCAGGCAGGGATGCAGGGATGCTTCTTTGTGCCTTAGTGGGTATGGAGTGGTACAGCTCTATTCTTGTTCCAGCACTGTTATCAAGCTGTCATAGCCTTGTGCTTTTATACCCAGGTCACAAACATTGCATAAAATCCAAGCTTCAGCCATACTTCCCACATCCTGTCCTCTTTCTCTTTTTGCATTATTGGTTTCAATGAAAAACATGGAAAGAATGTGGAAAAATCTAGACACTGATTCATGCTTTGATGAAAACTCAAAAAGCCACAAGCCCACACGTCCATCCCTTTCTGCCCACTATTTGATGATCACTCTGGCCCTGATTCCTGGAGATGCCAAGGCAATCCCTGATCATGGCAGGGGATTGGAACCGGATGATCTTTAAGGTGCCTTCCAACCCAAACCATTCTGTGATTCTATGAGATCTCTGCATAGGAGCCTGCTTTAGCAAGTCAGCAGAGAGGATACACAGCATTTAAGGCCACAAGCCCCACCTTCTGGTGGTCCGTGTCATTCCTTGCTGTGCTTGACAGCCAAGATCCAGGGAATGTGAGTCCTGTGACAGCATGTGTTTGTTTTCCAGGCAGCAGGCTGATGTGCAGCATTGGAGCCTAAAGTGTTGCACAAGTAGAGAAGCTCCACACAGAGCCTCTAGTGCAGAGTACACCCCATGTCAGCGACAGAGGGGCTGGAGAATTAATAACACTGCCTTCTTTAAATAAAGGAAAAGGTTGTTGTTGTTGCCAATGATCAATTGATTTGGGATAGTGCCAAATGGCTCCAGTTGGCTTTGAAGCATCGTAGCACAAACCACTGCAAAAACATTTATCCAGAACAGACCCGAGCCACAAGAGTTACAAATATTTACTTTCGGTATTTACTTTAGGGAAGGATTCAAGCCAGAGGTAGTAGGTCTTGATTGCAAACATACCAGCAATGGAGGTGCTAAGAACTGGAGTTTTGGGGCTAAGCTTTCTGATCTTATCTTGTCTAATATATTTGTCTTTCTTTCCTTGCCTTGACCTCAATAAAACAAGCACTGGAAAACCAGCCCTCTAAATGTGCTGTGGATCCAGGCCTGAATCTGTGGCTCTGCTGAGGTTAAGGAGGCCAGGAGCTAACCCAGACTTGGATTGATTTTGGTATCTTTTGTCATTCCTTCCACCTCTGTGTAGACGTTTACACACTGCACACACTGTGTGTGCAGCTTCCTCAGCTGGTTCTGCCCTGGTTTGCAGCTAGTCTCTCATGGTCCCTAGAAAGTGGCTTCTCTGTGAGTGCTATGCTGTCCCTTTCTAAAACCACCTTGCATCTTAAGTTTGGATGCAGGGAATGTTAGGGAAGCCTTCAGCCATACAGGGATTTTCCCAACTATTAGGTGCTGTGGACAAGAAGTTAGAAAAGTTATAGCTTTCTATCTTTCTTTCCTATTCCTAGTCCCTGATTTCACAGGGACTGCTGCAATACCCCAATCTTAATGTGTAGTGAATCCATTATTCCAATGGAATCCAGTGGCAATAGTTCTTAAAATGAAACTAGTAACTACTTTGTGCCTCAGTTTCTCCCTCAGTAAGTCGATAACAACATAACCTCTTCTAAGGGCACTGTGAAGCAAAGCTATCAAAGGCTGTGGGATCCAGGCATGGCTGGGCTTAGGGAAGCGCCTGATCATCTTACACTTTGTCAAAGTCCAATCTGGCTCCTGAAAACCTTCATCAAAGCAAAACCCATAGCTGGAAGCTTTACAAGGACTGGGAGAAGGGTAAGAAAACAATAACCAAGATCTAATTTCTTAGGAGTAACAGATAGTCCTGGGAGGATATAATTGGAGTCTCTAATAGCTGCAGATAAGATCAGACTGAGTTACTATTTTCAGCCAGTCTCAGACATCAGGACTGGAGTCACCAAAATAAATTCTAAAACCTGAGACAAATGAAATGCACTGATCAGAAAGCTGCAGGGTCCCAAGGAGCGAGAGATAGCGAGAGATGCATAAATATTGCAACGGGGTGGAATCAGGCACCAGGGATGGCCTGTCCTAAGCGCTGGGGTCACTAAAGAAGAGACAGATGCCTGTTTGGGGAAGGGCTGAGATGAAAAGGAAGAACTTGAAGGGGTAAAATGACCTTGATTTTAATGCCAGCTGTGACAAGGGGAACTTTATCCTCATTACAGTGCACCAGCAACAGCTTTCTGCTCCATTGGCCTTTGGAAAAGATCAGGGCGCAACCACAAAAGACCCTGAGCCTTGTTTTAGCCCAGGGAGTTGCTCTGGGGTGATGGGTATGAGCAATCCCTGAGGGAAGGCAGTGGGGACCTGATCACCAAGCAGTGATAAATCCCTTGGGAAGGAAAAGGAAGGCTGTTGATTAAAGGCGATGTGATCTCAGAAGCCCATTTGCTATGTTACAGGCTTTGCAATTCCTGGGTGCTACGCAGCACCCAGACACCTGCAGGTAGTGCAGATGGGTACCCTGGTTTGAGAATCCTTCCTCTTCTTTTCTGGTGTGTTGCTCACCCACTGTAGCTGCCTTAACCTGCTCATAGGCCTATAAATCCTTGCCTGAGGACTGCAGAACACACCCCCTGTGCTACCAAGGACGTGGGTGCCTTCAGCTGCCTCTTTTCCAGACACAGGCTACTAAGAAGCTACATGGTCAAGGGCCCACGGCTCGTGTAGCCTGGAGAAGAAAAGGGCTGTGCTAATAGCAAGCTTACAATGCCTGTGAGAAGTTAGCAAGAAGATCCAGGCTCTTCACAGTGGTGTATGGCAGGAGGACAAGTGACAATGGGCAGGTTGAAATGAGAGAGGTTCAAACTGGATAAAAAGACATGTATTTTCATCATGCAAACAGTCAATCATTAGGAAAGCTTCCTAACTATGAAAGCTTTCAAAACCCAACTGGTTAAAGCCCAGAGTATCCTGGTCTGCCCCCAACTCTGACCCCACTTTGGATGGTTGGACCATAGGTTGGACCATAGACCTCCAGAGGTCTGTTCCAATGTTAATTATCCCAGGATTGACAGCAAGTCTGCCTCCACTCATCCTTGGCATGTGTGGAAATCAGCCCTAGCCAGGGCACATGACAAATGAGAGATTACATCAGCAGGCAGGGGAACGCTTGGGAAACATCCCATCACTTGCATTGGTTCCATGTCGGCTCGTGCACAGAGCACCCCACCCAATCCATGTGGATCTGTTCACTCCCTACCTCTGACAGCTTGTTTATTCAAAAGCATTTGGCTCTCAATGCCTTCCAGATGAAATAAGAGATCAAAGGCGCTAATTTCCTCCCACTGCATTCTCCTTCCACATTCAGGCTTGGGTTCATATTGACCAAGGATTTCTTCATGGCATGGGAAGTGTGCTTTTGCAAAAGAACAGGCACAAGCCAGGAGCAGGTTGGAAGTGCTGCACGTTCCTTGGTTGGGGAATTGTAAGAGGCTGAGTTAGCAGCAGCTGGGAATAGGGTTGTGCAGAGTAAAGAATAAAGGCAGGTTCAGAGCTATTACCAAACAGGCACAAAGCTAGTTGGAAGGTTCTGCCCTTGAAAACAGGATGCAAAGTGCTAGGTCAGTTCTATGAACAGAGCTGAAGGGACCTACTTCCACTTAATGCTCCCATTACCAGATAACTCATCCCATCCTCATAGTATCTCTACTAAAATGGTTAGTGCTAAGGAATCATTGCAGAGGGGAGCTGAGGCACTGGGATGAGATGACTGCTATACATCGTGCCTTGGATATGAGCTTCGTCTCCTACTCTACAAGCTTGACACAAGCCAGCTGTCTCAGGAACACATTATAACCACGTTAGCGTGATGCTGAACTGGAGCTAATCAAGCCCCAAAAGTTAACAGAACGCAAGGAACTTGCTGACATTGAGGCTCAGGAGCAAATTCAAAGCCCTGAGCCACGTTTTCCTGGTCCCATCCAGGCTGCTGTGGCATCACTCCTTGCTCTCCAAATGCCTCAGTGTCCCTATGCCTTGAATTACTCAGAATGTGTTCTTTCTGCTGTCTGAAAACAACCTGTGATTCACTGATTTCTTCCTAAGCAAACACGCAACCTCTTCCATGTAATCAGAGTTTGTTTACTTCACTGCTTCCCCTTTCATGTGAGGCCTGTGGCTTTCCATTTCTTTTCAGGCATCAAATGCTAATTTCACTTGGCCTTTGTCAGTGAAATGGGCTGGAACAGAGGCTCATAAACAACTGGATCAGTGACACTGATGTTTATTTAAAAGGCGGTTATGATTATTTCTTTCTTTACTGTTGTATTTAACTCTTGAAATCCAGCATCTCTCTGCAGCTGGGTGGCTTCCCTCTGCCTTTACACAGCAAGAAACTGAAGGTGGAGGAAACAAAAGGTGTAAAATGAGCATTGAGCAGTCGTTGATCTTTGGGAGTCAGTCCTGCAGGAGCCAACCCTGCAGTGTCCTTAGTAAGGAGTGCACATACCTTTGTTTGCAGGATCGAGCCCTTATGTGTGAATGACAGGTAGATTAGAGGGAAGGAAATGTGAGGAATTCTTTTCCCCCTGCTTTTTTCCCTGGGTAAATCTAGAACTAGTGAAATGAGGATGAGCAAACAGCATTTTAATGCAGCTGCACTGGGTAGCAATCACAAACTGAAGATGGTAGCACAAGTTTGGCAGGGACTAGAGCCCACAAGAGCACAACCAGAAACACACATGCACTTACAGTCTCAACTGGAGAAACTGTTTTAATATCCCTTGAGCATTTCATGACTACAAAACCTGTGTTTTAGATCTTTCTTCTTTTAATTTGCACAAAGCAGGTGGAAATACAGAAGGAGTCCCTGTATCTGGAGGCTTGAAGTGATGCTGAAGCAATACAGGCTTCTGCTGGGCAAACTTACCCTGATTTAGGCCTGTCTTCTCCTTTCTCAGCTCTGCTACTTGCAAGCGAGAGACCAACTAATGCCACTTGCCACAATGCCCCTCTCAGGTAGTGGATTAGGGCTGTTCAATCTATTTTACTTTGGCTGCTTAAGCAAGCTAATGTGCTACCTCTGCCCAGCCCCAAAGCAGCTCTAAGATCCATATGTTAAAACCTGCAGCATCCTACTGAGGAATGCCTCCTCTTCCTGAAGCTTTCAGATTCACACAGAACATTTGCTTGTCCTTGAGGAATGTTGGAAAGAAAACAGTGTTGTTGATAACTGTGAATTGCACTAATTGGGATATTTTATACTTAGTTGCAATTGCACTGGTGCTGAAACCATCATACCCTGGCTATAAAAGACCCTAGTGTCAGAAATACAGTAGGGTTTTTCATGCCAGCTGCTGTTCTGGGTTATGGCTCCAGTCTGGCTGCATTGCTCGGTGAAATATGTTATTAGAAAATTAAACCAACAAAGACAACGTTACAGCAATGTTCAGTCTGAGCCCAACCCACAGAGGGCTGGGACATTCAGCACAGAGCAGGGAATTGCATCCTAGATGCTGCCTCACCCTGCGATGGGCTGAGCTCTCCCCAGGCCTAAAGACTTCAGTGATGGTTAGGATCTTACCCTGCTCCTTACAGGACTGAGCTCCCACCAAGCACCATGACCCCCACATCACATTGCCAGCCTTAATAGCATGGCTTAGCACTTGCTGAGCACCTATGGTAAACTCACCCATCGCTTTGTTTCTCAGGGGATTGAGGATCATAGAATCCCAGACTGGTTTGGGTTGGAAAGGAACTTAAAGCTCATCCTGTTCCAACCCCCCAACCTGGGTTGTGTCCTGGCCCACGGCACAGATGCCATTTGCTTTCTCTCCTGTGCTGAGATGTGGCACCCTTCAAAGCTCTTTCTACGTGCCCTGTTCTCCATGTAGGGCCAGAGGGGCCCCTTGCAAGAATGCTAAGATAATCCACTGCTTAAAGCCCACTCAAAACAGGGTAGCTTTGCCAAGGCCACCAGCAAGCAAAAACATCGGCTCTTTGCAAATGCTGCATGGACTGAACCCGCTCACTCCCTTCCCATTGGCTTCCCAGTACTCCTGTACTGGATCTGAACTCACTACTTAGTGGTAGGAGAGGTTTCATGGTCTATTAGATTGCATGCCATTTAATCACACTCATGCCATGCTCACTCCACTCCCTAGAACTGACATGTGGAGATTTCTTAGCTGAGCCAAAGCCTACTGGAGATGCATGAATATTCATAATCAGGAGTCAAAGAAGAGAAATTCTATCAGTCCATTTGCTGGATGAAAATTGACTTTGCAGCCATGGGTGTGCTTAGTCCAGGGGCTATCTTTGATAAAAAATAATTTGCTATAACAGGGAGTTTGGGTGCTGAGGGAATAGATCAGTGTTTGATTCAGTATTGCCTTTGCCAAGAAGCAGAAGTGATTGATCCCCTTTGTGGTCTGACTGATTTTTCTGAGAAGCTCCACTATATTCAATGAAAACAATTGATTATTTTCGTCCTGCTTACTTGCAAGAGCTGTAAACCAACAGTGAGCATGAACGGGTATCATCTTGCAGCCATCAAACCTGGTGTGCTTTTTCCCCTCTCCAGTTCTCCGGTGCTGCTCAGCCAAACCTTCTGCAGAGGTGGACTCAGAGGCCAAACCAGAGAACCTTCCAGCAGTAATCTCAGCCCCTTCCGCTGGGGTTTATGGGTGAGACAACAACAGGCAGTGTCCCCTGTCTGGTGTGGCACTGCTGGCAGGCGCCGTGGTAATGCTCCCATTTATACATTCATTTCCTACTCTCATCTGTGGTTTTGAGTCCCCAGCTCTGCAGCAGCACGCTCAGCACAGGGACACCCGTTTGCAGAGGAAGAATGAAATAACACTTAATGTGTGCAAGCTGATTTATAAGAGCCCACAGAAACAGAAAGGAAACCAAACCCACAACAAGACACACAACTCGAGAACAAGCACTTTTGCTGTGTTGCTGCTCTTACAAAAGTTATAAGCAAAGGGGGGACAAGATAATATCTGCCCAACCACAGCAAAGCAGTGGAAGCCCATGGCTGTTGATGAAGAGTTTCCTAAACTTAAACCATAAAGGACCATGAGTCCTTTTTGTCAGAACTCTTCTTGGCCATGAGCACAGACATAAACTCCTCTCATTTCAAAATGTAAGAGAAAGAGGAATGTAAGGGACAGCAATATGGGCACTGAACAAGAAGCCTGAACAATCAGGTCATGCTGAGAGAGAAGACCCCATCAAATCCCGCAGGTTTCCCCATGCAGTAGTGCCCACTTCTCACGTTTGAGGGCACTAGTGTGTTTTTAATTGGGAAGAGGTTTACTCTCAGGTCAGCTCATAAGCAGATGTGAAGGAATAAGAAATACAGAAGTTTAAATCTGGCCACAGAACAAAAACTCTGCTTGCAAAGACATCCCTTAGTGAGCCCCCACTAGAGATGAGAGAAAAGCTCTTCGGAAGGGAAGGATTGTGATTAAACACCAAGGAGGAGCTAAGCTAGATTCGGATTTCGGTCTCTGCTATGTCTACCTGGAGTCAGACTTGCACATTCAGGGGTGTTATTTCAGAGCTCACCCCAAGGTTGTTGAGAACTGAATGTAGGTCACTGGACTAAGCAGAAATTGGCCAGAAAATACGTTCCTCTTGACCAAGAGCCAGGCAGATTCTGAGGTTAGTTTCAGGCTTTGGGATAGTGTTCAAATCTGGTTCAGAGTCCAAGCCCAAGGGCTGAAATCTTACAGACCTCATACCAAAGGGGGATTTCAGTGTTTTGAGACTTCTGCCATACTGAATGGCCTAAAACTAGGACATGTGGAACATCCCAGTATCCCAGGTCTGGCTGCCCATGTCCAACAGAATAGAACCTCCAGATCCATTAGTTTTCTCGTCCTTCAGCAGAATTATTTCCTTGGCTTTTCAAAGCCAAGATGCAGAACTAATCCCAGCAATGACCATAAAGAGGTTAACTAAGCACAACAGAGGCCAGTGTATGTATCTCCACATATCCTTGCTGAAGCAATCTGGATTACTGTTCCTGTGTAAATAAAGCACAGGGAGGGTGGGTGGTCAGCTCCCATCCAATCTGCTAGGAAGATTGGATTCTGGGCCTGGAAAATCTCCCGCCACGTGGGCCTGATGTGAGAGCTGCTCACTGTGCAGCTCACACAGAACTGCCACCCCACATTCCTGCTTCCCACAGATTCCTCTTTGCATTTATTGTCACCTGCTACTGCGTCAATAATTAATGAAACTGATCACTCATTACTTGAGCTGAAGCCCGTTAATGGAAGGTGGCACCTATTGAATGCAGCTTAGGATGGGGTCCTGGAGAGCTGATGCAGAAGAAAGGGTTATATGGAGATAGACTATAAATAGCTACATTTCATCTCACAATTGCAATAGTTCCTTTAACTTGGTCACTCTTTCTTTCACTATTGTTACTATTATTACTTTGGCCACTGGTGTGTTAGGTGCTGAACAGATCCAGCACACGCTGCCCTGTGCACACACCTGAGCTGCTCTGGAGTTCAGACAGAAGCCAGACTCTGCTCTCTGTAGTAGCTGTTGGTAGTAGCCCCCTCAAAGCCAACATACAACAGTACAGTATAAGGGTACCTGCAGTCAAAAATAAAGTCATTGAGGAGGCTATAAATAACATAGGGCTTGGTAAATCCAAGCCTGAGAGAGAAATCACTTTACCGCCTACAGACATTCAGCCATTTGAATCAAAAGATTAATCCAAAGGGAATAAAGAATGTGAAATAAACCATAATGTAGCCAGGATACAAAAACTAGCACCTGAGTTCAGCAGGATTTATTTCCTTCCATAATTCCTTTGCTTTCTACCTGAACCTTGACTTTCCCCAACCACTCCCATTTACTTTTAATCTGATTTTAAAAGCCATTTATTAAGCAGTGTTCTTTGCTCTTACCAGAGCTTTTCAAATGTTCTCTTGCTCCAGAGGTTAACACACTCATCAGCTGGAACTAGATGATCTTTATGGTCCCTTCCAACCCAACTGTTCTGTGATTCTGATTATAAAGCTCTATCTGGAAGCTCAGAAAGCTGAGGAGAAAGAGTTCTGAAGAGGTGCTCATCTCCTGCTGCATTTGCACACTTCAGAAACATGTTTCACTGCTCCTAGTGAATTCACTGTCCTCTGTCCCTCCTCTTTACACTATTCCATACTACTGTGAGTGCAAAGACGATGCTACAGACATTACAGGGACTAATACAGGGTACTGGATCACCCTCTATATATGTAATGTTTCCCTTACGTTAATTTCCATCTCTCATGTACTAAGTCTGTTCCCCTTGGATGATGTTACAGCCATTCACAGGACCCTGTTGCACACACTGCAGGGCACTATACTTGAAAATGTTGCTTTAGCTACAAGAAGAAGAGCTCTTCTGGGTTAGCCTGGCTTTCCTGGACAGTATACTGAGCTGTTTTCTGCCATCTGGTGTCCAGAGACTAAAGGCAGATGTTACCACTAATCAGAGTCTTCCAGATGGTCACCAGCCTCAGGATGTTTGTCTTACACAACTCTGTAGCCAAGAACCAAAGAGCTCTCCTCATAGCCAAAATCCAACAGTATTACCCAGGGAAATACCATCTGTGTGCTCTCACAGGGATTGAGTTAGACCTAACTCATCTGGAAAGAGCACTGTTTGGCATTTGGGAAGCTTCTTATCCTATCAAAGATCTCCAAGTGCTTTGATAACATTAATCAAGCCTCATTAAGCCTCACATGCACATCTGTAAGGCAAGAAAGGGTTTCTTCTGCCTCAGTTACAGAAGAAAACACTGAGGCATTGGAAAGCAAAGAGACTTGCCATGGGCAGGGTTGTTGAGCCTTATGGTATTAGCTTGACTGTTGTGGTATCTCAAGGTTCTTTCCAACCCTAACTGTTCTATGATTCTATGATACGTTATTAATGTATCATTCCTTTGGGGTCTCAGGCCTTAATTTTGGAAGGTTTATAGTAGGCAATGGGGTATTTGGGGGGCCAGGAAAAGAAAGGAGGAACCGAGTCTTTGTAAAGTAAATTAATTCAAATCTTTTTATAAAGAAAGACTCAAAATAAGCAGTTTCCTGTGTAGCAAGTTGCACTCTGCAGCATCCTCAGATCTCCACTGCCTGCTCATTGTGTGGGCCTGGCCTGTTTGCTAGCCAAGGAATACCTGCTTTCAAACAGGAAGAGGCACCAAGTGATCTTAAGGTCTTCTCCAACCTAGTTGATTCTGTGATTCTCTGTTCCTAAGGGATTGTCCAGGGAAATCACTAGTGCAGGATGTGCTCAGCGAATGTGTGCTTGTGAGGAGATGCAGGCACCCCGCTGATGGAAGATGCTTTTTTACCTTCTTTTCAAGTTTGAATCAACTTTGTCCATCTTTGTTATTCTCCTTGTAACTCAGATGATCTAAAAATTGCCTGGGCCTCCAGTGTTTACTTTGAAAACAATAGAAGATGACTGGCTCTCAGTCACATGGAGCCCAAGAGGGTTTTTTCTGCAGCGTAATTAGAGTTCCTTCCATGGCTAATTAAATTCTCCAGTGAATAAAAACAAATTTCCTGGAATGAATATCAGCTTGATTCACTTTGGGCAAAGCCAGCCTTACGTGCTTCTCCCACTCTGTTCTCGGAGGGTGTTGGCTGCATTGCTGAAATCTTCTTGTCAACACATGACAATGCAGGGAAATCATCTCATCCTGGGGTCTGCATGCTCCTTTGCCAGAGATTACAGGGAATTGTGTCTATCTTATTCCTTTTCTATGCTGTATAGACTTTTATCATCTCCTTCACTAACCTTTTTTCCAAGCTGAACAGTCATAGTCTATTTAACCTCTCTATATACCATATGGTTCCATACTTGTGACTATACCTCTTGGTCTGGACCTTTCCCATTTCTGCTGTATGCTTTTAAACCCAAGATACTGGTTGACTAGATCAGTTATGAGAGTACACTGGGATATATATGGTAGAAATAGGAACCCTTTTCCTATTTACAGGATTCAGGATGTCAGCTCACAGCCCAACAAATTGTCCTTAGTGCCCCAGTTCCTCCCAATAACTGCTCAAGAAAATGGCACTGGTTTACCTTCAAATGTTGCTCTAAGCTCCCAGTGATGGAAGGATGCAGCCTTTTGCATGATGACACTCATTGGTTTTGAGAGCAGCTTGCTCATAGCTTGCCGAAGACCACCAAGTTGACAAACCACTTTGGACTGAAGAGAGGCAGATTCTTCCTAGGATCTGTACCTGGCCAAATCACCTCCTTTCCTATGCTTATTCCCAGCTGTCATCTCCCCTCTGAGCTTGCATTTTGTATTGTGTGTTCCCTGGGGCAAGGCAGGCCTATACTCTGCATTTGGCAGCAAACTGAAGTTAAAGTCAGCCCAAAGGAGACAATAAATCATTATCATGGTTAGACTGAGAGCAGATGGCTTTGGAGGCCATCCATTTTGAAGGCAAATTCCTTCCCTCTCTGACGTTTGCTTTCCTGTTTATTCCTTTCAAAGCCTCCATAAATGGTGCTCAGTTCGCCATCTTTTGACACTGAACTCTGTGTCCAACAGGCCTCCAATCGTCTCTTGATGGTAAACACCATCCCATTCTCTCATGTGCTGGAGAACTTCATCCTCCAAACTTGCAGTTTATCATTTTATCACCCAATTTCCATTGTCCTCTCAGAAAGGAGATTTGGACCATGCACTGAATAGCAAGACAAAGCAAGGCGACACTTCATAGTTGAACACAAGCAAGGTTTTCAAGGATGTGGCCTCTGAGGTCTGCTTTCTCTACATCTACATGATGTCTACTATGACTGTTAGCTTGGGGATGTGAACTCAGACAGCTGTGTTAGCACAGCACTGTTTTACCTGGATGTTCAGGCTGTGATCAGCTAGTTCAGTGGAATGAGGTATCATTCCTCTTCCCTGCTGCAGTGACTGATGGTTGTTAGCACTGCAGTTCCACATCATTTCTGCTTTGAAGATAAAACCAATTCTTAGGCCTTATGCACAATCTTAGTTTATTATGGATAATTCCAATAGGTTTTTGGTTTAAGTTTTAGGATTAATCCCCTTGACTTTGTCTTTTGGAAACATCTAACTTATAAACAGAGTGCTGGTTATTCCCAGCTCCTTGCTAAAATGGTGTAAACCAAGTAGGCTGTTTTCATCTACCTGTCAGGCCAGTAGAGAACAGAAAAGCTGTGTTAGGAATGGGATGGACATGATCTCATCCTGTAGGAGCTGCCGTTCCTGAATCCCTGTTGTTTGCCTAGGTATGTGTGAGTTGTTACATGTGAAATTGCAGCTCTACTGTGTCAATTCACTTCGTTATGCCATGAAATACCAGCGAATCTGACAGTAAACGGCTGATTTCAGACACAGCCTTCTGTTGCCAAGAAGTGAGCTTGTGTGTGTGCTCAAATGAGCCTTGGAGGCCACAGCTTGTGATTCAGTTTATGTCTGCCACAAATACCTTGTCAACTGAGATTCTCAGGAGCCATAAAGCAGCAGCATGGCAGTGACTCCAGCCACCCTCCATAGCTGTGCTGTTCTAAACCTTAGCAAATTCCCTGGGTGAGATGGTTCCTAAAACACACCGACACAAGACCTAAACTCACCTGGGTCATCTGCTCTCCTCTTTCTCCCGGCATCCCTCCCTCTCCCCACGTTGCCTCCCAGACACAATGACACAGTGTGTGTTGATCTTTCTTAGCTCTCAGAGAAGCAGTCATAAAGGACCTATGCCAAGAATAATCTATCAACAGGAAAGCATAGTCTACTTGGATTGGATATGCCACCCATGTTGTGATGAGTGGAGCCAGGGGAGGTAAGGAGAGGGTAACACTGAAGGCTGTGCACTCAAAGCAATGCTTCAGCTTGGTATTGATATGGGATTGTCCAGGGAAACAGCTATGGGCTCTTGGTCTCTTCCACTCAACAAGACGACCTGTGTAAAGCTCCTTCATTCTAAGACCACCATATGCAACCACAACTTGCTCACCTCCTGTGACAAGCCAGTGGGATGACATCTCTGCATTAACTTCATCACAAACCAACATTCCACTCCTTGGCTACACTTCTCATGCAGGGCAGGGTTTGAATACAGTAGCAGCTTTATTTACTGTGAGGAAAGCAGGGTTTGCCCCACTCATACCTGCAGTGACTGCCCCATGACAAGATTTCTCTCAACAGCATACAGGTAGAACTCCTGTCAGAAAGGGAGTCAAACGGTTCAGCCAGTAAGGGAAGCTGCCTTCAACCCAGCCAGGCTGTTCCCCTCATAACTCCCCCGTCAGAAGGCAAGGAGGAGGACTCAGCTGTGTGAAGCATCAAGAATATTGTGCAAGGTGAGGTAGGGATTGTGTCCATGATAACAGGATAAAGGGAAAGCCTTTTCCTCCCTGCTGCCCGCCTTCCCTTTCACCAACTTTAGCAGCCTCTAGTGTCAGCTCTGACTGAGGCCCTGACTGAAACAGAAACACATCTGCAGGAATTTTCCAAGCTGCAACACACAAATAAACACATTAACCGTCTTCTCCTCAGCAACCACAGAGCATCCTCCCAAAAGCAACACAGCAAGTCACTTATTAGGGACTTAATGAGCTGTGGAAAAACAACACTATTCATTCGCAGCTACTTATTCGCTATCCTGTCTGAAGTCATAGCTCAGGCCACCACAGAACCACACAGGCAGAACGCAAACTCATGGGCAAAGGCACAAGCTCGTTTCAGCACACAAGCTCCCAAACAGCATTTGTTGGCTCCTAGCTTTGACTCTGACCTGGTTTGACTCCAGCCTCAGTTGTATTAGCCCTAAATCCAAATTGGATTGAGTTATGAAAGCTGTAAATTACTACCAGAAGAATGGTAGGAAGAGTTATCCCTTCTAGCAGTTGATAAGCTATGTACTTCATCTTTACTTTGTCAGAACTGCAGATACCTCTATGGTACCCTGGTTCCCAGGATCTCAAAGCACATCATGAAGTGAGGGTTACTCGTAGCTCGTTTTCTGTGTTCTGAGGTACAAGGAAATAATGTGACTTGACCACATAAGACAGCGGCAGGATAGAAACCGTGTCTAATGTGCTTAGACTGGAACATTAAGGCCTCAAGCACAGTGCCTCCTCCAACAAGCTTCTACCAAGGTGGAAGGGTGATTTCATTCCTATGCTCTTTGCCTTCCTGGTGTGGTTGGTGCTGCATCCCTGCCCTCACACTATCTTTTCCTCACAGTTTAACTTGGAAATGTCTAATGAACTTCAGAAAGACATTCAAGGCTTTCTGCCTCTTATGCAAACCAGATTTGGAGCTGGGGGAAGGAGTTATCTGCTATTCCATTGAAAATTCACATTCTTCACACAGTTCAGGTGATGGACTGAGTGAAGTTGGTTGCATTCACATCTCAGAACTTAACCAAAATTGCTTCCTAACCTGCTTGTTTCAAAGAGCAGTCACAATCTAACAGGAATATCAACTATTTACTTTCTGCAAAAGGTCTGCCAAAGAAAACTTGTATAAAACCACAAGTTTGTTCAAAATGTGGTCATATTCCATCCGTGCTGTTTGCAAAGCTGAGAGCACCTGTGGGCTAGTAAAGAAATGCCACAAATAGAGCTGCTACAGGCACATCTCTTTCCTCATGATTTGCCTTTCTTAGTCCTGTATAAATGAGATCCAGAGATCATTCACAAAGGCTCTGTTGATTCCCTGGAGACAGTTTTATAGATGGGATTTGAGCTAGGAATAGCATGCATCATTCATTTTCTTTCATGACTGGAAAAAGACCACTAAACAGAAGCAACCCGTTGGTGTTTACGAAGAAGAAATTATCTGCTTCTCTGGGATTTAGCTTCAAGCATCTCAAAATCCAATGAAGACCTCTGCTTGTACTAAAACCTCACAGAAGTCTCAGGAGGAAAAGAGCCTGTACATGTCCCAGGGACAGTGAGAAGTTTGAAACAGCTACACAACGCACCTAGAAATTGAGTTAATATCTGGTTCATATTAGAACTGGGAAAATTATAGCCCAAAGCTTTGTCTCCTTCTCAATGAGTGAGACCAGTTCATCTTCTGCATCTCCTTTCTCCTCCATGATATGAAACCATTTCTGTTGAAAAGACAATCATGGCTTTAAAAGCCTTATCACTGCTGTATCAGCTTGCAAAAGAGGAATAGCCCCTGCCACAGGTCCTTGTGTTCCCCATAGCCACAGACTGTTTGAGGCTTTTCTGGTTTAAGAACAAAACCCAGCACATGATAAACCCATGGTTGCCACTGTGTGGTAATAGTCACACCTGCCTCCTCCTCTCATTTTCCCCACACAAGCAACAGTTGGGAATGCCATAGGGAAATGAAGGATGAGGCTGTAGTGGGTGAACAAACCTCTGCAGAGAGGTGCAGCTCCTAGCATTGAGCTTTTATTTATGCCATAGAATCACAGAATAGTTCGGGTTGTAAAGGACCTTAAGATCATTCAGTTCCAACCCCCCTGCCATGGGCAGGGACACCTCACACTAAACCATGGCACCCAAGGCTCTGTGCAGCCTGGTCTTGAACACTGCCAGGAATGGAGCATTCACAACCTCCCTGGGCAACCCATTCCAGTGCCTCACCACCCTAACAGGAAAGAATTTCCTCCTTATATCCAACCTAAACTTCCCCTGTTTCAGTTTGAACCCGTTCCCCCTTGTCCTGTCACTACAGTCCCTAATGAAGAGTCCCTCTCCAGCATCCCTATAGGCCCCCTTCAGATACTGGAAGGCTTCTATGAGGTCTCCACGCAGTCTTCTCTTCTCCAGGCTGAACAGCCCCAACTTTCTCAGCCTATCTTCATACGGGAGGTGCTCCAGACCCTGATCATCCTCGTGGCCTCCTCTGGACTTGTTCCAACAGTTCCATGTCCTTTTTATGTTGAGGACACCAGAACTGCACACAATGCTCCAGGTGAGGTCTCACAAGAGCAGAGTAAAGGGGCAGGATCACCTCCTTCGACCTGCTGGTCACGCTCCTTTTGATGCAGCCCAGGTTACAGTTGCTTTCTGGGCTGCGAGCGCACACTGAAGCCGGCTCATGTTCATTTTCTCATCCACCAACACCCCCAAGTCCATCTCCTTGGGCTGCTCTGAATCTCTTCTCTGCCCAACCTGTAGCTGTGCTGGGATTGCTCCGACCCAGGTGTAGGACCTTGCACTTGCCATGGTTAAACCCCATGAGGTTGGCATGAGCCCACCTCACAAGCGTGTCAAGGTCCCTCTGGATGGCATTCCTTCCCTCCAGGGTATCAACCGAACCACACAGCTCGGTGTCATCGGCAAACTTGCTGAGGGCACACTCAATCCCAGTGTCCATGGCAGCGACGAAGATGTTGAACAAGACCGGTCCCAACACCGATCCCTGAGGGACACCACTCGTTACTGGTTTCCAGCCGGACATTGAGCCACTGACCACAACTCTTTGTGTGCGGCCATCCAGCCAGTTCTTTATCCACCGAGTGGTCCATCCATCAAATTGATGTCTCTCCAGTTTAGAGACAAGGATGTCGTGTGGGACAGTGTCGAGCGCTTTTCACAAGTCCAGGTAGATGCCATCAACTGCTCTACCCCTGTCCATCAGTTCCACAGCCCCATCATAGAAGGCCACCACATTGGTCAGGCAGGATTCCCCCTTAGTGAAGCCATGCTGGCTGTCACCAAGCACCTTGTTTTTCATGTGCCTTAGCATGCCTTCCAGGAGAATCTGTTCCAAGATTTTGCCAGGCACAGGGGTGAGACTGACTGGTCTGTAATTCCCCGGGTCATCCATTTTCCCCTTCTTGAAAATGGGGGTTATATTTCCCTTTTTCCAGTTGTTGGGAACCTCACCTGACTGCCATGATTTCTCAAATATGGCGGACAGTGGCTTAGCAACTTCATTCGCCAGCTCCCTCAGGACCCGTGGATGGATTTCATCAGGTCCCGTGGGCTGGTGCACATTCAGGTTCCTAAGATGGTCTTGAACCAGCTCCCCTCCTACAGGGGCCTAAGGTCTTCACTCTGACAGCCCCTGCATCTGCCTTCCAAGACTTAGGTGATGTGGTCAGAGCATTTGCCAGTGAAGACTGAGGCAAAGAAGTCATTAAGAACCTCAGCCTTCTCCAGTATACACAATACAGTTCCTTACTTCTATAGCCCATCACTGTATTTGCCCCTTCTCCCCATTACATTTGTTTCCAGGCCTTCTATTCCCCCTCCCAGTCCAATTTTCCAGTGCAACTGCTTGCTCAGGGCATCTTAGCACAGAGAACTCCCTTTGCGCCGTCCAAGCTTGCGAGATGTGTGTGGATTTCGTAACAGATTTGTTTAGCAGGATCTGCTGACCAGTCTCCTTTGCCAATCACGAAATGCTTGTGAAAACCGAGAGCTGTGACACACTCATTCCACAACTTGGAGGATAAGGCCAACTGGATCCTTTCCAAACCAATTGCAGAGCCGGTGACTGGCTCTCTGCTCACACATCTAAACACCCTCCTATGCCAACGGATCATTTTCCTTGAAGACATCCCAATCAAGGCCGTTAAGACAGAACACGCATTTCATTTAAGGGTGGAAATGTCAATAGAGAGGCTCAGACTGAACACTAACTAAGCACATGTCACTGCACGGGATAGGAAGCATCAGAGCTGCCCATCAGGGTCCATAAGCCCTAAAATGCTGCTAGCTAAATTGGACAGTCCCTTAGCTCAAGTGAGAGCCTGTTTCTGAAGCAGAAGGCTGAACATATATCCAGCATATAGAAATCAGGAAAGTCTAGAAAGTGATTACAGCATCTAGCAGAATAAAAGCAGAAAAGTCTTACGTGGTCATTTGGTAATATAAAAACAGGTATGAGCTGAAAGTAATCTTAAAGATTACTTCAGGATGGTGCTGATTACAGAATCCACAGCCATAGGTCCTGTCGGTTGGAGACAAGGGTCTGCAATGTGCCATGACCAGCACAGGGTGCATCTCTCCTCGTTTCTCACTAGAAAAGCAAGACTTCAGCAGATGAGCCACAAATTCAACTGCAGAAGACTAGGAGTCAGAACCTGGATAATCCCAAAGCAGGGAGCTGGTCTGTAGGCCTGTCAACCTGAGTAGTAACCCCCAGACAAAAGAAATACCTATGAGGAAGTATTTATTTTAGTGCACATTCCAGACTATCAGATTTCTGGCAGTTTGACTGCAGCACTCTTGGAATCACAAGGCATGGGCCAACCATGACAATGTCTCTGTGTACTCTTAATCTTATCGCACTGGGAATTGTGGCTTGCCCCAGGCAGTCTCCAAGGAATAAGCTCTCTTTCTGTCTTCTTCTCATGTCACCCCAGTGGTATCTGACATCCCAGGCACATTTTTCAGCTCAGTGTTGCACACTGGAGGGCTGAGCTTTGGAAATGTTCTTCCTAAGGTATTTAACTGGACCTGTCACAAGAAGCCTTCACAAGCTTTCTGGTTTACTTTGCAGACACATAGAGCTCAGGGCAGAAAAGCCCCCAGGTTTGGGGGAGCTTCTCCAAACCCCAAGCACTAAACAGATTGCAGCCTTCCTATGGAGCTGCATTCATGTGCCTGCAAATGGCCTGAGGAAAGAACTGCCCTCCTCTGGAGCTCTAATCATTTGTTTGGGGAAGCATCAAACGCATTTAAGTAAATGCCAAGGAGTCAGACCCAAGATTCTGCAGTGATAAAAGCAGGTAGACCTGGACCTCAAAGGGACCAACTTTCCTTTATAGCAGCGCCAGCGCTGGCCTAAGTGCTTTCTTTAATGAGCAGCGAGTTGGCTGGCACTGCACAGCCCTTCCCAAATCATTTAAGTCACTTTTCCACAGCCAGATGGGCTTTGGAGAGGTGCTTGAGAGCTGAGCAGGGCTAATGGAAACCACCCCTGCAAAATCTGACCAAGGCCAATTAAGAAATGCATTAACAGTTGTCCTTCTGGAGCTCTGACAGAGCCTGTGGATGAATCCTCCCGGTACCCAGAGCTGTGCTGGAAGCTGAGGAAGCTGCTTTAATACTCCAGTGCACTGAGAACAGCCAGCTTGGCACTTGGAGATGACCTTCAGTTTGGCTTTGTTCCCTAGGGAGAAGCTGGATAGCTCACCCACCTTATTTGCAAGGATGCACCCTGTCTGCCGAGACAAACAGAGGAGAAGAGCACGTGCAACAACAAAGCACAGGCTGTTTAAAGAAGCATTCATAATGCTGCCAGCCATGCTCTGCTGGCAGGCACCCAGTATTATGGATAGGGCTTAGCACTACTCAGATGTGATCATGCCAAAAGGCTGGGCAAGCAGACTGTCTTAACATCCCCTGAATGGGACTAGTTAAGTGAGGCTGTAAAGATCAATAGGTAAGTGAGTGAAAACAAAGCCTGCCATTGTCACTCACCACCTGAGTGATGCTGAGCCTGTCACTCACCTCTAGGTTTCTCTCTTCATAGCAGGAGATTAGGAAGTGACTGTCTTATCTGAGAGGCCTCATCCAAGGATACTAATGTAAGGTTAAGAATGAAAAGCAGCAGGTATACACCTGGTTTTCCCCAGATGAAAAGCCAAAGCAGGTACCTTAGAGGGTGGTCCACAGAGAACCATAACCAAAACAGGCATCAAGCATGGAACCTTTCTTTCCTTAGTTCAGATGCACCCAAATGGCCAAAACATCAAGGAAGATCAACTTTTCATTGCCCTGCTTAGGGCTGATTTGTACAACAGACTTTGATAAAGGCTGGTTTGGTGAATACCCCAGTGCTCTGCTTGCTGACCTTATAAACCAGATACATAAACCATATATAGGTTGTCTGACCCGTAGAAACACACAAGTTGTATTCAAAAGGGTTTCTTAGGCTCATAGTGAATTAGGAAGGAAGTGACTGTGAGGGGTCATCTACTTCAACACATCACCAGGGCAAGATAAACTACTTGAAGCTAACCTAACTTCTTCCAAAGCCAAGGGTCACCTGTGAAGCATTGAACCCATCTTTTTTATCAGTCCTTTATCAGTCCTGCTTGAACCTGGACCAGTGCTTCTTTTGAAGGCTTCCTCCAAGGGTTTCTTTCCCAAGCTTTACCAGGAGAAAAATGTGAGCAAAGTGCTATAAAATAGAGAAAATCGTGTTTGTTTCTGCAGTAGGTTAAGCAAAAGGATAGGGAGGCACTGCCAGACCACACAGCTCTCTGTTCAGGTGGTTTTGTATAGAAGAGAGACAACTCAGTTTTTGTTTCTTTGCTTCATAAATACAGCACAATGGGTGGTCTCTGGAGGAGCACACCAGCCTGGGCTTTCCTATCCCTAGTCTCTTCCCAGGCTGCTAATACCTGGTGGTAATGTCATTAGTGTGTTTGTGTGGGCAAGGAAAACACTTCACATGGAACAACAGAACAGACTCTCTTCTAAAGGGACAGCCCCAGCCTCTCTTTTCTGTTGTTGCCAGCATATTGCTTTGTGCCAGTGGTTTGGTGCTTGCAGTTCAATTGGCAATGGACGCTGGAAGGTCCAGCTCCCTGGCTGGTGAGATCTTAAGCCTGCTTGCTGGATGATGGGAAAAGTTAAAATAGAGCTTGTGCTTTATTACAGGCCTGGAAGAAGGCTATTGCTCTGGTTGCCTTTGCACTACAGAGCAAGGAGAGACCTTTTGCAATGGCCAGCAAGTGACGAAAGGTCCATGCTCAGGACAGCCTGAAATGAAGAACGGAGGCCCAGATGTTAGAAAGATGGGAGGCACTGAACACCAGTCACTTTCCCTGCAGTGTTCCTGTCATTTCAGTGTTGAGACTCATAACCTCGACAGATGTGGCACAGATGTGGCCCCTAGAGGTCTGGATGTAGGTAGCTGTTACTTGTACAATACATGTTACTGTTGAGGCACAACAGAGATGGCCAAGCGTAGAATTTCAGGCTTACCATTGCATTTCCTGCCTTTGCCTGGAAGAAAACGATAGCTGTGACACTCAGTGTATGGGAATTTCCCCTCTTAGATTATATAAATGTTATTTAAAGAGGTACTTGAGTAGATTTCAAAACATATTTTCACTTTGGGAAGGAATGTTTGCTATCGATTCATTCAAAATGCTGCATTTAGTGGTGATGCTTGGGTTAAAGATGTTTGAGTTACAAGGCCTTACCATTCTAATAGTTCTACAGCTCTTTTTTGCTGTTACTGTAATAGATTGAAGTTATAAATCAATAGATAACAAATATTAGTGTAATGTTATTGAATACAAACACCCTGATCCTGACAGAATCTAAATACTGACCTCATTATTTGTATTCCTCAGTATGTAATTACATATTCATTTGGTGTAAATCACCTCTGGTTGAAGTCAGTGGGGTTACTGCTGGTCTTTGGGGTCAAAGGTACAGGCGGTTTGATCCCCGTGTCACAGAACTGTCACCAAACTGAGTTGAACTGATGATATTTTGCACAAAGCAAGCTCTCTCTTCCCCCGTTCATGTTGCTTTTCCTAAGCAATGCTGTTAACATGCATTGCCACTGCTTTTGGACAAGTCTTGCTAGTCCCAAACCCCCTTCTGCTCTAATTTTCATACTTAATGCAAAGCAGAACAGGCTCTGGTCCTTCAGGCACGCCACGGGACCGTTCCCTCTTCCCCACCTCTTCAATATAAAAAGCATGCAGCATAATCTTCCCTTCAGTCCTGAAAAATACAGCATAATCTTAAGTAAATATTAGTGTTCCACTTACGTAAATACAAACTGCCATTGAGGGCTAAAGCACTGAGCCTGTCAAAGCCCACACTGAACAGATTTCCTTGGAAAGGACAGTAAGGGTCAGGATAAAAGATACTTTGGTGTTCGCTGTGAGTTAGGGGAAGAGCTCTGCTGGAAGGCCAAATAAGAACTTCATCCTAGAGCTCTTGGGAAAGAGGGAAGAGAGATGCTGCTGGATTTCTTGATGTATTCCTGAACAAATAGCTCCTGCTGGCCATTCTACCCCATTTCTTGCTGCCTTCTGGTGACTGATGAGATGAGGATGGTGTCCTCCCCCTTTGCAGCCATTCCAGCTCAGAGAAGAGGGCAATGTCATAGTACCCACTGCCAAAACATCGTTCAGATTTCTATGTTATAGGCAACACTGCCTCCTGTACCTGAGCTAGGAGAGGTGGTTTTCATTCCCCATCCATTCTCTAGGAATATATCTCATCATATCTAAGGAAGTAGCAAGAAGAGACACTGTGCTGTTTATCAAACTACCATTGAGATCAGCTGCTGCTCACAGAACTTTTAGTAGGACTAGATGTTCTGGGAATGCCAGATCTTAAGGTTTTTAAGGCACTTATGATTCATAATCATAAAAGATCTTCAGAGCATTCCATTTTTCATTAGGGAACACAAGGTTTCCAAACCCGCCAGGCATATTAGGTCCCTTTTCAACCCAACAGTGACCACACTGCCTTTGCATTCCTGTTTTCTTTCACTCTGGCCAAGGACAGCAGATTTCTACCTCCTGGGTGGGAAGAAGCATAAGGCACTTCCAAAGAGAGCTGGTATATGATAGATAGATCTCATTTTCCAGGCTATTTAACTTAGTCTGGCCTTATTATCACACCTGCACTTTATCAGCTGCATATGGATGGTTCTGGTCAGTTTATCCATCACAGAGTTGGCTTTTCCTTTGTCAAGAAGTGGAGTGATAACTTGGATATCACATTGCCCATCGCAGAGTGCATAATAAAATACAAAAGCACTGATTACTGATGATGACTTGAATCTGTAATCATGGGAACAACACACAACATCGTATTTCCAACTGAGTTAAGAGGCATGGCTAGCTGCAGGGGAACACTTGCCAGAATGGGATAACACAAACTGCTGACCAAAGCCAAACATCCCTTGGCTCAGAGGATTCCCATCTCCTAGCATGAGTAGCTAGTCCTTCATGGAGATCACAGCATTTCATCTGCACTAGTGACCAAGTCCTAGTCTGAAGAGGCACTGTTATTCTTCCCATTGCATTCAGGAGACCCTGACTTGAAGGAAAACAAAGCAACACGCCTGAGGTCAGCCAAGGAGTCAGAGCTACAGGTAGAACCTGCACCTTCCAGTCCCTGGTCCTGTGCTTTCCTGTAATGCCCTTGTCCCCCAGCAGAGCAGGGCAGGAGGGAAGGCTGGATCCTGTTAGTGAAGAGATTCATCCTCTCAGGGTTTTATTAGGCCTTAAAGTATTAGAGCCATGCTGGCTACATTTGCCCCATCATTACTTTATCTGAGCATTCATTTCATCCCCTTTTTGTGTCTCATGCCCTTTTAAATTGCCCTGCTCTGTGCCAAAACCCTGCTTGTTTCATAACTGCCATAAATTTGACATAGACATTAGATTTCAGAGCAAAGCTTTGTCAGAAGAAGGCTTCTGAATATTGCTGGTGACAAGAGAAGAAATCAGAGTGCATCTCTGCAGACAAGATTTGCCTTTCTATCGGGTGCTTGTATTGTGGGATAGCACAGAAGTAATCAGCTGCTTACCCTTTGACAGAGCTCTTATCTTCTGACCCCTGTTGCCCACTACATGGGAGAATGGCAGTGAAACCCCCCTGGAAATACCAGAGGACAGCAAAAGCCAAGTCCTGCTTGGCAGGTACGTCCTTTTATATTGCTGCCCTTCTCAAAAGCCATGTGCTAACACAGTGCTGCAGCTGGTCAGCCTGTGCTGATGAGTTCATCATCCATGCACTGCTTGTAATGTGTGCTCAAACCTTTAGCAGCACGCACAGGTTGCCTGGCTCCATGCAGGGATACTGCTTCCATCTATTACATAGAATCATAGAATAGTTAGGGTTGGAAAGGACCTTAAGATCATCAAGTTCCAACCCCCCTGCCATGGGCAGGGACACCTCTCACTAAACCGTATCACCCAAGGCCTCATCCAACCTGGTCTTGAGCACTGGCAGGGATGGAGCATTCACAACCTCCCTGGGCAACCCATTCCAGTGCCTCACCACCCTAACAGGAAAGAATTTCCTTCTTATATCCAATCTAAACTTCCTCTGTTAAAGTTTTAGCCTGTTACCCCTTGTCCTATCACTATGGAGGCCAATTTGTTATTTTGCTTCTAATGTTTCTCTTTTGCCCACTTTCTAGCACGATACCTTTGTGCATTTGTAAAGAGAACCTGAAACCCCATTTAAATGCCACATCCCCACCAGCCTCAGTGGGATTTAGAGCTCAAATATCTTTGTGAATCCCCAAGTGGATAAAATGCCAGGAACCAGTGATAGCAAAAAGACAGAGAGGAGGGGGAAATAGATGAGCCCAAACTCCCAGCCTTGCAGTCAGACTAAACGAAGCCTGCTTCTTCCCCCAGCTTGCCATCCTTAGTACATACAACAGTGAGCACTGGAGAATAATCACCTACATCCAGTTCCTCCCCCCCCCCCAGCTCTGCTTTATGACACTGCAAGCACGCACAGCCCATTTTAACATTTTCCAGCCCGAGAGCTCCAGTCCAAGCAGGGTGGGCAAACAAATGTCTCGTCACCGCCAAGTATGGCCCAACATTGGCTCCAGCAAGAAATTTCCAGCCACTATGGAGCCAGACACATTTACATTCCTCTATTTGAAGTAAAACCCTAATCCTCTGGAAGATTTGCAGTCTGAGCATGAGCTGTGCTCTCACCCATGCCTTTAAGGTTTCTTGCTGTCATGCAGCAAGGGGCAGCAGCAGCCTTCCAAAGAAAGAAGGAGCTGGTAAAGAGAATGCATTGGAAGTGAAGGGGGCTTTTCTTTTGTTTCAATTCCTTGAGGGCTCTGAAGAGTCTCAATGACTTATCCTCACAGTCTTACCTCTAGGAAATGAATGAGTCTTTCTTCCTTATTCTATCAGCAAGAACACTAAAGTCTGTAGAAGGCAAGTGTCTTCTCTGATACCATCCAAAAGCTAAAGGTTTCACAGCAGAGCCAGCATGGGAACTCAGGACCCTTGGCTGCAGTAAGCCCAATAATAAACACTGACAATACACAGGTTTGTCACAACTCTGATTCCTTGACAGCTTTGGCTTTCCTGCTGTTTGCACCCATAATTGTCACTCTCCCATTAGAGGATCAATTTTTACTGCATGCATGATGTTTTGCTCCTCACCCTCCATCTATTGGCAATGGGTGGAATTATTCTAACCATGGGAAGGAGGAAGTGCTAGTGCAGATGAGCATGTAGAGAATTCCTTCTGGAGGTGCTGAAAGCACTCAACACCCCGCTGCTCTCTCCCATTCTCAGCTCAGAGCCTGACAACCCACTTCTCAGCACTCCATGGGGACCAAGACATCCCCAAATGGACAGAGGAGGTAGCTCATGCTTCACGTTGCCACACAGCCAAGCCTACACCTTCCCTGTGACACCCAGCACCTCTCCTGTTCCACTGCAGAGGTGAGGCTGCACCAGTTGCAGCAGAGCTTTGGGGTGAGCACACAATGGTTCTTGCCCAGGCTGGGACTTCAGGATGTGGTTGTGGCCTGAATTTCAGCCCTGGCCCCCAGGCAAGATCACTGTGAGTGTAAGGACTCTCACTTCCTTCTTGATCAAGCCCAAGGATTAGAAGCAGTCTCAGAACGGGTCAGTGGATGCCTTTTCACTCCTGGAATTGGATACAGCTTACCTAGCAAACCATGAATTCTGGATTTCCAGTCAAGGGCTTGGCCTTGCTGACCTAGTCTCCTGCTTCTTTCAGCACAGACATTGTGAAACTCTGACTTTCCTGTTTTCTCACGCCTTAAAAAAGAAATAGCAATATTTTAAGCAATCTTAAAAGAACCTAAAGATTCCTTTGCTGGCTGCTTTACACAGCAACTTCCCAAGCATCATTACCACAATGGTTTCCTCTTTCAGAGGTCAGCCTAAAACACTCCTTATTTTGTGTCTGCAGACAGTTCATCTACTCTTGTCAGGAGGACAAGATGTAGGGAGCAAGGGTTAAAACTGGAGGAAAACACATTCATTCCATACTAAGGCATTATTCTCCCCACACTTGACTCAGATCACCTCACCACTGTTAAGGTAGCTATGAAATAGAGTAGATAAACCTGCTGCAAAGCTCACACAGGCAGTGTTCTAATTGTTTTAGCTTTGGCCTGCTATAAGAGCATAGCAAGACACTGCCTTCCAGACAGTAATGCAGGTCTTCTCTAGCCATGCTCTTCAGTGCCTTTTGATCACCTTCTAACATTCACAGTAAGTGACTGAGTGGTGGCAGTGGTGCTTTTACTTGTTGGCCTTTGGTTCTGTGGGCTACTGAAGTCATCCTGTTGGAACACGGGCTGAAATCATGGTGTGTTTATCCACACAGCAAAGAGCTAAGAGGAAGAGACAGTGGGAAAGATAAATGTTTCTTTGTAGGAAGTCTCCAGTTCATGCCAAAGATGTGGATTCTCCCATCACAATATAGATAAAGATCAATATGCAAAAGCCCACTCTGTAGGCAGTACTGACCATGCCTGTGGTCATATCCTGACTATAAACAACATATGCCTCCAGCTTCCGTTTGCTGGCTCAGGCACATTGCAAAAGCATCACAGTTCCCTACAGCTTTCTCACTGCACTTCATATCACTGGATAAATATAGCAGTATGCAATGAGAAATTAATTACTGCCATTTCAGATCCTGTTGCTTGTGAGAAAAGTAGCTCAGAAACAGAGACTTTCCAAGGATTAGAGTGAAGTGGTCAATAAGCTCCTATGAGGATCAGTAGAATCTGGAAGGAAAAACCAACCAGAGGAAGGGGAAAAGGGAAAAGCAAGCTGGCTCTAGTTCCACAGTGCTATGGCATCTGCTGCTGAACAGCTCTAGCACTCAACCAATTGTAATGCCATAGAAGTCCTTCCAGCTCTATGCCTTTTTGTTATACTTATTTCAGGCTAATATCACAACTCCAAACCTTTTCCTTAGTATAGTGCTTAAATCACACCCAGAAGAGAAAATTAATCCAGTTAAACCACCTCAGTTATACTATCAGTTAACTGAGCAAAGACAACCTCTGCCCACTTGAGAGGGTCAGACGTGATTGTGTTAGACAAATGGTCTCATCACAAGTTGATCAAAAATGACCACATTTTCCAGTTCTAATAAGTCTGTGACAGAATCAAGACCACTGCAGCATAACCTCCTTCTGCCCTGTATGCCCCTGCTCCCAGCTCTGGTTAGAACATTGCTCCTTACAGCAACGTGTCTGGTTGACATCAGGTCCAGGGATTATTCTGTGTGGGATCATTCTATGACTCTCAGAATAGCTCCATGCAGTCTTCCTGAGAAGGCTCCATGGATTCTGGCTGGGTGGAATAGTCTGAACACGAAATGGTTCAGGGAAGCACTCAGCTCTTCTTGATCCTTTATGTTCCTTTAGGTTTTCTTAATATGCTCAGAAAAGGGCACAAGTGATTTTGACAGCTTCTTTATGTCATTTTCCAGAAGCCTGAAATGGGATTCAAGTGACAAACCTCTAAATTCCTGCAGAGTTCCTCTGGATGCCATGGCAAATTAGGAATTTGCTGTCCAAACCACACATATTGAACTGGCGCTGATCCTGCTGCATTGACAGTCTGATGTGTTTTCCTTTCCCTCCGTTTCAGTCCCTTTGGCCAGCTGCAATTGTTACACATCTGTGAATCACTACTTCCTACTCAGCTAGGCTGACCCACTAATAACAGCATTATTTGCAGTAGAGTCAGCTTCTTTCGCTAGAGATTGCACAAAACCCTAGAAAATGACAGCCCTTGTCTCAGAGTCCTCAATAGAATTGGACATGTTTGTTCCTTCTACACAGACAAGTGGGAGGTCCTTGAATTCACTTACGTGTGTGTTCAGTGGTTGTCTGAAAATGGTACTTTGAGCGGTCCCTTGACTGACCAGTGTGCACCATGCCAAAAGACCACCCTTCCTAACCAGATTTGCCTCTCATCGTCAGAAAGCTCATGGAAGCAATCTCTTGCTTCAAGGCAATTTGATAAGGAACATGCTTTGCTGGTGGTTTTGCTCTATCTTAATTGTGCCTGACCTAACTAGTGCTCCTCATTTGTTTGTATGTTACCCAGATCATCTTTATGATGGCCACTTCATTCTAGAGTGAGTGATGGTTTTCAGAGCTGACAAGGAACATTCCTGCAATGCTGCTTAGTGCCCAAATGATGGATGATCTGTCTGTCTTTCCCTCGCCACTCATCCCATCCTCACTGATACCTGTATGTGAATCTACATGGCCCAAAATCACATAGGCTACAAGAACCCCAGTGAAGTGAACTGCCTGAAACAGGCATGGAAGTGCTCTGAGGTTTAGCAACATCAGGCTGAGCACAGGAGGTATTTGGTCATCTCTTCCACTTGGGAAGCACAAATATGGTAGTGCAGGTAGTCCTGAAATGCTAACACATCAGTTCACTGGGTGCCATCTGCAACCAAAGATACTCGGTTTCCTTTGCCTCCTCGTTATTTCCTGACTGATACATCCCATGGGTTAGATGTTACTGCCTCTTTTCCCAGACTGAATTAACATTTAAACATGCAGATTCACCACTGGTTTTCCATATCACGAATCAACAGGAAGACAAGAGTTTGCGTGGTGAAATTGAAATGGATGCTAACAGACATTAATGTCAACGCTCCAGAGATATTCTGTGCCCCTATTTTAAGCAAAATCAAACATGTGCAGAAATAAAAGCTATTGGGACTACTGAGAAGTGTTTCAATCCCTAACTACACAAGAAGGGTCACGTCAGCAAAGAAGATGTAACTGTCATGCTCTGACATCTGCTCTGGGAAAAGGGCTTAAATATTTACTGTCCACACTCATCAGCTAAAAGTGTTTTGGAGCAAGGTGCAAGGGGAGAGGATAGAAACCCTCAAGGCTGTTGGCTCAAGAGAATGTGAGTTCTGTGGCGCATGCACTCCAGTCAGATCTGGAACTAACTTGGGAAGGGGAAAACTTGGTCTGTTTAATGCAAAGAGTCAAAACAAATGGTCTCATTTCCAGCCTTCATGATTTCCAGTGAAGCTTTATATCCGAGACTGTTTCTACATTAGGCTGCTTCAGAACCCCAAACGCTTCTGTTAAACTCCTCACTCCCGGCCTCTTCCCATCACTGCCACTTCCAGCTGCCCAGGCCACGTTCCATCTCCTTTCCCCCTGTTTTTCTTTGCCTCCACGGAAGCCATCTCTCCCTCTGCAACAACTTTCCTATATTAGGAAAAACCAGCCTCAAAACCGGGTGCTGAGTGTTCGCAACCCTCAAAGAAGCATCCTGCAGCCGATCAGTTACCGCTGCCTACATCGTTGAACCGAGAGGGATATGCTTCTTGCTGGCAGACTCTGGAGACTTGCTGAACCCGAGCCAAGAAAATAGATGAGGCAAGGGGTGTTAAAAGCTACCGTCTCGCCTCTTGTACGCATTACACGCCTGAGTGCCTTCAGCACCCAGGGCCCGGAGCCCAGACAGTTCGCTGAAAGTCTAATGCATTTCAGATAAGGCCTTTGACTATTACCTGGATTGACAGGCAGAGAATGGGAGGAAAAACCCAGGCTCCGGCCTACCCAGCCAGGCAGAAAGCAGCCCAGCTCCCAGGCTAACCTAGGTCAAGTGATTTGGCGCCTGCGGTGTATTAAAGCTATTTACAAGAGAGGAGAGGGAGGGATTTACACAGTTTGAAGGGAACCAACTCTCCCAGTGAAAATTGGGTTTATTATTTTAATTCATGCTATGTCCTGGCTCTGTGCCCACGGTCAGGGTTGGGAAGCCACTGGCTTTAGTGGAAACAATGGCAAAAATGAACAATATTTCTTGAAGCCGTCCGTTTCACAACTACCCAGCTCCCATGCTTTGCTTTCATTCTATGGACCGTGACCAGAAAGCTGTTCCTTCAGGCTGGAGGTGGAAAGAATCAACTCTCTCAAGTTCCCAAGAGCCATGTGCCAGATTGCTGAAAGATAACAAGACATTTGGGGCTGATAGAGTTGACTCTTTCATAGAACTCGTGAGTGGTTTGGGTTGGAAGGGACCTTCCACCTTCCACTGGAGCAGCTTGCTCCAAGCCCCAGTGTCCAACCTGGCCTTGAACACTGCCAGGGATGGGGCAGCCACAGCTTCTCTGGGCACCCTGTGCCAGCGCCTCAGCACCCTCACAGTACCTTGAACTGTCTTGACTGCCAGCCCAAAGGCAGGGATGGGCACAGTTACTCTGAGTGGCAAAGGTGGGCTCACAGTAGCCAGTGCATCGTCTCAGTGTAAAGCTTCTGTGTTCTCCAGTTTATCCAGAAGGAAAACCAAAGGGGGAATTGCTCCTGAAGGAACTGGGCATTCATCCTCTTTTGGAGTCTTAGGAAGCTGCCTTTCCCACCGCTTTTTGTCTTTCAGTTATCTTGTGCCATCACTGGCTGTAAAGTAGCCGGCGCTTCTGCCAAGTCTGTTCACCACAGCTGAGAAGCAGATCTTGCCTCAAGGCTCTCTGAGGGACCCGTGTGTCTCATGCTGCCTGCCATGTGAGTGACAGCAGCCCTGTGTGGGACAGGTCTGGCACCCTCCTGTGGTCTCGATGTGAGCACGCAGGGCTGGGAGGCTCTGTATGGACTGGAACCCACACCAGTTCAGTGCCTGTGTTAGTCCTCATGGTTTGATCTGAGCCCAGACATACCACATCGGGACAATGAGCACAACCATTCTCTAGAACATCGTGACTTTCCCCCCTGCTTCTGTTTTCTCTTTTCCTCCTTTTCTCCTCCTGGGTTGTTTGTTGGGAAATCTAATATTCTGTGACCAATTTGCCCCTAACCTGCCCCCCCGCCCCATCCCCTTTGCTCTTTGATCTGAAGATCAAAGTGAGGCAAAAGCACAAGCTGGGGACAGTAAGAAAATCAACACTCACACGGAAAGAAAGAAACCACCTACTTATAACAAGGAGTAGTAATATCTGCTCCTCCTCTTGTGATGGCCCCACATGCAGCTCTGTTCCTTGATTCTCAGGTAAAAGACTGACAAATACCCCAAGCTAACTATGATATTCAGTCTCACTGGAATTAATCTGCTATTAAACACCCAGAAGTCTAACAAAGCTAAAGCATTGTCCAATGACAGCATGTCCAAAGCAGTACCCCTGAGGTTTCTTTGGAATGCTCCTATCACGCATCCATGTTTTAGCAACGAGGACTAACACAGCATGGCAATGTGGACATCTGCATGGTGTCATAACGCTTCCCAAGACTGTGCACAGCAGACTCCAGAGGATTAGAACAGGATCACAACACTTGTGCTATGGGCTCTGAGCGGTGACTATTAATATACCAAGCACATCCTTTGTAAAACATTGAAGATCCTGGCTTTTAGAGCAACCCTGCATTGAGCTCTGCCCTTGCTGCTCATCGTGCTGCTGGCGGGGGGCCAGGGCTGTCACTCAGCAGCAGGCAGATTCGCTGTCAGCGTGCTCTTTAGCCATCACAACACTGTCAGCCCTGGCGCCTAGGCAACTGGGGGAGGATGCTTAATGAGGTCCAATTTGTCTGGCTGTAAGGGAGGAGAAGCCAGGGACGTGTTGCAGGATGTGTCCTCAAAAAGAACTAATCGAGGCAGAAGCTGCGGGGCCCAAGTAGAAAGAGACAGAAGCTAATGCAGCAAATAGCCTCTTCTTCCCCTGTGCTCTGGGAATCTTAGGGGTTGAACAGGCCTCTCTGCCTCCATGTGCAGCAATGTCTCTCTCTGAACTCCTTAATCTCTTCTTGCAACTCCAGGCTTTGCAGTGTTCTTTATAAACACGCTTCTGCTCAGCATGGCTAAATGCATCTTTATCTAGCACACACTTAGAGTGAGGCACTTCTATCCTGCTTCCGACCAGCAGCATGGAACTCCACATAGCTCTTCTATGCGCATATAACTGTGACTCCCTGCTTCCTTAATCCCTCCAGCCAAACCTTATTGCAGTGCAACAATTCACCTGTCTCCTTGTAAGTCCTGCAGCATTCCCCCCACCATCCTCATGCCTTTCTGCCAAGCTACATCCTGCTCTTTTTAATATAGGTGACTAATTCTCCACACTTCTCTGCATCACATTAAAAGGTTTCACTTGGGGCTGTGTCTGCTTAAAACAAACCAAAGCACAGCAGAAAAATTGCTTCTAGCTAAAAGAAACATTCTTTCACTATTATATCACCATTCCTTTCCATCACATCTCACATTAGCAGTTCCAAGGCACTCAATGAAAGCACATTTTACCTGTAAGCAGAAGATGGGTAATCCTGATTTCCCCTGAGTTCATAGACAGCCACAGTAGGAAGGGGGGTGGATTTCCACTTTAATCAAGACAGGAAAGATGAGTTCAGGTGGAAATGCAGAAGCTTCCCCTTGATACGCTGGCCCACCACTGCAGATCACCAAATGAGAATGGTTGCTTCATTGGGCTTCAGTCAGAAAAGCACCAGTTTAAACTCGAGAGTCAGGCTATGTGTGCAGGATTTAGGTAATGAAACATAGCTGCCTCTGCTAGAAATCAAACCAACAGCAGTTCTGTTGCTCACTGGGATTTGTTAACCTGGAACAAGAACAGGCTAGAGCAATTACAAAGGTGAGAGAATCCAGGAAATTTGGGGATGGAAGAGAAGGGCAAATTGTGGAGTGCTTCTTTTTACTGCATCCAGACAAATATGACAACAAACCCAGGGTCTGAAGAAAGCTCATCTGGTACACTCGATTTCTGCTTAGCTTGGAAATGAGCATCTGAATACCTTTTGCCATTGAGAACTAGCAGAGACCAAGGTACAAACCAGCACAGCAACTAGCACACTGTGGGTTTTAAGGCACAGACTCTGCCTGAATAAGACACTGCATGGAATGATGGAATGGTTTGGGTTGGCTCATCCAGTTCCAACCCCTTGCCATGGGCAGGGACACCTTCCACTAGAGCAGCTTGCTCCAAGCCTCATGCAGCCTGGCCTTGAACACTGCCAGGGATGGGGTACAGGAGACAGGAGCAGCCAACCTCCCTGCAACCCCCCTTTGTAGCTGTGGCTGGGGGCACAGTGGCAGGACACAGTCCCACTGGGAGGCAGTGGCTCGTTGTGCAAGACGAGAGCTGTGGGTAGCAGAGCTCAGCCCCGTGTCTGTGTTGTGCCCATGTGCCTCAGGTCATCTCGGGAAGCACCTGCTGTGGAGGTGCCAGACAGAGATGGTATCAAATGAAAGTTTGGCACCAAAATTGACATACTTCTGCAAAGCCAATTTACATTCCTTGCTCTGGGCTTCGGGAGCCAAAGAGGGAAAAAAAAAAGGGGGGGAGAAAGCACTTTGGATCCAGACTTGACTCCGTGGCTCCGCTTTGCCGAGCATATTTTCCCTGGTATAATGCTAAAATGAGGTTCTGGCTCACAGTGCTGTGTCCTAGAAGAGTCCCCAGTGGGTATTGCAAAGTCTATCACAAGAGCTGACTGGGAACAAGACAGCAGTTATGAGATTGTGATGAAAAACGGTCTGTTTGTTGCATTGCCCAACCCTGTTCCCATCTTTGTCCTCAAGGGCTTCTTTGCAGACACTGTGATTTGCTTTTCTGCTCAACGATGTTGGTTTGGAAAAGAGGCTCCTTTTTTTCCACCCTCCTGACACATAATCCATGTGATCCCTCCTCCCCAGCGTGCTTCTCCCTGCAGCAGCCAGGATTCTCAGCAAGGGAGATGAGCACATTCACAGCCGTAGAGACCCTACCCCAGAGATGAAGCAGCACCAAATACTTGCTTGTTTTTTGATACCAAACCGCCCCTGTTGGCTCCTGGTAGAAAATAGAGTTGGGTAATCTGCGTTTTCTACTCTTGAATCTCTTACTTTATACTATGAGTTATTGCTTTACAAAGGTGGTTCTGTTGCAAGGCCTTCAACAGCTTGCTACATGCACCTTATCTAGGGATACAGCTTGGATTTTGTCTTACCTTCAAGTCTCAGACAAGTATGCGGCTTGAGCACCCAAAATCCATTTTCTTACACCAATAGCTAACAGATAGGTGCCCTTCAGCTTGATTCCCAATGTAAAGCATGAATTAATAACCCAGCTTGTTCTCATACAACATAATACTGATGGAATAGTATAACATACAATATTACCCATATATTATAAGGCAAGATATTCATTTGTCCACTTGTTTCTTTCATGAAGGCACCACGTTAATATAACTCTATTAACACAAGAGTTATTTTAACAACACATATATTTCATGTTTAGGCTTCTCACTCAGACCTGGCAAATACTTCTGCCCATGTTCAACAAGTCACTACTGGCTCACTGCAGTGTAAGACAAGGACTTTGGTTTCCCAGTTTTGCCTGTTCACTCTGCCTGCCTTCTGCAGCATCTCTCCACGCCAGCAGCCATCACCAGGAGCACACAGGTGCTTTCTGCTTCTGAGCTCACATTCTGCCCAAATGCCTGTACTTAGTTCTTCCCAGACTTCAACACTGTGTCTGACACATTCTTGCTGCTTCCTTTCTGCCTCTGTGGTCCTTCTGACCATCTTTTCTCCTTTGCTTTCTCTCTCCCACAACTCCATAACCCCATCCTTCTGCATCTGAACTCTGTGGACACAGCTCTGCTCTGGCATATCTCACACAGTCCCTGGGATCTGATACCTCCTACACTTCCAGTGGTGCGATTTCCTAAAGGAGCTTTGTAGCACCTTCCATTTCTCCTGAATGAAGAGCAGGTCTTACAGCTTCTTACAGCCCACACCATTGTAATATTAACCTGTTATGCTCTCTGAGAGTAGCGCAAGCTTTTAAATAAGGCACTTAAGAAACCAGAACTTCTGTTTTTATTGGAGCAAGTGGAAGCCAAAAGCAGCCAGAATTATATGAACTTCAAGTTTTCAGAAACACCCCCTTGGCCTCTGCAGTTTCGACCCAAAGCAAATACGCTCAGGCTATAAGGCTTGGCTGAAATGAAGGTACTACTCATTAGAGTATAAAAGCTTCACCTTTATGAGTAAGGCAACATTAAAATACCACTGAACTGATTATTGAAAGACACATATTTCATGCAGCCTTTATTGATTCTCTTCTCTGAGGTGCTGATTTGGCAAATACTTATACAGGTGCGGAGCTGCAGCCCTGAGGAGTGCCAGGCAGGGATTATTTGCAGGCATGGAGAGGCTTTTGTGCCAGCTAACTAATGCAATGTACCTTTGCAAACCTGTCAGTGAATAAGCTGGTCTCCTTTCGCCGAGTGTTGCTCCATCTTTGTGCTGGGGTTGTGTTAGGCAGCATTCCCTGGCAATGAAAAACCAGTGATTGAGAAATTTCCCAGTCTGTTCCCAGTTGGGGAACAGTTGTCACTGGGGGCAGCATTTTGTTTTCACTGTTCTCTTGTGATCATCTTTCCTGGGCAGGAATGTTTCAAGTGAGGGTTTGTGATTAAAACTGATCTTGTTAATGCTCCTCACTATAAAACCAACTCATCTACATCCAGATAGCTTTTCTCAAGGCAGTCCTGCTTCACGCACGAGAGGCACGAGCCCTTCTGGATATACACCCGTTGGATATACATCCAAGACAAACAGCTAATGGGAGGGATTCAGACTGTTTCTTTCTAGTAGGGATGTGTACGCAGGAAACCAGCAGCCAGCCCCTAGAAAACAACCAAAGCAAGCATAGCTAAGAGTAAAAACAGGCTTATACTTGGAAGTATAAGATCAGATTTGGAACTTTGCTCCCTCCTACCAGGGAGAGTCTTGCTCCAGTGAAAGAAGTTGTCCTCAAATTCCCTGACTCCTCAGTGCATGCCCAGCCATCAGTGCCCATGGCCTGACCTTTCAGGGGAGGTGCAATATCTTGTTTCAAGCCTTTTTGTCTTTACTGTGGGAGACGAGCTGTCAACCTGCCCAAACCTCACTGACATTCACGCTGGTGAGTTCAGAGATCAAGGAAGGTGCAATAATGCCCTTGGGCTGAGAGCTGTTTGAATGATGGCATTTCGTTTCCTCACTCAATGCCCTCCACACCTTCCCTGGCTGCCACTTTGCCACCATCACTGTAGCACTGCATCACCCACTGGGAAAGAACACATTTCAGAGGGACCCACAGAACCAGCCCAGCTCTGTTCTTCCCTTTGCCTGCAAAGGGCTCTGCAGTGGTGTCTGACCCTAGTTTGTGGTGTGTTCTCTTCTTGCTCTTCCTCATTTGATGTCCTGTTAATGACATTGTCCCACCCAAGTTCTTGGTCACTCCTTATGCTAACAGTCAGCAGTGCCTCAAAAAAGGGCTACAGAGAGAAGAGAAGGAGATAAAGGGCACATGCAGAGGATGGCCTTGTCTTCATCTGCACAGCATTTCCATGTGACATCTAGGCATATTCCCAGTGCTTTCTGGCTAGTGTCACTCAGGTCTTCACAGGTGGGATGTTTTACACAAGACACCCCAGATCCTGAAAGATGGGTGCTCTTCTCTGTGTCTTGTCCTCCCTTCAGAATCTTACAACCATTTTCCACTGACACTCTCTACTCTTACACAGGTTGTTGGGGGCTTTTCCCTCTAATCCTCAGGGCTATAATTCCAGCACATCTTAAATTGCTCACAAATAAGAAAAATAAATAAATAAAGGATTTGTATGTGTTGCTATAATCTTAGTGGAGGAAAAGATAGAGCCCGAGGGCAAACACCAAGTGCTCAATACATGTACTAAAATGAAGTATCCAATTATGTTACAGACAGCTCCTTAAGGGAAGGTGTTTATCTCCTCTTAGACTCACACAAAAACACCTCTATGTGTAAGCACAAGTCATTTGAAGCACATGGCAGTGTCTGATTCATACCAGCACCTCTTGTACTCACCCATTACCAACCCTGCGGCTAATCCAGCCTGTTCTTCTGCACACCTAACCTTAGGCATGGCTGGAAAGGGAGTTCTGGAGTCTGGGGAGACAGAAAGGCAAATCCTTTCCACATGGTGTTTACACCCAGAGTTATTTCATTTACATTCTGGTTTGTCTCATCTCTAATACAACTGACAACCTCTGCGGAAAACTTGGCTCTAAAGGAGTTGAGAGCCCAGATTTGCTCCTTGTAGTAAGCTGCATAGCTTCAATAAAGCCAGTTAGAAGCTGACCTGCATTGCAGGAGTTGGACATTTGTCCCGCAGTAATGCAAGCAGTGCTAGTAATAACTCCTAACTCAATAACTAATATCAAGGTAAAATAAAACAAAGCCATTCCAGCACAGCTCTGCCAAGCCCATAGCAAAACCAGAACAGCAATGCCAGGGCAGAGCAAACTGTGGCCCCACCAGTGACCAAAAGCAGATGCACAGAACAAGGACAGTGTGTAGTGACTCCCATCCAGGGGCTCACAACAAGAGGGAGGACACAACAGCTCCTTTTTGCCACTAAAGAAGGGAACCAGTGGCTCATCAGCAGTGCAGAGCCTGTGACATAGAACAAGGAAGCCTCAAAGCAGGACTCCCTGCCACACAGGGCTGTTCCATTGGGATCATTAAGCAGGCCCTGAGCAAGGCTGTGAGCAGGACCAGGACACGTGGAGCAGGAACACGGCTGCACTTGGAAGCAGGAGCTTTTTCCATTCCCCCCACACCTCCTTTTCTTTGGTCCCGTTACAACTCCACTGCGCCTTCAGCGAATGCTCCCACTGAGTTTTCAGAGTCAAAACAGCACATTCCTTATGACCCCAAATGCCTGTGTGATTCCAATGCGCATGAGAGGAGGGGGGGAAGCAAGAGCAATCCTTGAGGCCAGCTGGAAGGAGGAAGGTGGTCTCAGTGGTCCACTGGAGACAGAGCTCGTTTGGAACTGCCCTTTCTGGAGATGAGCACCACAGCGGTTCCAAGCCCTCAGGGCTGGAAACAGGCTCCTCAGCCCAGCTTCTTCTGCACAGTGCATAGAGGTCAAGCCTCACTGTACCGCAGCAGCTCCACAGGCAGCCCTGGTGAACGAGAAGGCTGGGACATGGATATCCATAGCTTGGAAGCAATGCTGCTAAGTGATGTACAGAGGGGGACTGGCTTTGGATGGCACCTTGTCTTCGCATGGCTGGAGTTCATCACTTAAACAGCAATTCTTAACTCGGCCTATTTTTACTCCAAGCAACAAAAGCTAATGTCAAAACACATTTAGATAACTTTAACATCATTAATGATGGCTTGGGGGAAGCATGAGAGGAAGAACTGGGTTCTCTGGACACGTAGCTGTAATTTCATGATAAGATCTAACGGACACGCATGTGTGCACCTATAGCTGATTTCTCCCACACCCCATGCAGACTGCATGGAACAGCAACATAGGCAGCAGTTCCCGCGTATTCCCTTTCCTTGTTCAGCCCTGAGGCAGTCACTGTGGCTGGGGATGGGGAGCACAGTTACCTGGCACAGTTGCCAACAGTCTTCCTCTCCCCTTCATCCACCTCCTCTGTTATCAGATCCTGTTCACAGTGAGTTTTAAGCTAATGGCTTCCTCAGGTATAGCCCAGAGTGGTTTTATCAGTGAAGATCCCTATCACTCTCTAATATACCCTAAGGCTCCAGCTCCTATTTGTTTAAAACAGGGGGGAAAGCAAGAAGAATGTAACCCATTGAGCCCTCGCAAGGCAAGGGGCAGTGGCTGCAGATCCAGTGCTGAGATGTCTAGCACCGCTGTCTGACATTCCCTCTTTCCTTGGCATTTCTCTTTAAAGGGAAGAGTAAATGGCTGAGTTCAGACCAATTCCACAAATACCAGATCTGCAGGAGCCAGGCTGACTGCAGTTTGCTCCCTTGCCTGTTGCTCTTGGCTACAGAGAACACTCCAATTGCTGCCAATGGTCTTCTCTGAAAGGGGGACATTTGTCCTGGTCCAGAGACCCAAAGAGACAGGAGTGAACACCTTCTGAGCAGGCTGTACGGCCCCTGGTCACTCATGGTGCGAAGAAGCCTGTTAGAACACATGCAGCAGGGGTACAGCCATCACTGCAGTGACAAGATGTGCTGCACGGACACGGGGACACTTGCTATCAGGTATGTTATTGCAAGAGGAGCAGCCTCCAGATCAGTAACCTGATCTGATTTATTATTATGAATGGCATTTTTAAGTGCACAATTTGGATGTCGCACACGTACTTCAGCTTCTTTTTGTGACCAGGAAAGTTATGCAGTTAATCGATAAAAATGAAGTTACTTTTAATAGAGCGGAGCATATTAACCCCCTTCTTGCTTCAGGCACTCCAAAGCTTTGGCAGGCTGAAGTGGAAAATAAACTCTTCTCCTATCACTTAGCAGGTCTGCAATGGGAGGAAATGAGGAGCTCTGCACACCCCTCAGATCACATGAGTCAGACACTGCAGCATTTTTAACATAGTCTGTCATTAATCATGACAACACAAGAGAGTGAGAGGGAGATCAAAGAGGTACAAGTCTGAAATTCCAAGTTTGGATTCCCTGCAGTTAAAGGCAATGACAAGGTTAGGAACCAGCAAGTGGTCACCAAGTGTTTGACTCTAGCTGGGCATCCACTGAACTTCTCTGTGGCCCCCGACTTTACTGGTTTAGCCCAGGTGAAGATGTAGTTGCATGGGTTTATCCAAACCACAGCATAGGGAAACTGGAACCTTCCAAGGGATGGTATTTCCAGTAGCTCCTGCCTGTGGTTGAAACTGGGGAGATGATCTCCTGGGGTCAGCATTTCCTCACCTCTGACTGCAGAAACCCCCTGGTAATGCAAAGGCAGCAGCATAACAGGGATGGGATGGTACCCAGAAAGGTTTCAGAGAAGATGCTCCCCTACTCCCAGGGAATTCCCATTTAACTTTCATTAGGAGCTTTCAAGAAAGCTGATGACCCCTGAGTGGAAGAAAGATACAGTCCTTCAGTGCTAGTACCCTTATGCAGAAGCCCTGAATTCACTTAATACCCCTATCCTCTTCCTCAGCAGTAGGAGGAAAGCGATGCTCTCACAACTTGTGGCAGTGTGAACACTTACTCACCCTTCCCAAAGACAATGTTTTACTGGTCAGGACGAGTCCAGGTGATATCTAAGGTCAGTGTAAGAGAACTCAAGCACCCATTAACTTTGGGTGAGCCTAACACAGGGCTGCTGTAGCGTACCAAAGACCCTTTCCTGCAGAGCTGGTGCCTGGACTAGATAAGACACAGAAGGAACAAGGGAATGTGCCCAATGGAAGTGCTGGAAACAGAGCCCAGGTTTTCCATTCTCATGCTCTGAGGCATATTTGCTCCCAACAGACAGGTACATATCCCCTCAGGATACAACAGCCATAGTCTCAAACAATTCCATCCAGCAGCCAGGCTTCAACCCTCAGGGCACCACCACAATAACCCCTGTGAGCTGCCCTGTTCCTCATGGAAAAACACCCCCAGAATCTCTATCACTTCATAAACCTTTAAAACCCAAACCTGGTTGGAGATACTTACCCTGGTTGAGATCATTTCCCCTAGGCTGCCTGTCAGTCCTGGTTTGTACATTACTGGCAGCTCCCAGCACCCTTTGCTGGGAAAAAGGAGGGTTGAGAATTACAACAGCCCTGGAGAACTTGGCTTTAAACAAAGAAACAAACCCCAGCTTCATCATCCTGTAAAGTTCTATTGTGATTCCAAGTGTAACACAGAGCAAACAGTCAGTGCCCTGTCAGAGGAGACACCTGAGATAGTTCAGCTCATTTCAAGTGGCTGAAAACTGTCCTTAAAGCTTTTTCCTACTTGCAACTAGAACTGCACTAAAGAACATTCTCCCATCCACTGAAGCTTGGTTTCCTGTCCATGCAGACATCCCATCTGTTAGTATTGCATCTAGAACTGCCAGAACTACCTTTAAGCCCAGCTTGTGCTAAATGGGCTCCCTTTACCTGTGAGTCCCATGGAGGGATGCTCTGTCTTAGCAATGTGTCTTACTAATAGCTTTAACCTGAAGGGAGATTGAGACGAGCTCTTAGGCAGAAGCTCTTCCCTGTGAGGGTGCCCAGAGAAGCTGTGGCTGCCTCATCCCTGGCAGTGCTCAAGGCCAGGTTGGACACAGGGGCTTGGAGCAAGCTGCTCTAGTGGGAGGTGTCCCTGTTCATGGCAATGGGTTGGAACTGGATGAGCTTTAAGGTCCCTTCCAACACAAACCGTTCCATGATCTCCATTTAAAGATCCCCAATATTTTGCCTAAAGAAAAAGCCTAGGAAAAGTTGCCAGGCATTTATAAATAAGCACCGAGGGCCTGAGTGAGACATCAAGAACAGCCAGGATGCAGCCTTGCTCCTTTTCCACCCAAGCTCTGAGCACTTTGTTTTCTACCAGCACTGATCCAGCTCCATGCGCCAGCCTGGCCTTAACACCTCTTCTCACAGCTCCTGCAGGAAGATAAGCTCTGCAGAAGCCCCTGGGGAAGAGGAGCACTCCTTAAACACAGCAAGACAGCAAACTCTCATCCAGTTGCCTCCTGCCAGCTCCAGCTCTCCACCCCATCAACCAGGGCCACTCACAAAGAGGCTCCTTTCCGGAGGGCTGTGAAAGCTGCATTGCTCTTCCAGTGCTCTGCTGGCCAGGCACAGCTAGAGGGAGAGCAAACAGCGAGCAGGAAAAGCAATAAACACTGAAACAGCGAGGGGAAAACATGCAGACAGTGTTTATGCCAAGCAAACAGCAAACAACACTTTCCTTGCTAGAAAGCCAAGCTGCAGTAAAGAACCAGAGTAGAGAGTGCATCTAACAAAGAGGCAAGGGCTTTAAATGAGATTGAAGAACCTGACCTTAAAATTAAACACAAAATCTGGGGAGAGGTTATGGCCTGAGCTCTATTCTCAGGCCTACCCGGGAGCCTAGAGGCTGTTTGAAATCAGAACTGCTTGCCACAGGGGGAATAAAACCACTCTACCCTTTCTGAGCCTGGGAATAGAGGTTATTAAAGTAGTAATAAAGAAACACTCCCTCCCTCCCTCCCCCCAAGCATCACATAAACAGTAGACTTACCTGAATAACAGATACAGCTTCTCCACTCCACAGGGACCCAATACCTGCTCATCAGTACTAATACTATAAACACCTTCCTGTCCTTTCACCTCTGGCTATTTATCAGGGGAACACTGAGTCCTAGGAACTCTGCAGGGAGCCAGCCATCCTGCAGGATATTTGCTGCACCTGAGCCCCTGTCATGGCCTTTTAGCCTTCATTGACACCAGCCTAACCCGAGCATCACCCGAGTGAGAATCAGCTCTGTAATAAATGGGAGTTTGAGACTTCCTTTGCATGGGTATGAACCAGGACACAAAGCAGTAAAGACTCAAGGTCTTCTTGGTACTTGGATCTGTTGTTGCAGGTTTACCAGCTCTTTGGAGTCTGATGTTAGGGCTCTCTCCATCACTGTAGTTACAATGCCGAAGTATGTGGTACTGATTTCTGAATCTCACTACTATTAGTGCTATATAGGACTTATTTTACTCTGCTTTTTAATACAGTCATCAACTCAGAACAGTTTTCAAACTACCCTTGAGTTTTCCTTGCAGACTAAACATTTAACTCATGTTCCGTTGCTCACTTCTATTTGCAGGCCTCTCTCAAAGAAGAGGCTTAGAAAGGGTTTCTCTCTCTGTTTGATTTCATCACTGTCCTCGGCACTGATTTATAACCTGCACCTATTTATAACGACAAGTTTTATATGACAAACTACTCATTTTGCTTGAAGGTTAATAGCTCACCATTGGAGGGGAGTTTACATGTGAGGAAAGGCAGGGAATCTGCTGCTAATCCAACATAAATACCCCTGGAGTCAGTCTGGAGCATGGCATCGAAATCATTTACAAAACCTGAAATCTGAATAGAACTTAAACCCTCATAACCTGTCAGCTCCCAGCCAGGGAAAACAGCCCCAGAGTGCCTGCAACTGGAATATCCCTGCCTGGGAGATGGCTTTTATTTGTCTGGAGCAGTCAGCACAGAGAGCAAGGGTTGAACTGGACAGCCCTGGCAATGGGATGTGGCTCTCCTCAGCTCCTAATGCTAACATGGCCTGTCAAGGGCTACTTTAAGGCTCTGTGTGAATTCACTGCAGATTCCATGTGTGAAGGGCTGGTCCAGCACTGCACTGAGCCAGTCAGCTTGGTGATAAATATGAGAGTAGTGAAAAGCAGCAAGATGGGGACAACCCAGCAGGTTTTAGTTACTATAGCTCCATAGGGCAAAATTAGAATCACAGAATCATAGAATAGTTCGGGTTGGAAAGGACCTTAAGATCATCAAGTTCCACCCCCCCTGCCATGGGCAGGGACACCTCACACTAAACCGTATCACCCAAGGCCTTGTCCAAAATTCATAGTGGCCACATCAGCAGAAACCCTTCTGGAGTTAAGCCCTGGACTAGATACATCCCTACACTCTGGGATGAATCCCTAACATCTTTACCAGATATTCCACCAGCCTCAGTGGCCTCTGTCAGGCTCATAAATCAATTACAAGGTGTTTTGTAAGGGCACCCACCGTGGGAGCTAAATCCTCCTCCTAGTGATACTACCCAGCCTAGAGCTTTGAGACAGGCATCTTCCAGAAGCACAAGGCTGTGATATTTACCAGCCTTGCTAAGCACGTAACTTCAGCTTGCAGCTGGAAACTTAGAGCTGGAATCTGTTTAGAAGGAGGAAATATGAGTGAAGATGATGCTTTTATAGACACTGAAATTAGCAGTCAGTGCTCATCGAGGATGGTTTGATTTACTGGGCCTGAAATACACCCGAAGCCACAAAGCAGCTTGTTCACATCACAGCCTGTGTAAGAGGGAGGTGTAGCAACCAGAGTAATGTGGTGTATAATGAGTATTGAGCTCAGAGGGTCATATGGGGCCACAGCATCAAACTCAGTGCCAGTATCTTAAAAGCAAGAAGCTCTCGGGTAGGAAAAATTCATGTGAGAGATCCCTGGATAGGGAACACATCTCCCTCATCTGAGAGCTGCACAGAGCATTGACCCTAAGAAAACCAGGCTGATTTGCATTAGTTTTGTCTAAATCTGAACTATATACACAACAAAAAGCCCAGTGCAGATGGCTGCAAAGATGGGTTGAGGCTTTTGTAGAGGAAGGGCATAAAAAATGCAGCAACTAGTTGTGTTTGCTGTTCTGCTAACACCTCAATAGTGAGATGTCCCCATCATATCCTTCTGCCACAGCACATAGATAGAGCACTGGGCATGCTGGAAGCATCCAGGAAACAAAAAAAGGGCATTTAATTTGTCCCCTCTTTTAGACTTCTCCCCTTGCGTGCCACAGAGAGCCACTGCCACTGGGTGGGATTAACATCCTTGGCCATTAAACCATCAGCTCGAGTACGTGGGGTTTATTCTGTTATAAACAACTTCTTCAGCCTGAACTCAGTCCTCTTGAGCTCGTAGTTTCTTGGCCTATAAATGTAATGCCTAGAGAGGAGCAGCCTCGCACACCATTAATCTCCTCACTCCAAACAGCACAGAAGCTTTGCACAGTGTTTGTCCCAGGCACAGCCCAGCCAGGAGCCAAGTGTCCACATCAGTCACGGGGTTGGAGGCCCAGCCTCAGCTCCCTGCAGGGCTCTTTCCACCCCTCTGACCCATCTGACTGCTGGTCAGACCTTCTCATACTTACACTAAGTGCTGCTGAAGAGCCAAGGTACAAGAGAACTGAGGCCTGGGAGCATTCAGAGCTAAAAGACTCTTTAAGAAAGGGGGGTGGGGTGGAATAAAGGAAAAAATTAGGGGAAAAAGGAAAAAATAGGGGGGGAAATAGGGGAGGGAATAGGAGGGAGAAAAGGGGGGGGGGAGGGGAAAGAATGGGGAAAGAAGAGGGAAAAGAAGGGAGAAATAGGAGTCTTTTGGCTGAAAGACTTTGGTGATGCAGAAGAAAGCTCCTTAAGGGGCAGCAGGCATTCCAGCAGCTCCTAGTACACTGGGGAAGCACCCATGGGGACAGCGCTTCTTATATACATAAGGGAGAAGAGGTACAAAGGCAGAACAGTTAGTCTCCTACTAAGGAGATGGTAAGAGTAAAACACAGCAAAGAAGGGGGGAGAAATAAGTCACAAATCCCAAACCAAAGTGTGACAAACAGCTTTAGTTCTACAGCAAAATAAATATTATAACTCTGATTTACTCAACAGTGAGACTTGGCTCAAACCCACCTATAGATACACAACATATGCTGCATGTCACACCACTTGGATTCTGTCGCTGCAAGTCATGCAGGAAACAGCCCCATTTATTACAGATACACAGTACAACATACAGTAATACATGCTGGGATAGGGGCTGTGTGCCCTTACTCCACTTACTCCATCAAAGCCAATCTTTATTGATAGGGTTTAGTGATGAATTCATGTGTTACATTGCTTCCTGAAGCTCCAGAAATGATGACTCTTGCTACTTGCTGTGCCTCTAAATAGCATGTTCTCCCCAAAGTGTACCACAAAAAAATCCATAGGAATTCCGGCATGTATTGTGGAGCAGGAATGAATATATGGACATTGATAGCTGCTGTATTTTAGACAGTCATACAGGTCCAGTTAGGACAGCCACATCCCTTTGATTAAAAAGCGAATTCACCCGTGTGTACTTGTGTAACAGCACTACTTGATTACTCCCTGTACCCTGATCATACCCTCTCCCTTCCTCTTCCTGTAGGCATCACTTGAATGTTCTTCCTAAAGGACAAAATAATACCATTTAGCACCCTTAAAGATCTGTCTCAAGGTATTTATAATGGAGATGAAAAAGCCAGTTTCATGCCTGGTTTACAGCTCTTGAACTAAGACATCTTTGCTTGCCACCAACTCCATCAGCAGTGTTACTGAAGCTTGTAGGGACATCACGGGTTGATCAACCTGAACAGCAGACCCAGCAATAGATGACATTGTTTCCACACCTCCTGCTGGCCCCAGCAGTGTGTGTTTTCATTGCACAAAGATATTGTAGTTAATCAAAAATGGAGCACAGTGATCAAAGGGATGTGCTCCATTCCCTGCAGACATTCCAGAACAAGTATCTGGACTCCAATTTGGGCTTTGCTACCACCTATTTATGACACTGTGGCACTGTTGGATCAATACAAGGGCCAGGGGTCTGTTGGATGGGAAAGCTACAGAGGTTCATTACATGAGTGGGGTTTTTGAACAACAAGGATGTTACAGCATCTTGGGTAACACCTTGAAACATCAACACCCTTTTACTCTCTTTAAAGGACTTTATATCCTGGAGCTGTATGCAGAACACTTTGGGGCTGGATCTCACATGCTTACATCCAGGAACATTCACCGGATGGTCTTTTAGATGGTCTTTGTGAGCACTTTAACCCAAGCAGAGCTCAGACAGACTCCCTGTGATCCCGGCCACTGTTCCCCTGCAGTTGAACAAGCACCAAGCAGATGACATACCTGATCCAAGGCTGCTCTCCCCACTGCCTTTGCCAGGCTTTGACAACCAGTGTGATGCATTTGACACATTAACAAACCCACACGTGTATCTTACTAAAACATAAGAACACAAGTAGGGGAGTTCCTGCTAGAACTGGTGCCATTGGCCTTACCATTTCATAAAGCCCAAATTTACAGGCAGCGAGGTATTCACTCCATCAATCGCATCAAGGCAATACTTAGATGTAAAGAACCACAATTAAAGAGTTCAGCCCTTGGATTCCCATTTCTGAAGCAGGCATTGTCTGAGAATTCAACATACTACTTGTCAATACATCCAATTCTGAACATGAGAGAGGGCTTGTACCATTTACAGCTGAGTGTAAAAAGCGGTTTTGCTGGCAAACCCTTGTCTCCTTCCTCCCCAACACATAGAATATAGTCACTGTTTTACTTCCCCTCTCAATCCTTCATTTACAAACTCAAGCACCACACAGTCAATCCCAAAAGACACGCTGATTACAAGTGCTATTGTGTTCTAACGTAACAAATGCCAAACCTCAGCCTATTGTTCAGTGAGCACTGGTGAAGCACAAATTCAATATCACAGACCTCATTTCTGAATGATAAAAGTGTATTCTTTATGATGAATGAACTGGTGTGGACCTTGAAAAGCAGTAGTCTCCGAAAGCAAGCTGAAGTAGCTGTGAAGGGAAAGGCTCTTTGCCTGGTTAAAAGGATGCCAACAGGAAGCAGTCTTCAAGAGGCAAAGTAAAGGTTTCTTCAGTCAAATATACACTGCAAGGCTCTAATCCGTATCCTTCCCTGCTGCAGATGATGCTATGCACCCATTAACATGCCCATGAAATCAGATCCATTCTGGATGGTGATGGGGGCTCCAGCGCTGTTGTCGACAAATATGGAGGTGTACTGGCCAGCCTGCAGAGGGAATGAGAGGGAAAGGAAAGTATCTGACAGTTCATCCCAGTGTAAAAAGGTAGAGGGGGAAAGCATTTCACTACTGTGGACTAAACACAGGGGTCTCCTGCACTTTTCTGTGGCTCTGGGAACAGGATCTGACCTGTTCATTTAGTGCAGCTTTGACCTGGGGGAAGATGTGTAATTGTGTTATAGGTTTATTACTTAGATCCTTACTGCACCTGCATCTTTTTGGGTGACGAGCCAAGTAAGTCATCCATGCTTCAGATTCCTTTCTATGTAATGGGAAGTAGAATTGTACCTTGACAATGCTAGGGGAGATGTGAGCAATGGAATACTGTCATTTCTTAGAGGGAAGGTTACCTCTGTAGCTTGAAATCAGAACATTTAACACAGGTCTGGCTTTTGTTCCTGTTGCTGCCCCAGATTCTCTCTAATCACCCCAGGTAAGGCTTTTAACTTCTTTAACCTTAGAAAGAAGGTTAATAAAGTCTTCCCCATCTCCAGGTGGGAATTCAGCCTTGCCACTAAAGAACGACACAGCCTGCCAAGCAAATTAGCACAGTGATTCCCAGCTTCCATAGGCTTACCTGCAGCTGCAGTAAGCCATGGACATAGATAGTGAAGATCTTGCTGTTGCTTTCCAGACCAGCAATGACTTCCAAAGACCTAAACAGTAGCAAAGGAAAACAACAGGTTAAACGCCTCAGGAAGTCACAACAGATGTATGTGGAGTGACTATAGTCTCATGAGCTCCCTAGAAATAGGGCCTGGTGGTTCTAGTGCCCATCTCTACTAAGCAGGTGGAATGTTGACCTGATTCTAGCTGTGATAACTGCCTTGAAGAGAGAACAGTAGAACCTTGTCCTCAAGGTAGGTCTAATGGAAGACCTACAGAGGGTTCAGGATTGTGAATGCAGAACTCAGCTGGAGCCACCTTCTTTCACAGAGGCCTTTCTGGAGGTCCTATAGTCTCCGTCCCCTACCCCTGAAGAGGTGCTGCACACCCCCTTTAGATTTCCCTGTGTACCAGTTATCCCAGTTTGTTGACTGCCACAACAGCTCCAAAGCAGTATGAAAGCGCAGAGCTCCATGCCTGCTTCCTCTGAAATCTGCCCAGCCAGTGGCAGCAGATCTAGTTGTTTTCCCAAGAAATCCAACGCCTTTCCTCACTTTTTTCCATGAAGTGATGGTGACAAAACCTAGCAAGTGCAAACGTGCTGTTTCCAGCCCCCTTGCAAGGAAATAAGATGCATGAGAGGTAGGGGAATTTGGCCCAAAGAGAGCAAGTCACTTGGCACCACCTTGACTGTAGAGCACAATCCGTGTGTCCTATCCTGCCAAAAGCCTGGCTTGGGTGGGAACTTCCCACCATTAATCTCTTTTACTCCAACTGTCTCCTTGCCTCCCAGTTTCCATCTCTCTCAGCCGAAAGCCCTCAGGGCTCTTTCAGCTCCCTCAATGAATGACTGTGTGTGCTGACATCCCCAGGAAATTCTACAAGCCTCAGTGGCAGGCAGCTCAGCCTCTGCCAGCAGTGTCTGTCCAGACAGGTTCTCATCCCTCAACCCATCTTCCTTCCATGCCACAGACCAGTCACACTCTCACCCACCACATGAGAGGTGTCTCAGAGACAACGATGAATCTGCTGATGCTAAAAGCAGATTCTAAGAGCTTTCAGCTCCTGCAATGAGGAAGGCACAGGAGTTTTCCATGGACCCACGAGGAATCTTGCTATTCAGGTAACTCTTGTGCTCACATTCACCAGAACAGGGAAGCAAAACTTAAGTCATTCACCTCTATTTTCCACCTATTCGTTCTCCTCATCACTGCAGCACTTCCATGGCAACATGAGTGAGATGCTGTGGTGCATACAGGATGCAGCTGAAATCATCAAAATTGAACCTCTGGCACTAATCTGAAGTGTTTCTCTCATTCTGTTTGTGATGATAGCTGAGCATTCAGCATCTTCAGCTACATCCAGTTTCATTCACACTTCTCTCAAGATGTGCAGTATTCAGCTATTTAGAACAACTGGCACTGAAAAGTTACAAACCAGCATAAAAAAAAACATTTAAAAGCTAAGGGCCAGATGGAATCTCTCCTCAGAGAAGTTCTACAGGCATTTATCATATCAAATTCACTGCTGGTGAACCCGATTTCCACACTTGATTGGATCATTGGCCCATCTGAGGAAACCAGTTGCCACAGCAGCGTTGTTGTAACTCACGTGTATCGGTGGCACAAGGATTCGATGCAGATCAGCACTCGGACGTTGTCTCTGGCTCGGAGCTGGAGTTTACTCTTCAGCTCACTGTGATCTGAAGGAAGCAGTAGAAGCAATATAAGCACATCACAGAGCACCAGTTGCTGGTGTCTGGCTTAGCAGAGACACCATGAATCTTATGGCTCGTGGTTGGGTTTGCATGGCATTGTTTGGGGAGGGGGCTTCTGTAAGAAGGTGCTAGAAACTTCTATGTGTCTGATAGAGCCAATGCCAGCTGGCTCAATGCATACCCACCACTGGCCAAAGCCAAGTAAATCAGCAATGGTGGTAGCACCTTTGGGATAACACGCTTAGAATCAGAATAGTTTGGGTTGGAAAGGACCTTTAAAGGTCATTTAGTCATCTAGTCCAACCCCCTGCAGCCCGTGGTGAAGACCATGATGAGGCAGGCTGTCCCCTTGTAGTCCATTGAAGCTGTAACTTCCACACATGAATATCACCCATAGGGAGTGTTATGTGCTTGGCTTGCATGGAGCAGCCTGCTGTGGCATTCAGTCTGTGAAAGTACCCAGCTCTAAGGACAGGGGTTTGGGCCATGGTACCAAAGGGAGAGCTCACTGCAAAATACTGCCATTACCCATGCTTCAAATCAGACAGGACCCAGAGAGTTCTGCAGGGCTCCATCCTGCACCTCTCAAGCAGTACAGGATCGGTTTCTGTGGGCACCACTCACCAATGTGGATATTGGCTGAAAACTGGTAGATGCCGGACACGGGTGCTGTGAAACGCCCTGTGGCCAGGTTCAGTCCTGTCCCCCGGAGGAAAGCGCCTTTGGCCAGAGGCTGTAAGATGGGAAAAGCAGACCTTGAACAAGTGCCCAGCACCCCAACAATCACCTCTGCCCGTGACAAAGAACAAGCTTACGTGCATGAGAACAAAGCTACTGCCTTGTCTCCCCAGAACACACCTTCCAGATGGGTTCTCTCTCAGCCTCTGGAACCCACAGGAGGCAAAATGATCAGTATGAGACATGAAGATGCTCTTTTTGCTCACTGCTGAGCTCTTCTAACCCATCTTGACTCACTGTGCTCACTGCATCCCTAATGCTTTGCCGGTCCTGTTGACTTCTAGCCTCCACTGATGTTCTGATACACAAGATCATAGAATAGTTCGGGTTGGAAAGGACCTTAAGATCATCCAGTTCCAACCCCTGCCATGGGCAGGGACACCTCCCACTAAACCATGTCACCCAAGGCTCTGTCCAACCTGGCCTTGAGCACTGCCAGGGATGGAGCATTATATGATCTCCCATTACATGAGTCAAAAGATCCCTACTGCTCCCAAACACTTCCTAGATGGGGCCAAGCAGTGTCCCCAGGCTTAAAAATGGGACCTTATGCATTGTTTTGTGACACAAGTACAGAGGAAACACTCCTATGGGGCTCTACCCACTTGAGGTCTAAGTCAGGCAGCTTTGATACTGTTGAAGAACAACCGCTTGGATCCTTACACATCCCATACTCAGTTTCATTTCGTTCTAGCTTTGGGTTCTCCAGAATAAGCAAAACCCCGCAGCATCTCCTCCTGTCCAGGAAGCAGCTCTGAGTCAAACTCACAGCCCACGATCTGACTCGGGCTAAAACAAACTCGAGGAGAAATGTTTATTGTTTGCTTTGGCCTCAGATTCAGATTCAGCCTGAAGCTGGAGCTGGTGGAGAAGCAGCTTCACTGGGCCAAGGCAGCACATTAGGCAGCCTCTGCTTCCACCACAAGGGCATTCTGTGCAGTGTGAGCGTTGTCCTGAGAGGTGTGCTCTGCACTGGGCTTAAGGCACAGAAGAGCTGTTCAAACCTGGTTCAAATACCCCAAAACCATGCACAACACATAATAACCCAGCATTTGAGTATGGTTTGCGCTATTAGGTGGTGAAAGGGGCCTGATACATGGGTGAAGTTTGTAGCAGTGTTGCCATGGGTGCTGTTAGGCTAAAAATATAGTGGAACACCTTTGTTCAAGTACTAGAAGGAAGTTGTTTGCTATTCTAGTTCATCACAGCCAGGAATTGAGAGCTTTCACAGTGCAGGGTAGGATTAACACCCTTAGCTTTCTCTTTGATGGGAAGTAAAGCTGCACATATTTGGGTCTGGTGGTGTTTGTTATAGAGTTACCACATGGTAGAAGGAGTGCAATGACTAACCTGCCTTGAGTCAGCAAATCCCAGGCAAGGCTCAAAGAGAAATTCCTTCTTCACTCGATCTAGCTGAAGCCTTAATATTTCATAGGGCTGGAAATGATTTATGTATGCAGATGGTGGGGAAAATATATCCATGTTTGCAACAGCAGGGACACCTCCCATAAGTATAATGGCAAAACAGTGATAATGAGCTGCAGAACAGCTACATTTCATATGTTTATATACTTTTTTATATATTTATCAATGTGCACTGATGTATAGAATCATAGAATGGTTTGGGTTGGAAAGGGCCTTAAGATCATCTAGCTCCAACCCTCTGCTATGGGCAGGGATGCCTCACACTAGACTATGTATATGCCCATGTGCATATATATAACAAAAAAGGAGCTCTGTTTTCTTTGCATATACATATGGTCAATGTATCATCTAACCTAACAACAAAGACTATGGAAGGAGCTTGATTCTGTTCTTATGCTATCACTACATCATCATTTTTGGCAATGGTATTTTGGATTTATCTCACTGAAAGAGCAGATCCAAGCCCTGTATGTGTAAAGCTGCACTGCATAGTTAATTCATTCCTTTCTTGTTACAGCTATTAGCAGAATCAGCAGCATAATTCCAAACCCACTGGCTGGGCATGGAAGGCAATTTTAGGCACCAGTAAATTATCACTGATAAAACATTCCTGTTTCTTCATGCCCTCTGTGGCTTTGTTATTCTTTTTGCTCAGAGAAATAGACAAGGCAGGGTGAGGTTCTCTGGGCAAAAGATTCCATTAAAGCCCATGCCAATGAGAGCTCCTGCTGCATTTGCTGCCTCGAACACTGCAGGGATTTCTAGCTGCGAGCTAACCACTTGCACACAGTCATTTCAGTGAGCAGACCAACAGCAAACGAACGACTTATGTACAGCCATTCTGTACAAGGCCAGCTTCTCTTCCTCAGTTCATCTTCCTCGTGCACTCTGTAGTTTATTTCTGGGTGGAAAATGGGAACCATGCACAGAGGATTGAGGTGTTTCACTTCTCAGTAATAAACAACATGGAAAGCAATGCATTGACTTAGCCGGTATATAAGGAAACAGCTCAGTTGTGCCTGCACAGCAGCCACAATGTGCAGAGGATGCTCCACTCTCCTGAAGCAGCAATAACATTCAGGTGCCAGAGGCAGACATTTAGCTGGACCTTAAGGCACTAGAGAAACCAGGACTGCAAAGCACATGGACCACCTTAATCTTAAATGGTGTGATTCCAGTAACATTCCTGGGTTCCAGATAAACCCCACTTCCATGGCATGTCAGAGGCTGCAGTTACTTCAATCCTGGCTGGGTAAAGTACCATCCTGAAAGCCTTTCAAGAGGCAATCGTTAGAAACCTCAAACAATGAGATACAGGAGGAAGAAGTGTGGGGAATTTCATTCCAGATACCAAGGAATTTGTGAGACCAAGAGGAAAAGAAGGAGGGAATATTCTTGGAGGAAATTTAGCATGGGAGGATGAGAAAACCATGATGCACTCGTACTCAAGGTCGGAGTGACTTAGACACCATCCTCAAATGACAGTGTAGAAGTGATATCCTGACACAGGGTCTTTCCACTATCTCAGAATGCTTTGGGTAAGGTCCAAATCCAGGAATTAGAGTCAATCCTTATCATTGCACTGAGAAGTAGCAAACTGTTGGCTTCTTCACACTATTAAACTGACGCAATGGAGGCAAAGGAATTATCTCTCTCTCTCCCCCTTGGACTGTTCAAAGCCAATGTTTTCATATTTGCAAGAACATCCACTGTCTCCCTCCCTGCAAATTCCCCTATATCAGAGCACAAGCTAAAACCAGACACTTCTTGTCCCAAAGCTGAAATGAAAGGCTGGCATCCAGAGCCCTGCCAGCCCTCCCACAGCAGCTTCAGGGCCAGGAGCAATTAGAAAGTAGCTAGGCATGGGATAACAAAGCATGGGAAGCATCAGCCTACACACTGATTGCTGAGATGTCTTTATTCACATTTTCCCTCCTCATTAATGAGGCAGCAGATCTCTTTAGCCCTGCCCACACTTCAAGTACAATCTTGCCTCCATGCCAGCACCCACAGTGCTGTCAAACCAGGCTTCCATAAGTATATCTGGGAAAGGTCCAGGAAAGCACCTTGTTTAGAACATAACCACTGCCTCTAGTCCTGCAGCTGGGAGAGGTCCTAGCAGCAAAACTGCTCCATAGGAAAGGATCTGCTGGGCAAGCTTCTTCCAAAATGGGACTCAGGGCAGCTGGGAAGCTCAGCACCTTCCTACATGGGCACTGTTACAAACCCTGCTGAGGAAAGCCATATTTCCTGTTCATAGTCTTCAAACGCTTCTTAGCACATCACAAAAGCAACCACATACCTGAAGGCCTTTCGCTATTAGACAGTCTTTGTGACTCCAGAGTCTGGAGTAATTCCCCTCAATTACCAAGGAACTATTTGGTTGTAGCTATTACATTGCTTAACATCTGTACTTCAGATTCAGGCCCTATTTGCAGCTGGTTAGTAAGAGTTTTAATAGCAGATTCAACAGCTTGCTTGTAACAGTGATTATGCTGACCTACAGCATCTCCTGGTAGTGTGCTCATCATTATAACATGATTGTAATGAAATTATAGAGGTAATATTTGCTAGTCTTCTATAAGATATGAAGTAAAGAATTTGAGCATCAGGACTGGTCTATCTAAAAAAATGATGTCTGGGCTCTTATTTGGCCTCACAAATCCATAACCAATGGCTTCTGTCTGCCTCTGCCATTTTTCTACATCTAAACATTACTTTGGAATTAAACAGGGTGTGCACTGAAACAAGAAACAGCTCCTTCACACTAATGGCAGACATGGACAAGTCTTTCTCCATCATTAACTGAAACAAAACCTGACTGTTGTTTGGACCTGTGAGACAGCCCTCTCTTGCACAGACCTGTTAGAACTTCAGTAAGAACTGTAATGAGGTTCAGCTAGAGGCGGGGAAAGGCTGCCTCTTGGGTTTGTCAGGAAGCTAAATGTCCATCTAACTGCAGTGAGCTTCAGCACTGAAATCATAGAATCAACTAGGTTGGAAAACACCTTTAAGATCATCACGTCCAACCTTTACCCCAGGACTGCCAAGACCATCACTAATAAACCATGTCACATCACCATATGAGATCCTACTTCTGTCAATCACAGAAAAGGCAGCACTGTATTCATAGTATCCAAGCCTGAGGGATTAGTCTGCCCTTTCAGGAAGCACCTTTAGCCACAGAGCCACCCAGCAGCTTTGCAGACGAGGGGGACTACAGCTGATCTACGCATAGTGGCTGCTGTGGAGTTGCACAGGTTCAGTCTGTAATCCCTTCTCACCGACTGGAAATTCTGAAGTTCTACCAGGGTCTTCTTGTCTACAACGACTTGTCCTTTTAGCTTGCAGTGGAATGCCTCCTCGACACGTCTGTGGGCCGAAACTTCCTCCAAGGAGAGCAGGAGGGGAGGCAGCTGGCTAGGATGGGCTGAAATAGCCAGGGATGCTCGGCGCTCAATGGCTTCTGGGGAAAGAAAAGGTATAGGAAAGGCTTAGTTTAAGAGCCTGGTCTGTGAAGCCATTAGTTCTGCATTTAACTCTTCAATTTGAACTAAGCAGCAATGGGGAAACATTTTGTCACATTTTTGATTCCCAGATAGGGGAGTGCTTTCAAAGCCAGTTCTTCACTTGCCATGGTGCTCACCAAAAGAGGCAGCTCACAGCGGCACAAAACACAGTCTTTACCTTTCAGTATCTCCTTAAACTCCTGCAGAAGGACTTCCCGGGTGACTTCAGCACCAGGTGCTCCTGGAGGCCCCTGGGGACCAGGAGGTCCTGGGGGTCCAACAAGGCCACGCTAAGGAAGTAACCAAAGAAACACAGGTGAATTAGAAGCAGGCTGTTGCACTGATAGAACCAGAACACTCTCAGCCATGAGCCGGTCCTACAGCCACGTGAGCAGCACCCAATACTCTCAGTTCAACTATAGATAGGCCTGATGCAGTAAATCTTAAGCCGGTCTCCAGCCAGCTGTGAATTCCAGCACTTGGAATTCACTCCCATCTTTATGTAGGAGGATAAACTTTGCTCAGGTAAACACCAACTGGTTCTTCAAGTACCTTTATACAGCGTGAAGCACAACAGGCACAACACTAAGTTTGCTGCTTCTGTATCTTCTTGTAGCACCAAATCATACTGGCCTTTAAGCTTCTTATTCTATTTTCTAACCAGAATAACCATCTAGCTACACTTTGGGTAGATAGTAATATAACATATATTAATATCTTAGATAGATATTAATATAGATATTAATATTAATATATTTTGCTTACAGTGGTCACATACATGAATATTGGTGCAACAGTAGAGGTCTTGGGAAAAATGAAACAGTTCATTCAAAGCTTTAAACTAGAGGCATGAACACAACAGTGTTATCAGGGCTATTTTGATGGACGAAGTTCCTGTTTCCTCAACAAAACTGCAGTAAGCCTGCATGGAAGCACTCCTGCCTATCAGCTCCCTCAGAAATAGAAGGAGATCATTAAAAGCAGCACTTTAAAAGTGCACATATGGTCAAGGAGCACCCAGGCAAAAGCTGGAGCATAGGAAACACCTTGCACATCAGTGTAGGAAGGGAAGCTGCAGTGCACATGTATTAGCTGATGGCAGCAGAGCAATAACCTACTAGTTTCTTGTCTTTGCCTTTGCATTTCCTTTTAGAGGTGTTGCCATCATCTGGGCGGTGAACAAAGGAGATCCAGGTCCGCCGTGGGTCTGTGATTCGAGGATCTGGAGATTCTAGGACCTAGAGAGAAACAAGAACAAAGACCCTGTATCACTGGGTCATCACTGTAGCTCCCTGTACCTCTGTATCCCATTGAATCGCATGGATTCAGAGAATGCAAAGTTTCCAGACCAGAAGGAACCAGTAAGAGCAAGGAGCTGGGAGCCGGTGTACATCAGGGACCTTTAGCTGCTGAGACTCTCAGCCCTCTGACAGTCCTCTTATGTACCACAGAAAACCTGCCCAGATGCCAGGGATTGTTCATCACTGGCATCCGATACAAATCAGTTGGATCAATCAAGCAATACAGGAGATTAAAATGTACAGAAAACCTTGAAATGCTCCAGAACTTTCAAATCAGAGGCTGTGGAGTGACAAATGTGCACACAGAAAGAAAAGAGCTCACAATGACAACCAAAGTCCACGTCAGTGCCAGTTTGTCCATTGGCACATTTAACTCCCTTGCCCATTCCTATGTTCTGGAAGTATACCATAGCCATAGAGAAAGTATCTAGAGAAGCTTTGACATTACACTGCCTAGTTCTGGATCCCTTCTAAGCGGAGCCTGGGTAGAAGAGGGGGTCTGTCTATGAATTTGGGTCCACTTCCTATTAGACTTTCTCATTCCCATTACTCCCAGAGACAACCAGAAGTGATCAAACAGTGCTCAAACTTGGTTAGAATGAACTTGTAACTTTAAACCTGAAAAAGGCACCAGAAATCACTGGTTACCAATGCCCTGCCATGCTCTTACCAAGGGCAATGAAATGCTAACTCTGCAGGCTCCAATCTGTTGACACATCAGCATCCCAGATGCCCATCACAGTGAGGATAAATGCACACAAGCCCCCCTAGGGTTCCATGAACTATGCTGAAGTATTGAGAGCCATTTGTGAAAGAGCCAGAGAGGAAAAGCTGCAATGAACACTTAAAATCCATAAAACAAACAAGCAACCAACACCACCACCACCCCCCCCCCCCCTTATGCCTAGTGAAAACTCCTGGAATTCACTCCATAAACCTGGTTTTAATTCTCCTGGTGAGACAGAACAGGTAGAGAGGAGAAAAATCCATAAAACAAACAAGCAACCAACACCACCACCCCCCCCCCCCCCTTATGCCTAGTGAAAACTCCTGGAATTCACTCCATAAACCTGGTTTTAATTCTCCTGGTGAGACAGAACAGGTAGAGAGGAGAATTCCAGCAGGAAAGCAACACAAGAGTGACATTTACAGTGATTCCTAGGCCTTTACAAGTTTATGTAAGTCAATATTGATCTATCACCATCTGGGAGGAAGAAAACAAGCTGGTTGTGGGGAAAGCATAGAAGCAAAGGCACTTTCCAGGTCTAAAAGTGTTTGCCCTGAGTATTAAGCTCCTGCTAGGTCTGACAGCACCAGACAGTTCTGCCGCAGCTCGAACATCACAGCTCTATACTCAGTGGCCTTAACAGTCCCAGTGACCTTGCAAGGCGTTTCCAGTGCTGCCAGATTAGCAAACACAGCTACGTTTGCTCACTGCCTGTCCCACTTGGCTCCCTAAAGCATTGCCACTTCTCAGAGTACCAGAGTGAGTTTTAGTAACGTTTCTAGTGCCACTTAGAAGCAGCAAAGGAGGACTGCAAATGTGAGGTGGAAATAGCAGGGCTATAGCAGGAGAAAAGAGCCCCGGCTGTGTGATCTGCTATGAAAAAGCCATGCAGCTTGAATTGCTTTGAAGTTAAATCTGAAGTCTGCTGGAGTTGTGTCTGAGGTTATAAGGAATGTTGATGCTTCTGAGCCTGGAAAGCTCCCTCTCTCTGGCATGCGTCCAGGCACACGGGGTAGTACAAGGCACTTGTTCTGAGCTGATGCGATCACAACTAAAGAGCTTCAAACAGGCTGAACAAATGATTGACAAAGCAGCAGAAAAGGAGCAGCTCCCCAGGAAGCAGATGTGCTGTGAGCTGAGCAAGGGTATTCCTTAAGCACCCTCCTCAAACTCTGTGAAGCCAACTCGGACCTTCTCTATTCAGCAAATAGTCGTAGGTGATTTACTGCTCAGACACAACCCACAGCAAGATCTACTATTGAATTGCTCTATTCAGGCAGTCCCCTTATCCTCCCCTCCAGATATATGGCTGCAGAGTAGCTCATGTCTGTGCTCTAAGCCACAGCAAGGACATCCCAAGATACCTCATGATACTATGCATGCATTCTACTGTAGTTAATGAGAGACTGAGTTATGGTTGTGCACACTCCCCCTGCTCAAATGTAGCAAGACAAACTATTCATAACAGCATTCTGTACCAGAATCAGTCTTGAACAGCCCTTTTGTGTTTAGAAGCACACTTACAGACAGCCCGAATTCACACGTTTAGTCAAGGGGTTCTAGTACATTGTTTTAGCTAAATTATTATTTGCCTTTTATACTTACCACACCCAGGATTTAAATAGCTTTCCAAAATCCCATTGGAAAGTAATGTAAATGGAGCAGCATAGGAAATCCCAGGTATTGTGGGATTAGTCACCGCAATAAAGCATTAGACTCTTGCCACAGATTGCTTGACTGCAGATCTGTGTGAAGCATAGGACAGGCTGAGAAGGCCCTTTCCTTTCCATCTACTGTAACACAGAAACATCAAGTCCACAGGCAAATGTTCACAAGGCTTGCACAAGTCCTTAGAAGAGCACACGAGGTGCAACTTATGTCTATAACAAACATGGAATATATGTATCAGTTCTGTGGAGGTTTAATGGTTTCTGGTGGAAAAAGCTTGTTCTTTCCTACCCCACTTCATCTGAAAGCAGATGGGTGCAGCATCACCACACAGGGCATCACTATTTATGAGCACTGAAGTTAACAAAGCTCATAAATCTAAAGCAGGTAAAAGCCAGCCCATGCTTTACCCAAAGGAATCAGATGCCTTTTTATCCCAGTGACCGGGACTGACAGGTCTGTGGCGAAGCTGCAGTGCAGCACAGAAGGAAGCATCTTCTTACTCGAAGCACCCATCTCTGGCAGGATGGAGCATTCCCTCAGTGCTGGAGCAGAAACAGCAGAACAATGGCTGAGGAAAGGCAAGTAACATCAGTTTGTCCTTCAGAAAGGCCGGCCCACGTGGCAGGAACTCAGAACTGCAGTTTCCAGAACACAGCAAGCACAAGACCAAGAGAGTCTTAGGCACGGGGATGCAGCATTTGCTGCGGATGTGGAATAGACCACTCAAATATTCCTGGTTTCCAGCAGGCTGCAAGTCAGGCATGAACTCCCCTCCACTAAAAAGCAAGGAACCAGGCCAGCTAGAAGCAGAAGCCAGCAATCACGGGCAAGCTCCGACCATTAGCTGTGAAGACAAACAGATGTCCTCAGCCTTTCTGGAGCTCCAGCTGTGAAGAAACAGGCCAGAGCAGACATCTTGTCAAGGAGGAAAAAGAAATCCAGATGGCACATCCCAGCAAAATCAATGGATAACCCCCCCCATCCCTCTCCAGTGGCTTGCTTGAATTACAAATCCCTCTACAAGACAGTCATGGCACTCCCCGGTTTCTCCAGCCCTAGGATGATTGACAGTTAAAATGAATGTTCCATCCTTGTGGTGTTATTATTTAATTACTATGGCATGCATGAGCAATCCCAGCAATAAGCATGCAAGCCTCTATTTTTCTTGGCAGCAGCAGCCTCCAGCAGCCAGAGAGACCTCGCAGCCAACTCAGGTATCAGGGAGGGCTGAGAACAGCTTTGGAATCCCAGCAAAGGGGACTTGTCCCTCCTGGGCTGCTGGGTATTGTCTCCTACGGAGGAATCCTCATGTTAACCACGGTGAAATCAGGTTTAGTCCTTAACACTTGGAGCAGTTCCTCCAAAATCAACAGCAGCCTTGCCAGCAAGTTTTAATGAACTTTCAATCAGGCCTTTTGCCATCACTTGGGAATCACAATGGCATCTGTCCCTCCAGAACTGATGAGCCCCCTCTGTCCATAATTTCCTCCCAGTTAAAGGACAAGTTGAGCTGGAATTTCGACTGCTGTACACAAGCAGAACCTGTGGTTCTCACAGGCTCCAACTCCCAGAACAGCATGCACTGCCCAGAGACACACACAGGCTCTGGCCAGGATTCAGCCAGCATGGAAGGAACTACCAGCAGGAATCTACAGTCAAGAAACAGAGTCTGGATCCTGAGAAATTCCTGAACTGTAGCTGAACCTTCCTGAAATTCAGGGATACTGGGATCCAGTGTGCATCCCTGCTAAAAACCACAGTGAAGTGGACTGGGATCCAGTGTGCATCCCTGCTAAAAACCACAGTGAAGTGGACTGGGATCCAGTGTGCATCCCTGCTAAAAGCCAGAGTGAAGTGGACTGGGATCCAGTGTGCATCCCTGCTAAAACCCAGAGTGAAGTGGACTGGGATCCAGTGTGCATCCCTGCTAAAAGCCAGAGTGAAGTGGACTGGGATCCAGTGTGCATCCCTGCTAAAAACCACAGTGAAGTGGACTGGGATCCAGTGTGCATCCCTGCTAAAAACCACAGTGAAGTGGACTGGGATCCAGTGTGCATCCCTGCTAAAAACCACAGTGAAGTGGACTGGGATCCAGTGTGCATCCCTGCTAGAAACCACAGTGAAGTGGACTGGGATCCAGTGTGCATCCCTGCTAGAAACCACAGTGAAGTGGACTGGGATCCAGTGTGCATCCCTGCTAGAAACCACAGTGAAGTGGACTGGGATCCAGTGTGCATCCCTGCTAAAAAACAAAGTGAAGTGGACTGGGATCCAGTGTGCATTCCTGCTAGAAACCACAGTGAAGTGGACTGGGATCCAGTGTGCATCCCTGCTAGAAACCACAGTGAAGTGGACTGGGATCCAGTGTGCATCCCTGCTAAAATCCAGAGTGAAATGGACTGGGATCCAGTGTGCATCCCTGCTAAAACCCAGAGTGAAGTGGACTGGGATCCAGTGTGCGTCCCTGCTAGAAACCACAGTGAAGTGGACTGGGATCCAGTGTGCATCCCTGCTAAAAACCAAAGTGAAGTGGGTAAAACTCATTTCAGAGTCTGGATAGATAAAAGAATGAAGACAGAGCTACCTGGGAGCAAGCCTGTACACCTAAAAGCATCACAAAATCACAGTCTTTATGCCTGAAGTTACCACCCTGCATGTTTAGCTCAGCTTTCTATGCATTTGTCCATCTGTGATGGAATTGCATTCAGTAATTATTTGCTCAATAGCAAAGCAGTTGCCAGACACAGAATGGACTTGACAAAGCATTTCAGTTCTCTTCATCCACAAGCTGTTACACCTGATGTACACCAGCAAGAGTCTTGTCAGCTGCGTGATGAAATTAGGAGCAGATTCTTTATTTCAGTTGTGTGTTTGACTTGGAACAGGTTAAAAAGCAACAGAGCACTTTTGGGTTTAGCAGTTGAAGTCCTATGGCAGCTGCTAATAACTTCTGTTACACACAGTCCTGGTTATTAATGAGATGTAAAACCAAGGTCCTGACCACTTGTGGTTTTTACAGCCCTCTCAAGGTTTTCCCCTGAGCAGAAGTGTTAGGTTTGGCATCTCAGCCAAATCCAAAATGGAATTCCCACCTGAATTCCCACTGTGGTTTTGGGGGTGAAAAAATAACCTTCACTCCTCTAAATGGCTTTCTCAAACAGCTTCCCCCCTCCACTTAGACACAAACTGCTTTCAGTGGTCACATCCATAATGAATTTAATGGATCTAATGGAACATGTGAGCAAGTTTATGTGAGCAAGAGCTACTCTGGGTGAGGAACTGATGTGTCTGTAGATGCGTTAGCTGTACTTCAATGTTCCTCAGTGCCACTCCTGGGTGTACCAGGAGAGTTCTGTCTGTAGGGACACCATAGAAAGGCAACTGAACAGCACCACTAGAGCAGGTGCAGCAGAATGCATCTAACACACAAAACTGCATCTGATGTAGGACAATTTAACAAAGAGATTTAAAAATCTTATAAACAGCTCTAGGAAATGAGACCAAGCACTGAACTGATAGTGTATGAATCCAACATTATTTTACATGGGCCACAAGGAATTGCTAGGAAGCATGTGTCATAGCCCTTCCTGTTCCTGATATGCCAGAGCAAGACTGACAATGATGACAGATACAAAACAAGACCCATCTTCTACTACAGACAGGTCACAGTCCAGTCTCTTCCATGGCTTTAACACTTGTCAGGCCCCAAAATACTCAATTCCACATGCAAACACACACTTCAGGCTAGGACTGACAGCTCTTTACTGAGGAGGAGTGCAATCAGTGCAATTGAATCAGCTGCTATTTTCAACTGGAAGCAAAACACCCTGAGAGAGATTTAAGTAACAAACTGGGTGGACCTAGCCCTAGATAGCTGACAGGGACAGAAGGCTCACAAAGCAAATGAAACTTGAACTACAAACTGCAGCAGGTTACTCTGGACCAAGTTTTGACTGTCTCTAAGGATGGAGTCTCCATGGCCTCTTCCCAGTGTTTGACCCAGTAAAGAAGCTTTTTTCCCTTACATTTAAGTGGAATTTCCTGTATTTCAATCGGTACCCACTGCCTCTTGTCCTTTCACTGGGCACTAAGAGGCTGACTCCATCTTTCATCCCTCTGCTCAGGTATCAAATGGTAACTCGTGATCAGTGTCAACCCTATATAACCACTGGACAATCTCCTACTGCTGAACCCCTGTTAGTAAAATACACTTTCTCTCTTAGTCCATCTGTGTCAGAGAACAAAAGTCTCATGTGCACATCACGTTGATAGCAACTCAGCAAGGATAAGACTGGAGAAAAGCCTTAAAAACAAACCCCAACATTCTATTTCCTTGGGAATACCAGATTTATCAGGAGATTTGGGACTTCTGCTTCCCTGTTTTAGGTAGAGGTGTCACTGTGATTCATGCACTGTGAATGTTAAAGGGGATCTTTCTCCATTCCTATTTGAAAAGGATTCCCAAGGGAAATGTGTCCCAAATTGCTTTGCTTAATTAGAAGGAAAACACGTGTACCTATTCAGTATGAATAAGAATCACTGCTCTCAGCTACTATTTCATTCCCTGCTCCTTCTGCTTTGATAAACCCACCAGCTGGCAACAGAGTCTTCCAACAGCCTTAACTGTGCACAGGGCCATAGAAACTCCATCTTTCCTGTTGTGTGCTGTAAGAAACGACATGGGACACTGCTGCTGTTTCCCCTTCCATGTGCAGGGAATCCTGTCATGAAGCTGAACTGCTCATAGAAGCACCTTCCAGGCTCAAAGAGATCAGTGCTCCACAGAGAACTGCTTTCAACCTTGCTTTACCTTGATAGGTTAGGTAAGGATAGCTTCACTACTTCACTACCAGTTTGCTTCTTCCCTTAGTGAATACAAATTGGGATGCTTTGGTGTAAATGGCAACTGTCATTTACCCCAGAAGTGGTGGCAAGTCTTAAGCCCTGCATTTGCAGTGTATGTAAAATAGTCCCTTAGCTTATATACAATACAGTCACATCTAGAGGCAGTACTTAATCAGAGCCTGAAATAGATTCCAAGGAGAAGAGTTCACACTGCAGAACTGGGAGTGGATATCAAGCAGATCTAAGAAGCATTTCCATCAAAGATTTGATGTCATGCTCTCCTTGGACAGGACCTGCCCTCACTGAACTCGCCAGCTCCTTCTGCAGCCAAACTTTTGCCATGGATACTTTAAAGCAAACTATTTCAACACACAAACTGCAGCTTCCAAACAATGTCAGGTTTAATGGGTGCCCACTAGAAGCGGGTTTCTCCTAGCACTAACGTATGTATGATTGCAGGAGGATGCACCAGGAGCAGTTTCTGCTTGCTTCTGCAATCAGAACATACTCTGCATATGTATATCTCAGACTATATTCTGCAATGCATTTCACATTAAGCCAAATTAATTCCAGAATAGACAAATTGAGTTGCACCAGATACAGATCTGGCCCCTTCTGCAAAAGCAGACCGCAACAGTTCTCAAGAGAGGAGAAGGAAGTGATTGATTATGAGCACCTCAAGAACTCAGCATTTGTACAACCTGTCCTGACAGAGCCCTGCAACACACAACAGCAAATGAGCTGAAGACACACTGCTTACAGTCCCCTAATGATAATTGTAAGTGCAGCAGCCAGCTTTCTTAGAGAGGGCCGTTTCCCAGACTTGCCCAACCTTAACCAATTACTCTCACAACAGCACTGAACAGGATATTTACCATGGCAGCCCAATTGTTCTAACTTGCCCCCTCTGCCATGCCCCACTTTTTGACAGGTTTGCTCCTCCATTGCTATAGTGACTGCCAGCCCTAATGCTGGTGATCAAAGTCATGCTTTAGAGGTCACCTCCATTCGAAACAAGGGACATTTTTGTGTGAGCAGGGGGGGGAGAGGGACAGAGAGAAAGTGCTGTGTGATAGGCAAGACTCCCTTCTTTCTCAGTGTTGTGGTCTCCCTTTGCATCCTGCTCTTAATCCTGGTTTTAATTCCCAACCCCCCTCTCCTATTCCTAAGCAAATGTTCATCTTGTAGGATTCTGGGGGCTCACATCAAGTGACTGGATTTTTTCTGCAGCTTTCAGCCTAGGGTGATCCTCCTAAACACGTAACTGGAAGGATCCTACCCTGCCATTCACTCACTGAGCCTAGCAAGTCATCAGCTACAGGCACTGAGGGGTCCTGCACACAGTCTCACACTTGCCACTTGCACACTGGCAGCATCACCTGGATCCTTTCCTAAAGAGCCACAATCACCTTAAGCAGATCACCTACAGCAAAAATGCCTCTCTAATTGTCAATCCCCACAGCCTGTCTGGGGGAAGGTGCCGTGCAGGGAAAGCTCAGGCATGCTCAGATGTTAGTACTGTGTTTACCTGAGTCTGAAATAGCATTTCAAAAAGCAAAGGAAGAGATGCATTAATATCCCAGGATCATTACTGTACTGTGATAGCCACTTGCCTTTATTTAATCCCTTCTTTCTGCACAGGATACAGTTGACACACTACTCCAAAAAGTCTTTACACTCACTCAGCTCCTATGGAACTTGAGCCACGCAGAGTCTAAAATCAGTTCTAATCATAAACTGTATATTCCAGTGTTTGCTCCAGGAAGCAAGAAAATCAATCACAGAGAGGCAAAAGAGAGAACGTTCCTCTTTAAAATCAAGTAGAATTTGGCAAGATGGGGAGATAAAAGGAACCAGCATCACATTACTGCCAGAAATCAGTGCTGACAGCACATAAACACTTACCTTGGGATGCCCGTGCAGCTCCTCGCTGTTCGAGAGGGTGGCATTGAAGGGCTCTGTGTACTGGTTAGGCTCTTTCTTCATCTTTCGCTCTCTCTTTGCTGCTGTAACTCTGAAGAAGCAAAACTGCTGACAAAGTAAAGTTGCCACAAATACCCAGGTGCACCCCTTCATTTTGGAAAGGGAGGGGCCAAGGCAGGAAGGGCACTCTCCAAGCACAAAACCCTTCACCACCAGCAATAGGAATAGACCCAAGGCTGCTCTCTAAAACACAACCGAAAGGGTCAGGAATATTAAAGATGATCCTCCGGGCTCTGCAGTGTCAAAGGAGCAGCATGCCCGGATGCGCTGGTTGCTGGAGCGATCTCTGCTCAAGCAGGACACATGGAAATGGTATAGATAAACTTGTTTGGGAAATCTGGATTCACTCGAATCAAGAGGTAAGTCCATTCAGCCTCCTGAAGCTTACATAAATACGAGAGGCCCTGGAAAGTCCTGCCACCCACCTTGCAGTGGCGCTCCCCCTCGCCCCCAATAAGTCTTCAGACTCGTTTAAAACGCACTCAACTATGAAACCCAGAGAAGTCAAATTGCTCAGGGCAAGAGTTGGTCAGGCCGGAGCTGACAACACAGACTCATTAGGGGGTTGTTAGGTTGTTGCTCTTCAACAGGAGATTTCACTTGCTATCATTTGAAGCACTGTGTTCAGCTCAAAGCAGGGTTGCAGTTGTTCCATCCGTTCTCTCCTGAACAATACTTCCCTTTCCTCAGGGACAAGTCCTCATCCTTTCCTTCTAAGATGCTGAGGAACTGTAATCCAAGTTGCTACAGCCACTGCTCTCCTGAGGAGGCTGAAAGCATCACAGCCCAGCGCTCAGCCTTCTAAAGGGAAAACAAATGTCTTGTATCACTGAAGTTAAAACAGGGAGAAGCAAAGAATCTGGGGATGTACCCAGGTCCATGAGGAACAGGTAAAGTTTTCCCAAGTCAAGCTTCTCTGCCTCTTTAGCTGAGTTTATCCTCACTTTAATGAGCAGCAAGCCCCGATGCCACAAGCAGCTGTCAGGATGTAGAATCTTGTGTCTTTCTCATCTCCATCTCCCCTCACACCAGGGAAGGTTTCAGGTACCTCTCATTGTAGACCGCATCAGATTGTTCTCGCTGCTCCTTTCCCCTGCTGCACACTGGCAAAACCCTCCTCAGCTTTTGCTTTACCTCAGCAGAGAAGTACTCCTTTCCTGAATGAGTTTCCATCAACTTCAAGACAGGGAAAAAAAAAAAAGGGAAAAAAAAGGAGGAGGGATCACATTCTAATGAGCTGTCAAGCCTATTCTCTTCACATTCCTATTAGACTCACTGATAAAGTGGAGCTGGCCCGTGTGCCAGGCAGATTTAAATCAATGCCCATTCCCTGCTCCCTCCCCTCAGCCCTGTTCCGTACCTCCCCTTCGGTATCGCAGGGAAATCACCATTTTTCTGGGAAGTTTGTAAAACCCTACGTGAGCGTGTGGTAGAGCTAAAAATATGTGGCTTGGAACATGCACTCAGCATCGCCCCACACATGGACACATCACTACTCCTGCTTTACACCCTCCTTAGCTGCGTCCTATACATCTCCCCCTGCTCTCATCAGATGCTGGCTCAGTGGGTGCTGATTCCTTTACAGGAGGGTGGGCTCCTTATTGAATGTAACAGAAACCCCAAGGTTACACATCTACGAGCATTTCAGAAGGGAGATCTTGAAGCACTTGGCAGATCTTTGTCAGTTCCCCACCACCTACAACATTCCTGTTCCTTCTACAGATACTGAACGTGATGCAAGAATGTCTCTGAGGTCGGACCATGAGGAAGTCCAAGAATGATAAGAGGTGGAAGCTCACATAGTTTGAAGTCCTTTATGCAGCCAGCAAGCAACAGCTTTGCTTTGTTTAATACTCCCTTTACCTGCTGTAATCCAAACTGTAAATGTCAGGACTTCACTGGATCAGGAGCAACAGCTCTGGTATGTGTCAGCTCAGGGAAACTGAGGCATGGACAAGCCAAGCACAACATGAAGAAGCAGAACACAGTCTGGGGTTTGTCTTACAGCATCCTTTGGGAGAAACAGAGTTTGGGAAAGAGAAGAGAGAGTAAGAAGGGAGGTTACCCAGCCCCTAAACAGTTAACAGCCTATCACCCATCCCCCAAGAGCTCACATTCCATCAAAACTACGTGGCAGACTTTATTTGTTAATAATATTTAACTTTCTTTGGCGCCTTCTCCTACTTCAGCCTCTTTTTTTTCAGGTTACTTGTAGACAAGCCATGAATTTGTAAAAGTGCACTTGATGACACATTAATAGGACAATCTGTCATATCGCAGCTAAACAGCCTGACAGATCCACACACCATGGCAAGGGATGACATTCAAAGCTGGAATGGGGCAATGGCTCTCGTGGGCTGCCGGTCTGCAACATCTCCTCTCCCATTCCAAGAGCCAAATCCCAAGACTAAATCCTCACACTTGAAGGGAATGAATCCAAACTATGTTTGCAAGCACAAGGCAGAGTGACTCGATGGCCCAGCAGTGGCTGTATCTAACCCCCAGCTGCGTAGTTTTCCCTCTGTTGGGCTGAAATGAGTGCCAGCACAGTGGTTACCTCCCCTCCAACCTTCAGTTCAGCATTTGTATTATCTGTAGATAACTCCACTTTGCTGCTGCTGTTCTCACGTCCAAGTTGCAGCAGTTCCAAGCACCCGAGTCTTGCTAATCCAGGAACAACATTCCATCCACATTTACAACTACAAGCAGCAATAGGCCAACGCTGCACTTCACAGCACAGCAAACCAAGATCTCAAAGTGACTGAAAACACAAATAGTTTCTTCTCCAAGCTCAGCACCATTGCAGCAATAATAGGAATAGTTAAAAGACTGTAACAACATCAATTCTGCATAAGGAAAGAGTTGACATAGGGAAGGTATTATAAGAAGCCACATTTACACATCAAAACTCTGCCCAATAAGCCAAATGGAGGGTTTGCAAACACTGCGTGTGTAAAGCTGGAGGAAACTGAATAGTCAGGCAACAAAGCTGTGATTTGATCTGTCAGTCTCTACTTATGCAGTTCCCCTTTTACCCAAGATAAACCTTACCTAAGCTAAGGATAATATCCAAAGGGGAAAAGGTCAAAAGCCAGGATTTTCCTGGAGTTGCCCATTGTAGATATACTGAACAATTCCTAAGCCTTGATACAGAGACTGTGATTTTTAAGCCAGTAAAGTAGAAGGCACGTTGTCATTCACTGACACACACATTCCCGCTTCATGGCAGATAAAAGTTTAGAGTATTCCCATCACAAATCCCTTTGGTTTTGGTGTGAAGTTTCCCAACACAAACTCAAGCTGTTCATCAGGTTATACACACACAAGCTGTTAGAATAGACCTCATTACGCCAGCAGACATAAGAGCAGCTTTGGGAAGGCAGAACAAGAGCTTAGGGCCACTCCAGCTGCCTTCTGCACCCCATGATCCCATTCCCCCCCCCATTCCCCACCTAGCCCAGCCATCAGCGACCGCGGGGCCGCTACGCCACCTCGTGGCAAACCTATGGAATCACCGAGCTGTTTGGAAACAACATCATGGGGGAACATCTTGCAACAGGCTCTTTGGAGAACCAAGGTGTGAAATGACGTTGAGGGCACAGACAATAAGAGGTGCTTGGTAAATCCCAGTAAAACATCCTCAGCCGTCACCCAGCAAAGTCTTTTCAATGTAATGTGAATGCTCTGAGGTCGTTTTCAACAGCCTCCCTTTCCTGTGAGCACATGAGTTTTCCACTGAAAACATGGTTATTTCTGCCTTGAACAGTAAGATCTGACCTTTTCCAGTCAGCAAGAAAAGCATCATCTTGTATATTGTAAGCCCCCTGTTGCAGTGCTGCCACAGCTTTTGTTTTACAGTCCATATATATATATATATGATTGCTTCGCAATGATTCCTCCCCCAAAACAGTCCCACAGAAAGTATAAATTTCATCATGAATGTTTATTATGAACAAACAGCTTTACAATGCAGTCATTTCTACTCCTCAGTACATGCTTGAAGGAACTCCTGTGACCTTGAAACTTGGGGGGGGGGAGAAGTTCTGACTATCCATAAATCCAGGTTGTTAAAGGTGACCACTGAGATGCTTTGGATTCAAGCTGCAAAACCTCCCTCCCACCCGTGTGTAACAAGATGACAGAAATTGCAGCATGAAAGTAAAGGGCCAGACATTTGTTCCAATATCATATATCGAGGGACAGCTTTTAGTTTAGTACCACATTAAACAATGCAGTGCTTCAGGGCATGGTCATAGTTTTTGCATGGCAAAGAATGGTTTCCCGCATCTAATGACTTTGGTAACATGAATGTAAAAACTAAACAGAACAAAGAGTAAAACCTACACAGAAGGGAATAACTCTTCTGTTACCAAAGGCAAGGAGATGTAGCAGGAAGGGTTCACTTAGCTTCTAGCTTTCAAGCAATGGCACCTGAAGTGACTGCCAAGTCTTTCTCTGAACCCAGGGTACTAAAGAGAAACCACAACTGGAAGTTTTGTTTCTTAAATACAACCAACCCTCAAAATAAATAGAGCATGTTCAGGGTTTAAATGAAGTTTTGTTGTTTCCAATGGTGGCACTTGCTAAGAACAAGAGCCCCACCTTCCTTAAGGCCACCTTCTTGCCACATAATAAAATGCCTTTTATTCAACATCTCCAGTCTTTGCTAGTTCTTCTACCTTGGTTAAGTAAATGCAAAACATCGGAAGATGCAAATGCACCATGGCAAGGTCTCCTTGCCTTTGTCTTCATGTATGGGGACAAAAGAACTTCCGTAAGATAAATGTAGATAACTGCTTCTAAGCTGCTGCCTGTAGGCGATGTCAACGGTAATAAAAGGCATTGCGAGAACACAAGCATGTCTGAATGTCACTAAAATCTATGGGGCTTTACAGCCCCAGCTACAGGTCCATGTGCTTTGAGAGAGGAGATACACCAGCCTGACAAGCCATCCTGAAAACCCTCTCATTGCAGGAAAGATACAACGCAACTGTATCCACCTGGCACTCCTCCTTCCACAAAAGCTGATGAAGCACAAAGAGGTAAATTAAAAAACAGTTATAAATAAGATTTGGTAAAACAACAAAATCTAAAAAAAAAAAAAAAAATCAAAGATTTATAAACACATTCTAACATCCAGCTTTTTCCAGTTCCTCCCCACCTCCTTCCCTTCCTTACCTCAACAGGAACTGCTTTAAGATTTCTTTAGTACAGAGCTGGTCTGCTAATCCTGATCATTCCTACCTAATGCAGAGAATTGGTCACATTTATTAATGCTCTAAGCTGCATCCTCATGGGTTAACAAAACAGTTTTGCTACAATTCAGGATACCAAGAAGCAGAGAGACAACAAATCTGAAAGGGAAAACAAAACAGCTTTGAAAACAAAACAGCTCTGAAAACATTCTTAGATAGATGAGGTAATATTTATTTGGGCTCTTCAGAATAGGTTAAGACTAGCCAGTGAGATGCAGAGCCTCCTGCCCTGCCATCACCTCTGACCGGTTGTTGTAGCATTAACAGCGTGTTCTTCCCTAGATGATGAGGCATCACTGTCAAATATGAAAGGCACAGTAAGTTTGCCTCTGATAAAGTATTTGGACAAAATTTGGGGGGGGGGGATAAAACTGAGTTTATAAAGTAATTTCAGGCAGACTTTGAACTACTCTAGGAGCTTTAGAGTATCCATGAATAATCCCGTGAACAAACATTGGTATTTCAGTCATCTGAAAGGGAAGAGTAATGAACTTACACCTAAAAGCAAAAATGCTTCTAGAATCTCAGATGAATCAGAAGGGTTTGAGCTTTTGGTGGTGGTGTTTGTAAGAGTTTATGCAAGTCTTCAAGTAAGCAAGTGGGACTAACATTAAGGGTTTACTTCAGCTAGTGACACTTCAGATGAATTCAGCTGACTCTGAAAAAGCTGGTTTGTTATTCACTCATGTTTCAGTCTTCACAAGGGCCTGGGTTACTCCATTTACCAAAGGCCAAGAAATCCAGAGCAGCTTTGCTGAATACACAATCAACTCTCCATTGGTGTGTGCAGTTTTATTATTCATTCCACCACTGGCACCTTGTGATCAAAATTAAGTATTACAGCTTCAAATTTAACATCTCCCAGATGGAAATCTGTCAATGAACAAACCCAAAACAACACTGGATATGGGTATCCCCATGAAAGACCAATTCAATTGCCTAAAGGTTGACAACTGCGCTTCTTGTAGCCCAAATAAAGCCTTCAATGACATTGTGACAGTTTAGACAACACATTTAACACACATGGTGTTACTGTCCCACTCATGTAATCACTACTGACTAGATATGAAATGATGGTCATTCTATCTTATAAAAGAAACCAGCAATCTTTTGTAGCATCAATGTCCACATGAACCCAACCCTTACCAAGTCTGCATGGAATCTCTACTTGAATCATTTCAACCCCTGTACAGACTCTCCCCTAAGGAAAGTAAAATGTGATATGCATAAATTGTGACGTCTTAAAAACTGTTCCATAAAGTAAAAAGCCTCATTTGCTTCAGATTTTCAAACAACAGATGGAGAACTGCTATAAAAATCAAAGCACTAGAAATGGTCGTGTCTCATCAATAATGCTTTGACTTGTGTGTGAGCCACTACCAGACAGTAGCAAGGACAAGAGGAACTGTGAACAGAACTTCTTCTAGTTTTCTGACTAATCAAAACTACTCCATTTCCCAAACATAACCCATGAGCCAACCAATGTTTTACCTGCAACTTGATAAAACAAGTATTTCCCCCAGTCTCAGAGTCAGATGCCCAAAGAGTCCCACTCATTCTGCAACTACCACTAATTTGGTCTTGGATTTCTTTTACTATCCTCATTCTTGGGCTATGCTTCTCAGTACATACTTGACTGTGTAGGCAAAGGCTGCAAAACCAACTATAACAAACAAGTTCGCCAAAGCTCCACCTAAAAGTCCATGGTTACGGTTGGCCTGTTGGAGACCTGGATGATTGGCAGGTGCCAACGGTACATGCCCATTCAGGAGGGGTATTCCATTCTGCCCGTAGTGTGCTTCCCCATCAGGAACAACATCTGGTAAAGGGAGGGATGGAGGTCTGTTACTGAGTTCTTCTTGTGCTTTCTGTTTTTGTTTAATCTCCTGGAGAAAGAAGAAAGAAAACTTGAACAGCTGGAAGTGAAAGTGGTGAAGCTATTGGGTGCTTTGAGAAGACTGCAGAGCCTAAGTTCTTACTTCAATCTAGGAAAAGGATATGATACACTTCTTTACATTTCAGGCCTTTCAAACTAACTTAACTGCATTACATACATTTGGACAGTCTCTCCAACTTCTTCCAGTTACCTACTTAGTGACGATATAATCACCTGGACAACAGGCCTACAGTGTTAGTGTTGTGCAGGGAAGTTATATTGTCCTAAAAAGCTATCCCCCATTCTCAGAAGCTGAGCAGGAAGAACTACAGGAAATCAAATTATTGCATGGATTAATTCCCTTACCTCCACCACTTCAGGGAAGAGCTCACAGAAGACTTTATCTTTTAAATTAAACGCTAAGCTCTGTGCGGCAAGCTGTCTTTTCTGTGGAGGAAACAAATATCATCAGCACTTGCATGTAAACGAAGTTATTCACTATAACAGACACTTCTAGACACAAGTTATGTTCTCATCTCTTCATTTATGGGGTTAGTGTTCTGTACAGGTCTGCAGTAGGCAACACATTCATTTCTGGATACTAAAATGCCAGCTGCTGCCTGTAGTTTTAACCTCTAGGTCACATCCATCATTCCCTAAGTGACACACGGCACATCACAGCTTCTGGAGCTTACCGTGAACTCTGATGTCTCTATGCTGCCCAGTGTGGGGCCCTTTTCCACCATAAAGCTAAGAAGGCCCGTCAAGATTGTTGAGACTGACCAAGCTGGATTCCATGTATCCGGGTGGAAATCAGTGATTGAAAGACACAACCTTCAAAAGGATAAGACAGGCAGCGTGGTTTTATTTGCCATTAAAATTATTATACATTATACATATTGCTAAGACAGTGTTAATTGCTTAAGTGTTAGAAGAAAATCCTTACCTTGTATTACACTTAAACCTTCCATTAGGTGTAATCATATAAATACTAGGAGGTTTAAAAGGAAATTCTCTGGGGAATATTAGTTTCCCATGATAATAGCCACCTGCATTACACAGAGAGATGAATTACTTATTTTGCATGAAGATGAAGTCCTAAGCTGCTACTCAAAATTGGCCAAGTAAAACCCTTTGTCTCCTTTCCCCCCACACACACTAAAGAGATCAACGTCATCAACTTGTGCCTCTCAGACACAAGAATAACAATAAGCCACATCTGCAGCTGATTTACTTTGGAGCAATCCTCTCCCATGCATTATTACAAAGTACTTTCTGTTGTCAAGCCCATAACACATTTAAGGAAAACCAGCCAAAGTGTATTTAACACAATACAAATGGGGTCATTTCCCAGAAACACAGCTAACTGCAAATAACAATCCTATGAGGAATCCGATTTCAAAAAGCACTTTGTGAGAGGCTCCAGAAGACATTGTGAAATATGGGACTACAACACATTACGAAGGTTTTCACATTCCTCGCTTTCTCCAGAGAAATTCATAGAATGTGTCTCAGTTCACCGAGAACATTTATTCAGTAACAAAATGGAACTTCGTTAAACTATCTTTTGACTGTCACATAGTATCTAAAGTGAGTTATCTGCTCCAAGACCTTTAGCATTTACTTAATAGGAAGCTATCTGTCCTCAGCTTAACTTTAACATGGTTTTATTAGAACCTTTGATAACAGAAACCCCACTAATAGACAGCAGTACCACTACCTCTCTTCCAGAAGCTATCACACAACTCCCAGGCAGCTCTGAAACTGCACAAAGAGTTTTTAGAGCTCTTTACAGCAGTTACGTTTTGCCCATTCAAACAGACATGGAATTACTCAGGCATGCCAATCACAACCAAGCACACACACAACTCTGCTATAAGCAAACTTTTACCTTCATAGGGAGTCATCTCAGGTCCTCGTACAACATAGTGCCTAAGACACAGAAGACATTTAAGCAGCATTAAGCCATCATACAAGCAGCCAACAACTTCCCTAGTAAAATCAAGTTCAGTATCACTTCAAGTTTCATACTCCACCTCCCAAAACCCAGATTCCCACTCAATCTGTAGGAGTGAGGGAGCCAGAGTTGATGACCTGGAAAATCTTGTTCTCTCTACAACAGAGAACATTTTAATTCTTACCATTCAAGGATATTAGATGGGAGGGGTTCTGCACAGATGTAAGGCACAGGATCCTTCTTAATTCGAAGGTAGTCTTGTTTAAGTCTCTGTGTTGCTGTTGTTGGTGCTCTCTTATTACTGTTGTTGCTCATCTAGTTGTTAAGAAATATATATAAGACAATCTGAATACAGTCTTAATAGATACAGAGCTTCTGTGCCTCATTGAACACAGATCCATTTATCTGCCAAAGCTACTTTACAGAGTACTTATTTAAATATTAATTACCATAACTTCTACATGGCAAGAATCATGCACCAACCAACACACTCCTTAGAGACTCTGGCACTGTTTAAATACCAGGAAATACAGTGCACCTGAACTCTTAATAACCAGTCCTGTACTTAGGCTGAACACACATCATTATGACACTGTTTTAAAGGGCTTAGTCCGAGTAATTAATTTCCCTATTCCATGTCAATATCTACTGTATACATTTGCTCATGGTTTAAATTCTTTCGGTGTTTCTACACATCCATTATTTGAAATAAATAACAAAACCCCCCAGTAACCTCATTCCTGCCTTTGAGGTGCAGGAGTTCACATTAAACCCTGCTTAAGAGTCAGTTGAATTTACAGAAGGGAACTCCTGAGCCAGATTATTCCCTTCCAGAGAAACAAAGCCCTCATCCAAAACGAGACAAGTCTGTGTGAAGAAAGGAAATTCCATGCTGCTTACCAGACAAAGCAAGCATTAGCCCTTACAATGCACCTACAGAACACACACCAATTAGCAACTGCTGTTTAACTCACTTTCCCCCTTAGAAACTTAGCAAGCTACCATGGAAATCCGAGCAAGAACAAAAAGGACATTTAACAAACAGCTTGAACAAAGAGATAAGTTACTGCTTACAACGGGACAGCAGCACTGGGCACAAGAAGTATGTTAAAGGACTGGGACCCTTTCTATTCCTTTGCTTTGAACATAGACCAGTAGAGTTTATTATAGGAATAATATTTAAACCATGAGAAACAATTTTATGTGGTCAAACATTGAAACTTAACATTAACGCGGTTAGTCTGGCTTTGGTCAGAATTACTGTATTCATTGTTTGTATTAATGTAATACATACAGGATTTTGCCTTAAGTACACACGGTTTTAAGCCATCATTTGAAATCGTAAAATTAAGGGTTTTTCTCTAAAGAAGCGTGCTCTGACTTTAACACGGATTCAATCATGCAGCTTTAATAACACAAGGATTTGTTCTTACGTCTAGCAATAGTGCCCTTCACCCGGCACTCGACAACAGAGCACTTAGCCCTCTTCTTGGGACATTAACACCCCGTAAAGCCTTATCTTGAAGACCGTTCGTATCGTAACACGGACAATAAGCGGCAGCATTTCCAGAAGCCACGACCACAGCGCCATTTCCCCATACCGACAGCCCCATACACCAGGAGCGAACAAGGAAGCACTCGGCCCGCGTTCACGCCGCCGAGCACCGGCTGGATCAGGGAGCCAACACAAGGGCACCGACCCCACCAACGGGAAACAGGAGACGAGCAACGACTACAAGAGCCGGAGGAGCAAGAGGCCAAGCGGGAGGCTCACGGCTACAGCCGCGGCAAGGGCAGGACGGAGGGAGCAACGAGCCGGCGCGGCTTCCCTGCTCGCTTAGCGCCGCAGGCCCCACTCACCTCTCGGTGCTAGAGCAGGCCCCTCCGGTGCCGGGACGCCCCGCCTGCCTGCAGCCGGCGGCCAAGGGAGCGGGGGAAGAAGGGAGGAACAGAGGAGAGAAGGAAGGAGGAAGGAAGGGACGGCCACAAGGGCAGAGCAGGGCCGCGACCCCCTCGCCACCCAGTGCGGCGCGACCGCGGCTCCCAGCCAAGATGGCGGCCCGGCGAGGCGGGGCTAAGGCAGCGCTGCCGTCTCCTTCCGGGAAGGCACCGCCCCGCTTCCGACGGCGGGCTTCCGCTTCCGGCACCGCCATGGCGGCCGAGGGCAGCCTGAGGTATCGAGCCTGGGGCTGCCGGGCCGGGTCAGGGCGGAGCGATGGGGACACGGCGGCTCCCGTGCTGCAGGGACCCCGACCCGCCGGTGAGGAGGAACCCAGCCCAGCGTGTGTGAATGGCAGCGTTGTCCAGGCTGGAAGTCAGCCGTGAGGGAAGGAGGAGCCGTGTCGGAACGCCGGTGCGATTTGACATCACCGTTCAGCTGTTACAACTTTATTATGTTCGTGGGGTTGTCTTGATTTTGACTTCCCCGAAACACGTTTTGCTCTGCATGGGTTTTTTTTTTGTTATAAGTCTCCTGAATCTGTTCTTCAAATTCCCATTTTTTCATAAAATGGATAAATACAAGCTCCTTTTCAGACATTCAGTATGCAGGAGGTGGTTTTTGCCTCAGGATTCCACTGGTAGGTCCATAAAAATACAGCAAATCCTTTTGTATCATATTCCTTTATTTGCTTCACTAGTATTAAAAAACAAAGCAAGTTAGTCCCTCGTATTTCAGTCCCTATCTCCTAAATAGAATTAGGAGGCCTGATGTGACAGGGAGATGTAGATGTAGTGGCTGTTCACTCTTCCTGTAACTGCATATCCAGACCATCTGGATTATGCCTTTCAAGCCTCGCTGCATGGAAGTGAGCGTGGAGCTCTCTATCATAGCTCCTCAGCTCAGTGTCTGGTGCAGTTGCACACAGCCCCTTCCCTTACGGGGTGATGTGAGATGCCTGTGCTTGAAAGATTCAACATTTCAACAGCATGGGTACTGGGGAGTGTTCTGTCAAAGCAGAAGAGTCCATCTGGCCTCAATACCGTTCTTGGCACAATGAGCATCATAGTATGCTAGAGATTGGAAGGGACCTCAAAAGATCATCTAGTCATGTTGGATGTTAACGCTAAACTCACGCTGCTTTGGGCAATACAGGATTTAGTGACACCAGTCACAATGGTCCTTATTCTAAGGCTCCCACACAGCCTTTTCTGTCAGGGTTATGCTGATCTCTGCAGTGATTTGAGTCCAGCATGAGACTGACTCAGATCGCTTGTGCTTGTTCACACACAGAAGTCACCACCCAATTAAAAACTCCATTTCAAAAGACAAATAACCAATTGCTGGTTAACATTTACTGTTTTGGCACTTTGCTTGTCACCTATACCCTGAATTGTATCCCAGTTGAGAGAAATTCTTTGCTCACTCCCTTCCAATGCTTTTCTTTAAGGAGTTTTGAAATTTGCTATATCCATCTAGACATGTATCACAAGGGGGTGTAATGATAGGACCAGGGGAATGGCTTTAAACTGACAGAGGGGAGATTTAGATGTTAATAAGAAGTTCTTCCCTGGGAAACACTGGCACAGGGTGCCCAGAGAAGCTGTGGCTGCCCCATCCCTGGCAGTGTTCAAGGCCAGGTTGGACACAGGGGCTTGGATCAAGCTGCTCTAGTGGAAGGGGTCCCTGCCCATGGCAGGGGGTTGGAAGTGGGTGAGTTTTAAGGTCCCTTCCAACACAAACCAGTCTGGGATTCTATGATCTGCGTTCACCACTCCAGGTATAGAGAAGGCCACTGTCTTCTCTTCATTAACTATCAGCATGGGTGCTAGTTTAAGAGAAGCACACCTCTGTTGCTTTGCTGATAATCTTCTTTTATTGCTCAGGTGAAACAAAAAGGCAGAAAAGAAAAATGAGTTGCTCAGAGAGTTTGCTACAGACTCATAGACGGGACCACAGGACTGCAATAAAGGCCAGAATTTTTCTTACTGTTCCGAAAGAGGCATCATCTGTGAGATCAGCTCCAGCAGTGACCATGGGTCTGCTCTGTGCTGGAGCCCCCCTGCACAGGTACCAACAGAGGGCAGTGGTAGCCCACGTAAGTTTTAAGCTCTTAGTTGTCAGAGCAGCACAGGCTCTGCACAGGCTTGCGCTGCCTGTCATGGGTTAATCAACGGCAAGAAAGGGGAGGAAAAACATTGGCTGTGATGTCAGTACCTTTGGGCAAAACCCAAACCTGAAACCATCTATAAGTTTTAAATTTCACTTTGTTTCGACAAACTGAGGATTGCAAAATCTTGTGTCCTCACAGTATTTCAAGCATGTCTGTGCAGTTTTAGTGGGACTGTGGAGTTTTCAGTTGTGTCCTGAGCACTGAGGCAGGGTTGTTGATGTAAAGTGACTGTTATGTTAGACCCCAGAGAGAGCTGCAGTTGTGCGACAAACTGAAATGATGTTTGGACTTACGGAGCCCCAGGGAGAGATGGAAGAAGTTTTGTTACTTAAGCTTCAGATCTGGACAAGAACTATTTTTCCAGAAGTAGCAAAATGATAGAGATTTTAGGGGGAAAAAAAAGCCAATCTCAAACAAAAATACTTTCAGTTATTGAGGGTTGTAAGCAATTTAATCTCATGGTAGTTTCCTGTCAGATGTCTTAATATTTCTCGTTATTATCTCAGTCTCAATCACAATAACAGGATCTTTCATACACCAAAGCAGCAATAGTTGGTCAGCTTTATGTTAATCTCTTACACTCACTCAGCCTTATATCTGATCTGAGCTCACAGTTTACAAATGCTTGAAGGTATTGCAGAACAGAAGGAATTCCTTATTATAAATCACTATTATACTTAAAGATTTAAAGCACTGTATGAATACAAGGTATTATTAGAATGCTGTTTTAGCCCACGTGTATTTCACCTAATAACTTCCCCATGGCAACTCATGCAGTGTAATCCATACCTAATTTTATACCTGAGGATAACTACATGGTTTTTTCTCTCTGCTACACCATTTTGGTTTTTTTTTGGTGTGATTACACAGGAATTCCTACTGAGTCATCCAAGTCTAGAACTGTGAGAAACATGCAAACCTGGAGACTGTAATAAAGGCCCCCAAATGCTGAAGGGATTCCAGAGCTCATATTTACACTTCTGTCATTCTCTCTAATGTTCCCCAGCCCCAAAGTATTTCATACATAAGTGTGTTGTCATTCACATTCCATTCATCTCTCTGGTATGTTATTCTCAACACTGATGATAGCGTAGAATGAGACTTCTCTCTCAGGGTAGTGTCTTTCTTCCCAGTTGTTTTCCAACATGCGAATGAATAACACCAGAGAATTTCCTCTCTGTAAAGTATCTTTGGTGGACTGCTCTCGTATCTCCAAGGCATATTTTAAACCTGAGCTTGGGAAGTCAATAGAAATTCCAAATTTACACTCTGAAATCATTAAATGCATCAAGTAAGTAAGTACATGCTGCTAAATTAGAAGGTGAATAACTCCAAGACAGAGACAAGTGAGACAGTTTACTATCTCATGACGATTGGAGTTGCTCTTTAATTTGTTATGGGCTCCTCAGCAGGATCATGGCTGGTTACAGGACATGAAAACATCTTTATGTGCTTGTGACCAGACCTTTTGTATTATTTTAAACCCCAGAGCTGTCTGACTTTCACACTGCAGAAAATCTTCCTTCAGTCGTAAGAAAAGCATTGCAGATTTTCAGGACAGATACAAATAACAGGAATTGGAATTTGTTCCATTTGTGGGTGCCTTTGAGTAAGTCCTTTGCTTCATTTTCTCCACCCAGTGAAAGTGGTACTTCATGCACTGCTCCCCACATGCAGTCAAATGAGTATTTTGAGGCTGACCTTGGTGGATGAAGAAATAAATTGAGAAAGAAAACGCACCCTGAGGAATGTTGTGAGGGGTAATTAGTGCTCACATGTCCTCAAACATAATCTTGTCCAGTAAATGTGGCAATGCTGTGGCTGCTCAGCTTCTCTTAGATTGCTTCTCAGCTTAGATTGTCCAGAAGGACTCAGAATGCTTTGAAGAGCAGCCTCAAGGCTGCTCAGAACTGAGGATGCTGGTGAAAAGGAAAGCTCTTATATCCCAGAAAGACATTGCATATATCCTTGGGGAAGCAATTTCCCCAAATCCCATTACCGACAGCCATGTTACAGTGGGATCAGGAGAGGATGTCGTCTCATATGTATTCAGTTGGTAGGTTTGTTTCTTTAGCTACCTCATAGGTTGACCATTGAACCCATTGCTGCTTCAGATAACCAAGATAGGTCTCATCTTAAGTAGTGAAAATAAACCAGGAATCTTTACTTCTGCCTTGAATACAAAGAGCTACCCATTAGGCCCTTTACTGGTTTTTCAGTCTCTATAGCCTGTGGGATTGGAAGATCAGTCAGTTATAATGTGTTCTCTCCCAAGTGAGTGGACATTGCCAAGTACAGTAAATTGAGGATGGATTTGCACAGAGGAGCAAAAAGCTTGGATGGAAGAAGAGAACAAGTGGGGGAAAAATTACTCGAGGGTCTCAGAGCAAAGGGGACTGTGGCAACCTTGATCTGGATGGGCTGGAAGCAAGTCAGGCACGGGGCTGAAACTCTGCAAAGCCATGGGGAAAGAAAGACTGAATCTTTAGGATGTTGTTAAGGAAGAAGTAGCACTGAACCATCACCTTGAAGAATTCATCCTGTGAGTAACAGGTGATTTAGCTCAGGAAGCTGCAGTGACATCTTCTCTTATTGAGCAAGGGAGCACCATTTATTGGCAAGACTGTTGTCAGTGTTTGCCAAAGACAATTGTAAGGAGCTCAGTGATACTGGTGAAGGCTTTCTTCCTTTAGCCTGTGTAAAATGTGTGCTCTGGACACTGTTCCCTGAAAGGCCTTAGTTAGGACTTTGGTTTTGTGTTTAAGCATTAACAAATATTGCTGAGCTGTGTGTAACCTTTAAAGTGTATTTGTTCATTCTGGGGCAATGCAAAGCTTTGATGAGTTTGGGTTTCCTCTTTTTTTTCACCAAAAGAAGTTTGGAAACCTGAACCTTGTTAAAAGCAGAAGGATACTTGCTGTTCAATCTGGTGAGACTCCATCACTGAATGTGCTGCAATTGTAATTACTAGTGTGCAGATGAGAACAGTGACACCGAAACAATAAATCACTGTCCCTGGGCCACGTCTGTAATAGAGCACTAACTGATCACATGCTTTCCACTGTCTGAGCTTGCATTCAAACCAGGAGATATCCTTGACCAATAATCCTTCAGAGATCTTTTCATTAGGGTACAGAACATGAGTGCTAATGTCCTGGCCAGGTTTAGTTCAAGTAATTATATCCTGCCTTCCTGAATTCCCTTCCAATTTCAAGTGCGTATGAGATGCATCACTTCCAGGTCTAAACTATGAGCAAGGTCATTTGCATTAGAACATCTTGTTGCTTTCCCATCTCAAAGTCATTCCACTTCATTGATGAATGAAACAACATAGGAGGGTTTGGTTTGATTTTCTCTTCAAGTGCTACTAAGTTGGCTCCTAATCTTTAACCCAAAAACAATTTTAGAGGTATTGTGTGCTTAATTGTGTCTCTTGGCTTTGGTACTTTGCCCTTCTGAGTGGGTTTATTGCTTTAACTGCCACACTGGCTCTTGCAGAGTAACTTTCCTCAGTGACTGTTTTGTCTCTATAGTACTTGTTTGCTTCATGGTATTACAGAAGTATAATGCATTATTATCTAGTAGAACTATATGATTTTGCAGAATTCCCCAAACCCTTTGATTCCCTGGGAGACTGATCCTCATCCTTTCTTTTAATGGAAATTGATAACTGGTTCATAAATTGCTTCAACGTAGTGATTACCTTGAGTTTCAGAGAAGGGCTGTGATGGCTCCTGAGTCTCCCTGATTCATTGTTGATCATGAGGAAATCATTCCATTGTTCCATCATTCAATTTTTTTTCTTGTATAATATAAAGATAATATTTATACAGCTTTACTGGAAGCACACACACTTAATCATTTGGTGAGTGTCACCTACCTTGAGCTCTCTGGACCAAAGGTTTCTCATCAGCAAGGGCCAAGCATGAATCATAATCTTGGGTTTCCATAATCACTGCTCTTAAGATAGCAATCAATGTTGTTCATTTGCAGGCCAGATTAATATTTCCAGGCATCATACTTGTGATTTATTACTTTTTCTGCTGTCTGAGTTGGAGAGGCAGCAGGCAGGCAGACAGCCTTAGGTGACCCAAATACAATGACAGGCAATTTAACCTAAGCACTGATAAATCCCTGATAAACTTGCTGAAACAAGAGCTTTTTTCTCTCTTTGATTTCCTCTCCTGCCTGGTTAAGGTCAGGTGTGACCTGCTTTACGATGATGGACAAGGAGATAGTATTACTATCTACTAGAAAATGATTCTGACATGTTTCTGAGTCAGAAAGAGAAAAGGTCAGTCCTCTTCTTCCTTTATCCCACGTGTACTAGGTAAGGAGCTCCATCCCCAGGATAGAGTTCCCATTTACCTCTCCATCCCGTGTTTCTCAAACGATAATTGGTACACAGCCATCAGTGGCCATAAGTGACCTTCTAATGACATCACCTTAAGATGCAGAGACAAATAGCATGACATGCCAGTTTCTCCTTGCTGTTCATCACTTTCTCTGAGAGCCTTTCACCGCTTCCGCATGCTTCTCTTTAGTATTTGACATTTGTGCGATTACATTGCTCTTTATATCCAAAGAACAGCGTGCCTGTATTAGAATGTTATTAAGCTATTACCTTGCAAGATGGATGTCTGCCTTCAAAAGCCATTATAATGGCTGTGGTTTCATTGCTGCTGAACTTCCTTTAAAGCCAGGTAATCTCCACCGATAATCATTCTGCACAGAGATCATTTGCAATTTCACAGCAAGTTTTTGTGACAACATAGTTTTTCTTATTTAAAATACTAATTTAGTCCTACAGGAAGATCCTGGCTGAGCTGATGAGTGTTTTCAATAGTAAAACATTTCCTTTATAGAACTTATTAAGCAAGACAGTACCTGCTAAGCTTAACCCAAGCTTTAAATCCTCACTCTTCCACTCCACCTTCTGATCTCCTTATGGCCATGAAGAGAAATGAGCATGCACTGAATGCCACCAGGATGGTTGGAGCAGACAGCAAAAGCACATGCAGTCTTTTACAGCCAGATTCTCCTCGGTTCAGGTAGATAAATAGTTCACTTACTGATGCAAGTTTTTAGAGATACTCTAGCCCTGCAGGAAGACACGTCTTTGAAGAAGAGAAGCCTTTGGGAACTATTGGTACAAAAAAGGTTTAGAATTGAGGTCTGCCAGCATAGTCTCTGGGCAGCTTAATAATAAATGTACGTCAGACAGATTATCAGCAAGAGCAAGGCAGCGTTATTTCCTGTGGCACCCAGAATAACAGAGTGATGTTCCATCTCATAATTTACACTGAATATTCATGACAATGTGTCCTAGGAGTCTTCTCCTGAGGGGGGCTCAGGGCATGTTCTGAAGTCTGTGACAGATCAAAGGTAATCTGCATATGTTCATCCCAACAGCAAACCCCCCCGATCTTACCCTCTTTGTAACTCCACTGTCATGCTTAGTCTTAGTACACAGGTGTGTGTAGAATACAGTATTGTTTTAACAAACTAAGCTAGCTGCAGTGGCAAAGGAGGGCACAGGGAAACAGGGAATGTCTTGAGCAGAGTTCAAGTCAAAGTCAGTGTTCAGGTTTGGAATGGAAAAGAATAGCAAGTTGATGTTTGCTGCCAAAACCTGCTGGCAGATTCCAGTCACAATGGCAGGATAATGAAGAAAACCAGGGTATTTTTTGCTAAGGCACTTTCCAAAATTAGCTAATGCTGCATGCCTTACTTGCATTGTAGTAACTGTCAGTCCTTGTCTGAGGAGGGAATGCATTCTCTCAAAGAGGAGAGAGAATTGCAATAACAACATCAGGTGAATGTTATAGGCCCTCGTGATTCATATTCACATCTATCTGGAGGCATATTCAATGGCCAGCATAGCAAATGCAGATTACAGGTGTTCTTGATCTACAGACAAATAGCGAAAATAATCTCCAGATCTTACCCTTGAAGTGAGAAGAAAGTCTGTTATGTTAAGCAAGAGGCATTGCAAGGAGCTCATCTGATGAGGCTGAAAGCTAAAGGCCAAAACATGGGATCTGATATAGGCAGCACCCCTTGCACTGTGTGGGAAGTTAATTCCAATGCAACTTCTAAATGCACAAGGAATTCTGTCACCCAATTGTCTAATACAGGAGTAAGCACTGATCATCTTAAAACAGCAGATGAGATCTAGGAATATCTCTTAAAAACATGTTTTTAAATACTACAGCATGACTACAGCCCATCCTGTCGCAATTAGCAAGTAGTATCAAAGCTGTAGTCATCATCATGCTTACATGGCAGCTTACATCACCAGAGCTTTATACAAACACCAATTAACCCTCTCAACAATGCTGCAAAGTGTCATTATGGCCATTGCAGAGATGAGGCAACAGAGAGAGGCAGGCAGGAAGATTTGGCCAAGATTGCACAGCCAGAGAAAAGTTCAAGAGTTTAAGGCTTTCAAGTGGGTATTTCTCTGTGGCAGACTCTACCCTTGTCTGTTGGTGGTGTGTTGAATTTATTGCCATTGCTTTCACTGTCCTGGTGGATAAGGAAAATTGAACATCATCACCTTGAGTTTTTCAGTTCAGTTAGGTGGAGTTTAGGTTGTTTTAAATGTGCTAGAGAATGGACAAAACCTTGGCAAAGCAGGGACTCTCCACTAAAAAAGGTGTAGACTTTGAACAAACAGTTGTGAAGAGTTAGAATCAACTAGAATCAAACCTTCAACAGTTGTGAGGAGTTAGAATCAACAGCAACGACCTTTTTGTAGACTTTTGCCTCTACTTGGGTTTTATATGGTGCCTATGGGATAAATTCAGTTAGAAAACATCACTAGGCCAGTTTAACTCCTTTTGGTTACAGACCCTTCCTGATCTGGCTTTTGGGGCTTGTTTGGGGATTTCTGTGGAGGGTTTCTGAACAGACAGGTCAAACCAGGAATATTTATGCTCTCCAGGTGGACTATTCACTGCACATTACTCATAGTGAGGTACGGGTCCTGGAACTCACATGGCAGCGTTTTAACTCTTGGAATGGCTCATAAAGCTTTCCTGGCCGTGAAAAACACACTGAAAAACAAGTGATTAATAGCAGATTTTTGGCTAAGTACAGTGTGAATGAGCACACCCCAAGCATCAGAACAAACGGACCCAGAGCACGAGGACATTCATGGGTCTCCCAGATCATCTGCAAGATTGAATGAATCAAAAATAAGTCATCAATGGAATCCTTACATCGGCCTAGCGGTTTGGACCGCCTTCGGCAGCATTTAGAGGTTACAAAACTATCTCTTTCCTAAAGCCAGGTCTTCTCTTCAGCCATGCTGCTTCCCTGAGGCTTTACCTGCATTCAGAGCGTCATTACTCTGCTTTGTAAAGTTTTCAGTACTGGTAACCTGTATAGAGCTGTATTTGTGTAGAGTACATTTGCTGCTGGGGCATGAAGGCTATGACTGCACTTACCCACTCAGGCATGGATAGAGCTGTTCTGCAAGAAAGTGAAGGAATCCTTTAGAGGTTGCTGATGGACAATGTGGTATTACACCTGAATTTAACCCAAAACTCCTCCATCTGAAGAGGTATGACACTGACACAGCCACTTATGTAATAGCTGGTTTCAGTTACTGATTCGCTAATGACTGTTTTGCCCTTGCGCAGTTTGTTCCCGGTTTCTTCATTCCCCTCCTTCCTAGCTGCCATACTGTAGTACCTCTTCCTCTTGTTGACATCTTTGCTAGGTCCCAATAGGAAAGCCTAAAGCTACTGGATTGATTATCGCCAGTGAATTGATCCTTAACGTTGCATTGCTCTCTCTTTCCTGGGTACCAAGAGGAGTAGGGATCACCAGGGAAGATCTACTTGTCTACTGCCAGAAGACAGGAGCCAGAAGTACCATCTGCCACTTTCTCCAGGAGCTTGAACAACTGCTTGGGGAGGTTTGGGCTTCATTTGTGACGGAGTTATGGTATCTGTGATTCCAGGATGGCTCTGTTTTACATGTCCACAGTACAAGAAGCTTTTACTGATGTTCTCCAGCCTCTGCCAGTCCTAATTGCATCAGCATTCCTACAGGTACTGAGCTGGAGTAGGATTAAGAAAAAACCACTAGCGAGCAGGATTTCACCATCCTGTGAATCTGTGGAATTGGCTGAGGGGTTGACAGGTCTGAACAAGTGGAACATTATCTATGAAGACTTGTGACTAAAGAAACAAGAACAGAGAACAGGAAGAGAAACAAGAAGGCAGGTGTTATCCCAGAGGCATGACAGGAGCAGCTACAGACATCTTACTCAGAAAGGTGAGTGAGTAGAAATGAATGCTTGGTCATACTGGAAGCAAGCAGGGTTTTACTACTGAGGCTGCAGTTTTAACCCTCTGCGCCTCTGGTGGAGGCCTAATGAAAAGCAGGGGTTATGTGGGGCCTTTTCAGAGCAAGGGGTGTAATTAAGGAATGTTTAAATGGCTGGTGACTAGCAGAGCATGCATGTGCTCAGTGCTGGGATTCCTGGCTTTTGTAAGGATGTGCCACCTAGCTTTAGCCTTGCCAACCCAGGCACTGCTGGTGATAAAACCAGAACACTAAGAGCTCAGCACAAGGTAAGCGGTGTTACCTACATCCTTGAGCAGGTTTGGCAGCCTTTGCAGCATTCAAAGCTGCTTTGGCTAGATGCAGACCAGTGCAAAAGGGACACCAAGGTACACCGATGCTATCCTATTTCTGCAGGCATAGCTCACTGTGGTTTCAAGATAGAGATCTCCTCAGCCACGGCTCAGAGCATCACACAAGCAAAGCAATGAATATTGGGATTCTCAGAAGAACTTTTGGTGAGCAGAGCTTCAACGCAGATTCCAGAGATGAGGAAAACACCTGAAAAATCAGAGTCAGTTCAGGACCATTTAGAGCAGGATCAAAAGTAGACATTAAGCAATGTTTGGAAGTTCTCCAGGGCAGGGACTGCTTTGTTCTGCCTCTTGCATAGGACCGAACAAGTTGTCAGCACATCCATAATACCTCTGAGTACTGCTCCTTTCTCCAGTAGGACAGCACAGGAACGATTTCACAGTCTGCTTTGAAATGATGACAAAGTGGTTCTGGCTTGTAAGAACTAGGAAAAAACTCAGGAGGCAGAGCCTGGTGCGTGCCAGTTCAAGTCCATACACAGCACAGCCAACCAAGTGCAAAAAGGAAGCACTGGGAGTTTCCTTATTCCCTAGTTGCCCACAGAAGGCTGTCAGCCTTTGAGTGGGAGGAGTAGTAGACTGGCTTATCCAGTGGCCATGAAGAAAGCACCGTGAGGGAGTTTCCACAAAGCCAGAGGAGACAAGTCACGCTGATTTCAGCGAGAGGAAAGCTGGGTTGGTATGCTGCATCCTGTGTAACGAGAGCAAATGTGGAAGATGGTTTGACAGAGCAGCCTGGAGCATTCCAGGGGATAAACCACCATTCATGCAGGAACAAGTGACGTGAGTAAAGCAAGATTTGCTAAAAATGAAGTTTAAACTGTAGATCTACAAAGGCTCCTGAAGGCAGGAGAATGCAGGATCTGCTCCATGTCCCTGCCAGTGCTAGCAGAAGGGATGCTAAAGGCTGCTTTTCTCAGCTCACAGACTGAAGAACAACATGCTGAAAAGTGGGGAATCTCTGGAAGACAAGTTGAGGGATAATGGAAAGTAATGAAACTCTGAAGTGTGAGAGTACGTAATAGTGTGAAACAGATGTAATAAGGGAGAAAGTTCATAACTGAAAGACAGTTGGTGTGGCTTGTAACAGCAAATTACAGTAAAGTTCACAGTGTGGAATGGCAGCAGGGAAAGCTGCTGGAAGTGGGGGGGGATTTTGATATGCCCTTTCAGTTTGCTAGCTCGTTTTAGGTCTCTCAGTGCAAGTGATTTTCAACCAACGGAAAGTCTTCATGAATGAGTAGCTAGTGTCCTCTCATTGCTGTGCAAGACAAAAACACTCTTCTATCTGGTCAGACTCATCTCACTGCAATTCAGTGTTCTCACAAGAAGTGAGATGTGAGAGCGGAGAGTGCCATGGTGACACCTCTTGCTTTGGACATTTAAAATCATATTGGACAAAGCATGAATATCTGAGCTCTGGAGGAGTAGCTAGTCACAGCAAGAGGGACCAGCCAGAGATCATCACTAAGCTTCTCCAGTTTAATCTCTGACCTCAAGCCTGGAGCAACAGCATATGTAGGAAGAGGCAGGTATACTGGATGGTCTACATGCTGAACTGTCCCTATACTGCTCATCTGCTTAGTGTCTAATAAGCAACCAAAGTCAGTGTTATGAGAGATTTGATCTATAGAGAGCAAAGCTCTTCGTGTGCACTAGCTGTAAGGATGTACTCAAGGATAAATGATAGTCTGTGGTAGATTTTCATAAGTGCCTGAGTCCATTCCATGAGGAGCATTAATTCTCTAACTCTTCTTGCCCACATGAAGTAGCTAAAGTCTCATCTCTCTGCCTGCAAGATGCTCTTTGTACTTCTCTTCTGTTACTCTGAGCTGGTGCTGATGTTAAGACAAAGACATGTTTAGTGGCATTTTTATACCACCTGATTCTCATTTGTTTCAGCAGTCTGTCAGATAGGCAAGAACTGCATCACCACCTAGAATGAGTATGCACAATAATCAAGGCTAGTGTAGAGAAAGAGGGAAGAGTGGAATTTGGACAGTTCCTTCAATATATGACAGCTTAAAAGCAAACTGTCAGAATTCCCTTCTTTTGTTTACCTGTATGGTTTTTATCACCTAAATGGGATGCAATTCCATTAATATCAAATTAATATCAATTGGGGAAGAAATTGTAATTCAGGGAAAGGGGCTTGAAGCCTTACAGTGTGGGAGGCATCCTTCTGTGTCAAGGGTAGCACATCCAGAGGGTGTATTCAACCACTGACATTTGCTGCTGCTCTATTGTGCATGCAGTGTACTCCTTCCCTCCACTACGGTACTATGAGCATTACAAACATTTTCTGCCCCATTGCAGAGTAATGCTAACATAGCCATTTTGCAGCTCTAAAGGACTCTCTCATGAGTGTTATCTCCATAATCTCTGTATTTTGAAAGAAAAACCAACTTACTTTTTAACCAGTGACAGAGCTCTCTTCCCCTCTCCTCCCAGTTGAGGATACACAATGACAAATGAGCAAGTGCAAACAGAAATGGTATCTTGCTTGAGGGACAGCGTTGTCTGCATATCCAGTTCTTCTCCATTTCCTGCAGGAAAAATTCATGGCTGGCTCAGAAGGTATTGTTCTGATGTGTTGCCAGAGAATCTCTACACTGAGGCCTGCAGCCATAATGAAGCAACAGACTTTGTCTTGTGTATGTTCATTGTGCAATAATTTCATTGTCAAGGATTTATTGTTGTGATTTTCTATTGCACAATGTAAAATGAAGTGAGGAAGAAGGGTGGGGGACAAGTAAATGGACATGACAGAATCTGGGTTTCAGTCTTTTGAGTTCTTTAACGAGAATTGAACTGCTTACCTCTTCATCAGCCAGTGACAAGTGCCTCTGCTGTAGCTGTTCTTTCAAGAGCCAGTTGGATTATATTTTTAAGCAAAAGTTTAATTATTTAATTTTTGTACCCCCAAACACTGGCTTTTGGAATATTTAAACCATTTTCCACATGTTTTATGGCATTCCCTTTTAATACCAAAGGGGGGTAAATCACATTAGTAGAAGCTGTTTAATAGGATCATCATCTTTTAGATTAATCATTTTAAAATGGGAGACACATGTTCTACAGGTTCTGTTTTCCTAAAGCAGAATCCAGCGCAAAGCAATTGCTAAAGATGTGAACAGGACTTAAATCAAAGTCAGAAGAGCACATTTCCCCTGATATCTCTCTTTTCCCCCTTCTTTTTGAATACAGTTTAATAGACAGTTTCAGTTGTCTTTGCAAATGGCAGTGTTTCACACTTCCAAGGTAATAGCACACCTGGTTCCAGCCAATCTCATAAAGCCCTGGGCTGATCTGGAACTCTAAACATTATCCATACCCAAAGTATTCATATTTTCATATAACAAAGCCTCTTGCAAAACCACTGGGGAGCTGTTTTCCAACTGGGCCTGTGTCAGTAGTAATTGTGCAAGCAGTCCTAGGTGCTGGTGTCTCTGCAGCCTCAGAATTCCAAATCTACTTCTGCATTACTTATGCAGCCTTTTGCAAGCCTTAAATAAGCAGCATTACAAAACCAGGATGCTCTGATTTCAGTTGAGTGTCATAGTTGATTTAGTCTAGTCAAGTCTCAACATCTGAAGAGAAGAACAGCATTAAGAATTTAATGGGGATGGAATAGCCCACTACAGATGAGCAATATTCTTGGAGAAGCAGGAAGAAATCCATTGCCACGTGTGCCTTAGCCTGAGTAGCTGATCATTTCAGATTACAGAGGTATGTAATTCCTCAAGCACACCTGTGGAAACCTTAATGGCTTCAATTACTGGGGAGCCTGCAAACCTCCGGAAACCATGGAAAGACAGAAAGCTAGTTCCTTATGGGAAAAATCAGAGCTGAAAGAACCTTATAGGATCCTTGGTTACTTCCCTCTGTATTTGTAGAAATTATGATGGCATCTGTAAGAATTATGGCTAAAAAGCTGTCCTGGCCATTAAATAAAGAACACATCACCACCACTCAAACCAACTTTAGCTCTAGCGTAGCCTTCATGTTAACTTGTTTGTCCAGTTCATTCACTTCCTATTATTCCCTGGATCATGCTTTGAATAATTTCCATGATCTCTTTAAGTCCTGCCCCTTTTGATGTCATCAATACAATCCATATAGGCTGGAGATCTCCCAGGGTATCTCCAGTTAGGGAAGGAATCCTGCACACTCTGGACCAAGACTTGTCTTCTGCTCAGGACAAAGCTGGAGGCTGAGTCTAGTGGCTACTCAAACACTCAAAGATAAGAGTTTCTGCCAAGGTACAGTGGGTCTCCTTCAATCTGGTTTTACTCTACTTTGTATTTCTGTATATGTGTATGTATGTTTGATATGTAGATATACACATGGTTAGGTATTTGACTACATGACATGCATGTCTAAGTGTCTAGTGTGTGTTGAGCATTGAGCTGCTGTGATAATACATAGACATATACTTGCTTGCCACTGCTCTATAACTTCCACTGACTTCCTTATAACCTGCAGCCTCTCTCCAGGCATTTACCACAGAGAAGACAGGCAACTGGTCACTGTTTGTGTTTCAAGTTGCTGACTGCAATTGCTATGTTAAACAAATTAGTGGTAGGCTGATCTGGGAAACCAATGGAGAGAGGGTGTTCCGTTGCCTGTACACGTGTGCTTTGGAAGCTTCCCCCTGGGGTGACTTGCATTATCATGTGCTTTTTCGTGCTAGTTATTTTGAGAATGCAGATTCAGATGGTATGAACTAACTAGACATAGCTTTAAAAGCCCTGTCAGAGTGTCTGAAAACTGGGGATTGCCACTGAAAACCATGGTATAGAGGTGCTTTTTTAGATTCAAAGCTATACATAGAAAAAGCGTGCTTGATAGATTTCATTTAACACTCACTTTTGGTAACTCTTAACCTTTTTCTCATTAGAGCAAGGCTGACAAGTGGGATTCATACAACAGCAACAAATTGCATTTTCCTGTTTTAGTATCACACAGTTTTCATTTCTATCTTTAAGTACCATAAATATTTAAGGACTCATTCAATATGTTCCTTAACATACACTGCAGGTGCATTTTAATGTATTCTTATCTCATTAAAATGAGAAAGAGCTAAGTTAAAGGCTGAACATGCAATTTAGCATTAGAGTTCTATCTGAATAATGTGTAACTAGACCATGTTGGATTTGTTTCTGGAGTTTGCCATAGATAGTCCCTTTTGTGTGAAGAAACCTCAGCTCTATGCCTTCAGCTGTAAATCTGGTTGATAAAATGGGTAACCAGTGGGTCAGAGTACTGCGTAGTCTGCGTTTCCTTGTAGCAGAGCATGGAAATGCTCATTTCCCACTTTGATTCTTTATCACACATCTTTTCTTCTAATTGTTCATGCCCTGTTTCTTAATGTTTCAGTTTGCTTTGGCTCCCTGTCCTTGCTTAATGGCAAGTGCATCTAAAATCTGAAGAATCATGTCATGTTTAATAACAAAAGTATTCAGGAGGTGCAGATGCCTTCGAGTTAACTTTGTATTATTGTTAAACAATACCTTAGAAAATACTAACATGGTATGTATGGTGGTCTGTGGGGAAAATAGCTCGTGATAATCTGTGTGTCCTTGTCAGATAATATGCTGTGGGCTATTTTAAAGCTAATCTGGTAGTAGCTTTTGGAGTGCTCTTCACCACTTAAGGATTATTCCTAATCTTACTGACATTAATACACTGTTTTAGCAGTTTGGAATTCTAAGATACAATTTCCTATGAAGTATCCTAGTCCAAGAACCTCTGAAATAAAGCCATGGTTTAAAATGGAGAGGTCTGCTTGAGGATGAGGATACTGCAGCTTTGTGTATCAGCTGTGGTAACCGCACTGGCACCTCAGACCAAGCCACCACCACCACCACTTCAAAGCCATAACTCAATAAAGGACCTGAGCTTTCATTTCCTTATCACACAGCTCAATTGCAACAATTCTTTAGTTATTCCTGCATTCCTTGTCTTGGCTTCAAACTCTGATACTGTATTTGTAAGATTTTCATTTCAAGTCGAGATTGTACCAAAGTGCACTGAGTAAACTTCTCTTAATAGCATAATAGGTAGAGTGATTCACAGGGTGCTGTAATGTTGGGAACTCACAGATTGCAGGACTTGATGTCATGTTCAGTACGTGGAAGTCTGTCAACATTAGTCCAACATCCTTAGGTTTTAGTATCGGTTTGGAACGTTTCCTCAGTCTGTGCTGGCTACAATATATATGAGCATAAATAACACACTTTTATCAGCATGAAGCCTGAAACGATGGAGAGTAGCACAATAGATGTTCTACTTACTGTGACAAAGGAGATGGATTTTTGATTTCCAGTTATGTCACTCTTGAGTGATTTTCAGTTTTTGTTCCCTTTTCTCTTCTGTAAAATAAAAGAAGATTTTTAGGTTCCTGAAGGAAACTCTTTAAGTTAAAGATAGGTGGCAATAGTCCTGTTAATAGCAACAATTACTATTTCTAGGGTCTTCAGAAACAACCCAACAGCATTTTAGTTTAATTAGTATCTGCAGTGCTTTATACACATCCTAATTTAGTTAACCCCTTCTATGTTTTCAATTGAGATGTTGTTTTTCCTCCCTTCCATTCCCAATACCTCATTCTGCTCATCTTAGCTGTGGAATACTTACTGTATTTCATCCTGGAAGCAGCTCTGTTTCAGGGATGGTAGAAATTAATCCTGTTTACCTCCATTCTGCAGCAAAAATTAAACCCAGATTCTAATTTGTCCCTGTCATTGACTTGAAGGTTGGATTTATCCTGATTCCCTGACATAGAGATGAAACCACAATGCTAGTTGAGACAGGTTTGTTTGAGGCTATAGGGCAGCTTGTTCCTCTAGCAATACACTCATAATAATGCATTAGTTCCAGATCTGTGTTAATGCACAGTGACAGTGTTTCAGAGTTAGAAGCTGATCCTTAGTGTTCTTAGAAAGAAAACTACGCACCGCTTTGGCTGCAGACTCCTCAGCTCCTGCCTTAGTCACTAATTCTGTGTATCCATGCTAACAGAGAAGTCACAGCCTAAACGTGATAGATTGCCTTGAGTTCCTTGAGCAGCACTATGCAGGACATCTGAACTTTGCACTATTTCCTGGTGTCCCAGCTCACAGTTATTTTCAGCTTTTGCTAGCAGCAAACTCATTGGCACCCTGTTTGAAACAGCCCGTACATTGGCCATGGTCTCTAACAAGATACTTCTGTTTTTGCCTTGAACAGAAACAGACTTAGAGGATGGAGCAGGAAGTGGCAAGAGAAGAAGAGAAGAAAGAAGGCTTGATTGAGTTTTATGATTCCTTCAAGGATATGTTTGAGTTCTTCTGTAAGAACACAACAATCCATGGCACCATCCGCCTCGTATGCTCAGACAGCAATAGGATGAAAACAGCTTTTTGGACTCTGCTTTTTCTTGCCAGCTTTGGCATGTTATACTGGCAGTTTGCACTCATGTTCAGCCAGTACTGGGCCTACCCTGTTGTCCTGACCATGTCAATGCATTCAGGGCCTAAGATGTTCCCAGCTATAACCATCTGCAACCTGGACCCATACAGGTAACCTGTGCTTTCTCCTTGTAGTCATCTCTTTAGTCGCAAGAGTTCAGGAAGGGTTAGCAAGGTGATGACTGCAGCCTGGAGGAGCCTCTCTGCCTCTCAGAGGTGGAAATGGACTATTGTTACTTCCAAACTGGTTTTAGGATAAGATCTTTTTGGGAATTATGCAACAGCTTGTAGCAGTTTGTTTCACGCACTGAGTCAGGATAGAGGGAACTTCACCTTGTGACTTGGCTCAAGCTGCTAACTGATTTTGTGCTCTGATGAAAACATGGCTACTGTGTGCATTCATTCCTAAGTAAACTCCCAGTCCCTGGAGTGATACATGCTAGAGCTGATTCTGCTTGGGTTTTCATACCACAGAATGGCTTTAAGGAAAGAACATAACTTCTATAGAAGGCTGTGTGGCTCTGCTTGTCAAACAGGGCTCACACAAGAGTGGCAACTTCTCAAGACATTTCAAATGACATAGTAAAGGAATTATGTAGTTTCCTCAGAATAATTATCTAGCTGGCTGACAGGAAGAACAGTTTGTGCTGCTGATGCTGCACAGCTGCAAGTTCTGAGGTTTACGGTACAGGATCCAGCAACTGGAAAGTCAGCTACTACTACTAGTTTAAGTTATGTATGTTAAGCATAGGTACCATAGTTACTAACTGCTCACACAGAGGTCTGCAGAGATCGGGAGAGTAGCTCTTCCATACATACATAAAATACACAAGGTACATAAAATAGAGTGTCTTTGTGTAATAGAAATGTGGATATTCACAAATACTTCTGTTCCTTGCAGATTTGAACTGGTCAGTGAACATCTTGTTCAGCTGGATCACATGGCAGAGAAATCCATTGCTTTTCTGTATGGCATCAACACATCAGCCAGCTTAATCCACATGAATGAGAAAAACATCCACATAAAAGACCTGTCAAGCATAGGCAACCTCAGCAGATCTACCTTCAAGCTGAGCCAAAACTTCTCACTCTTAAGAATGCCTGGCCACAATAACAGGTCAGGAAAGAAGCAGTCCAGGGTGGGCTTCAGGCTGGTAAGTTCATGTCCTCTTTGAGACTTTAACCTGGCTACAGACACAGCAGATAGAACTGGATGCTTCCTAAAGGACAGGAGACAGAGGGGAGCCCACAAGTACCTGAGCAAGCAAGCAGGGAAAGCCCACAGATGATGTCCAGGCCAGCCAAGTTCCAGCTCATCAGGAGGTTCACGGTGATGAGGCAGGTTTGAGATCAGGCTATGAAGTTTACTCACTGGATCAAGAGGGTCCACAGTGAAGCAAGAGCACAGCAGCAGCCTGGCTGAAAAGCAGCTCTAGACCCCAGCCCAAAGAAGAGCTGAAGCCCCTGGGCTGAGTTTAAATATGCTGCTGAGCCCATGGGCAGAGGGTGTGGTTGGAGGCCCCAGGTGAGGCTGCTTAGGGCTGTTAAAGCCTAACAGTGCCCTCAGGGCCCTGACAAAGCTCTCACAAGGTACATTCAAAACAATGAGTGAAAAATCATTGTACCCCTTTCTAAACATGTACAAAACACCTAGACTGAGCTGGTGAGCCAAGAAATGACAGAGAAACGACATGCAAGGATCCCCTCAGTGTCTAAATGCTGTGGTACTGGGGCACTAAAACTGTTGTAGATAAAACAAAAGATGGCAATAAAAAATCAAGATGAATACAATAAATGTGCATCTGTGACTGGACAAGAGCACGAATGCTTTGGATTCTTCATATCAAAACCAGGTTTAGTATCGATCTAAGAGCAGAAGCCAGAGAGAGATTGACATAGCTTGAAAGACCAGCAATTTTTGTCTGATTATCATCATTTTACCCCATCCTGAAGTCTTTCACCCGCTTCCACCAGAATCTGGGGGTGTTCACTTGTCTGAGGCCTGAGAGTAAGAACAAAGAAAGTGTCTCAGGACTTGGCTCTTGATTCATGGACTATAGAGAATTCCCACTAGCCCTGTCCTCTTTTCCCTCACACTGAGATCAAGCAGCACACCTAACTCAGCTGGAGGAGAGGAGGTGCTTCCCAAATAACAAGATGTCCAGAGGTCCCATCCAGCCTCAGCCATTCTGTGATTCTGTGATAACTAAAATGATCAGAAACTTCAATTTCTGATGAAAAAAATAGTGGTTTCCCTTGTTCCTGTATCCAGCATTGCCTTTACCCCCTGATCTCTGTTACCCTCAGACTGTTGTGTCCTGGCTGTACTGAATGGCCCCTCTCTTCTTCCAGTGCAATGCCACAGGTGGGAATTGCTTCTACAAGACTTACTCATCTGGGATGGATGCGATTCTTGAATGGTACAGGTTTCACTACATGAATATCATGTCCCAGCTACCTGTTATAATCAACATTTCTGATCATGAGGAGCAAATAGAAGATATGGTTTACTCCTGTCAGTATGATGGGGAGCCCTGCAGACCCAGGTATGTTACTTCTTGAGGCTCTAGTTGTGATCAGCAGAGCTCAAGGGCTTGGGAGATGAAACTGAGCCTACACTTCACCTTATGGCCTACTGCCAGGCTTAGCCCTGGTTGGAGATCCAGCTGAAAGAAAGAAAGAACAGCCTTTCATGATCAGAAATTCAGAAATAGAAATTCAATGAACCCCAAAAGGGTCAGATGGCCTTTAGACATCCTTTTGTCCCTAGAGGCAAAGACATGAGCCTGCTGCACATACCCATGGCAAAGGTACCTTCTTTTTCCTGCATGCCTAAGGTCTCCACTCTTGGAAGCTCTTCCACAAATGTATCTTCCACATACACCAGTGCACTCATCTATGACTCAGAATAAGCAGAAGGCAAATTTAAGTGTTTCTGAACACTTCCAGCAAAGAGGAAGAAGGTCTGCAAAGGTGGTTGTGGATCATTTTATGAGATAAGGTCTTTTTTTATCTTTCCTGGAGGCAACTGACTCTTAATTCTTCTGCATTTAGTGTTTCTGGTGCTCTTATGTACTCTCCAGTGAGTTAACAGCTCCTTCCCATAGGCACTGCTGTACACACACAGACATACACAAAACACATCCTACATAGAAGTAAAGGTGCTGCTACACTCATAATGAAAACCCCTTAACATCTCTCTTGATTTCAGTGACTATGTTCACTTTCACCACCCAGTCTTTGGAAGCTGCTATACTTTTAACAGCAAGGGAACAGACTCTTTTTGGACAGCTACAAAACCAGGAATTCCTTACGGTATGTTATTTGGCAAAGGGTGGGAAAAAAAGGTAAAGTTAATATAATTTGGCTATGGCTTAAATACACCTTCTATACACAGCTTACTGAGATACAGCCCCCTCTTCTAGTCTGGTGGCACAAACAGTGTACTCTGTTTGCTTGCTTCACTAGCCACATATACATGATAACCATATCAGCAATATCTTAACCTACAGCAAGCAGAATATTACTAGTTTTGGAATAAGCTGGTGCAGTTATTAACTGATCACTTACTGGGACTCTAGAAAAAGAATGGCTCTTCTGTGAGTTAAAACAGCAATTCCATCAGTGCTGAGGATTCAAGACTTAGTGAGGTTCCTGTTTTGGCCCAGAATAAGTTGTTATCTGCTTCCCTTTCTCTGGTTGACAGGACTTTCCCTTATCCTGAGAGCAGAGCAGAAGGATCACATCCCACTCTTGTCTACAGTAGCAGGTGTGAAAGTGATGATACACAACCACAATCAGACACCATTCCTGGAGCATGAAGGCTTTGACATCAGACCAGGCATTGCAACTACCATAGGCATTCAGCAGGTTAGCCACTTGCTCAGGAGCATTGGTTGTTTTCTTACACACCTGTGGGACTCCTGGGTTCACTTCCTGACATGTAGTAGCAGGTGTACATGTATATGTATATATGTGCAAACCCCTTTTCTCTCTTCACTGGGCTCAGGTTCCAGTGGGTAAACCAAAATGATTCCAAATGCGCAAGGAGCCTTTTGGTCCTCAGTACAAAGGTCCTGTGGGGCTCTTACACCTCATTCCAGCTCTGCACAGGGGGCTTCATGTGTATAGCAGGATGAGAGCAAACATTCAGTAGTGATTTAGTTATTTGACATGATGAGTTACTGCTTGTCACCTGAAGGATAGTGATTTACCACGTGCACTCTCCTACCTTTGCCCTGGTACTGTGTATGTTTTATTAGCAAGGTATAGCTCGGCTGCTCATGTCTATTACTACATTTCCTGCCCTGTATATGATGCTCCATCCAGTTAAGATTAGATGGTGATGGATAGGTCCAATTACAGCTCCTAATCACTCAGGCCTCTTCTCTGTGTCCACAGGATGAGGTGAATCGCCTGGGTGGCAATTATGGGAAATGCACGACTAATGGCAATGATGTGGATGTTAAACTCCTGTACAACAACTCCTACACCCTGCAGGTATTGTCAGAGCTGCTGGCTGAGGCCCCAGCTTATTCACAGTGGATTAATAGCAAACAAGTCCTACTTTACTGTCCAGAGAGCTTTTACAAACCAGCAGGTTCACTGCTGGAGATAACAGAGAGATTCATGCCCCTCTGAAAAGAAGCTCACAAACAGGGGTTTGTAACTTGGGATGTGTTTGACTGCGTGGAGGATACTCAGTCGTAGACACCAGGGCTCTTCCCTCCTTGTAACACAAGAAAGATCAGGCAGTGAGCCAGTCAAGGCAGCTGGACTGCTCTGGTAGGAAATTCTTGGGCCATCAGGTCTTTATTTGTGTAAGCAGTTGCTCTCGGCTCTGGATGTTTGTTTAACTGAGATGTTACTCCCATAATGAAAACGGGGGAGATTTCTGACTGAGCTCAATACTGCTCTGAGAGGTAAAGACAAGGAATGGAAAGTGAAAACCTTTTGCATCGTCACACTCGAGTACTGGCTGCTGTCTTTTTGCACTGACAGAGCTGTGTGTTGTCTCCTACCAGCTGCAGGCTTCTGCTGGAGGTTGGGGCACTTGAGAGTTTCTGGCTCATCCAATTTTTTATGCCTTCTCCATTTCCCAGGCTTGTCTGCATTCCTGCTTTCAGCACATAATGGTTCGGAAATGCGGCTGTGGCTACTACTACTACCCGCTGCCTCCTGGTGCTGAGTACTGTGACTACAACAAGCAGCCTGCGTGGGGTAAGAGCAGCAGCCTGCTCTCCTGTCCTTGTGGAAGGAACAGCTTCCTGCAGCGGTCACTGCTGACGTGACTCCATAGATCTGCCCTTCTACTTTGTGCCTATTTCCTGCTTAGACTAATTCCTCACATCGCTGAATCCAGCCAGATGGCAGACCCCTTTCTGTGTGGAAATATCATGGATATAGTGCATAAAAAAATCTCAGTGCTATCAAACATCCTTTTATTAAGGCCATTAATATAAGGTCAAGCTCTTTTGTGTTCTCAGCATTGGTGGCTGTGCTGCTGTAAGACAAAGCTTTGAATGACTTCTCTTGCTTTAGCTGGTTCGCCTGCCCTCAGCAGATCTCACTGCACACACGTAATTAGTTCCATTTGGAGCCATTCCAAAGTGAGAGTGAGCCAAAAATAGGTCTCTTAGAGAGTGCTGTGTGCTTGGGAAGGCCAAGGTGAGGGCAGAGGGTTTGGTAGCCTTCCATTCCCCGAGGAAGCGTCTGAGTGCGTTCCGTTTCTCTCACCAGGTCACTGCTTTTACCAGCTGTACAACAGGCTCCGAAACCATCACCTCAATTGTTTCGAGCAGTGCCCCAAGCCCTGCCGGTAGGTCACAAAAGCAGGGTGCAATAAATGCCAGCTTGCAGGGGAAAGATCACACCAGGGGAAATGTTGGGAACTTAGCGGAAAACTTAGGGACCCACTGGCACTTTCTGAAGCCGAGATTTCAGTTTGATGCTGGATTTTGAAACCCTTCTGGTTTTCCTCCTGACCAATTTTTGGGCATCCTTTGGGTTTATGTTCTAAGCTGATTTAGAAGCTTTTCCCAAAGTTCTCAGAACTTCAGATTTAAACAAGTAGTTCCCATTGCTAAACTCCTTCATGTATTCACTTTTAAATGCCAAGAGCCGTAGTGACCACAGTCTCTGTTTTTATCTCATCAGGGAATCACTGTACAAGGTGTCTGCTGGGACAGCTAAATGGCCATCAGCGAAGTCTCAGGTAGTCCATACAGACAACTCTTGTGTTTAGAGGGGATGCTATCTTTACTGTGCTTGTTGGAACATTCAGGGTGCAAACAGTGAGTCAAGCCACAGCAATGGAAGTGGCAAATAAAGCAAAGTGTGCCCAAGGGAATGACCTTGTAGTTGAGATGCCAGACTGAGATGTACATTCGATTCCAGTTCTAATCCAAACTTCTTTGTGACCTTAAGCAATTCTCCTCACTGCCTCAGTTCCCACCTACAAACTGGTGTTAATGACTTTCTGCTTCCAGTGGGTGTTGTGGTGTAACAACTCATTACTGCCTGCGAGGTGCTGCAGGGCTACGATGGTAATTCTGTGAGTCAGCAGATTGCCTCTTGCCATTTCTTGTGTTCTGATGTTAAATGGGTATTCAGGCTGTAGGGCTGGGTAATTAATTCGTGTGATAGAGGTGATAATTACATGTAAATACAACCAATACATTTGGAGAGAGGAAACGATTTGGTGGCATTGCCAGTAAGGGCAGAATTTAAGAACCAGAATACTACACACAACTAAACTATCAGTGTGTCTTTCCTTGCTATTGTGGCAAATACAACTACCATTTGATAGCTGTCACTTTATGTTATAAACCAGTGGATCACATCCTTTGTTATCACTTGCAGTGGCCATTTGATTGCTAATGAAATCTACATTTACAAAGCATTAAACATACCCAAACTCAGAAGGCAGATTGCCAGTAACGTACCTCTACTCTGCTGCAGGACTGGGTCCGCCAGGCTCTGAGGCATCAGAATGGGTATAACTCCACCAGCAACAGGTCAGTCACTGTGAGAAGGTGCTCCTCTTAAAACTATGGATTAACTCTTCATCCGTATGGATGAATGTACAGGGTCATCCAGTGAATTCCCCATCTCTGCTCACAGCACTGTGTGACAATCCCGTCTGTAACCTTTTCCCAAGCTTATGTTTAACACCCTCAGGAAGAAAGCCTGAGTGGAGAGAGGAGACTGCCAGACCTCCCTTGCACCAGGTGAATGACATGTGGACATCCCACCGTTGCTAACTGCTCCCTTCCTCCACTACAGGAAGGATATTGCCAAGGTGACAATCTTCTACCAGCAACTGAACTACCAGTCTGTGAACGAGTCTCCTTTACTCACAGTAGGTTGCACTGCATCAGCTGAAAACGTTGCTACCTGTCATTAGTTACAAGTGGGCTGTGTGGGGTTGGAGGGGGGATTATTTACAGCCCCCAAAATGGGATGGGATTATTCTTCTTGGGGAAGAGACTTGGAAATGTCCCATTTTACACAATCACACAGAATTGCTCCCCAGGTGGCAGGCAGCTTGCTGACCTGCAGTAATCCCGTGTTCCCAGAGCTCTGCTGTGTTTGATGAACACAACCCTTTGATTCTTTCCACAGGAGAATCTCCTTCTGTCCAGCATGGGAAGCCAGTGGAGCCTCTGGTTTGGATCCTCAGTGTTGTCTGTGGTTGAAATGTTTGAGCTGCTCATAGACACGCTGGTCTTGTCTCTCCTCTTCTGCTACCAAAGGTTCAGGTCAAGGAAGACAATGAATGTAGCTCACACTCCTGCTATCCCCAGCGTGAGCTTGACCCTAGAGAACTACCGAGTTGTGCGAGAGGAAGCTGCAAAAGGTGATGATTCTGCTCATCCTCACCCTTGTGCAGTGACTGTTGCCATGGACAGGGGAGATCTGCATCTTCACCCATTCTCCAGCAAGGTGGAAATGCCAGAGCTTTGCTCAGATGTGGTGCTTAATGGATTTAGGTACATGAAGGACAGCACTTTGGGAGTGGAAGTGAACAGCTAAGGGTATGTTTGTGTGCACAGGGAGACTTGGAACTCCCCTGTTGCTCAGGTGCTGTCAGAAAGGCTGCAAACAGAAACATTCTGTGAGCACTAAACACCACACTGTGAGCTTGGCAATCCTCCTCCAGCTATTACAGTTCATTATTAAACCATCCGTGTGTCCTGGATTCAGGCATCATGCAATGTTCTTTTGTTCCTAATGAGTATCCAGGGAGGGGAGAACTGTTCTTCTCCTCTCTGGGACAGTCGTGGTGTCCTCATAAAAGCCTATTCATAGCTTTTAACTTCTAAGGCCTTGTGAGGAAACCAGCCTGTGGCTTCAGACAGGCCCATCTACATTTCACACATGCACTCAAAGGAGAAGTCAGCCTGGCTGTTAAAGGGAAGGATTTCCAGAGGAGGCTGAGGACTGTGTGCTCCTGTCAGTCAGGATGACAGAGCATGTCATGACAAGAGGTGCCTCTGATCACAGCTTTGCTTCCCAGACACCTCTCTGTCCTTAACCTGGGTATTGAGGTTGCAGTGCACAGGATGCTGCTGCTGAGATGCTTTTACATTAATTCAAATGAGACTTAACTATCCTGCAGGTAAGGAAAGGGAAGAAACAGGGTTGAAATCTTCTGTGTGTCACAGGCAAAGCATCGGATTTATTGAGGAGATTAAAATGCTGCGTTTTTGTTGCAGCCCGTGTATAGAGATGGTTCAATGTTAATATTTGACAGTAACTTATGTGTACGTAAAAGAACACGTTTATTTTTGATGGTGTTTGCACAGGAGCATTTTACTGTTCCGCTCTTGTTTGTGGCCTGCTGTGGAAAACAAGAGTTCAGAGGAAACCACTGCGCTTTGTTTTGTAGCTTTTGTAAGTAATAAAATGCTCTGGATACAGACTGTGACTGGGGGTCAGTTTGACTTTGTTTTGCCTTCAACCATTACCTGGGTTTCTTACTGTCTGATGGCTCCTTCTCAGTGCTGGGAATGGAAAAGGCTTCTTCAGAGTGCCCAGACATCACCTGCAGAAGCCTAAATGCACAGGGTCAAATCATGGGAAGAGGTCTGTTTCCAGACACAAAGGTGAGATCCCCAGAGCCTCCAGTTTGCTGCTGACCCCAAGATGCTTTTAAAGCCTCACTTTTTTGCTTCTTTTGCTTAATTATTTCTCTTTTCATTCACAAGGAGAATCTACAGAGACATGGAGCAAACCCAGAGGAAAGGGGCTGTAAAGCAGCAGCCAAGTGACAGTGAACAGGAACACAGGGGCTCCATTGCAGTGGGTGAGTCCATTTCCCACTGCTTAGCTTTCATCTGGGAGAGTGGCAGCTACTACAGCAGCTTTCCATGAGGAAACAGAAGCTGGAGCAGGGTGCTGGCACTCTGGATTTACACCTTTCCATGGCACTGCTGGGTGATTCAGGCCGTGACTCCCATTTGTGCCTCAGTTTGTGCTCCACACTGGCAATGCACAGCTCAGATGGAGGGAGCTCCAGATGGGTCAGTATTGCAGGGATGATACCACAAACACTAAGGTACGACCCCATGAAGGATGTGTAGGGCTGAGTTCTCAACTCCATCATGTTCTGTGATACAGAGGTAGCTGCTAAGCTGAAAATGAGCCCACCCCCTCAGAGAAGGTTGCTGTAAGCTACCTTCAGACTGGGCACTTCTTACTTACACTTAGAAACCATTATTTCACTCTACTAAAGGTGGCACAAGCTGCTGTGAAGCAGATTTCCTCCACAGTGCAAGGGCAGGGGAGCCCAAAGCCTTCACTGTGTGCACATCCTGCTGTGGGGCTTCACGCTCACCTCGGAGCAGCCCTCTGGGTCCCTGTGTCTGTGACTGCCTGTGGAGCTGTGCTCTGGTAAGGAGGGGTTTGGGGTTTGTCTCTTAGGAGAAACACGTTGTCAGAAGGACTGAGATGTCTGTTGAGGTGCCCCATTGCTGGAGTGTTTTGTTAATAGCATTAATGAAATTAGAGAGTGTCTGAATCACATAAAGGCCACCAGGAGAGTTCGACTCTTATCTGTTCGGGGGAAGGTTCATTTCCTTCCTCTTGTCAAGCCATTGACCTGTGCCAGATAAATTTCATATTTAAACCTTCTCCTATTAAAGTGCTTCTCTGGCTTGTGAGCATCTAGAAGCTGCACATGGAGAGCTCCAGAACGGTGTCACCAACGTGGGAATCCACCCTTGCTTTGCCACCTAAACCCCCCTCTGTGCACTGCCCCTCTGTTGAGGCATCCCAGCTCCCAGAGAGTTCAGCAGTGGGCATGTCACAATCCCTGTCTTTATTCTCCATTCATAGACACTTTGTGTGGGAGCTTTTCACTCCCACCTCTTCAAAGCAATACATTCCTTCTGCCATAGGATATATTACATGTCTTCATTTATATAGATCATTCTGATAATGCACTTTCTTATGTCATGGTGCCTATACCTGTATAGGCCACACACAACCTCTTACTAGTTTTGGTACATACAATACTAAAAATGAAAGCTGTGCCTTAGGGAAGAGTACAACTCTCCCAGCAGAGGCACAACCAGCAGGAGATGGGGAAGGAAAGAAAGGTTCTGGTCTCATATTGCTTGGGAAGCGTCCATGGAACCAGTGTTGTATTTCCTGGTCCATGATAAACCAAACGGCTCCAAGCACTCCGTGTGGAGCTGTCCTAAGAGGAGTTACTCAGCGCTTTGCCAAAGGGGTCTGTGGAGGTCTGGGACCCCACTACAGCTCAGCTGTGTCCTGTGTGGCCTCTCTCCTCCAAGAGGATGGGATGATGGCGTGAGGAGAGCATCCTGCCACAGGGAATTGCATCCTGTAGCCACTGTGGGAAGCTGGTGACACCCCAGTGGCTGGTGCTGGCTGGGATAGTCCAGCTCGAGTCCAGCTCCAGTGACACAGCCACAGAGGAGGAAACCAAGTGTGGGACATTCACTTCTGTTTCAGAGCACTTCAGACCTGGTCTTCTCTGCACAGTCAATGCTCAGGACCTGTGCTTCATCTGGAGGTGATAAATGATTCCTGGTCAATGGTTCATGATGCTGCTGCAGTATCACCAGTGCCAGTGTCTGCATCCACCTGGGATGGGGAGGTTTTCCCAGGAATAGCAATGCAGAAAGGGCATAGAGAGCTCAAAGATCACCTTAACTCATTTTAAATCAGGTTCTGCAAGGCTGGATCCTAACCCTACGGTCTGAATCCATCCCTGTTCTGGAATTACCCCTGGAAGGGCTGACATTGTCCCGGTCAGGACACAGGCAGACACAGAGAGAACACAGGCTCCTGGGAGAAGTGTGTGTGAGCAGAGAACTGCTTTCCTCAGGAGCTGAGCTCAGTTTGCTTCTGAGTGTGAGCTTCCAGCAGGTCTCAGAAGAGGGATGGATGGAGGTTGGGTGGATGGATGGATGGATGATGTATGATGGATGTATGATGGATGGATGGATGGATGGATGGATGGATGGATGGATGGATGGATGGATGGATGGATGGATGGATGGATGATGGATGGATGGATGGATGGATGATGGATGGATGGATGGACGGATGGATGGATGACAAATGATGGATACTGGATGGATCGATGATGGATGGATGATAGATTGGGGATGGATGGCTGATGGATGGATGGATGGATGGATGGATGGATGGATGGATGGATGGATGGATGGATGGATGATGGATGGGTGGATGATGGATGATGGATGATGGATGATGGATGGATGGATGAATGGATGAGGGATGGATGGATGGATGATGGATGGGTGAATGATGGATGATGTATGATGGATGGATGATGGATGGATGGATGGATGGATGGATGGATGGATGGATGGATGGACGGATGGATGGGTGATGGATGGGTGGATGATGGATGATGGATGATGGATGATGGATGGATGGATGAATGGATGAGGGATGGATGGATGGATGATGGATGGATGGATGATGGATGATGCATGGATGGATAACGGATGGACGATGGATGGATGGATGGATGATGGATGATGGATGGATGGATGGACTGGATGATGGATGATGGATGGACGGATGGATGGATGGATGATGGATGATGGATGGATGATGGATGGATGGATGATGGATGAGGGATGGATGGATGGATGATGGATGGATGGATGAATGGATGAGGGATGGATGGATGGATGATGGATGGGTGGATGATGGATGATGTATGATGGATGGATGGATGAATGGATGAGGGATGGATGGATGGATGGATGATGTATGATGGATGTATGATGGATGGATGGATGGATGGATGGATGGATGGATGGATGGACGGATGGATGGATGGATGATGGATGGGTGGATGATGGATGATGGATGATGGATGGATGGATGAATGGATGAGGGATGGATGGATGATGGATGATGGATGGATGGATAAATGGATGAGGGATGGATGGATGGATAGATGGGGCTATCTGCAGGAGTGGCTGAAGTGCAGGCTCCTTCTTTTGAGCTTCTCAGGGTTGTTTGAAGCCATGTAAGAGAACTCCCAGAAGATGTCCAGGTACGTGGCATCTCCTGCAAAGATACACAGGAAGAGGCATTAATCCCCTTATTTCTGCTTTGCTTTTCCATCCGCTAACAACAACAGGATTATCCATGAGCTTGAACTATGCAAACTGCTCCCAGGCCTCTGCCTTCACAGTCAGACTGGGGATAATTCCTCCCTTTTAATAACCATGGTTCTTCTTTTCCAGAGCCCAAGAGACAGCAGAGAGACTGGAAGGAGAGCGCTGAGTGCTCTGGAAGGCAAAGGTCACTCCTTGTGCTTTATGCAACCAGTTTGCTGGAGCCAGTGCTCAGCCAGGAACAGAGATAAGGGCATTTACTCCTTGTCTGGCTTCTCTTCCAGCAGCCGGACCTCCCAGAGCTTGTTGTGGCAGGTACAGCATCAGTCCACCTGCACTGGAACAACACAACAACCTGTTGAGGGGCACTATCAGGTAATAACAGCTCTTGGCGCCGGCTGACTCAAGGCCTGTCCAAACCACAAGTGAAGGCAAAGAGTTCAGGTGTCCCAGCAGAGGTTCTTGATAGGATCTCCCTCGGTGCAGGGATGGTTTCAGGTTTATGCTGCAATCCTAGAGATAACTGGGCACCCGCATCCCAACAGTGACATCTCTGCTCTGCGTTTGCTGCTTGACATTCTAGGGCAGGTTTGGCCATGGACTGCTGAGCTCATTTTTACCTGGTGATGAACCCATGTAGCCACAGGGGAGAAGATAAGTGGAAAGATCGCAGGTATTCACTGACAGCCACCTTTAGTCTCTCACACAGAGCTCCCGTGCCCCTTGTTTGACAGAAGACAAGTCCTGGAGAGTCACTGGAGGGTAGGTCCGGAGCTGCAGAGCTCCCAGGCACATCACTGTCCCCGTTGGTGCAGTGCTGAGGGTAATACCCAAACGTGGTTCCACAAAGCCAACTTGAGCAGGATCCAGCATGATCGTGGTGCCCTCTTTCACCCCAGCTCATGGGTGAGCACACTGGGATGAGAGAATTGTCCTTTTGCAGCCTATGAAGTGTCCAGCCCAAAGACCTGGAGGGTACCAGCCCTCAGCACTACCCACATGCGCATGGCAAAGGCTCACAGCACGACCCTTATCGTCAGGCAGGCTTCCATCAGGAGCTGCTGTTTCAGGTACATCAATGCTCAGGCAGTGGCAGGTTTTGTGCCTGCCACAAACCCACCTTGACCTACCTGTGAGCTCCTGATTACAGTCACTGGAGCCTCTCCTTAACAGTGGGACTGAGCTGGCCTCCACTGCCCCACCAGTGCTGTCCTGTGCCTACAAACACGTCCCGATGTTACAGTGAGCCCTGGACAGCCCCCATCCCATCCCATCCCATCCCACCTCCCACTCTGCCTTTCCTTCTTTGGGTGCATCACGCAGCTTCCCAGCATTCCCACCTGCTCCCTACCTTCCTTCCCTATATAAAATCCTCCTTTTCTAGGAGAGACAAAACCCCAGCCCACCCACATGGCAAAGAGGTGACTGCTGCGAGGACAAGACTCAGCTCTCCAGGGTTTCTTTAGGATGAGTCTCGAGTCGGGAAGCTCACCCAGCAGCAGCAGGTAGGCAAGCACTGAAGGTGCTGATGGAGAGACCCAGGAACAGCCACTACTTCTCCTCTTTGGTGTCCAAGTGGTACCTTAGGCAGCGGGACACAGAATTCCTGTTGCCTCCTGCCAGGTGATGTGGGCAAGATCCTGACTCTGTCCTTGTTCAGTGAGCTCACCAATCCTCCTGTGCACTGATCCAGTATTCATTCTGCTGACACTGAGATTTAACTCCAATTACAAGAATCCTACTGCTGTAGTAAAGCATCAGTCCCAGACTGGGGAAGACAGCTGAGCATTTAATCCTCATTAACTAAAGAGAGTCTTTTGGGGATCTGGGTGCCTGCAGTCCCATTCCAGTCTCCAATGTGTTTATCCTTGTGAGGTTTGGGGACACCACACTCTGCTTCAGACAGGAAACAGGGGCGAAGTGGGAGGCAGCAGCAGGGTGAGGAGCAAACCACGTGGCCCCAAAGCTCTGTGCTTGCAAACACACTGGAAGACCATGCAGCTCTCCTATTAATGCCTTAAATGACTGCAGTACTCCTGATATCCATGGATCCTTCCTCTTTAACTCCTCCACTGAGGTTAGGAGCCTACCTGGATGCATTAACTGGGATGTGTTTGTCCCTCCAAGGGGAAGCAGAGGTTATTCCGCAATCCTGGTTTTCTACATTTGTTTTCCATGCCAAGTATGACAGAAATGATGAGGCCAGGCCAGGCTTTTCTTCTTCTTTTATTTCTCTGCCATAGACACACAGTGTGAGAGAAACCAAGGGGAAGGATTGCACCGAGATACGTGGGGAAGGGTGGTCCATGTGCAGAAGATTCCGTGTAGTGCAAGGTCTCCTGTTACAGGATTGCTCATCACATACCAAGCATTGACTGATGCAGGTGCTCTGAAGAAACAGGAATGGGTGCGTTGGGGCAGGGGGGGTGAGCTGAGCCTCTCACCCTTACCCCAGCCTTCTCCCAAAGCATCCTGACACCACAGCGTCACAAAAGAGCATCACAGAACCCCACAGTTAAATGCAGAGCATTATGTAACATTCCGCTCTATTCACTGCCCTGAAACTCAAGCAGAGAAGGAAAACAGGTTAAAAGGAGCTGGGTTTCTAGATCCAGTTAATACAGGCAGCAAGGCAAGAAACCCTACACGAATAAATGAAGCCAAAGAAGGAGGAGGGAAGGAGTTTCTCTAGCTTTTTATTAAGAGTGTTTCAAGAGACAAGAGAAGAGCAGGGAAGGGGGGGGAAAGGCAGACACCACAGCAACAGGTTTCAAATAGTACAAAGATAATCACAGAGAGGAGATCTGGGTCCGTAGTTACAGTCAGCACAGGCTGTGCAGGGAGAGGGGGCATTAAAAAACGGGGTACAAAGTGGTACTGAAAGCAGGCAAGTGAAGGGGGGTCATAGGTTACAGCGTATTTACAGCCCAGCAGCCAGTGTGCAACCACCACACGGGGCAGCTTCCACTGCCTAAAGAGAGAACTTCTTCCTCTCTGTGCTGTTTCGATAGGAAGGGTTGGGATTCATGGCCAGGAGGAGGCTTTCTCATCCCAAAGGCTCTCACCTATGTAACCCTATGGGAAGAAAGGTTCTACCGTGATGCAGAAGCCACAGGTCTCACATAGCGTGGATTCCTGATCCTGGGATCCATCTAACATCCATGTGCTGTTATTGAGGGACACAATGGATTCAAGCCAACTGATCCCTGGGAATCCACACTGACATCCATGTGCTGTTACTGAGGGACACAATGGATTCGAGTCAGCTGAGGTCTATGGATGCGCTGACACTCAAAGGCAACGCATCACTGCTGGGAGCACAGGGAGGTACAAACTCAACCTGCTCCTTCACAGCCCTCACTGTACGCTGGTGCTAAGGGCTGGCCGAGGTGTGGTTGTGGAGCAAATGCTCCTGCTTCAGCCTCTGCGAACACACGTGGTCCTCCTCATGCCTTGGAAACTCTTATTCCCACCTCTGTCCCTCATTCCCTCCCAGAACCATTCAGAGGCTCTGCCCTCCCACTGGGTTTACAGTAACCCCAACTCCCCACAAGGCTGAGGAGGAGCCAGCAGATCGATGTGAATCCCATTCCTATGGAAACAGCCCTCGACAGCCTGGAATCTCAAAGGAAAACCTGGTTTCCTCAGAGCTCCCACTCTCCTGCTCAGCCCCTTCTCCACGGAGCAGCACCGCACGCACGAGCCCTCACAGGGACACTTGGCGTCAGGCGCCCGATGCTTTAGGAGCGCGGTTTAATCCCTTCAGCCTCTCTTGTCTTTGGTTGAAAGCGATAACGCTCGGGCAGCGAGGAGGGAAGGGGGTTCAGGGACAGTCGAGCAGCGCAGCACCGCCAGCAGCTCAGCACAAGGCACCCTGGCTGCGCTGTGGCCACCGGACTGTAAGTAAATCAGTGCATTCCTTTAGGAGGTCCTGCTTTTCCTCTTGCATAAATAATGGCCATTTTGGCTGGGCTGAGATGTTTCCTCATCTCTTTCATGCTGAGCACGGCCTCAGCTCCTCCAACCTTTCTTTTTCAAGACAGATTCTGCCAATTCCCTGTTTTCCCTCTGGACTGCTCAAAGGAATTCCTCATTGCAGAGCCCATCTCAGAGGCAACAGCATGAACATAACGTGAGGCTTCCCTGGGTGACGTGTGGAGCTGGACCGTGGCATCATCTCCGCTTCCCAGCAACCTGACCTCATCCCGTTTGGAATCAGAGACGTGGCAGACCCCAAAGATCCAACCCTAGACTGCCTTGTCCAGGCACGTGGTTGTACAGGGTTTGGGTCGAGTTGAACAACAGCTGGGGCAGGGATGGAACTGTCCAGCCTGATCCCCAACCCTCAAACAGTGACAGAATCCGCAGGGCTGAGGCGATGGCTTGGGTCCATTTGTGTTTGGGCAATGCCTGGCACGTTGCCTTCTAAAGGTGGCTCTCCTCATGTTAACTGTGGCTGCGACCACGGCGGATGGATAACACAGGAGGAATGCAAAGAGAGGGGGTTTGGCTTTGGATACCTCCAATGAGGCTGCACAACACAAACCCAGCTGTGGCTGAAGGCGCAAAGGAAGGCGTTCGATCCTCACCTTCCTTGGAGCCTGCTTGGCCTTTCCCTTTGCTCTGCCCTCCAAGCCTCCACGCACGCACACACGGATGCAGGCACCCACCCACAGGACCACGGAGAACACGGAGAAGTGCCTTTCCCTGGAGAACCTTTCTGCTTTGGAAACTGCAGGCTGGGTGACAGCGATCGCGGGTTGAACCGGAGGCAGCTCTGATGGGAGGCACGGGGGGAGGAAAGGGAAGGAATTGGGGGGGGAGGAGGGGAAGGGAGGTTTTGAAGGGTGATCCCTAAGGAGGCTACAAAAAAACTCCTGACATTAAATACAGAGCGACTGTATTGGAGGGAATTGCACTAATCCTCTGGGCACGGCGAGAATAAATTAAACACTCAACAAACAAGTTCACTGCTTAAAAAAGACAGCACAAAACCCATAACAAAAAGAACATACCCCCCCCCCCCAATACTGTATGTAGGAAAAGTGCACAAAGTTGCTTTATACATTGAGTCTAAATAAAGTACCAATACAAGTTAAATAGAGAAATTGTCTTGCAAGACACCGCTTTCTGCATCAGTATTTACATCGGCTTTGACTTCGTGTACTTCAGCAGTGAGGCAGAGCTTCAGTGGACCCAACTGGACAGGACCTTTGTCTTGTTCCCCTGAGCCCCTGCTGCTGTGAAATCAAACGACCCAAAGTGGAAGCCACGGCTCCAGTTCTCACTGGCTCACAGCAAGGATCAGTGGTTTCTAACTCCTAAAAAGCTGGAAAACCAACGGGGGCGGTGGAAGATGCTGTCCATGGGAAACCAGCCATTGCTGGGCCATGAGCGGGCTGGGAGTCGGGAGCACAGCAGGACCATGGCACTGGTGAAACGTCCATTTCACTTGTGAGCTCGCTGAAGTACCCCGAAAGATGCCAGCTCTGATTCAGTGCCCCAGGAAAGGGCACAGCTTGAGGGGACATCAGCACTGGCAAAGCCTCAGTTGGGGCAGGTCAGTGTGAAATGGGATGGGGTTAACAAAGAGAACTCATGACACAGAATCCCTAACCCAGGAAGCACCCTGGATGCTGGTTCCTGTACCAAGCACTAAGTGCTGATGTGGATGCCACAGGGTGACCTGCAAGACCTCAGCCTAAGCATAGCACAGTCCTGCTGAAGGCAGACCCATGCTTCAGGGCTTTGCTGTATTGCTGCAGGCTCGGCACCGCATCCCATCCTGCTGGACCACAGCATCCAGCACCATCTGGGCTCTGCACAGAGCAGTGAGCATCGCAGGGTGTTTCACACCAGGGGTGATCTGTGACATGACAGACTTGCTCCTGACCCAACCCAGACTGAGAGCAACACCAGCTGCAAAGCGGGCTCCACTGGTAAGGGAGGGGTGTCAATGGGGCAATGACAAGTGAAGGCATCACCATTTGAATTTAGGGTGAAGTGGACCAGGAAGAAGACAAAGCCCAATGCAAAGGACCAAGAGATGAAGCTCCAGGAGAACACAAAGTGGTAACCTTTATAATGCTGCACAAGAAACGCCAGCTGTACCTCACATGGGCATCAGGAAGAAAGATTTAACCCAGGGTGTATTAAACCCAAACTGCAGGAGACCATGCAGCAGCACTGCAGCAACAGCTACGCACAGTGCACATCTGCCTGCATCTGGCATCACACAGCTGGATGCCTGGGGCCAGCCCTCTTCACTCAGTGATCATGGAATGGTTTGGGTTGGAAGGGACCTTAAAGCTCACCCAGTTCCAACCCCTGCCATGGGCAGGGACACCTTCCACTGGAGCAGCTTGCTCCAAGCCCCATCCAGCCTGGCCCTGAACAGTGCCAGGGATGGGCGACCGGATTCCAGAGTCACTTGTGGGAGCTACAATGAGGACATGGTCCCTGCTCCTCTGAACCAAGGATTCCTACATCCTGCATTCCTCTGAAGCTGAACTGCGTTTTATGCACACTGCTCCATCCCAGAAGCACCCATCCTGAATCCCTGAACAGAACATGAGTATCACCAAGGGACCTGCCCTCTGCCAACGAAGGGCACATCCCACAGCTTCTACTCCAGAGTTCAGAGGGAGCATTGCCTGTCAGAGGCTATGGGATAGCTTCAGACCAGAAAGGAACCCCAGGACAGAAAGAGTGGGCTGAAGGAGAAAATGCCATGAAAGGCCAATGGGGCCAAGCTCATTCGTTTTTGTTTTCCAGGACTGATGGAAGCAGACTGATTGTTATTTATGGAAGCACAAAGGCCCTGGGGCAGCTTTTGCACTGCCATGACCTGCAGCAGCTCCAGCACAGTCACCAGGAGCATTTCAGATTCACAGCTGGGCCCGAGCTCAGAACGTGGTGCTCAGCACCGTGCATCCCAAAGGGAACAAGCAGGAGAAAGCAACAAGAAAAAGATGGATTTCAAAACCCAGCCTGCACAGATGCAAAACTGCGGTCTGGCTCCAGCAGAGCTTGGGACAGCACCTTCCTAAGGAAGCAGGGATCCTCCCACGCACTGAGAGAACTTCCTACCAGAGACTAAAGTGGAGTCTATTGTTCCACTTCTAGATGTGAGCATGGACACCGGTGCTGTTGGTTGTCTGAGGGCAGCATCTTGAGTGAGGAGCTGGATCCCTGCTGCTTCAGTATCTGAGGACACATGATGTCAATAGGACAGAGCTGTGAAGGTTTGTAAGGGGAGCAGCACGCCAGCAGCCAGGATAAAACAATATAAAGGACTCAGACATGTATTGGGTGAAAAATACTCCGATTGTGCACCACTGCTGATGGAATGCAGGAGGATGGGGAACTCTGCCTGGTATTCCTGCCTTCCTTGCTAGGTCTTGATCCCCTCAAGATCCCAGCACTATCCATAAGGCACAACGGCCCAAGCCCAGAGCCAGCAGCCTGGGAGCCCAAGCAGGTAAATACCAGTTGTGAAGTGACAGCCATGAGCCCTGAAAAACTGATGTCAGCTGCAGCTGAGGGCACTCCCAGAGGCTCTGACAGGGGCACACCTCAGCCTGGCACCCAGGACCCCAGCCAGAGGATACCTGCCAGTGGTACACGTGCTCAGAGCCAGCACTCCATGGCTGCAGCATCTCTGCGGAGCCACTGTAGCATGATCCCATCACGCAGACCATAAACACAGCAACAAAGTGCTCCAAGTCAAACCACGTTCCCCCACTCCAGCAAAGAATAACCCAAGGAAAGAAACAAAAAGGAGAAGATTCTGCCGGGCATTGGAACTGAGGAAGTCAAAAGCCCCTGGGCCTGCTGCTGAGATGCCCATCTCACACGCGTCAGCATGCGGGGGGAGAGCACAGAGGGATGGATACATGCAAGTCGAAGTCTCCTTCACAGAGATGCTAAGTCAGAAACCTGAAGGGAGCAGGAAACAAACTGAACCAAAGTCCAATTGCATCGTGCAGCCACTCGTTCAGGCAGTGGGAGTTGGACGTGGCTTCTCTTCCCTGACAGAAAGCCCATCGCCAGCGACAAGCTTCTCCCAGCCTCAACAGATTAGCACTGCTGCTTCCGTAACACTATAGGCAAGTTGCACCTTGGCCCTGGAAGCAGGTGAGCTATGGCTTTGACCAGCTAACCACCACAGGCAAAACAAGGGGAGTGTGGCTGGTATAGTCCTGAGAGCAATCGAGGTGAGGAGCCATCGCTCTCAATCCTACCCCTTCCGTTGTGCCTTCTGGAGCAAATCTCTCTCTGCCCCTCGAAACAGCCTGGTCCTGACTTCGAGGTCCTCTTTAGCTGTGCAAGCTGCTGCAGCAGTGCCATGGGTGAGCAGGCTGCTGGTCACGCTGCCAGGCCAGAGGGCTCCACGTCAGAATCCCTCCCAGGCTGTTCAGATGAGAACTCAGTGCGTGGAAACCAGGCTGACGCAGAGAGAGGTCTGATTGTATCGTTGGTGGGCTCCTCCTGGTGACAGAGGGCTTCCTTTTCTTGTCTTCATTTTAAATGCTAAACTCACCTCCCACACTTCCCACACACTCAAGTCCACGTGCCATGGTCTGTGGTTATGCCCTAGGAGTCTCCTATACAAAAATCAACCATCCAGTAGTCAAGCATGAGAACTTAACGCTAACAGGAAGGATCCCTTTTCCTTCCTGCGTGCATCTCAACCTATAAGTGCAGGCATCAAAAACAGACCAATCTGCAAGAAACACCAAGATACCAAGGATGGGGCTTCTCAGGGCTTCTACAAGTTCAGCCCAACTTCAAGACAGCGAAGGGGAGGTGGGGGAGTTGTCACTAACACTCATCTATATTAAGGCTGATGAACTCCTGTATACACTTCCTGTACTGCAGCTCAGTAGGGCTGTTGCTGGGATATTGACCTGGTTGTCCAAAGGGCCCCTCTGCTTCTCGCATTTCCTCATTCATCCGAGCCAGACGCAGCCTAGAGAGAAAGCACAAGGGAGAGGGGTTTGGTTATTCCCCCCCATGGCCATTTACAGGCAGCGTTGCTCTGCACGTGCACTGCCAAGTCCTGGCTGCACTTACAAGGTGACTATGTCTGCATTGGCTGCCTGGACTGCAATGCTGAGCGGGTCCTGCCCATCGCCATCCACCGCGTGCTGATTTGCTCCTCGCTTGAGGAACAAGCAGACCTGACTGTACAAGGGAAAGAAAAGACCATCAGAGCACAATTCCAGCTCCCCCACCCCACGCTGATACAGGCAGAGGGCACTGTCCTTCTCTAGGCAGATACAGCTTCACTTGTGTTGGTCTAAATCAGGACATGCTGCACTGGCATGGAGAAAGGAATGGGTGTACAGCGGCCCAATTACCCCCGTCCACCAATATGGGGACAAATACCCTTAAAGATAACCAAAAGGGCATGTTTTGCAATAACCAATTCACCAAACCCCAGCTCCCCTGCCCACCTCACCCCCTGGCTCCCAGTGTTAAGGCTGTACCTCAGTCCAAGGGTGATGGAGCACATCCCAGCAACGTGCAAAGAACTTACCCAGTGTGCCCCAGGTATGTGGCATGGTGCAAGGGAGCTCGGCCTCGGATATCTCTTTGGTTAACATCTGCCCCATTCTGCAGCAGGAATTCACAGGCTATCAAGGAGCCCTGCCAAGAGAAAGGGGGATTTCTAACCTAATTCAGCCAGCAGTACTGAGAGGATACAGGGGCATGTACCAGGCTGTAGGCTGGCCATGGTCAGTGCACCCTGAACTAGAGTCAAGACCTCCCATTGCCAGCCACAGCGTACCCCCATCACAGCTTGAATCAGAGGAGTTTTGTTCTCATCTTCATCATTCACCCAGTTGATCTCAGCCCCATTTGCAAGTGCTTCTGCCATGAGAGGCAGGTTTCGGGCTTGTGCTGCCTTGTAGATCAACAAGCCAGGATGCAGCTCCCTCAGGTCCTCCAAATCTGATGCTTCTTGTTCAATCTCTGCTTCACCACTCGACTCCTCTGACACCTCGCACTCTAAGAAGAGTAAAGGATAGAAAGAGATGATCCAATAGCTTCATATTTCCAGTGTCTTCTGTTCCCTGTTGTTCTTGGCACCAGGCAGCCCTGACCATCCATCCTGCCTTAGCATTAGCTGCCTCCCCACACTTGTGGCCTGTGACACCCACCTTCCTCTGTCACGCTGTCCACCACAGAGCCAAACACGAGGATATCCGTGCTGCCATCTGTGCTCCCTCCGAGTCCACTGTCACTGCTCAGACCTGCAGGGCCAACAGAAGACAAACCAAGCCCATTTTAATACCCTGGCATTCCAGTACCGGGCACAGCTGAGACCACAGGGGAAAAGGGCTGCGCAGAACGTCACACACACACTGCACCGGGCACTGCAGCAAGGGAGAGGGGGACTGCTATCCCATTTAGCCCCACTCAGTAACACTGCCCAAGGAAAAATGGCAAAGCCTTATGGTGTCCGTGTCCCCACGCTGCCCTTCATGCAGGGATGCTCCAACATTGCCATGGCACTTTGGACTGCTGAGGACAGCCCTTGCTGCAATCCATGAGGGACGCCGTGACGTAGACTGGAGCAGAGCAGCAGCAGAGACAGCTTTGCAGCGGGTTATGCAGTGTCAGAAGCAAACAGACATCCCTCTGCTTTTACCACTGGTAATCTCAGTTTCTACTCTAGCCATGCTCTCCCCGGAGCTTTGCAGTTGTCACTTGCAAATGCATTGCTCTTGTCACAGATTACTGACCACGACTGGGGCAAATATCATCAACATTGTGTATCTCAAGGCCAGACTCCTAAGGTATTGTCCATTGGCTCCTTCACCTTCACAGAACCTCCCCTCCCGTTCCCTACAGTGCTTCCCACCTTCCCTGCTTAGCTGATGAACGTGGCAAGACAAGAAATGGAGTCAGGAAGAGATGAAGTGATTTGCCCGAGGACACGCAATGTGTCAGTGGCAGAGAAACTCGGTACCTTTACTGCTTGCACCCAAAAGCAGTCAAGAAAATGATAGGAAGACAGGAATTGCTCCTGTGGGAGCATGGATGGCACATCCCCTCTGCCCCAGGGGATGCCTGCACCTCTTGGGAACTCCATCTGGATTCAGCTTCTTCCTGCTTTTAACTTCCCAATGACTGTAAGGGCTGGGGGTGCCTGTCCTCCCACAACTCAAGAGGTTAAGTCCCCCTCATCTACCCCAAGACCTCCCCTCAACCCCTTGTGATTAGGGATTAAAACAAGCTGACAAAGCTCCTGAAGTATGAGCTGAGTACTCTTTGCAAAGAGCAAAGGGGAACAGCAGGGAAGGCTGCAAGAGCTAAGGATCTGAGCCTTGAAACAAGCAGAACAAGACACCTTAACCTTAAAGGCTGGCTGTTGAAAACTTCAAGCAGCTACAGCTAGGACCCAGATAAAGAATATCATCTAAATCAGTGGTCCTGACATTCTGGCTCACAAGTAATCCTTCAGCACTGCTCAACAGCCAGAGGGGATAATGAAGCTACAACAGGGAAGGTTTGAAGTGACACCCATTGGATTTGCTGTCAGGAAAATCATTGCTGGCTGTTGCAGAAAGGAAGCATGGTGCTTGGTGAGATTGTGCTCTGCATTGTCAGGACAATAAAGAGTGACTCCAACAAGTCTAGAGCTACATCCAAGCAAGAAAGGAGGATCTAGCTCCCATCACACAAACATTAATACATCAAATTCCCAGTTCTGTTCCCACTGAATCAGTGACAAATTCCCATTTTCTTCTACAAGGCTGTGGAGCAACTCTGAGGTCTTGCATCCCCCAAGTACTGTTTCTGTTGACTAATAACCCTAAATTCCTCAAGACTGGAAGAGCCCGCAAGGCACCGATTCAGACAAGCACTGAAGCATCATCTGCTTGATTTCAAGAGATAACACGTACTTGTAGGAAAGCCTCTCATTTTCTGCTGTGCTGACTCAGGACCCTAAGTATTTCTCAGAAGTTCATACAATAACAAGGAACTGAGCTGGTAGGTGAGAAGTTACCACTCCTCAGTTAAGTATGATAATGGACTACAGGACTGCTCTGTGAAGATGTGGGGCATTTGAAGTAAACACTTCTCACTTCCTATTTGCCATGAGATCCCATCTGCAGAGGACTGGATCCTTTATCTCATCTGAGGGATAGTTGATCCTTTAAGATATAGTAACTCAACTGCTGAGTCAAGTAAGGTCTTTCTCCAAGTGAGACCCCACTTGGAGTACTCTGAACAGTTCTGGTGGCCCCAGCACAAGAAGGACATGGAACTGTTGGACATGGAGCAAGTCCAGAGGAGGGCCAGGAGGATGATCAGGGCCTGGAGCACCTCCCATATGAGACAGGCTGAGAACATTGGGGCTGTTCAGCATGGAGAAGAGAAGCTGCATGAAGGCCTGAGAGCAGCTTCCAGTGTCTGAAGTGGGCCACAGAGCTGCTAGAGAGGGACTCTTCATCAGGGACTGTAATGACAGGACAAGGGGTGATGGGTTCAGACTTAAACAGGGGAGACTTAGGTTAGATATAAGGAAGCAGTTCTTCCCTGTGAGTGATGAGGCCCTGGCACAGGTTGCCCAGACAAGCTGTGGCTGCCCCATCTAGAACTGGATGATCTTAAGGTCTTTTCCAACCCAAACCAGTCTACGCAGGAAACCCTAGGAAGCTTTCCTGCCCTTCAAAAGCCAACCAGGCTGTCTTTCCCACAAGGGACTGACAATTCCATGATTCTCTGTACGGGTTCCAATCATTTGGCTGAAAGAAAACACAAAACTGCTTCTGAAGCTTGGTTTGGAACAGTGAAATTTGGGTGTCTCTTTTGCTGCTAGCTGCCAGAGCGTCACCTTACCTCCGTCCAGGAGGAACGGCGTACCGCTCCCACCGGGACCAATGCCACTGCCACTCCATGGGCCAGCTGCTAGCGGATGCTGCATAGAGATGTGGCTGGCACCTAGAGGAAGGTGGACGGAACATGAGGGGAGTTCATCGTCACAAACACAAAAAAGAAGAACTGTCCTGAGCAGGACTTGTTAAAAAAAAAAAAAAGGAGGAAAAAAATTAAAAGCCAAAATTAAAACCAGGAAAAAAAAAGCAAAAAAAAAGCTGATGGAATGCAAAAGATGTTGGGAAAAAAATCCCATCAGAATGCAAACACCAGGGACTGACTGGGTATTAACAACAGAGCAACGGGTTGGAGTTGGTGTAACTAACTCCCCATCGCTCCTCTGACATAGTTACCCTCTCTCCAGTGAGGCCGATACCTTCCCTTAGGCCTGGTGCAATGCACGTGCCCTGGCAGAGCTGGAGGTGAAGCGTGCCAGGAGCAGGGGTACTTTCTTTGTACTTACTACGTGGGCCGGAGCCAGCACCAGTGTCAAAGTAGGAGAAGAGAGAGTCCAGCTCGTCGGGGCAGAAGAGGGAATCTCGGCGGAACTTCCTCTCCAGCGTAGCTGCTGTTCCACACACAGAGAGATGAAAGACACAGTTCATAACAGCAAGTGAGAGTTCTGCAGCTGTGGTTACACAGGCTGAGCTTGCACATCCGATGGAACCCAGGGTCCAGTGCCATCCTCATGCCCATGTACACCACCAAAGTACAAGAAAGAGCTGACCACAGGTGATACACTGCAGACAGAGTCATCCCAGAGCATCCTGAGCAGCCAGAATCCCTTAGAAGCATGGCCTCTCTTACAGACCAGGTAAAAATCAAAGGATTTGAAACTTATTACAAAGCAGGAAGCCGGGATACAAAAGAAAACGCACAAAGCAGCATATATATGCTCATATATATATATGTATCACCCTATGCTGGATATCCTTAGTGTAATCATCTCTTCCTTTAGCCACAAAAACCTCCTTAAACAGATGGAAAATAATAAGAAGTGGCTCTAAATCCCCACGTCAACAGTTTGTGCAACAGCATTTTGCTTCTACCTCTGGCAGGCTTGCAGGTCCTAAAGCCAGGGCCCCCCAGTGTTGTAAGGGCTGTACACACCTACAGAGCGGTGGGCAGGCCACGCTCTGCATGGGGAGCAGGGAGAAGGGGGCTCCCACCTGAGGACAACATGGCTGGTGATGCGTTGCCTGCTTCGTGGCGGTACTTCCTGCGAGCTGTGGGTGCTTTGGTGGTGCTGTTGTTCCTCTGGCACTTCTTCACACACCAGCGCCGAGGTTTCCGCTCGTTCTCTGTTAGCGTCTCCCCGTTTGGCAGCTTCTTGAGGAATTTCTTCTCCACATACTTCACTTTGATCCAGGCTTCCTTGTCCTGCCTAAGAGGAGAGTGGCATAAAGCTGTGCCCAGCATCACCATTCAGCTAAAGCAAACCTAAATGCTCCATCCCTGGCAGTGCTCAAGGCCAGGCTGGACAGAGCCTTGGGTGACATGGTCTAGTGTGAGGTGTCCCTGCTCATGGTACGGGGTTGGAACTGGATGATCTTAAGGTCCCTTCCAACCCTAACTATTTTGTGATCCTAAAGGCAACACCGCGTGCTTCAGTACATGTATTTGCATGGTCTCAGAGCAAGTGGAAACCCAGCAAGCCCTGGTTCCCAAGCATGTTTCAGCAGGTTGCTGGCTGGTAATGTCCCATTGACCTTTCTGAGAGTCAAGCTCAGGCTAGAAACAGAGGGACTGGACTCACCTGGAGCTCCCTGATGTTGGCTTCTTAAGTCCCAACTCTTCGCACTGTGCCTCATAAATCTGATTCATGGTGCTGTTCCCCAGCTCACACATCAGCTGCAATATAACAGGGATCAAACGAAATCCTCAGATGAGGAGCTAAATTCCCTCTAGTCTAGCCTGCCACCAAGTAAGTCTCCCTCCATGTCCAACATTTATCTATCTCTTGCTGTTAAAAGCCAACACTCACCTTCAGCAACTCTGGCTCCCAGGAGTCCAGTGTGAGAGATCGGACCTTGGAGCAGTGAACACCCAGGCTCCTATTTATCCAAAAGGAAGAAAACTGAAATGGTTACATGCCTCAAAACAGAACTTTTCATGCATCATCAGATGAACAAGATCAATCCAGTTCTTATGTATTTATCCATGCAGATTTAGTTACAGCAGAGTTTTATGCATATGCATACACAGATGTGCATCACTTTTGGATCTATCTGTACCAACATTATGATCAGTTATAATTCAGGCTCCACTGTTCTTTCCAGGAGCTTGCAATCCATCTGTGCCTGCAGTGCACAGCATACATGCACACAGTACCTGTGGATACCAGAGCACTCGATGCACAGCAGAATGCCCAGGTTGATACTGGCCCAGCGAGGATCTGGCTGACCACAGTCACAGCACTGGTCATTCCCAGGAATGCTCTGCACTCTCTGTAGGATGGATTCTCCTTTCACACTGCGCTCCCGGGAGTCAGTAGCAGAATCAATGCTGCTGGTTGATGGGGAAGCAGTCCGGTCCAGTCTCTGCAGGGAAAAAGGGGATCTAGGATTCTGCAGAGGACTGGAACAAACCAGACCTTTGCATAGCAGAGGCACTGATAGGAAGCATCACCTGAAGAACAGACTAAGGCTAGTCCAGGAAAGGAAGCGGTAAAGCCTCATTAATGCTTATTATTACTCCAAGGCTGTGCTGCACCCCATCCCTGCTCCGGCAGCATGCAAACCCCTGTTGTGTTTGCATAGCTTGCACTTGTTAAGTGCATTGCTTGCACTTGTTAAAGACAGGGAGCGAGCCCTTCACAGGGGAACTTAATTCCCAGGTGAACGTCAATCCACAGTGATGGCAAGAAAGTGAAGATGTCAGGACACTGATTTAAAGCCTTGCCTTTCCCCCAGACAAGCTTTACAAGCTTGGCTTTGCTGGTGAATAATCATTGCCTTTGAGTTCATCCTGACATTAGCTCCCTTCCTTGAGGGCAGAAGTATTTCCCAACAGTCCACATAGACACACGGGACCTGCCACAGCCCAAAAGGCCACTATCAGGGTTCTGAGGTACAACTATGGGTCTTTCATGACCCTCTCACTCACTTCAATATAGTAGCTGTCAGGACTCTCCCGGTACGCAGAAGCGATGCTCGCTTGCACAGCCTGGATCCAGGCCTGACGCAGCTTCTCCGAGTCAGCCTGCAGCATGCAGCTCCTGAGAAGGAAGGAAATGAGTTGGAAAGAGAAAAAGGCCAGGGTTCCCCTCCTCAGCACAGACATTCCACAGACTTACTTGGTAGGTGAGACGACCTCAAAGCAAAATCTCCTCTCGATGTCTTCGCATGGCTTGACAGTACAGAGCCGCAGGTCTTCCACCACGACTGTGAGGACATCCTGAAAGGGTGAGAAGAGGTGGCTTTGTTGGTTCCCTCAATCTGTGTAGGACACAATCAGGCCTCTCAGAAAACTCCTTCCCATACCCTGCTGGCTTGGCATATGCTGAGTGCAGAAGAGCAGAGCCAGCCCACCACTGCATAACTCCAGGGCAATAGGAAGAGGTTACACAGAATCAAAGCATGGGACAACATGCACCTGAAGTGGCAGGCTTAGTGGGGACTTCAACTTCCTCTGCTGAACAGGGGTATTTAGGATGCCACATACACTGTCTGCTGCCACTGAGATCTCAGCACAGTCTAACTTTGGAGCAGAGTAATGCCTGAATAGGCTTCCTGTCCCTCTGATGCAATTCCCCTCCCCACTCCTTCCACTCCACTCCCCCACCATGGTTGGAAGTCCCCAGCAAAGCAGGATACCAGACAAGTTGGCTAATCTGCCAGTGTCATCTGGGGCAGCCTCACTGACCTTTAGCTTTTTCTGGTACACCAGCTGACTGTTCTGTATGGAGAACCACCTCCTGAGGGAAGACAGACAGACAGACATCAGAATTGAACAGTACTAGCAGCTTGTTCTGGCAGAGCAGGTATCTCTCCATCTTAAGAGTATGATTTATCTCAAGAAAAGCTCACACTTCCCCAGTGCCCTCCCTCAGAGAACAAGAAAGGGTTTCCAGCCTTAGGGAATGACTCCTGGCATCAGGATGCTATGATGGCAAGTGTTCTAGATACATCAGTGGATAGCAAGAAGGAAGGAAAGACAGGGAGAAACAGAGGAGTAGGGCAGTCCCATGTTACTGCCTATGATTTCTGTCTGCACACTGGGGCAGGCAGTAAATCCAGTGCCTGTGGGACACGTTGCACTGGTTAGGGCATACTTCCATATGTGCTCAGTGGGTATATTGACATTTACTGTGGAAGGTGGTCAAACAATGCCAAAGCTCCTGTTTCCTCTACAGGCAGCTATGTGTGAAGGAAGTCTACCTTCTTAGGAGGAAACAAATCACTAGCTAGCAGCTTTCCATTAAAATACAAGTGACAGAAGGTCCATGTGATGCTGACAGAACAGATAATTCTCTGGTGTCTTAATCCAAACCCTCAGGTCATTTCCTCATTCCAAGATACAGCCTAAGATTTAGCAATCTGGTCACCTTCATGGAGGGCAATGGAAACCATCACTACCTCTAAGCTTTAGGAAGAAGGTACTGGAATACCTGAGCAGAGAGTCAGAGGCTTGCAGCAGGATGCTATTTAGAGCATGTACTACACATTCTGTTTGCAAATGAACTAGGTTCCCTGGGAAAATGAGATGAGACAGGGTTCTCTTTGCCATTGCTGAAATATTAAATAGATAAGAGACAACAAAAGGATTTGACACATCTGGGGAGAAATGGGAAAATACAGGTACTTGGAGGCCACACTGGAGCATGTATTTCTGCCTGGTGCTGGCTCCCAGCCCAGTATCCCAAACTGTGGATTTTGCTGTTCTTTCTTTCTGCTCCCTCCTGCTCACAGGAGGGGGAGGCACAAACAGTGAGTAGCTAAGTGACAGTGAGAAGGTGATGAGTAGGCTGCAGGAGCTGTGAATAGCTCAGATGCAGGCAGATATGGCTAAGAGTGGGTGGGTTTGAGGAGACAGAGATGGCTGCGGGGAGGCTACAGACTGCGTATGACTGGGAATTAGGAGGACACAGGGAGGAACCATTCCTCTCTATCACAAGAGTCAAGCACAGGTCTGGATATTAACCCAACATACTCTGAATGTACCTCATAGCCAAGTAAAATACCTCTTAATATTGTATCATCTCCCTGTTATGTGAGAGCAGGAAATGTAGGTCAAAAAGGCATTGATCTCATGCATTAGAAACTCATGGGAAGGGCTTGAATCCTTTTGCACAGCCTTGTATGAAACCCATTGACTCTCTCAAGGGAAGCTAAACACATAAATATCGACCAAGGCTAGAACATGAAATCTTTGCTTCCACTTCCCCAAGGTCTCTGGCAGCTGCAGACACTCCTGACTAGTGCAGGCAGCTCATGGCATTCCCAGTGACCTACCAGATGAAACAGTTTGAATTATTAAGAGCAGGGTCAGGGCACTGAAAGCCATTTCCCAGCTCCCAGCAGCACAGCTGGTGTCTCCACTCTCACATATCTCCCTGTTTCAGAAGAGACAGGTTTGATTCTCATGGCATGTCTTGTTGTTTCTCTTAATTGTTATAAATGCATAGCTTTCCTAGGGCAATACCTGAGCTGGCTGTGCCTTATCTTCCCTGCATGGAACCTGGTCATTCTTCCATTGTAGAAAGCACTCCTGGGGTTTTAATTCCCTGGCATTTACTAAGATGCAGAACATGAGCTGGCTCCTTCTATGATGCAGCCTCAAGAGGAATATACAGCTTAGAATCTTTCCAGTGATAATAACAGTTGCTAAGATGCCCCTAAAAGTGAAGTGTGCTCCTTTGCAGGCAGTATTAATTGTGTTCAAGAGTCTCAGCCCAAATATCAAATGGAATATGAGTTATTACTCACCGATTCCATGTTTTGAAAGCATTGCTAGCTCTCTTGAAGAGGTAGCCTTCCATCACCACTCCATTTGGGGCATCAACATTAAACTCCACCTTCGAGTCATCATAGGAGAAGTCCTGCAAACAGAAAGAGACTGAGACTCTAACACGACAGCACTCTGCAGGACCAAGATGAAGATGAGCTTAGTAAAAAGATCAAGAAGAGAAAAACATCTATGTAAAATCCTAAGGTTCAGGCAGAGCTGTCTGCCACACCATATCCCTATGCCTTAGTGGGCTGCAGCTGTGAATAGCAGTCACGAGCTGTTCTCATTCCAGTAAGCTTATGTGACCCTATTTTTTGCCTAAAGCAAATACATGCTATATTTCTATGCTCTGGTAGCTCATGAGGAGAAAGGCAGGTTGCTCATGATAGCGAGAGCTAAAAATGCCCAGTATTTGGGGCAGTTTGCAATGGGAAATACAGCAATAGAAGTGCTTTTCACTGGCTGAATTAGCAATTCTTCTGCCACTTCTCTGTTCTGCAAATGGCCAGGAACAGAACAAACCCCTTTTCACACAGCCATGGTGATTTCTGGAAGGAAGACTTATCAATTCCCTTTTCCTTAGCTATCATCATGTGCCACCTCCAATCTGTGCTCATTCAAGTCTATGCTTTGCTACCAGTCAGAGCTGATTTGTCAGGTTTGGCACTGATTCATCAGCCAGATCTCATGGATTCTGACAGCTGCTGAGCAAGACACAGAGCACAGAGAATAGCAGCTGCTCCCACAGAACACAGGATCCTGCTCCCTGGGCCATGGTCTGCCTCCTTCCCAAGGGAAACTAGGTCAGGAAAGCCAAATGACTTTCCCCTCTAACCTGGGGAACTAAGGCACATTGTCTCTTTGCACACTGATCCCACTCCACTGGTTCATTCTACCCACAGCTCCCTCTCTGTTGAGTGCAAATATTTCCCCCCATACTTTGTGGTCCAAAGACACAACAGTGCAGTGAAAACAGCCCTGTTAAGTGCCTTTCCTAGCTCAGCACAGAAGGCCCCAGTGATGCTGTGTTGCTAAGCAACATGCACTTCACTCTCATTAAGATGAGTTATTTTCATGCCCAGAGATGCAAGCTTGCCTGGGAGGTGTCATAGTAAGAATAAAGCTGATACAGAAGGAGGAGATGTAATGGGACAGGACTGAGTCATTCCCTGGAAAGCCAGCAGGATGCCCAATTACATGCTAGAAACTGCTGTAAGGCACCCAATTAAGAGGTCTGCTCAGCCCTAAATTTCTTTGCTGGAAGAGGGTGAATCCCAGGGGGGTCCTCTTCTGCAGATGTCTTTCATGTACGTGCTGCAAACAGAGGCCAGAGGGAATTTTCCTCTAACTCGTAGGTATTTGAAGATGGGATTTTTATAGAGCTGCTCCAAAGTGACAATTCTGTACCTTTGATGAGAGATGTGTAATAAATAATGCAAACAGCCACAAACCTGGGCCTTGCTCAAAGACACACAGCAAGTGTAGGGCAAAACCCTTCTTAAAATGACCTTCTTAAGCTGTGCCTTACTTTGTAGAACAGGCAAAAATAAGGGGGGGGGGGGGGGAATGGACATAAAAACACCTGACTTCCTCAGCTGTCCTTATCTACTCAAGCAGTGTGATGGTAAGAAGGACAGATTGCTGATGAGTGCAGAGGAAACAGATGGGCCATATGCGTCACTAGAGTAAATCCACTACAAACCAGTGGAGTCAAGCCAGGTGTGAAGTTAACCTCATTGAGTCTGTATTGTATTACACCTCTACAAAGTAAGTGGCCAAAGCAGAACATCTGAAGGCACATGGAGTTGTTCCTTGCCTTGGGAAGGACCCTAACCTGCATCAAGCCCAGTTTTAGGAAGAGAAAATCGTACACAAACCACCAAGCCCGTGTACAGTTAAGATGACAGAGAGGCATCTGGGTGATGGGCAAACATAGAAACACTGCTGGGAAGAATGGCTTGTGTTCACATTACTTTGAAGCTATTTCTCTTCCTTGTTCCCTCGTTAGTCAGGAAACATCCCCAGGCCAAACTCTGCTCATGTGTCTGCTGGTGTAACTCCTGAGCAACTCCTCTGCTCTCAACAGTAAGTACTGAAGGGCAGTTGAGGGCACAACACATCGACCAGAGCTGTAAGCTGGATTTGTAAAGTAGGTAGAAATCAAGGGAGAGATCCGAGGGATAAGGACCTGTCTGCCTCTTATCCCTGCGGCTTGTGGCAGTCTGATCCTCAGGGGCACTTTGTTTCATTACACTCTGCTTGGAAGGACCTGAAGTCTTTGCTAATAGATTATTGAGGGGGGGGAGAGTGAAAGAAATCCAGCAGTTATCCCCTTAATCAGAAGCATTTCTCCTTTCTCAGCCAGGCCAAAGCCAAAAGGGAGATGTACAGAGGCAGCTCAGGCAGCTGAAAGGCAAAATCATAGCAAGTGCAACTGTGAAACTTCCAGCACACCAGAACAAGCTTAAACCATGGGCTTAAACACTGGATTCCTGAGCACATCTTCCTGCTGCAGCCCATGCAGGGAACTTTCCTATCAATGGTTGTGATGAGAGGACAGACTTCTGGAAATAAAGAACATGTGTTGACATCTGACTCCAGGCCAGAGCTGGCTTAGAAACTGTGTGAGGAGATCATCTTGCCAATGGTGTTGAAGTGGCTACAGCAGGGTAGGAGAGGGCACACATAGGCTTTGTCTTGTCTCCTCTTTTTCCATTTCCTGCCATACATGAGTTTTTAATGCAGGATTTTAATAAACTACCTTTTACTGAATCCTTCCCATCACTGCAGTGTACACAGAGTAGGCAAGTCAGCTCTACATGAGTTTGGACTGATTTATGAAGTCTGAATTTAGCACCTCATTGTCTATGTAACAGGGAGAGTACTTGACACGGAAAAGGCTGCCTGGGATCAGGATGTGGATGGCTTTGGCTACAGCACGATTAGCAACAGCAGTGACATGTTGGATCACACATTGGTGTAATAAATGGGATGTCTTCCAGAATCAGAAACCAGATCTCTGCCATCATCTGCTTCCCTTCCAGTGGATCACAGCAACCTTGTCTCACTGTCCCCTTCCCTTCCCAGTCCTGTCACTCCAACTTTACACACAGGGCTGCCTGGGAACTGCTATTCTTCTGGACATAACCTTGCAATGGTTTCAAGGGGAGCACGTCAAATGCTGCTGAGGCAGCAATGAAGTAACACATTCCAAGAGACAAATCCATGGGGATGTGGAAAAGGACATTAATGCGGATGCTTTCAACCCAGGAAATGGGAAGGGGAAACCCAGCACAGGCACAGACAGACCCATGGAAGAAGAAACAAGAAAACCCCTATTTGAAGGTTGATTCACAGACCATTCAGTTAAGAACTCCCTGCCTACCTCCACACACGCTTGCACTGCAGAGGCCAGACAAGCTCTTCCTATTGCTCCTGTGAAGCATTTTGGGCAGAGAAAATGGTTGATGAAATTAAATAACCCTCAGATTCAGAGAGCAGATTTATTATGAAGAGAGAAGATGCCCCTCATCACCCTGGAATCCTGTTCTGAGTAAGGAGCACTGCCTAAGCACCATGGGAGGAGGAAGGTCTGGTTTATTAGTCCATTCTTATCCCAATCTGGGTAAGAATAGACAGAACCCCTCTCTAAGATACGAAAGCTTTCTTAAACCTCTTTAAAATGCATCCACTATGGCAATGGCCTTACCTGAAAAGCCACAGCATCACTTCCTCAGTGTATCAGTTCAACATGGAAATAATGATACTGCCCTTTTCTGTACAATGTTCTGATTTCTACTGATAGAAAACACCATCAAAACTAGGCAATCCTGACCAGTGAATCAGTTCAGTCCAGGTAGGTTTAGATATTTGGATATAGAGAAATTTAGCTCACTACCAAACCTCCATGTTATTTTAGTTTCAATCAATACCATTTAGGATAAGCACAACACATGCAATACACACTGTTCCTCATACAAGACAGGCTTTTACCCAAAATTGCCCTCTTAAGTAACCAATGATGCTGAGTATTGAACAATAATATTAAGCACACTCTAACAGCATCAGGTATCCATCCATGCATTGAAAAGAACTTCTCCTGGAGGCGAGTTAAAAACTGTGTGTGACTAGTTTGACTATTTGATTCTAAAGAGAATTATCTTCTCTTATATTCTTCTCTTATATTGAATACATTACATACATTAAAGATGCTCACACCCCCTTCCCACACAAACACTGGGGCACGCACATTCTGTTCACTTCTGGTGCCTGAATATATTTCAAGCTTTTCTCTGGCTATTTTTACCTCTGTGTATACACTGTGTAGAACCCAAGACACTCAGAGGCAGATGGAATTTGGAGGAGGGCTCCACCACCTCCACTCCTATTCTGTGCAGACAGCTTTCATCCATTCTGGCCAAATCCCATTTACAGACCTTTTGTTTCTTGAATTTCCTAATGCCAAATGATGCACAGAGATCTGTGCCCTGCCCCACAGCTTTTCCAACCCAAAACAGAACCAAACACATTTGCTCTCCTGCAGTAATAAAGCTTTTGGGTCAGCAAGCACGGTCCTACAGGCACAATCCTTGCTCCCCCAGGGAAAAGTGCCCTCTAAACTTCCTCCCCAAGTCAAGCCAACCCTGCAGCAGTCTCCTTACCAGGAGGTATTCAAGCCTGCTGAAGATCTTCATGATGCCAGCTCCAAGGGAGGTTTTGCTGCTCTCGCCTAGAGAGCAGGGAGCAGCTCTGTGTGTCCTCTCTCTTCGCTCTCTAGAGCAGCATCTCTGCTAAGCACCGTGGGCTGGCAGGGAAGGAGGGATTTCTTTTTCAGCCCTTTCTCCTTTACCCCTCCTACTCCTTTTTGGGAAGCTGTAAGCTCTGCCACTGGCTCCTGTCAAAGCAGGGGCACCAGGCAAAGGAAGTCTGCTAGCCCCTGGGGACCACCTGCCTACCCCCTCCTCGCCTCTATTCACTGGCAATCAGCTTAGAGCAAGGGCTGATTATCATACAGCTGCCACAGAGGCACAGAGGGAGCAGGAGAAGCCAGGCAACACAGAGCAAAGTTGACAGGAAGATGCTCACCGAATGCCTCCCTGACCTGAACAGAGCCAGGCTTGTCTGCCTTTAGCAGGGGCTGCTTCCCCCAGCTTCCTGGAGCAGAGCCACTCTTTGGCCAGCAATTCCATCCCAGCTCCACAGAAATCAGGGTGCTGCAGTGCCATATGGCCCTTGGTTTGTTATCTACCAGCTGGACTAAATGAGGCAGAGAGCTCTGCCTTGGCACTGCATCCACCCCATGCAAAAGGGCAACAGAAGCACAATTGCTTCCTCACTGCTCTCGACCATGGAATATGTGAGAGGATGCAAAGAAGCTTTTATAGAGCCCTGTCCTCTTCCACTCAGTTGTGATGCAGTGGAAGGGTTCAGAATCTGCAAGGCAGGACAGGTTTAAACGTTATCATCTCTCTACCCATTTCCCACTGGGAAAAACTGTGTTCCAGTGCTAAATGCTCCAGATTTTGCCTTCTGAGTGGTCCAACCTACACCAGGTCCTGCATGTCTTTGTGCATCCATTTAAAGCAACTAAACCCACATAAAAATATATAAGCTCATTATATGTGTGGTTTAAGACAGTTTAGTTTAACACACAAGAGAAATGTGGGAAGGTACAGGACTATTTCTTCAGCCTTTGCAGAAATGTCCTTGCACACAGACATCCCACACACAGGCTGAAGAAAGGCATCTTCATGCTGAAGATAATCTCCCTTTGCACAACAGGAGGAGAACTAAAATATTTAATGTCGCTCGTAAAAACTGAGGCTCTTCCTTTCCTCTTGCTGATTTATTAGAGCACTTTTGTATAAGTGAGCATTATTTCATATAAAGTGTGAAGCTGCAAATGGAGATCTTTAAGGTTTTGGAGCTGGGCAGCACTTAAAATGACAGCTTAAACTGACATCTGTCCTAGGAAACTGCCCTGAAGGTGGCAGATGTTCCATTAGGGAAGATGGGGAAAGACTGGCACAGGAAAAAGGCACCAAAATGAGAGTATCAAAGGAAATAGTCAAGATTTGTGCTGAGTTTTTCTTTCCTAGCAAATTTAATTGAAAGAGTAATTAAATAAAATGCAACACCCCCCTTCCTTGTGAATTTGGTTCTTAGGAGGCTGCCCTCCAGGCCTCACAAAGCTGCCCAAGGACAGTTTAACTCCCTGCCTTCAGAATCTGCACAGCTTCCCCTCCCCAAGAACACTTCAAAAGGTATTATGTTTAAACTGGATTCCCTCCTTTCCTGTCATGCCTTAGCAGGCTGCCTGGGAAATCCCTGTGTTGAGGAAAAAAGGATATTTCTGCCACCATACCACACTTTAATTAAGCACAGCTAAATCTCCAAGAGACCAGGGAGTGTTCTGGGCTCAGCATGAAGACAGATTCAGCTGTGTGTGAGATGCTCACCAGCTGCAGAGTGCCATGCTCCATTGCAAAGGGAGGAGCAACACTGACTCAGAGTAGCTCAAAAGCAGCCTAACATTTCCAGGCAGGAAGCTTTAAATCCTAAATTGCAGTAGGGATGTTCAGCTCTCCTCCAAGCTTATGCATACAGAGAGTCACAGCTCTATGCATATGTACCCTAATGAAGACTAATTGCTCTTTTCCCTCTTGGAGCCTGACCTCTGCTTCATTCCCTGCTAGTCCAGTCAAAGCCACATAAAGAGATTTAACTGATGCACTACACTAGAGAGATCTTCCATGTTCCCTTGAATGAAGTCATCACTCCACCAGAGTCCCAGGGGAGCTGAGAGATCACAAATGGCTTTACCCCTCCCTCGGAACACTTAACCTAAGGGAGCATTTGCACAGGCTGATTCACAGGGAATGGCTGTCATTAGCTTTCAAACCTGGTTAAATTTCCATTTCATGGGTTATGACATTTTTGAGAGAGCATTAGAAAGAAAACAACAGCCACTTACACTCCTGTTGCTGACAGTTATTGATTCACACAAGTGCCTGACAGATACAGACTCATTAGTGGTTCCTGATCAGAGCTTGGTTCATGAACAGCTATTCCTCAGGGCTCTCTGAAATCCACTCTCACTGTGCCCACAGAGCATGAATGTGTATGTTTGAAGTCCACCATCAGCTTCTGTTATGAGCCTGTGCATCCAGTTCACCTCCACCAGACCCATGGTCCTCAAAGGCTCCTTAGGTACCAAACACGTGTTAAGTGCCAGCCAAGTACTGCTGCCACTGCAACACTGAGCTCTGAGTCAAGACTGGCCACCACACAGAGTAAATGGGATGGGAATCTTGTTTTAGCACAGAAGAAGGAAATACATGTGGGTACTCACCTGCAGGAGGGTCTGCAGGGGCAGGTCAGCAATCCATGGAGAGAAGGAAAAGGAAAAACAACAGTTATGTTTCTGCAAACTTCAGATTTGGGATCATTCCCAGATAAATGGTCAGAAAATCAGAGCCCACATTAATCAAAGATGCCTCCTTACTGAAGGCTCAGACTTGTTTGATAATAAATCCTATTGTTTTGTCAGTTCATGGTGGTTAATCCCAGTTACAGCAGGTGAGAAGACACACAGTGGGGTACCATAGCTCAGCTGAGAACAACCCCTTGCTCAGCCACAGCAGCTCTGTTCCTTGCGTCCCCATGGAATAGAGCTTTCCAAAGTCATGCTGCTCAAGGCTGCAGCCATGTCATGTCACAAATGCTACTGCTGTGAAGGACTAGCCCAGCAAGACCCCTCATCAGATGGCAGTTGCCACTATGATCCAGAGAACCACAATGATGGAAAGAAGTGCTGCTTGCATCAAGCTGTAGCCCCAGACTCACCCTCTGCTGTATCAGTGCGTGCTTGTGCTCCATCTCCCTCTTCTCCACTGCAGAATCAATCACCAGCTGGTCCAGCTAAAGGCAGGGAGAAGAACATCAGGTATAAAAGTCAAGAAGGAGGTTTATAAGCCACTGTCTATCCCTGCTTCCCTGCTCTGGGATCACATCAGCTCTAACATCATAAGGCCCCAGAAGAGGGGAAAGGCTGTGTTTGGGTGTGCACTGAAAGTAACCATGGCTCTTGGCTGCCACCCCATAGTGCAGTGTGGCTCATCCAACACCCAAGCAGCATGATGCTCTGACCACTCCCAGATTACCACGTATGGCAGCTGAATAGGAAAGAGTAAGTCCTTCCAGGGTGAAGGGGTACAAACACATTGAATCAATGTATTTCCTGTCCCCTCACCTCTGTGGCTAGTTTCTTCATGTAGGGATCCAGTTCATGGAGAAGACTGTAGCCCTGCTGGAAGAAGGTGTACTGGGCATGCATGAAGGACAGCATCTGGGGAGGGAAACAACAGCAAGGTCAGAACAGGTCCTGGGACAAAGTGAATATGAAAAGTCCTCATCACCCACATAAAAGTCTTTACAAGGTCTAACCCTTTCCTTTCCCAAAGCAATCTGTCTATTAGATGCCTCTCCCTCTTCTCCTTTCTTCCTCTCACAAATCCACAGTCAGGTAACCCTGTTGTGAGCACAAAGCAGTAAAAGCAGTGTCCTTCACCCCTAAAAGTCCCCTCCAGGCCTGGCCTGTGGAGATTCTTGCTGGTCCTTCATTCTCCCCTCTTGTTGGCATACCTGCAGCCCCCAGAGCAGTCCCAGACAGCATCTCCAGGGCAGACTGAGGAGTCGGTATGTCGACCCATGCAACCTGAAATGGAGAGGGCTGCCTTTCATTGAGTCACTGAGAGCAGCCACAGAGAACACAGAGAGCCCTTACCGCATCCAGGATCTCAAACTTCTTCTTGGCCTGCAGGACGTTGATCTGTGAAGGAATGAAGAGAAGACTCTCAGAACCAGCAGCATCAGTCTGGCACAGAGATCTAAGTATGAGCAACTTGCTGCAATACCCCTAAGTAGCAAACCACAAACTATTCAAGGACAGCAAAGCCCTGTGCTGCAGTAGGTCCCAAAGTTCTCTGAGCTGCCTTGAGGCATAATGCAGCCTGTCTTTATGAAAGAGCAGGCTGTGATGGGATGAAAGGACCTTCACTGGTGGGGCTGTGAGTTCTGTCACTGATCACATCTGCTTGGAATAGCCAAAGGATGTCACAAGTGGTGTAAGAGAGGCGAGGCTCTTCCCCATGTCATTAGCTGCTTTGATCTTTATAACTCTCCAGAGAGGCTGGCAAACAGTGTCATGAAACTACTGAAAGTGAGGGACCAAACACAACACTGTCAAGCATTCTCTGCATGCTCCTACATGTAGGACATGTCCTTAAGGGCAAACATCTGGGTCTGTGTACAAGTAAACATGTGTGTACTTGTGCTCACAGAGGTCCATGAGATTGTTTAGCAATTTCCCTCTGATGTCTTGTCCTGGACTAGGAGATCCAGTCAAAGCCGGGGCACAGACACCAACCTGCAACACATAATCTAGAGCCAGATGTCGGAAACACTTTCTGGTTATGGTCAAGGTGCCTGTTGCTTCCTCCACTTCATGGGGCTTGTGTCGAGGTGCCTGGGCATTCTTCACCAGGGAAATCTCCATGTCCTCCCGCACCTTGTCAAACTGCTTCTTGGTTTCCTTGAACTTCCGGACATCACTGGAACCCAGAGAGGATAAGGTGGTGAGAATCATTGCTACAAAGCAACTAGGATCTTGCTGATACCAGCAATATATATGGAGGAGTGCAATCAGGTACACTGTGACCATCAAGATCCTGCTCCAGATGCCACTGGGATCCTAACCCAGCCCAGCAGGCTCCACTGTGTTCAGATGGACTGACTCTAGATTAACTCTAGACAGTCTTTAATCTTTACAGAGACTTGGTAAGGAAAGATGCTGGACCAAGGGCAGGAGCAATGCAGGTATCAAAGCACCAGGGCCTGCCAGCACAGAGGTTGAGCAGTACAAGAGCAAAAAAAGAGTAAGTTGCAAAGATGGTGGGAGGATGACAGACCCAAAAGAAAGGTGAAATTCCTCCTCCTGGCTGCCAGCCTTAAGCAGATTAAATCTGAGCTCATCAGAGAAATGATTATAGAGAAAGCAGGGGTAGGGTAAGCACGAGGCAAGAAGATGGGGATGAAGAAGGAGGGGGTCAGCCAGTGACTCCCTCCTCCATCAACACACCCAGCTGCTGAGGGATGCACAATTCCCAGTTCCCATGGCAACTGGCTCCTGCTGAGCTGAAGCCTCTCCTGCCTCTCTGACCCATATTCACACACTGGGATGTGCTGCACCCGGTAACTGCCCCAGGGAAAGAGGCACTCAGAGGAAGCACGTCAATGCAGCAATGGCAGGAACAGCCTGGCAGGAGCCATGATCCAAGGAACACACTGTCCCCATCCATTTAACAACCTGGGCCCACTTCTTCTGCACCTCAGCCTTGCCACGTGCAAGTCAACATCCTTAATACCAATATTCTGCATCGCTCACACCACTGTAAACTTGCTTTTCATTAGCAAATAACTCAAGCTCCAAGCTGAAGGCACAGTGATGATAGCTGCTCCCTCTACAGAAAGAAAGGCTTTCCTGTCATCTGACAAGTGCTCAGGTTACTCCAGAAGAGCAGGGCTGCTGTAATTTTGAGCAACTAAACATGATGCATGGGGAGCCAAGAACAGAACTTCATGATGATGCTCTGATCTGGAGCTATGCCCGATATCCAGCTTTAACTAGGAGCTGGGAACAGGACAAAGACATCTGGTAGACAACACAGCAACCAAATGACTGCACGATGACAGCACAGAAACCAGATCCTTTCCTCTGCCCTTCAGTGTCTCTTCTGCCCCAAGCTTCAGCACTTGTGCAGAGGTCACAGTCCTGTTTCCAGTGCACACAGGAGAGGGGCAATGGAAGCTCAAGAAGCTGAAGCCCAAACTGATGGGCCAAGTACTCACTCTTTGACAAAATTGTGCAGCTGCTGTCGGACTGACCTCTGAGCCTGGTCAAACAGGATCTGCAAGAGAAGAAAAGGCAAAGAATAGCAAATGTTTTTGCAACAGGAAAGACTGAGGAGCCAGAAAATCCATGAGCACTCTTTAGGAGCTTCAGTGTGTAGGAGTCAGCATTACTTCAGTGCTTGGTGGTGTTCAGCACTCCCTTACAAGCACAGAATTCCCGTGCTGCAGGTTCTGTGCCAGGGCTCTGAACAGCACAGAGACCTGTGCCACCAACATAAGAGGAGCAGTCGCGTTCAGTCTCCACTTTGAACTGTCGCCTGTGTGGAATTCCTCGTTCTGCCAGAGGAGGGCACTGTCACCTCAGCACTGCACCGCTTAGGCCCGGCCACAGGAACCACCGCTGACGGTACATCCCCGCCAGCCGCAAGCTGGTGAACATCAGAGGTCCGAGCACACGGTATAAAGAGAGACCGAGTTCTTACAAGTCTTTTACATTTTACTCTCCTATTTGTCCTTCACAAAAACAATGGTCCCAAGCCCTTTCATTACTCTGCACTCTCTGCCCATCTCTTCTCCAGCCCTCCCCACCTTCCTTTAAAAGATGCTCTTCCCCTACCCTCTGCTTGATGCCGAACAGCGGTGCCTGCTCGGCTCCCTCCCATCCATCTCTGACAGGCATGATCACAAATAACTCCATGTTTCAGACATGCATCGGGATGACACAGCACTCTGGCTAATGGGGACCAGATGGGCAGATGCTCCCAGACCACATAGCAACTGCAGCAGGAAGTACACATCATCCAAGGGGCAGGAGTTTCTTCTCTCAGACCATTTACACTGCAGAAGAGCTGGCACTGCCTAAAGCAGCAGCTTTTGGTGAGGAGGTGGTGGGTGAACCTTGTCTGGCTCTCAGGTACCCACCAAGGCACTGACTACACCTCCTCAGCAAGACAAGGGGGAAAACAAAATGAGAAAGCTCATGGGTTGAGGTATGTACAGGGAGATCTCTCACATGACAGTCACAGGCAAAACAGACTTAACTTGGAGAATACTGATTTAATTAACTGCCAATTAAAAAGAGGATAGTGTGATAAAGAACAGAACTAAGAACACCTTTCCCCTGGAGCATGACTGGGTTGCCCAGAGAAGCTGTGGCTGCCCCATCCCTGGCAGTGTTCAAGGCCAGGTTGGTTGGACACAGGGGCTTGGAGCAACCTGCTCTAGTGGAAGGGGTCCCTGCCCATGGTTGGAACTGGAAGAGCTTTAAGGTCCCTTCCAACACAAACCAGTCTGCCATTGGCATTCCCAGCCTGAACAGACATCCTCCCTGCCTAACACCTCCTACTAGGAGGTAAGCAGACACTGCCCAGATGTAGCACCCCAAGGAGAATGCAAAGCACTCTGCATAGAAGCAGCAGCATTGGCTGCAGAGCCTCCAACACACTCACCATGTGTATTGCTGCAGCCAAGGAGAAAGCAAGGGACCTGCCAGGACCAGCTGAGTATAAACAGCCATGAACAGCCTCTAAATATGAACAGATGCAATGCAAAGGGGAAGGAAAGAAAACCAAGACCACCCAGCGTTGCGTTTTTACCAATGTAAATTATTTACTCCTCTTGGCATCCATTCACTCTCTCCAACAAAACTCCAAGAGGCATTGGCCTGCAACTGTTCCCATGGAGCTGCTTCCCAAAGCAATGCTTGATACCATGCAGGGATAGGCAGGCAGTAAGAAAGACATCTGGTTCCCACCTGCACCCACATCTGGAAAGCTTCCATCAGGACACACTTCCATCAGGGAAAGGAAGGGACACTATTATGCCATACTCAGGACTGCAGACAAGTGCCCTGGGACATTCCAGGGAAGAACAGATTCCAGGATACATTACATGCGTAATGCTGCTTACTGAGAGGGAATGGAGGTGATCACATAAGCAGTATTCCTAGGCCTGTGGTACAGGGACACTGCTATGTGGAAGTTTAATTTAAATGTGTCTGTATCCAAACAGGAAAACTGCACAGATGAGGGAGACAGGCTATATTTACATACACATCCACCTCCTGCTCTGTCAGTACTCCTCTCCCCTGCTCCTGTTATCCATGTGCTGAGCCCCATCACTGTGAGGACGCCCTTCCTTCTAGCTTGCACTGATTCACATGCGGCAAGGATTGCTAAGTGGTTTGTGAAGGGATACCAGGTAATAAGTAAGCCTTTCTTGCCAGCAGCATCTTTGATGAGAAGCATCCTATGATACCAGCATTGCTTTGCCTGCTTCTGCATTAGTTTTGCTAGGCAGGAGCACCAGGGGAATCCGTTGAGGTGGGTCCTCCATTCCATTTTCAACACAAATTAAGGAGTTTCAAGAGCTAGAGTTTCAAACCTGAAGTCATCCCTTGGCTTCCTCCCCTTTCCCAGACATACTTGGAACAAACTCTTTGTTGTCAGATTTTTCCAGACCAAATATCACCCCACCCTCTCAGCTTCCACCAAGACATGGGAAGTCCAGCCCATGACTCACACACATCTGTGCCTGAGGAGGGTCAACGTGGAAGAAGAGAGTTAAGCACAGCTCTTACCCAGCAGCAAAAGGCTAAGTCCTACATTGCCCTTTCCCAGCACGGGCTTTTGTGGCAACAGGATAAATCCAAACCTGTGTTTGACAGGAATTTCATGTCCCCAAGAAATGCAAGCAAGATCAGCAGCCCAGGATGTTAATTCTCGACGTGCAAGCCTAAAATTCAAGATGCGTCACAGAGAACAAAGGGATGCCATTGCTACAGTCCCACAAGGGCTTACAAGAGAAGAGATCCCACCAGGCTCCAAAGCAAAGCAGAAGCTAAAAATAAGCAAGATCACCTGGCTGTGAACTGCTTCTTTCAGCACTTACATCCACAAAGCTCAGAAGTAGGACATCACGACTGCACGTGGGAATAGTGCTCGAGTAGAGATTGAAAGCAGGCAACGGAACTAGATGATCTAAAAGGTCCTTTCCAGCCCTAACTGATTCTATGAAGAGCATTTGCGGTGGGGTTTTGGCTGGGAGCAGCAGAGGCCATTGGATCAGGAGCTTGAGGAGGGATAACGCAGCAGATAGGATATGAGCCTCACCAGCCAAGGCTCCACCACATCACACCAAGAAAACAGGGCTGGTTCAGAGCTGGTAACCTGGTTCCACCAAGAGCAAGCTGCTACAGCACAGCTCAAGCCAAGACTGAAGGTCCTGGGGTGGAGCTTAAATGGAGTGTCTGGGCCCACCCATGGGTGGAGGGGATGGATGGAGGCCGCAGGTGAAGCCAGTCAGGCCGTTATGGTCTATTAGTGCACTAAAAGCCATACTGAGACGGGATGAAGTTCATTAAGCACATCAGCCATCCTGCAAGAGCTAGCTCCAGATGTGAGATAGAGGGTGTGGAGCTTCCTCTGCAGCTGCCTGACACATGGACAGCGGCAGCTCCCCCTTGTCCAGCTCCACCACACAGCCATGAGCTGGATGAGTCACATCCCTGTGCTTATCTCCCTTATGGCCAGTCTGGGGAATGGTTTGTGCTGAGTTTAAATGAGGGTTGGTTGTCTGGTGGCCTGGGAATCAGAGCTTGATCCTTTTATCTGTCCCAAAACAGGGGCACTGCAACGTGTCTGTGAGAGAAGGAGGCAGCTACAGCACTGCCCACATGGGATTCCATCAGCTACCTCTCAGCATCTGCTGGGGAACAAAAGTAACCCCCCTCCCTGGCCTGCAGAAGGGGATCATCCATAACCTTCTCAGGCACCCTGCTCCCCAAAGATGGCCCATTCTGCTCCTTCTCAAATTATTTTAGGCTTTGGAAGTCTCTCCTGACCTCTCCACCTCTTCCTCTTCTCTTCAGCTACCTGTCCTGCTGCAGAGTTGCAAAGAGGATCTCCAAGACCTGGGTTCTCACTCGTTCTGTGGCATATCTGTCCAGTGTTTGCCTGACACAGCTCTAGAAAGAGCATACAAATACCACCACACTTGTCAAACAACTAAACCTCAACAGCGAGAGCATACTGTACATTTCTCCCTGACTTCATATTCCTACAGTATGTTTCTCTTTCACGGCAGCTTCTAGCAGCTGAATACAGTAACCCAAGGGGCAGGAGGTCCAGGCAGAATTCAAACATCCTCTGTTTGGCAGGAGATGTTTAAATGACTTTTATTGCTGTCTGGCTACATGATTCGGTCCTTCATCTCTTGAGCAATGCCCCACCAGATAAATGCCACCCATGAACAGCATTCCATCTGTGATGCCTCTGTAATACAGCCCACTTGAGGATTTGTGCTCTGGAAAACAAGATGACAAGAGTACTTCTATCACACATATCAGATGTCAACAGTCTAAGATTAACTTCTGAACCAGGTTGAAGTTGAGTTGCTCACAAAAAGCTCAAGAGCTCCAGTTTGTGCTTAGGTCAAAGGACATTTGTTCCTGCCCCTTAGATATTATGAAGTTGGTTCTCTCCCCTAACTAGAAAGGAGACATCCTAAGATATTCCAGACACTGACAAAACCTGGTCTTTCTGAAACCCTAACTGCAGCACTGAGCTCATGGTGGTAACTGCTAGACTGGTACCAAACTTCAAGAGCAGCAGCTCATGGAAGTCTGTTAGACTAGTATAACATCATTGCACTAGAGCACAATAGCCAAACCTATGAAGCCATGAGATGACAGAAAGCATCTCCCCTGTCAGCTGGTCGTTCTGCATCCACCAATGATGCCCCTGGACCCTTCCCAAGTGCTGTCAGATAACACAGGTGGACCCCCCAACCCTGTGAAGAACAGGCTGTGGAAGCCCTGTCCACTTTCATTTCCTCCTTCCTTCCCCCTGCACTCCACCACTACCCTCCACCCATGACATCTGCCATCTGCCTCACTGACTCATCACAGCTTGGGTGGCTTTTCTCCTTGTCAGCAGGAAATGCCTCCTGGCTCGCTCAGCAAAGCTAAATCTCCCCTGCAAGCTGCTGCTGCTCCTGCTGGAGGATCCCTCTGACGTAGCTGCAATGATTTATGGCAGCTGAGGACACAACGAAGCTGGGGTAGGACTGATGTGGGCAATGTTCCTGTTACGGCTTCTGAAAATGATGTTGAAGATGCATTTACGGGGCTCAGCCAGATTGATCCCATCCCAACAGCACTTTCACTTGCATCCTTTTAGTTTTCTCCTCTTTCTGGTCAGAGAGAGAAAGGGAACTGCATGGGAAAGAGCATCAGCCCACATGCATGTGGTTAAGAGCACAAAAGGCACAGGACACTGATTGCAGCTCTTCTGAACTCAACTTTCTCTTTGACATCTCTCCTCTAAGGTTGCTTTGATGCTTTTCCCTCCCTCTGCACTATAAGGTGGGAAAACTCTGGAGCTCAGTGTGTTCATCTTCTACAGTCAAGCAGGTTTCAAGCTTGGATTTTGCTGATCTAACATTCATTGTTCTAGCAATAAAATCATAGAATAAGCTTTTGCAACTGATTTTTTAGGGGATATTTTCCCTTCTTTTTAACTTGCTCCAGTTGTACATACTGTCCTGGCCACATTCCTGGAGTCAGCACTGACAACTGTTTCATTGCTGAGCTCCCCAGAGACGGATGAGCCAAGATACACACACACACACACGCACGCAGCACACACAAAGGAGACAGCAGAAAGCACTAAAAATAACTCCATTAACTGAACAGCCGTCGGAAAGGGCTCAAGATGCAGCCATCATTCCAAAGCCATTTCCTGGAGAGGGATTCACACTGCTGAGCACCAAGGGAAGAGGGTGCTCTCCAAAGGCAGTGGGGAGGGAGGATGTAAGTATCCCTTGTGCATGCAGCTCATGGTAGGGATGTGCTGTATGTAGCTGGGAGTGTAGAGGGTGGGGTGCATGGGAAGGGTTATTCCAGCGGGGATTTGACAGCTCTGGGAAGGTCTTTCTGCTTATTAGTTGGCTGAGAGAATAGCAATCCCTGAAGTGCCACTTCTGGCAGAGAGTGGGGATCCAGGGAAGCTTCAGAGCTGACAGCATCCTGCAGCCAGAGGCTCCTGGCTGGGACTGCTCCCTCCTGCCTGGGCTGCACGCACTGCTCAGCCTCTGTCAGTGCTGCTGTGATGGGATCCCTGGAAGGAAGGAGCTCAGGGGTTCTTATGCTTCTTGGCCAAAAGGCCTCATGCTTTCAGAGGGAATGTGAGCAGCACCAGAAAACCAGGGTTTGACTTTCTCTGTTTTCACAAAAACACACCTTTTCTCTGATGCTCACATTGGTTTGTTCACTCTAACCCCCCCACCACTTTTTACCTCCTTTCCCTGTCATTTTTTAACTAGGAAACAGCCTTCCCACCTGCTTCATGAAATAATTACAAGGACTTGATGCAGTTTCTTCTCCAGGTACGTGTGGTTAACTTGCATCCCAAAATCAAGCATCGTGCCTAATGTACTTAGACAGGGGCACTGCGGTATAAAAGTGGGTCAGGGCACTGCTGGCACCCTGAAGCTTTACAGCATTTGTGCTTTAAGCTCCAGCTGAGTTACAGACTTAATATTGTAGGTCTGGCATGGAGCCAACAAGCATGAAGTGCCTTCCTCTTCTACGAAGTTTACAGATGTCACGGCTGGATGTTTGGGATGGAGTAAGGGCAGATTGTAACTTCTTGGGCTCTGTTAGTGAGATAAAGTCAACTCAGGAGAACAGGCATTGTCTGGACACTTCCCTCCTTTCATCTCAGTGTATCATTAATATGTCCTGTGTTATCCTTAGCCATGGAGCTGCACAAAATGCACTGAGTCTGCTCCCAGCATCAGCTGAACAAAGCAATCCTTTCAGTTTGATCCATTCATAGCCTTGCTGGTGTCCTAATGTCAAAAATGTGAATGCCAAGCTTCAGAGAGTATTCCAGATCTGCAGCAATATGGTTGCACATGCAAGCTGCAAAGAGCCAGAGTCCTGAGTTGTCCGAGCTCCTCAGGACCTCTCTGTCCTTCCTATAAAAACCCTGTTCTGTCCAAAAGGAACAAAGCACATGGAGTGTGGGATCTTTATAAGCTCTCCTCTTCCTTTGATGAAGGGGTCTCTAACTCCACCCTTCTTCATATTCATTGTGTATCTCTGATCTGAAATGAGCCAAAAGGCACCCATGTGGCAGTACCTACATTCAGTGATACCTCCTCTAACCCATGGAAATCCCATTTCCTAGCATACATGATGCATCAGGATGGAACACTGTAACAGAGTCACAGCTCATTCAATTCAATCCTGTTGCAAAAGGCAACAATAACTCCCAGCCCTTTGCTGCTCTCGAGGCTACACAGTGAGCAGGGACTGGAACCTGAAAACACTTCCTTTGTGGACCCCACCTTTGTGCAGTGTCAGGTAAGCCAAACTCAGGAGACCATAATCAGTGCCTTGAGAAAGGTTGTCATCAGCACACAACAAGACAAGAGGAAGCTGCATCTTACCATGTGGTAGTTAATCATTTCCTGCAGGCTGTCTCCAAATTTGTCAAGGCACTCCTGCAACAAAAGGTGAAGAAACTGGCAGTGAATAGAAGCAGCTGCCCTTCATTCCCAGGGGTTCAACGGCTGGGAGACACCCCCATTACACCAAAGAGCCACACTGCTGTTTGGCAAGAAGGCGTTTCAGAATGCCTGGCATTGAAGCCACAGACTCCCTGTCCTCTCCAGTTCAGTGCTGCAATGAAGATGTCACTTGTCACTTGTGCAGGCTGGTTCCCACATTCCTAAGTCACTGATGCTCACTGACCTAGATTCCAGCAGCCTTGCCAGCACTGCAGCTTCTTAAAAGTCCAGTTCTCCCTGCAAACAATGAATCTCACTCGGACCTTTCAGCATTGCATTACCTCTACATTCCTCTAAAAATAAAATCTCATACTAAATGGCTACTTAATGCTGATGCTCCTGATGCTCCATTCACAGCATCAGGAAGGTTAATGCTCTCCAGGCCTCACTGTGTCCCATGCTCCATCCCAAAGGATCACTTACCGAAATCATCTCATCCTTCTTGCACTGCTGTGACAAGTCCCGGACTCCGGTGACAAAGTGCTTGTTGGTGGTGATGTAGGCTTTGCCTGCTTCAATCATCCCACTGCATAGCTTCACCAGCTGCACAAGGAGAGAGGTGTCAGTGCATATGGAGCTGATCACTTCAAACTGAACTGCAGCCAGGTCGGTTTTAATGTGCACCAGCACCCCAGCCCTAGACCTTTAGAACAGGATGCCATTCATGTGGCTACACCAGCAACCCTTACTGCACGTGGCAGCAACAGGGATGCAAATCACATCTCTCAGGGCATGTCATGCTGTCAACATTTCACTTCTCACTTAAGAATAAGGGTTCCAGGCTACCCTTGAGGACAGATAAATCAGAGCAGCCCATTCTTTCCAGTGGGATCCTCCAGTTCATTCTATCCTGAGGCATCAGGACTGCAGTAAAAGGAACCTGATCACACAGACTGACTGCAGAAAGGAAAAGACTCCTTGGTGCTGGCTGGAAGTGATAGGCTGTCTAGAATCTCCTTGCTGGGAGTATGCTGCTCTTTGGGACTGTCAAGTCTCTAAGCACAGCTGGCTGTTCCATATACTTGTGGAGACTTGTTTTGCTCTTCTTACCTTGGAATAAAGGGGAGCCTGATGGTTTTGTGTCACGTTTTGCTTAAACCAACTGACCAGGACTGCTTAAGCTATGTCTGCTGTGTGCAGCCGATGAAAACCTATGTTCTATCACACACAAGGATGGAACCATCAAGACTGTAGATTAAGTATGCTTCAATTCCCACAGCTCTGCAGCCCAAGGAAACTGCTGGAGCACTGGGAGGGATTCCACCATGTATCTCTGGACTGCCTGTGACTTAGCAGAGACTTTCTGATGGACCTCTGTTCAGAGAAACATTAACTTTAAGCAAGGTACACACGCTCTGAATCTCATCACCAGCCTTGGTATAGAGAAGTTACCTGGAGCTTGCAGCAAAATGGGGTGGCTTCCTCCCATTGGAGTCACTTTGCTGCATCTCCAGACAGCCTTTATTAACTTCTGATAATTTAACAGCTGCAGGGAACATTCCCAGACTTCCTAGCCACACCAAACTGCTATAACATGCCTGGAACTCACTGTCAAGACTGGAGCATTAGCTTAGCCAGGATTCCTGGCCATTAGCCTATCTCCGTTCAGCCAAATCTCCTTGTAAAAGGTTATGTTAAACAACTTCAGATAAATCCATAAACCAAAAGCCCAAGAGATTTGCAACGGGAATGGCTGGTCACTGAGCAAAATGATTCCAGTTTTTGGTTGTTGGTTTATTTTTTAAATCATCACTGTTCTGAGCTTTTTAAATGAAAACTTTAACTGCCGATAATGAGCAACTCTTGGAACTGAAGTTTTCCATTCTCAAAATCCAGGAGGTTTTTAGGGATATTAATTTTACTCATGACAAATGGCTTTAGAAATCTTGTCCTGTCAACCAGCCTCACCTACAGGCTGGCAATGGGCAGCTCTTCAGTTTGGCTGGATACCAAAGCCCCACTGCAGCATGGTGTGCTGGTTTGGGGCTTGGTGCTTGTTCTATTTATGCAGCCACAAGGCTTTGGGGCCTAATCTCTATGCATGCATTGCAGAACAAGCTGGCTTGCCTCTGTCTGCAGTTCTGTAAGAACATATCTGAATGTATAACTATATATATAGTCACACAGGGTTTATCTGTGTATACACAGTATATATAGTCTTCACTCTTTCACACTTACATCCTCTCCTGGCCAATCAATTTGATGCTGGGTGCTAGCACATTTGTGCTACCCCATCCAAGCCCAGAGAAGCAAAGCAAACAGATGCAGTTCCTGTCACATCTGGAGCCCAGACATACACTAGAGGTTTGGACAGATCCTCTGGAAAGGAAACCCAGCCTATTCTGCAACGTGGCGGTTTCTAGCATGCCTCTGTGCACACCCTCCTGGCCACGGCTGAGTTACTGGTAGCTGAAGGCCATTCAGCACAAACACATTCCCAAGGGGAGCAGTGGTGGCTTTGCAGATGGAGCACAGGACAGCATGAAGGAATTCTCTTTGAAACAGCAAAACAAGCCCCCATTTCTGGTCTTCCCTTAGATGAATCTCTTGCACTGCCCTTTACCTCTATCTTAAAGAGGTGTTAAAAGGCTTATCATTTATAAACTAAGTGGTCACGAGCAGAGTAAAAGGCAGAGAAACATTCAGTCCTTGCCAGCTTCCTGCTCTTTCAGAACTAGTGATGCCGGCTATTTGGGTACCACTGCACAACACCAAGCCCTAGGAAGGCCGAAAGAGAGGAGCTGGGCCATCAAATACTGACTGATTAGGAATGAGGGTGACTGATTCTTGCCCAAAGTTACTCTCAGCAAAACAAAGTTGAACTTCAGTGGCTCTTCAGATTCAAACTCCAGCCTCACTCCCCCTGCACCCAGGGCTGACACCCTGTAGTCGATGGAGACTGAGGCAGCGTTTCATGTCACCTCTGCAGCAGGCAGGGGAATGATGCATGCAAACAGAATGAAATGGCCACCCACCAGAACATCACCCCATACCTGCTGTCAGGGGAAGGCAAAGCTGCAGGAAACTGTTGTTTTGATGCAGTCCTCACCCAAAGGAGCTCAAATCAATTTGCAACAAAGCACTGAACAATAAAAAACTGAGAGCCTCGAGCTGCTCTTGTACTTCCAGCCCATCCTTCTCACTCCAGGGTTGCTCCTGGCACACCAAGTTGTCTAACTACAGCGGGCACAGACAGCAGTAGTGGAAGATTCAGAGCAAGTTTCACCCCTTGCTTTGTCTTTAGAGCCTTAGCTTAGAGGAAAACAGATAGCCCAAATCCCTCTGCAGCTTTCACCAGTGTCACTAGTTAGCTTGTGCAGATAACTGTTTCAAGCAGCTTGATTAGTAAATAGGCTTTATAGGACACAGCTTTGCCTAAGGCTGGTGACTTCAACAAAGCCCATTTCTCCATCACACGCAGGAGTTTTATCCCTTGGTAGCTTTGGGAAATCTCTCAGATAAAAAGCCCACAGCTCCTCTGGCTCCTTTTCTTCATTTTTCTCTGTTCCTGTTCAGAAAAAAATTGGCTGATGTCTCAGACATCAGGAGAAGTGGGGGTGGAAAAGCCGCCTTCCATCATAAAGCCTCTGACTTGGATCCAAACTACCAACTGGATGTAAAGAATCACCAGCATAAAAGCAAAACAGCCAAACTGGTCCCTGAGAGACTATTTCCAGTGTCAGATTGCAGCTGTGGTGCACAGCCTGGCTGAACATCAGACAGCACCATCACCATCAGTCTGGATCTGGCCCCTTGTTTACCTGCAAGGGTCACCTTATATTCCTTAGCTGACACAGCAGTGCTGGAGCTGTTTGGATGTGTAACAGCTCCTTAATGTCACAAGCAAGGTGATGGAGAGAGGCATCAGACAGCACTAAAATAACTTTCACAGCAAGAGAAGCAGTGTCAGTCCCCTGAGATCCAGGACCAGAAAAAGAAGGCCTTCCTTCACCATTAGGAACCCACCTGGACCTCTTGTTCTGAATCCTTTGGCAGTCACAAAGGAGCCTTGGCAGGTACCTGTCAGTAGAGGGAGTCATGGTTCTGTTGACAAGCCCTGTACACTATTAGCTTCCTGACTGCCTGAGATGGGCTTATGTTTTAGAAGTAACTGCTGGGGCCATATTCCTAAGCAGGAGCTCAACAGTCCCTCTTCAAACCATTGCACTGAGCTGCCCCATCTTACCTTGTCAAGCTTTGCCTCTATCTCCACCACATCTGTTTCCACTTCATCAATGGTTGCCCTGCAACGACAACAGCAAAAAGCAATCATTAATCCATTGCTTATGATGGAGAAAGAAGCCAGAAGTCCCATGAGTACAGATGAGAGGGACTGAGGTATGTGTGCTGGTGGTGGACAGGAGAAGGGACTCGCACTTCCCACTTCAGATTTCCTGCTGCTACATAAACTCAGGACTTACTCTGGAGAAGGATCACACCACATCAGGAATGAATTCCACAGGGCTGGGAAAAGAGATCCTGTAGGCAATGTTGTTAATTGGTAGCAATGCCAAGTGATACAGAAATAACCACTGTTACACCTTAGCCGTCCACTCATATCAGTCACAGATTGCTTATTCAGTACCACCAAACCCTATTTTCCAGGCTATTACTGTGCCTGAAGTGCAGCTATGTGATGAATTACATGCCCTTTGAACCTTAGGAGCCATCACTCAAACAGAAACACAACTTGGTCCTTTAACACCATGAGTCTCTTTCACTCACGTGGGCTCTGCCTGCTTATGGATAAATCTGCTTCATGATTATCAGATCTGTTTTCCTTCCACGTCACTGGGCAGATGTGACAGTAACAGGCCATTAGAATCCAGCTGCAAAGGTCACTGGGCCTCCCTCACAAAGTGAAATATTAACATGACATCATGCATTTGCAATAGGCATTCCCAGATTGAGGCACGTGCTATGGAATGACGTTTTGGAGGCTAGAGTCCAAAAGCAAGCACTGTAAACCTGAGAGCATTCCCTTGCAGAGCTGCTTGCTGCTGTAGGATCTCTGTACTTGGACAGATGTTTCTTTAACCACACACCTGGAAATGTGGTAAGCCTCACACCACCCTTACACACCAAGGATAAGCAACCCAAATTTCCCTGCAAGGAGCTCCTTAAGCGTGTGGGTTTGTAATTTAAAAGGTTGGTTCTTGAAATATTACACTCAGGCTTTCTGAACATGTGCCAGCTGGCAGAACAGGAGGGGAGAGCTGTGACTTAGAGCCACACAAGTCAATATTGTTGTCCCAGCAAAAGGGTAGGACACCCACCAAAGGGAACAGCAGAATTCCTGAAAGGACCATTAGAGTATGTAGTAGCTCTGTGTCTCTGGGGCTCTTGATGTCCCCTGTGAATTAGTGAAGGATGAAAACAGTGTCATCACTAAGGGAGCTTCTTGGAGAAGGAAGGACAGGTTTAAGAAGAAAGCCCCTGAGGTCTAAATCTAACTTTCTACCAAGCTGAGGAAGGGTTCAGGCCAGCAGCATGGTACCTGTATGTACCTTACATGGATTACACGTAACCAAAATAGAGTACATCCAGTAAACATCTGTTCCAAGCATCCTTCAATGGGAAGTATGCACAAAAGCGTACACGGGTGAGTGCAGGCCCCATCTGCAAGCTATGAGACAGCCAGCATTTGCTATAGTTCTGACTAATCTGGATGGAGTAAAGAGGAAAGAGTCTGCCATCAGGCAGTTATTGGCCACAAAGTCCATGGATCTTGTTGAATGTGAATTGGCAGCGTATTCAAGAGCCATGATGTAAGAGCTGGAACTCTTCTTCAGACTCCTGTCCTCCCCTTCCACTGCTCTCCTGCTCCCAGATGACAATACTTACAAGCAGAGAAGTGTCACCTCCATCAATGTCCCTTTCCATTAACAATTCCTTCTAGCCTGTGGTTTTTCCATGCTGCTCCCAGCCAGGGAGGGCAAAAGGGGGATGCTGACCATTTACAGGCCACTGGTGACTCCACTGCTGTCCTTTCCTCATCTGGTTTCTTTTAACAAAGGGGTAGGTCTGCTGTTCCTCAATGAGCTGTGATGTTCTGCAGCAGTGGGAGCTGAAACCCTGTGTGAGGAAAGGATGGGTCTCTACTCCCTTCATCCAAGAGCTCTTGATGTCATCTCAGCAAACAATACTCCCTACATCTTAACATAAGCGGAACATCAAATCCAGAGGAAACAGCCTAAGTTACTCATCACCATTATGTATCCTAAAAGACAGCCTGGAATCTGCTTTCATTCAAGAGTACCGGATGCAAGAAAACACAACTACTGTCTACAACTGGCTCCTCTATTTCCTGCCATGCAAGCAGAAACACCCACTTACAGACAGTTTACACCTGCTGAGGACAAATGAAGCATATGTGATATACCTTCCCTGGCCCTACACATCATCTTCTCTTCCCTTGATAACCTCTCTGCTCTCTCAAGCCGTACAACAAAACAGGACATTGCAAACTCTAACAGAAGAGAGAGACAACAATCTCTGCTCCAGCTCTGCTCCCTTGCTCTGTCACAGTGCTCACCTGACCTGGCATCCCTCTCTTCTTGTTCTGGTACCCAGGTGGGCAGCAAGGGACTTGCCCAAAGAAGAAGAAACTGATCTTACTTTTAAAGCAACTTTGACAGTTCAGAAAAGGTTCCTTAAGTTGGTGTACTTAACAGTGGTCTTTCCATTGGCTTGCAAATTACACTGGATTGGTCATTGGTGTTTAGCAATTCCTTTTCTTTCCAGTCCTGCTGCAGCGCTCATTTGAACATCTCAGCCAACAGGGAGGCTTCATGCAATTGCTATATTCCAGTATAATAATAACCAAGTATCTGCTCCTTAATCTGAGCAAACTCAGATGTCCTCTTCAGCACAGACAACACACACAAGAGTATTTTAAAGCTTTTCAATGTTCTCAGTGTTCCTCAATAGCTTCAAAAGTGTCAGCTTGCAAGGGTTGGAGAAACATATAGACTTAGACACCACAAGAGGGAATGGGTGGCTTCTGAAAGACAGGGTGTTCCATCGATGCCCTGAAACCCAGACTCACCAGGCTGCTGGTTACTGTAGTGTCAGCTAAAAGCTAAATGGCTTTGCCTCTAGAATCCAAGCAGAAACCTAAACCCCTTCACCCTCACATCAGCCGGACTGAAACTGAAATCCTGGTGACTCACGAGGAACATACAGACTGCCTCATGCCCAGGGCTCTGCCCACAATCAATCTGCTACCAGCTCTTTGAAAACACAGCCAAAAAAGCCGCTTCTTTCTCTCTAATAATGCAGTGCTCAAGCTTTACTACAACACATACAGCTTCCCTATACAAATGGCAGCCTGGCTGTGCCAGGGGCAAAGCTTTTGAAAGAGATGGAATAATTAAAGAGCTTCTTGCAGGCCAGTTTTTGCTCTTGCAGCTATTTTTGCTCTCTGGGTTTGGAAGCTGTGTGCCTTCATGCATTGCACTCTTCCTGCCAGATTCAATTTTTCCACTTGGTTTCTTTGTGCTTCTGATAGCTGGACATAACAACCAGCTACAAAAGGGAGCTGGCATTTCTGGGGATGCTTTTCCTTTCAGGAAGGCAAGAGCATTGTTTAACCTGCAGCCACCAGCTAGAGGCTGGTGAAACAAGGCGGTCTAGCAGCCTGTCTCCTGCCAGAAGGTGGAGAGAGCATCTATAATTTGCTCCCCATTTTTATCGTAACCTAAGAAAAGGAGCTGATATATTTGGACTCTGTGGAGGAGGAAGACATTTTGGGTCTGGTATCCACTAAGGCACGAATACAACTGACTGTGGCTAGGAGAGCGTGAAACTTGAGCTTGCTCTTTGGTGCACAGGCTTGATTATAAAAGGTTCCAACTCTTTGGTTTCAAGGACAGTGATCTCAGGGACCTATTCAGTTCCAGCACTGTAATGGAGTTCCAGCTTCATTACAGGAAGTGAGAGCGAACATTTATCCATCCTTTCCAGTCACATGGTGCTTTTATATCTGAATGAAGTCTTTGGGGAGATGAATTATGAAGCCAAGTTGTGGTTAGGGGTACTGTAGCCATGCATTCATCTTGGATAAGCTGTAGTGGAAGACAAAAAGACCTCAGTCCTTAAGCAAGTGCCTAACTCCTTCCCTGAAGTGTCTTTTCCCATTTACGAAGTAGAAAGCTTTGGGAAAGAGATTATACCAGGTTCTTTTAACACTTTTCTGAAGGATTTCCCATCCTTCAAGGGTACAGCATGCCTAAGTCTATTCTTTTGGGTCTACGTCTAGTCTATGGCTTTTGGGGTTCAATATCTTATCCCGCTCCCTAATGCAGTTCCAAAGTCCACTGATGATGCTTCCCTAGAGAAATAACAGGTTTCACTGTAACTGCTTACTGCAGAACACAAGCATTGGGCTAAACTCTCTGGCAATTTCATTCCCAAATTTAAATCCTCCCACTATTCCGCCCGCATGTCATAGATAAAAGGCAAAACCCTTTCAGTTACACAAGCAAGCTTGGAACCTGGAATAACTCCACAGGGATGAGTAATGACACCTCAGCACTGCTGAGCTCCCCTGCTCCATCCTGAAGGAACGCACAGGTGGGTTGAACAGCCATGGCAAATGGCACATACGATCCCTACATATGAACCTACACACTTGCCACATCCACAAACACAAGACCCCAAGCACAGGAGTAGCCACAGTGTGTGCACAGGGATGCTCAGCACTCATTGCTCACACACTCATCCAGCTGGAAGCATCTGGCTGGGAAACAGTGATTCTGACAAGAGGGAATTGAATCCCTTCACCCAAAAACGCAATGTCCCAGCTGCCGGGCAGCTAAAAGCTGTGTAGTCATGTCCTGGCTGGGTGCCCTTTGTGTTTCCTGATGCTGTGCTCTTCCTGCTAATGCTTTTCCAGGCCTTGGGCTATTTCCGTCATGAGGGGGGAGAAAACAATCCACGAGCTCATGTGGTGGTGGTTCAGTGCAAAGCAGAGCCCTTCCGACCACAGGGATGAGGCTTCAGCTTCCTTGCTCAGAGAAATCAGCAATTCCCCACAGTCCAGAAGGCTTTGCATTGTGAATTTTAATTTGTCCTTTAAAGAAGCCATTTAGAAGCATGATAAAGAAATCTTCCCAGAAGCATCTTTACATCCCATGGGAACAGGAATAATAAGCTAGACTGCTATCAGAGAACAGAGTCCGCAGCAAGAACACATCTGCCTTTCACCTCTTGTGACTTGATTCTACTGACTTGCATTAGATGGTCCTAGCCAAGCACCAAGAGAATAATCACCCACATCCAAAAAGCAATCAGAGCAAGAAAATCCACTAGGAAACTGATGCAGAAATTGCCTCTGGCATCACTACAAGCTAAGCTAAGTGTAACTGTGTGGGTGCCTACAACTGCATTTCATAAGCTGTGCTTAGAGTGCATTTAGGACAGAGATGGTAGAGGAGTATGGTCAAACCCGGAGGGTAAATGACATCCTGACTGTGGGGCACTAGCTGTGACAGGTCAACCACAAGGCTCCTTTTTTAGTTACAATTAGTCACTATTTGCTTCTGACTTCGCAGAGTCATAGTCTTACAAAAGAGGGTTTACGATGACTGGAGCAACAAGCAGGCTTACCAAAGCAGTTATTAGCTGCCATATAAGTCATCTCTTAGCTTTGACTTCCCCATTGCTACATTGATAAACATTTGCTTCACAGTGACACTGAGTGTTCAGTGATTAATCCATGTTTGGCAAGCTCCAGGGATCCTCAGGTGACGAGCTGACTACAGCAAAGAACAGTCATGTATTTGATTAATACACCTTAGAACTAAACAATAGCACGTTACCAACCAGCTTAGGCATGAAGTGATCAACAGGCACTTCTCAGAGAGGCCTCCCTGCATGTTTCATGTTTCTTTTGCTTCATGGTGGAACAGTGGTAATGATTTTCTTGAATGCTTTTGTTCACTGAGTGCTATTGACACAAACACACATCTGGTTTCCCTCACTTTGCTGGCAGGCAAACTGAGGCACAGGAATATACAGACTAAGGTTGGTTTTTAATCCTAAATTCAGGAAAACTCAAGGCTATTTTCTGCATGTACTCACCACATTACAGCTTGTTAAACTGGTCAAGCAAAGGGCTCTTTTTTCCCTAAGAAACACTTATGTACAAAGGGCTCCTCATTCACCACCTCCAAAAAAGCTGCATCTTCACAGTCAAGCCGGTAAAAAGCACCTTGGAGGGTCTTGCTTACAAAGGTGCCCACCAAATGTAGGTACATCTTGGGGCCACCCAGCTCTGCACTGCATGAGCTGATCCTGCTCCAAGCATACCAGCAGGACACATGGGGCTCAAGCCAGCTCCCACTGCAGTCAACATGAAGATATTCCCTTAGCTCAGCAGAACAGGAATGTTGCCGGAGAGCCTGTATCCCTCTCTCTACCTCCACTGGTGCCAATTCCAACTTGGGCTGATTTGTGACTCTTACATATGTGATCTAACTGCTACATGGTGTTAGCACTCCCTTACAAGCCCTATGTATTGCTGTGCATAAAACTCTCCCCAAGCTGGAGGGAAGGAGAAGCTGTAGCCCTTGAACCCTGAACAGACCCACCTGCAGGCCAGCTGTTCCCAGCTGTGGGCTTGGATGCAGGCAGGCTTGCTACATCCCTCTTGCCTTAGATGAGTCACGCATGAAACAGGAGCACCACATTCAAATAGAGCTTTTATACCTTGTGATGTACCTGATCATCATGTCGAGTGGGCTGGGAGATTCCTAGAAACCCACCTTGCACCAGGAATAGCTACATGTGCATAAACCCCACTTTGCTAGCAGCAACAAAAGTGCCTGTCAAATGCAGGGAAACAGCTAATCCATGCCTTGCAGTGACAACTCCTCCACAGAAACATCCTCTGTGGCTAGGAAAAGGACTGCCTCCTGAGCCTAATGTGTTTGGAAGTGAGCCACTGGCATATTCAGATCAATGTTTAGCCACGCGGAGCATTCAGCTCTCTGTTTAACACAGCTCCAAATCAGGCTGCTAAGGGCCCAACACTAAATGTCATTACAGTCATGTTCAGGGTCTCCCTTAGTTTAATGAAACATGGGCTTTCCAGACCTCAGGACAGGAAACAGGAACTCCTGGATCCTATTCCTGATGGCTACAGCATCTACAGAAGGCCACTTACCGCAATCTCTGTGCTCCATTATCACTAATAGCCTAAGAAAAATGAATCCTTCCCACTCTCTCTGGGGTGTTTGGAGGGTTTCATCCACAATAGTGGCAGAAGGTTCAGAGAGGAGCTGTAGGTGTGCAAAGTGGAGATATGGGCATGACTATTTATCAAATCTGACTGGGCTTTATTTGATATTGAGTGAAACCAGCATTGCCTTGGTGAGAACAGCTCTGCCCTTAACTAGACAAGGATGTTTGGCACAGACACAATTCAGTTCTTATTCAACTCCGCCTTCCAGAACCATCAGCAGCTTGACAAGGTCACTAAGAGCTGCCAAAGTACTTGCCAAAGGAGCACAGACTTTCTCTAGAAATTAAAATGAGGTGAGTGTGTTCCTTCAAGGAAAGGGGGCCTGCAGGGGAGATGGGGTTTTAAATTCCACCCTCATCTTCTGAAAGATACTGGATTTCTGGAGGTTTCAACTCAGATGAGGTAAAAGCCAAACACTGGTTACTAGTGGTCATTCTTTGGATTATTTTTGCAATAGAGAAAGGTGCTGCTTTCACAGCATGGTGAAATACTGCTGTGGAGGATGCTACAGCAAATATGTAACATCTCACTTCCTTTTGTTGGCTGCTATTATAAGATACAAAAGAGGAAATAAGGAACCTTACACAGACAGAAACCAGAGTCAACAAAACTCTAAAGCAACCTCCCTAAATCCCTATCTGAAAGCTCCTGTGCCCTCTAGTATCCACTGTTCTTCCTCCTTTCTTCAAAGTATACTTTGCATCTCTGTCGATGGGAGCAGAGAGCACCATGGCAACAGCTCCATGGTGACAATATCCATGACAACCAGATCATGCAAGTGCGATGCCTTCCTGTTCAAAATGAGAGTCTGATTTCCATGGCTTCTGCTTTTGCTCATGGAAATAGCACGGGATTGGTTATGACATGGTTAAGTGCAGCCAAAGGTTTCTGAGGACAGTGAGCAGAGAGTACAGAAGAGTGTTGGAGATGTGAGTTCTAAGGAGGAATGAAACTGGACAGTGTCATAAACGCTAGCTCAGCATCCCGCCTTGGCTGGGAAGAGAAGAGAAGAGAATCTACGTGAGATGCTTTCTCAAGGCTACAGTCACACAAGTTTGTAGCTCACCAGGCTTGACAGCAAACTGCCACCTCAGACACCGTGTCACTTGTTAAAATACTGGAGATTTCAATCACTCTGTTAGTTCTGCAACAAGCATGATCCTACGGGAGTACCTCCCAGAGGGATCAGAGAAGGGACTGAAGAGCTGCCCTGGATTAGAACATACACTCCCTCCATTCAAGCCAGCCATTCCCAGACACAGAAGCGCTCTGACAACATGAATGGAGCCTTATCTAGATTAGATATTAGGAAAAAATAGGCCCTGGCACAGGTTGCCCAGAGAAGCTGTGGCTGCCCAATCCCTGGCAGTGTTCAACCATTCCACGATTCTATGCTTCACACATGTCATACAGCTTAGGTGAAAGAAATTCCCCTAACACATTAGTTCAATTGTCAATGGAGAAGAGGAGAAAAGAGCTCCTTCCTAATCCTTACAGTGAGCAGCTGGTAGGAACTATGGTGTTAGTGTACCTCATCTTACCTTGGCTGACTGTAGGGACACCCACATAGTACTGATCATCTTGACAGTGAGAATTTTTACCTATTTTCTATCCCTTCAATAAAAAATCATTTTTTTAATATATCCATCATTCCCCAAAATGTGTGAACTTCCCATTTCTCCTGTTTGATCCAATAGCCCCAGAGAGCAGTGCACGGTGCAGCAAGAGGGAGCTCAGTGCTTCACAAGAGACAAACATGGAGTTGTACCTCAATTCTCAATGGATAGCACATGTGTAAACTGTACTCCATGGCTCCATGGTAGCTGGAGGAGAGAGACTCACTGAGGAGACAGTTTGCCTTTGACACGGAGGTCTCACCACAGGGTTTCACTGCAGATCAGCAGAGGCTCCCTGGCAATAGCTAAGCCAGTGAGAAAGCTACCAAAGGTGGGTTAACATCAATGTCTTCGTTGACAAAGGCTTAGAGAAGAAGTCCTGGAGTCAGCTAGGTTTTAAAGGGCATGCATATGCTAAGTCCTCAAGCAGATACTTGATTTGAAACCTGTCTCTCACTCCCACCAAATTCAATGGGATTTCACATATATGCTTAGTGCTAAGCACATGCTTCACCCAGCTTGCTAAGTTGGAACAGGAATCAGAGTGAAGAAATGTCCTTGTAAAACCAGTTGCACTTGCATAGCTAGTATGATGAACCAGATCCAGAGATATGCCCAGAGAAGAATAAGCTAGGGAGTCAATGTTACATGCTGCTACACTTACACCCCTGGGTGCCTTGCTGTCCCACACTGAGAGACGGAAGACATGGAGTGCCTCTTGCTAACCATGGTATATGAAGCACTCACAGGTTTCTTTAGTCTTGCTCCATCTGCATTATTTAACATTAAAGAGCAGTTTGGCACAGAGCACAAGAGGTATGTGTGAACTAACAAAGTGAACCCCACAAAGATGCCAGCCACAATGCGTTTCTAACACAGTGAGCTAGCCTAGACAGAGTGAGAGCAGTTGTTGCCCCAGGACACTGTAGGTCAAACTGCGGGTTGCTAAATTTCTCTATACAAAAATATGCTTTTATGCAAACAAACAGTAAAATCAGGCACAAAACTGAGGGTGAGGTACTTTGGAAGTCTGCACGACCATTGTGTCTCTTTCATTTCTGCTACTGCCTAATGCAAGGACACCACAGATGTCCTTGTCCATGGAAACGCATTGCTCTGTGACTCCACAAATCACACTTTCAAACACATGACATATCCTAAAATAAGAAGCACAAAATCCTTTTTACCTGCCTATGGCCATTGGGCATTTCTCTATGGAAACCATCAACTCTTTGATTTCTCTGGGTCCCATGGGATCACTTGGTACCAGAAGCTGCAACTTAAAGACAAATTAAATACCACAAAGCAATTATCAACTCCTAATGCTCAGCAACCTAACGGTTGCTATGGTGGGAGAGGTGAATTTGGCCAGCAAGTGAAAGCACACAGGCTGGATCTTTAGCATGAGACACTGAAACACCCCCACCATGCTGCCACAAATATCATCCTTAATACTAAGCCAGGATATATGCAGAATCAGCACGTATAGTCACTGTAGGTGGGTGATGAATGGCAGAATTGACTGTTAAATGTCTTCCTATTACATGGAGACTTTAAATGACATAAACCTGCACAAGTGATGAATTAAAGCCTGAAATGAAGGCTGCATACCTTGTCACTGATGTACATCAAATTCCTACCAGGTTTTTCATTAGAATGAAGAATTTCATGCAGAATAGTGCTGCCTTGCAACTTGCTGGCAGTGGCGTGGAGTGCAGGTAGAATCAGGGCCTTTAACTCACTAGAATTCCACAGAAAAGCTGTATTGGGAAAAGAAGCCCCACTGGCAGATGTTAGGTGGACTCTGCTATGTGCAGCACAAGCCTCCTGCCTCCAACCAGAAATAGCTGGACTGCAGCTGTGTGCAAGCTTTTGTTTAGTCTATCATGGTTATTGCTGCAGAGAAAACTTTGTTTTACTCCTAAATATTCCTTCTCCCACACACATACAGAACCACAATGCACACACACAGTTTGGCAGGAGATGCAGAGCCTGCTTGTTTGGAATATGAAGGAATTTCAGAGGGATCAATGGGAGCCAAAGAACAGTGAGGGGAAAAGACACACTGACAATAAAAGGAGATGCTGCAAGTCAGGAAAATGATGCAGAGAAGGAAGGGTAGATTAGCAAAGGGAAGTGCAAGTAAAGAAGGAGAAAAGTGCTTTTGCTGTCTCAGGAGCAGTTTAATGGGATCATACAATCATAGAATGGCTTGAGTTGGAAGGGATCTTAAAGCTCCTCCAGTTCCAACCCCCTGCCACGGGCAGGGATCCCTTCCACTAGAGCAGCTTGCTCCAAGCCCGTGTCCAACCTGGCCTTGAACACTGCCAGGGATGGGGCAGCCACAGCTTCTCTGGGCACCCTGTGCCAGCACCTCAGCACCCTCACAGGAAACAGCTTCTGCCTAAGAGCTCATCTCAGTCTCCCCTCTGGCAGGTTAAAGCCATTCCCCTTGTCCTGTCACTACATGCTCTTGTAGAAGGTCCCACTCCAGATTTCTTGACAACTCCTGTAGGTATTGGAAGATGTTATAAGGTCTTTCAGTTGATATGAAGTCGATGTGGAGCACTGCTGACCTGCACCAAGTGGGAATCCAGCCTTCAGCACTGGTTCTGCATCTTTGCATCCAAAGAGAGTCTTGCCATAAGGCTTCACATTAGTTCTTTGCTTCCCATGCCTCTCTGTGTTTCAGAACCATGGGCACTAATCATGCACCTGGCCTTGGCTCCAAATCCTTCCTATCCCTTGGCAGTCTCTGAAGTGCCAAAACAGGCAGAAAGAGGGACTGTGATGAGAAACACACACACACACACACACACAAATGCAGAGTGAGGCAGACAGTTCAGTTTGCCAGTGGCAGGTGTCCCTTCACTGCGATGGCAGAGATAAATGTCACCCTGACCTCCTGAACACAAACACACACACACTTTATCTCTTGTTCCCATTAGCTCCGGAACAGACAACCACACAGGGCCTGTTCCAGGACACGGTATCATCTCGCACTGACTGCTGCTTGTCCTCTGCCTGGCCGGTGAGGTTTGAACTCATTAGCTGCTAATGGTCCTGCACGTGGAGCACAGGCTGCAGACAAAGCCCTCCCTTGTGGCTGCTGCCACAGGAACTCCATTGTGAGCCCCAACACTGGAGCTGTGTTCCTCTTGGCTGCCTCTCCACCATTCTCCCTGCTCAGTGAGATTTCCCGACCCTCTGCCAAAGCGGATCCTCACTGGCCTTTTCAGCGCTGGGGTTTGCTTTCCATGTCCCAGAGTGGCATCACTGTCAGGGCAGCTCCATCAGCAGGGGCTCACCTGAGCCACAGTCACCCCATTCTGCTGGGAATCCAGGCCCTGACCCCTACAGAACCTCCAGAGTTCTTCCCAACAGGAGTCCAGTTTGCATGAGTTATTTGGCACTTGGCACTCCTTGCTGTGACACTTATGACAAGCCTTTTGAAAGAGTTTCTTGCTCATCCTGCTGAGTCATTTGGAAAATGGACCTCCCAGAGGTTTAAGTGCTTTTAGACCTTGGGATGGGGCTGTGCTTTGGATTTGTGCTGGAAACTCCTGATAATTCCGGGATGGCTTTGTTATCGCTGTGAGTCAGGGCCTTTTCTGCTCCTCATTTCACCCCACCAGTGAGAAGGCTGGGGGTGCTCAAGGAGTTGGGACCCCAGCTGATCCAAGGGATCTTCCTGACTGCAGGATATCATGCTCAGCAATAAAGCAGGGGGAAGGTTGGTTGGGACAGCCACTGCTCGGGGACTGGGTGGCATCAGTTGGTGGGTGCTGAGTAGTTGTTTTCATTTACATCACTTACCTTGGGGTTATTCCTCTCTCCTTGTTATTTTTATTATTATTATCACCATCAATTATAATTGTTATTATTATAATAATCATTGTTATATTTCAATTATTAAACTATTCTTATCTCAGCCCATGAGTTTTTTTCCCTTTTACCCTTCCAATTCTTTTCCCCCATCCTGCTGGGAGAGGAGTGCATGAGCTTAGCTGTCAGTGTGGCTTAAAGCACGACAAGCAGTGACACAGGAGGTCAGTGCATTCCTCCAGCCTGCAGACAGGGATACACATGTGGATGAAAGCCACGCTGCCATCTCCAAGGCCAGCAGCAGAGCAGAGCATCCTCCTCCTCAGTCTCAAGTCATAAAACAGACCCTGTCCACTGATTCTACCTTGCCAATATTTGCCAGTGTTCAATGTTTCTATTTCCAGATGGAAGGAACTCTTTTGCCCCTGAGAGCAGCAATATTCAGAACTACACTCTCCTGGGAACAAACACTGATGCCTTTTTCTGTGCACCCTGCCTTACAGCTCTTTGACATCTCCTTTGCCTTTGCAGCAGAACCAAGCTTTCAGCTAGTCTCAGCACAACAGCTATTATTGAAAGTGGATCCATGGAAGACAACAATAAATCTGACATTAAAAAACCTCCAACCCACTGGGAGGTACTGCAGCCTGGAAAGTGCTGCACAGACCAAAACTACCCATGCTTCAACTCTGCATGACACCAGTCCCCTTGGCACAAGGCTTCCAGTTAAAACCACCAGTACCAGAGCAAGTTCCTGCCAGAGACACAGTCCTTGAACATCTATCCCAGCCACAGAAGAAGCACTGTCCTGTTACCTAAGGCAGAGAGCATCTCCCACTTTCAATGGATAATCCCTTAATTACTGTGGCCTCCAAAACAATCCTATTGAAGGGTTTACACAAAGCACAGTATAACACAAGCCATGCCCCAGATCCAGGGTAATGGATGGTATGTCACCCTTAGGTGGCTTTGTATTATTTGATTGGCTCTTTATATCTGCTAAACCAGGTTGTGACACAACACTCCCAGGCTTTCTGTCCCACACTTTTGCTTTCAATGTGAATCTGTTGGGGAACACGTTTGTGCTGCACCATCTCAGCCCTCACAAGACAAGCTTCTCTACAAGTGCTCTGTAGGAACACTGTACACTGCATTTCCCAGATACATTCCATGCTGGCACCTAAGAACAGCTTGCAGGCAGCACCCTTTGCAAGGAAAATCATCTCAGTGCCAGAAGCTCCATCCTCCCTATTAAGGCTGAAGAAGTAGGATGGGGGTTAAGAAATTGGCTTGGCCTCTTGTAGAGGGAGTGGGAAGAAATGTTGTTACTGATTCATGAAGACAGATAAGAAAACAATTGTTCTTCTTATCCAATGTTTTTGAGACTCAGGATACACGTGCAGCCCTAAAGCAGTAAGAAACGAGTCCTCATCATGTCCTCCAGCAACAGAGAATTCACTGCCGGAATTAACTGCAGGGGGCTGGCGCTTTAGGCAGTTAAAGTCCTGCAGGTCAGGAAGTGCTCCATGAAATCAAACCTCCTATGTGATGCAGTGTGAACTCTTGTGGCTAAAAACAATAAGACAACCTGTCCTTTGTGTTACAATAACAGTTATTCTTCCCTCTTTCTCAGTGCACACATGTCTACGTGTGCACTGCCCTTTTAACTGCAAATACTGAGCAGTTCTCAGAGGACAATGTCTGGAAAGGTTTCCTCCTATTGCCAGAAGAAACAAATGTCTTATATGAGAGACCTTGGCTGGGGGGAGAGAAAGGGGTTGGGTTTGGATTGGGTTCTGAACATCTTTTCTCTCCCCTCTTCCCATTCCCTTTTTCTCCTCTGATTCACGAGGAAACCACAAAGCAAACTCAGGACTGAATGAGACTTGGGTTTGTGAATGTTCTGCGTTTCTTTTGGGACATTCACTTCCCGCTAGCCTAAATCCCCTCCATTTATACCAGCCCCATAAACCCTGCAAACTTCCACAAGTATAAACACACCCCAAATGCTGTCTGGTATTTAGTTACCATTGCAGAGCCACACTGATATACAAAAGTAAATCTTAATGCTCTTGTTTGGTCCTGATTAATTTGGTTTAACTTAAACTTTTCCAGCTCTTTAAACACGCTGACCTTTGTGTGAGGACAGACCTACATGCTCAAAAGCCCAGAGTTACTCAGTGCTTTTAGCTGTGCAGCACATGCAGTGCACCCCTCTAGATACCTATTCTGAAAGGCAACTAGCAGGACACTCATGCAACCCTCTGCTTCTGCATCTTGTCATCACCACATCATCAGATCTACTCTGCTTCAGTGCAAAATCCAACAGAACTACCTAAAGCTACCTTTGCCATTGTTTTGCTATTTTAGATACTTCAGCCTGTGTCTCTTCAATATTGGGATTTAAGGGATGCACCAATCTGACAGGAAAGATGAAGAAGCTTCTGAAAAGCACTGGATATAACTGATGTGTTTTAACAAACACTTCCTTTCCTTGTGAAACAGGTTCTCCTGCTCAGGGCTGAGTAGGAGTGATCGCACATCAAAGGCTTTGCTTATGCAACCATGAGGGCCAAGAGCTAACTCAGGGCACTGCAGCATGGGGTGGCACAGAATTCATGAAGCATTACATGAAATGCAGAGCTGCCTGGGAATTTTCTGGAGAGAAAAAGTACTTTCTGAAGGAATGCTCTGCCATTGGGATGTGATGATCTATCAGAGTGAAACACTTCATAGGACAATGTTGAGATTGGGAATATCCCATTCTGGAAGGAAAAGATGGATCAATATGTTCTGCTTCCGCACTCTGAAGCTCCTTTGACATCTAAGGTTCACAATAAGATCTGAACTCAGCTGGAAATGGAATGACAGTATTCAAATGAAAAATTACTTTGGAATTTCATATCACAGGACTTTCTTTGACCAATTTTTCAGCGCATTTCAATTCTGAAGTAAAAATTGGGAAAAAAAATAGAGAACCTCCTGCCAACCTGCACTCCCAGCTCCTCACACAGCTCCAAAGAGCCCAGCCCTGCCCTGGGAACTGGCTCTGCTTTGCAGTCTAACCTGTCCTACAAATGGGCTCATGACTGATTTCTGGCAAGCATAAGAAAGATTTCACACCCTTCCTCCCATGAATGGGGAAGAAGCATTCAATTAGGAACTCTGCCTGTTCCTTAATCATTTCCTTTGTGTGCCTGGTTATTAATATCTCTACATGACTATTCAAGCCAGGGGCTACGTTTTTCTGTACTCGTTTTGGCTACTGCTGACTGCTTCCAAAATCCAGAGAGAAGTCACACCCATAGGAAAATCAGGAAAGCAAAGGACGCTGTTGTTGGCATTACTTGTTGTAGCGACTGTGTTCTCCAGGCGTACTGAAACCCTTATAGATTTGATGTTATACAATACCCCAGAGGAGACTCACACTTCCAGTGAGTTTAAGTAGATAAGGCAGGTAAAGAACAAGAGAAATAAAGAGAGGCGCTGGAGACATAATGTGACCAAAGGAAGTCAAAACAAAAGCTCAACACCCAACCCATGACTAGAGTTGATCTGGCTGATCCCTTACCCAGCACTTTATACCTGTCACACAAACCTAATTCAAAACCTCTCTTGAAAAATAAAAGGCAATCATCTAAAGCAAGCTGGAAGTAGTATGTCTTGCAACAAGACTGGAAGTTGGGAAGAAAGCCAGATGTTCTCAAGCCTGCAGCTGGTCCATAATGGACCCAACAATAAGCATGCACAGTCAGTGTGGTGAAACGGTTCAGGGATGCTGAGAAGAAGCCCATTCCCTGTCTACCTCGCACCTAGCACATCTGGATTTTGGCCTTTAAGTAAGAATACAAGAGAACAGGAGAAGAGCCAAAGGTGGGAGGATTTGTCAAACCCTCCGTAAAGTGAGATGACAGCACTGTATCATCCCCGCTTTGGAAATGAGACAGCATTTAACTACATGCCTCCAAGTCCTTGCTGACCACTGAGCTCTCTTCTCTGCCCATATAGCAACAACCAGAGCCAAAACACCCCAGATGCTGGCACTAACCCTGCAGACAGGTTCCCAGTTCACTGTGTGACGCATCTTCTGCTCTCAACTGGCTGAGCACCTGGAATGAAAGGATGAAAGGATGTCAGCCCCAGCAGAGCTGCTACCTCCTCCACACAGGCACCCCCAAGCAGCAAGTTCACAGCACATCCAAGATGCTCTGCTCAGTCATGTTCTCCCATCAGAGGGAGCTCCATGAGTGGAGAGGCAGTGGGCAGAGAATGCTATTTATATCAGCCATCATTTAACTGAACATCTATGAACACTGGCATGGAGCTTCAACTGCTTCTCATTTAATTAATGAAGACCTCGTTTGCCTTGGGAAAGAGGACCACTGCCTGTCAGTACATCATGTAAAAAGGTGTTTTCTTCCATACATGAGCATTTCTGTTCTGAACATTCCATTACAGCCTCACACAGCAGATTAACAAAGGAAATATTTTACCATGCACCTTGTTCAAAGAAAAGAAGTATAACCGCGCACTGAGGTAAAATAAAACTACATCCAGTGTTCAGCTAATACAAGATGTGACTACAAGCTGGATACCCACCTGTAGTGGCCATCCAACAGCAGTCCACAGGCTAACCACATGCCAGGCCAAGGATGCTGTTCAGACACAGCTACTTGCCACACTTTTGGCCTTGGTGAGTGGTGGCAAGGGATAATTTTATGGCCTCTAATAGCAGGCAGGTTGTGTTTAGAGGCCCTGATGCATGGATAGTTCATTGAGAAGTCTATGAAGTCTGTTTGCAAGTATTCCTCATGCTTGCCCAAAAAAGCAGGGAGCCCATCAGGTCTGACTGACAGAGGCAGGTAACAGTGGAAATCTTGTCAGCATCCTCCACACAGACAACATCCTCTCACTGCAAAGGGAAGATGAGAATGCAGCGCTCTGCATGAGATGTCCTGGAAAGAAACAGGCCAAGAAGACAGAGTTCAAGTGGGAAGGAGTGCCTGGTTTTGATTTGAGGCTGAGTCAAGGCCAAGCCACAGCCCTGGATTCTCCATCATTGAGATCACACTGGCCTGACTTTGGAAAACAACTGACAAAGCTTCCTCTGAACTGGTGACTGTGGCACATCACCCAACCCCAAAAGACACCGAATTCCAGAACCAAATGGGCTTTGATTTGGCAGTTCGCATCCTAAATCATCTCACGGGTTAATGCTCTAACAGGACTTTGCTCCATCCCAGACACAGAGATGATCCAACAGCACTGCAAAGCCACCACATGTTCCTGTAGGATGTGCAGGAATAACACACAGTATCCTGGTTTCTGGGTTCCTTATCTTCCCATTTCTACAGCTGTCTTTGTGCAGCGACTGGTTTATTCCCACGTATATATTCTTAGATACATTCCCCTCTGCAGCAGGAGGGAAGGTTCATTGCTTGCTTGCCAAGTCTTAACCATGGATTTTACTCTATTTTGTGGAGGGTTTCTGCACATTCAGATTACCTAAAATAAAAATCATCTGGAATAAGAAATAGATGGCTGCTGTTTGCATTTGATATCACCCATGTCCATGCTATTGCTCAATGGGAACAATGGCTGCAGTGATTTCTGCCTGGTCTGTGGCTCACTCTGCTTTCAGCACTTCTGGCCTGTCATCACAGAGTAGTTCTGATCCTTCCTAAAGCTCTGCTATCAGCCTGCAAACCTCCTCAAAACCCAAGACCTGTTACTACTAATCTCTGTTTCCCTTTCTGCTCCGAAGTGACAAAGCAGAACACAACTCCTGCCTCACATTCCTCCAAGCCCACAGGAAACCATAAATCAGAAGAAAAGCATAACATCCAGAGAGAACTTGCAAAAGGCCAAGCACTAGGATGGGCTGAGGGGCTGGGGAAAGGGAACAGGCAACCAGTAAAACCAGCCATAAGGTGAGCACTAACTCACACCTCTACCTTAGATGGGAGAGCTCCTGTTCCAAAGAATGGAGGAAAATTGCGGATCAGGGTAACTGAAAAGTCCTCCCCTCTTTTAAGGAAATACATATGTGCACATATAACTATATTCACAGATGCCTAGTTTGGTTTTGCTTTGCAGAGTCTGTTATAGCTCTGCATCCTCACTGTGATCAACCCAATGTGCAGCCAGGTAATGGGAAGTGAAGCGCCTGGCATATCTCCCTGGCTTTGTGACAGGACCTGCTCTATCTTCCTCCCATCAACCCTGAGGACTGTGGTTTAGGCTGAAACACTTCTTTGTGGCTGAATGCAGCAAGAATCTGCTTCAGTTAGAGGTGACTTGTCATTCTGGTCAAAACAGCTGAGATTTATTCTGGCCCAGATAAATCTATTTATAGTAGGTGTTATGCTAATTCCATAGACTGGTCTGATCCACTTGTACCACTGCAGCAGTAAAGCTTCCTGCTACCTGGTCTCTTTAACCACTTTGTGCAGCCAGGAGCCATTCTGTCCCCAGATCATCAGTACTTACTACAAGGTAGGTGTGTATTTCCCTTTCCAGTGAACATACAGTACTCCATTTCCCTCATCCCTGCGGATCTCTCTTTAGGAATTGCCGGCTTAATCCAAGATTTACACTGTATTTTGAATAAATGGGAGAAACCCAGGCAAAAACAGATCATGGAAGTGATTTTAAAGTCACTTACATCTGAAGTCTAATTGCTTTTAACCCTTCTCTGAGGTTTGTATTGTGTTTTGGAGAGTAATTCATTTACTATCACTCTTGTGAACTCAGGAGTGTGGAGGGGATTTTCCTCATCATTAAAATGCCTCTGTCTTTGGGATAAACTGTACCAATTGCTTAATGGAGAAATGGCAATGGAAGAGCTGGGTTTAGTAGGTTGACTCTCCTATTTTTGCTGCAGGATAATGGAATAAGCTGTATTTCTAATCTTGACTAAAATCTCTCTGCAGATGGCTATAAGCATGATGCAGATGTGGAAGGCTGTGCCAATGCTTTTTGATCCTGGGAGCATGACAGAGTTTTCCATAGTAAAAAATGAGGTAGAACAGCAGAAGCTCAGAACATGTAAGTGCCACTGAGAGGATTTCAGGGCCCTCACCTCTCTCCTCACTCTTTTAGTCTCATGTGGTCTTCTCAAAGGCTCCACTGAACAGTTTCTTTTCCCCTTTTGAGCCCAGTGATGGCTCAAACACTTGAACTTGTCATCAGTCTACCAGCTTGAGCTCCTGCTCCAGAACCACAAGCAGCCAAAAGACTCAGCTCTTTGCTCCTTATAGAGTCCCAATGGGCAGGACAGTTGGAGATTGCTGGCTTGCCCTGCTCAAAATGGGGTTTGGATTACTAGTTTGCTAAGAGCAAGCTAATGCAGCCAGCAAGTGACATCAGCTTCTGGTGCTCGGAGCAGTCAGAGGTGGTCTCAGCACAACTTTTGAATGCTACAAGAGCCTTCGAGTAGATAAACAGTTAATATAGGGAAAGCACATGAAAATCTGTCTTTCACTGGAAGATGAATACAGATGTTTTCCTGGTATTTGGTGCTCTATTTTCTCATGTTTTTCATGGAGGGTACACAGAATCCCAGACTGGTTTTGGGTTGGAAGGTACCTTAAAGCTCATCCAGTTCCAACTCCCTGACACAGGCAGGGACACCTTCCACTAGAGCAGACTGATCCAAGCCTCATCCAACCTGGCCTTGAACACTGCCAGGGATGGGGCAGTATACATATATATATATATACACACACACATATATATTCACACATATAAACACACAGATATATATACATATACAACCCCTAAAACAATTCCCAGTATGTTTCCTCATGGGTGAAGAGATTCTGTGCCTAAACTTAACTGTGTTTTAGCTTTGGTAAAAGTGTTCACATCATTCTGCACATGCTTTGCACAGCTAGAGAAATACCCGTGTCTTTGTCTGAAATGTGCTAAATATCAGTTTATGGCTCTTACCCTTCTACAAAGAGGCTGGAGGTGTATGTTTAGACAGAGTTTTGAAGCAAGATGAATAAGCCTTCGTATTTTGGTTGCATGGTGTTCCATTGACTTTAGAGCAGTACATTAATATTTAGCAAAAACTGACACCTCTCTTCAGGAGACATACAATGACAGATATGGCTTTTAAGCACTCTGCTATACATACACAGTACTTTTTCCTATATTGCTTCTCATTTATGTTCAAATCACAAAAAGGCCCATTGGAATTTATCAAAGCATTGGAGTTTACCAAGATTGTTTTCCCATACACTGTTTTTTCCATCACTACTTCCTGATAGCTTCTGCAGAATCAAGGCACAAAGCAACTTGATCTAGTCGGACCTGTATTGAGAATGGCATTGGATTAGGTGACCTCCAGAGGTCTCTTCCAATTTAAACTGCTCTAGGATTTAACAGCTTAAAGACAAAATCCTTCCTTAGCTCTTTTAATGCACTCCTTATGTAATTTATCTGATGTTCACAGGTTTCCCCCAGCTTCTCCTTTCCAACCCACCGCCAAATGTTCAAGGAGACAATAGCAGCTTGAGCATCTCACTGTCCAGCTCTGGCTGATCTGCAGATCATACCATGTACAGAAAGCGGACAGGAAATGCTATACACAAAGCAGGTTCACCACTCATCATCACAGCCTAGGGGGCAAAATCTGACACAACTATTTCCTACTTCTGCCCATAGTACTTGAGCATCTTCTCACATCTTGAGAGAGAAGGGAAGCAGCACTGTTAATCTTCCAATAGTGCTATTTCAGCGTGTGAAAAGGAAAATCCCATTAGAAAACTCACTTGGTCAGGAATCAGTATTGAGCTGGAGTGTTTCCCTAGAATAGTGTCTCTTGTCTACACAGCCTTTTTGGTTCAGATCAGCAGTATGCAGATGTCTGTGCAAACTCTGGTAAAACCAGTATGGAACATCAACCTCTTGGGGATTCCAGATCTGACTGACAGCACATCAGAGAGCTGACTTTAAAAAGGCACCATCCCCAAGGCAAAGCAGGTTCTCCGCTTGCCAGAGCAGTCACAACTACCCATTATTTCTTGTTCAAGGTTGTTCTCGTCCCCTTCAGTTCACTGAAAGTCATTACCCTGCTAAAATGAGCTGAGCACCTCAAAGTGATGGATTCTCCATGCAGACCATTTCACAAGGGCACTAATGCTGATGAATTAGCAGAACAACTGACAAAGATCATCTGGTAAGTACCACACAGCAAACTCCAGCTCATCAGAGCATAGCACTATTCTGCTGATAGCTGGTAATTCTGGCTATCAAACTGAATGGATCTCTACATTCCTTTCTGTTCTGAACAGTATTTTTGCAGAAGATTGACACAGCCACAAGATTCAACCTCTCTGGTTCAATGTGCAGTAGATCTTAACACCACATCTCTAATATGCTTTGAGAAAAGTCCAGGAAGTGATACAGGACTCTGCATCTGAAGTCTGCATGGAAAACGGCACTCATGCCCTTTAGTATTCTCCAGGCCTCTCTGAGCATCACACTGTCCAGTTCAGATCCTGGAATGTCAGGACTCCGGAGAGACACATTGCCAAGGACCAAATATTCTCCACCCTCAGGACTTCATCAGCTCATTTGCACCTTCCCATGAGTGACACTTTGTCTTCCCTACACACTTCAATCCAGCTCACTGACAAGTAGAGATTGCTTGTCTGCTCATCAGAAGGCATTGTCCTTCCTGGCTTGCAATGATTGAGCTTTTGCAATATGGGAAGTGCACAATAAAGACTGAATACAGAAATATTCTTTTCTGAGGAAAGAAATATTATGTGAGCATATGGACTCCTCAGATGACATTTGTTTGCTTTCTTTTACAAGCAAAATAGATTTATCAAAACCCTTCTATCAAGCATTTCAGTCTTCTCCCCGGGTGAACTCAGCAGCATCCGTTTACCAACAGGGCTGGATGAGCTCCAGGAGGCTTTGTTGAGACTTCCCCTAGTCCATAGTTTAGCTCAATCCACCCTCCCCCAGCAGGGATCTCTTTCAGTATTAAATGCTCCTTGTTTCTTTTTTCTCTCCCTCCCCTGGGCCTTGGCTCAGAACTGGAGCTCCCCAACCTCTATGCTCCCTTTGTCTCTGTCTGAAAGGCTTTTCCTGTGTCGTGTCCTGCCAAACACAGCAAAGGTCTTGCCCTCTCTGGCAGCAGAAGTGCTGAAAGTGCTGACTGGGGGCAACCAGGGAGGGCCCTCGCCCCTTCCTTTGCTCTGGGAGAGTCGAGTGTCCTTTGCACCCTCCCAGAGGTTCCAACTGGTTTTTGCTGTGTCCCAGTGCCATAAAACACCATTTTTTCCCCCTGTAGAGTCCTGACACCAGTGAGCAGCACAACCCTTTTCTAAGGGATGAGAGTCCATGGCTGTGCTACTTCGGCTCGTGCTGCACGGAAGCTTGCTCGGGGAAACAGGAGTTCTAGACACTGCTCATCCCTTGCTCTTCTTTATAGAATCCCAGACTGGTTTGTGTTGGAAGGGACCTTAAAGCTCGCCTAGTTCAGACCCACGCCACAGGCAAGGACACCTTCCACTAGACCAGGTTGCCCAAAGCCCCATCTTACTACTCTCAAGGGTAGGTATGGTCCCAGTTTTCTAGCTCTGACTTCCTCTTGCACCTCTCCAGAGGGAACACAACTGCTGTGACAGGCTGGGGCTGTCTTGGATCCTGCTCTGGAGATAGGCTGGTTAGGCTCATACACGGAGAAAATTCCCAAGCTCACACAAAAAGCCAGCGTGCTGGGGGTAGAGGGAATCACGGGCAGGAAACAGGGACCAGTGCTGCTTGGAGTAAAATTAATACATCCTCTGTACTGCATGATGTGGTCCAGGCAAGAGAGAACAAAGTTGGCATTGTAGTAACCAGGCCTCAGCAGCACAAAAAGAGTTGAAGCACAAAGTCAGGGGTCAGAACAACAGGGTTCAGCCCTGCATTCATCCTCCAGACTGAAAACTTAGCTAGAAACCTCCACTTCATGATTTCTTGGCATCTCACACAGCTCAGCTCAACCCACACCATTCAGAACTGCAGGTAAAAGAGAAGTATAGAGTACTAACTATGAGTAATTGTGATGAACACAAGCAAAGACTGAAGTCCCTGAGGAGTTGCTACAGCATTTTGGCTTCTGAGAGAAGCCTTTTCCCATCCCACCAATGTATCCATCAGTTGGAGTTTTCCAGTGTCTCAGTGCTGTTTACTAGTTTGGCATTGTCCCTCAGTTTCATGCATTCTCTCTGCATTCAGATGAGTCAGTGGCACTCCAAGAGCTTGTGCTATTCCAAACTCCTGGACTCAATCTGGCAGAACTGGTTTTATTGCACTCTTGGAACACTTAAGGCTGCCTCCTCCTCCTCCTCCAACCTTCAGGTAGGCTGTTCTCTGCAAACCCAGAGCACCATCTGAAGTGCCAGCCTCCAGATGGTAGAAGAAAGAAAAGCTGGGAAGTGTGTGGGAAGTGTAGGATAGGGAAGTGTAGGATAGGGAAGGAAAGGGAAGGGAAGAGGATAGGGGCTTCCTGTTATGTCAGTGCTATCACAGTGGCTGTTTCCTACATCCTGAGGGACAAATCCATACTTCCTGCCCAAACCTGGGTTTATCAGAGAGAACAAAGGGGTGATACTCTGCAAAGAGACTGAGCTGTGGGAAATGGCATTGTTTCACTGAGCTGGAATAGAGCAGGAACAAGTGACATGTTTCAAGAGCTGTTCTCCCAAACAGTTCTAGGGATTTCTTCATCACCCCAACACCGAAGTGTAGCTGAACCATGGTGATGTTTAGCTGATGGTGTTCTCAAGTGACTTCTAAGTAAGACACAAGAATGTATACTTGTTTAGCCTAACTTTTCTTTGTCATAGGAGTACAGCTAAATCTCTGTGCAGATGCTTTACTGTAGCAATATATGCAGACCATGTCTGTAAAATCTGCACACTGCATTTTCAGCCCAATGGTCAGAGATTTAGCTGACAAAACCATGTCAGTCTCCTCTATGTGCTGTGATGACTGGCACAGCTGCCTGGATGCTGAGACTACAAAACTACACCTATAGACATACAGACTCGGGGCTCTCTGTATCTCTGCATCTGGATGCATGCACATGGAGGCCTTACAGCTACATTTTATTCCCACTAAATATCCTCTTACCTTATCAACAGGCAGATGTATCCTACCTGTGGAAACACCGCATGTGCACATATGCATTTACACACATGTTCACACATGCTGTTTCTGCTAGCAGTAGCACTGAATGAAGAGTATGGAAATGATTAAGCCCTGCTGTGATGTGATGAAGCAGACTGGGTATGCAGAGAATGGATTAGCTCACTCTCTGATACTATATAATCTGTTTAGACTGTGCCACTCTATTGCTTATTTAAGGAATGAATGAGCACTTTGCTCTGGGATGTGCCACCCATGAGTTCTGACATCATCCCTTTGAGCCACTGTAATGAATATACTGCTTTGCTTTTAGCTATTCCCTCTCTATATCCAGTAAAAGTTCTGTGCTAGAACGATTCATTCTCAGAGACCACGTACACGTGTGTGTTCTTCCACAGGGAATTAAGTGATGGTTAACTGTATCAGAGCAACAGAATGTGCTTTGCCTCCCTCAAGAAGAGACCTGGCACAGGAGCAAAGTAAACTTCTCTCACAGATAAGGTGAAGCAAGACAGGAACGTAATGTGTGTGGGCACACTGCACTGCACTGGGTTAACAGAGGATTGCTATGGGCTGTTGAGAACACACATACAACCTTGCCATTACCTCTTCCTGGTCCTTTCTTCCTCCAAATAAATCAAAGTCTCTGAACTTCAGAATTCATTCCCTACTTTACAAAACAAGAGACCAGAAGAGACAGCAACATGCAAGAAAAAGATCTGGAGATGCACAGCTTTGAAACAAACCCTCCCCAGTGAGCCAAAACGTGCACCCACCACGTGAAAAGAATGGAGCATTTTGCCCAGAGGTTTGTGTAGGGGCAATTATCTTCCCTCCTCTTCTTTTTTTTTGGATGCAGTGGCTCAGAGGAGTAATGAGCTCCTGCAGCAACACGTGTGGCTTACTCACTGCTTCTTTGACCTGTGTAGGTATTGTCTTACCTGGTTTGTCAGGGCAGATACTTGCATGCCTAGGATCTGTTCTCACGCACGGGACTGGCGGCACAGCCAGCTTCTTCACCACCACGAATATGGAGGAAGAAACACATTTAGACTCTAAGCCTTCAGGAGGAACAGAGTCTTCTGCATACCCTGTCCTCTTTCCTAACCTGTTGCACCAGAAGTAGAAGCACTTTCCCCTTTCTTCTAGCAGCTCACACAACAATGGGCAGAATGTGAAGCATAATGGGTGTAGATGGCCAGCTAGGATGCGTGTTGTGACTGCAGTTGTGGGCAGCTCCTTGTGGGCTGAGGCCAGCTTGGCTACAGCTGGGCATAGATGCAGTGGAGTTGCAGGAAATCAGCCTCCACCCTCCTTGCAGTGCATGGGAGTAATTGTTCATTTTCCTATGAGGTCCCACAAAGAGGAAGACTGACAGTTTACATTCTAGCTTTACATTAGACAGGAACCACATTACTGATGGGAAGAGCTAACAACTTGGATTGCAGGTCTGCTTCTAGGGCTCTTTAACCCATACAACCAAATTTAGAATGCTAGCAGAAGCCTGTTTTCTTAAGGAAAGCCAGTGCTTATGAAGCCAGAAAAACTCATGGTTCCACTGGCCTTCCTGCTGCAGCAAAATTAATACTGTGGCTGAAATTTCATAGTGTTATGAAACCAGGTTTTAAAGGGGCTGTTGCCATTTCAGGAAAGCTTGAGATTCCAAAGCTCTTGTGCTTGATTTGCACTCTTTCCTCCCATCCCTGCTCTTCCACTGCCCTTGAGAACAGAGTTTAGGATGCTACCTCTACTTTAGCAGAGGCTTTCTGGGGATAGCAGTTTCAGGTAGCTTTTAGGTGGAGGAATTAACATCAACTTCTTTTGCAGTGGTTACAGGAAACTGCTGTCTGGTTGGGAAACTGGCTTTTTCAGCAGCCTTATGTATGCGAACAGGGCCTAGGCATGCGTTTGACCCCACAAACTATGTGAAACAGTAAGGACAGAGCCCAGAGACAGCTGCATCCAGACCCCAAGGCTCTCTTGTAGCTCTGATTACCGGTCTCAATCTTCACACTGTTCCCAATCTCCAATAATCCAGCGCACTCACTTTCCATTCTGAGTTCATCTGTTACCCTGGTAAGATCCAATAACAAACTGAAAGTCTTCAGCCTCTTTATATCCACTGCAATGCTTGAATAGTGTCTCTCAACTCACTGTACCTGTGTTAGTAACCTCAGGATATGTGCCCTACAAATCAGAAACTACTGCTTGACCACAGAAAGAGACTTGGAAGATCCCCCACCATGGATTTAGCTAACTCAGGAGTTGTAGTGGAATTTACAGTCTGTGCATTAGCAGATGAGACAGTGATTTATTCCTTATTCAGCGATGGCATCACATTATTGAAGGTGCTTTGGTATCACAAATACTAATTATATATTTCACAGGCTCTTGACTCAAATACGCAGGGTGACCCTTCCACCCTGTCCCCCTCCCTAAGCTAAGGAAAATGACACAACGCAGCTGTTGAAATGAATAAAAGGGACCTTCCTCAGTTGCATAATCATTGAGTGCCAAAGCAAGCAGCAGCCCTCAACCCCTTGACTCCCCAATCTCCACTAGCAGAGAGCCTGGATTCCCTTCAGATAAAGCCTCCACACCTTTGTTTCCCATCACCACAGAACTAGCTTTGTGGCACCTTTCCAGCTTCCTGAGCTCTGACTTACCCCTAGAACACAAAGCTCCTGGCTTTGAAGTAACACACATCTCAACAGGAGCCAGTCCAGGGTCCAAATGAGTGAGGTTACTCCAAATGATGTCCCATTGAGCTCTTACTCTACGTGCTCACTTGGCCAAGCCACAGTCCTTCGAGGACCAGGCTTGGAACCCAGGGGCACTGCATGGTGCCAAGACAACCAGAAAAGCATAATTATCAAGACATGTGGCACTCTGTGAGGAGGAGTGGATGACTCTCCCACAGATATTTCAATAGCACAGATAAGCCAGCATCAGCATCTCTCAGCCACAACACCTCTGGGGCTAATTACCCTCTTCCACCACAGGGCGACTGCTCTTTTGTTGGGTTTCTTTTTGCTCCTAGCAAGCTTTGTCATCTGTCTTCCAACCCTCTTACATTCTTGGTTACAGCTAGAAAATGAGCAGCTAGCAAAACCCTGATCTTGGCTTTCTCAGTGGCTTCTGGCCATCTTAATAGGATAAGGCCTATGGCTCCTTGTGGTCTTGCCCTCTGGAGGGCTTTAAGGGAAAGCAGTCCAGATTCAGCAAAGAATCATAGAATGGTTTGGGTTGGAACGGATCTTAAGCTCATACACCACCCTCACAGCAAAGAATTTCTTCCTAATGTCTAATCTAAACCTCTTTCAATTACACCTTTAGCATATGACAGCCAGAGTTTCACACTTTGCAAAACTTCTCCTCGTGAATGAATGACAAGCAAGACCATTCCAGCCATTCAGGTTGGACAGTTTTCTCCTTACACTTCTTACATGGAACCAGAAAGAGAGCCATGGAGAGAGAAAAATGTCAGAAGACTATCAGTGACAAAAGATATGATTTTCATCTCTGAGTAGCCATGTACCTCCCAGCCAGAGAAAGACAACAGAGAGGAACAGCCACTGAAAACGAAAGCACATTCCGACTCAGAAACGGGTCTGTTAAACAGCTAGAAACATGTCACAGTCTGCAGATGTTCTTAGAGGGTACATTCTACTCCAAAGCAAGGTGAGTTACAGGCATGTTATTCTGGTAGCAAAGTCTACCATCAGATTATAAAATATCAAACCTTCCCTTGTCTGTGTGCTAAACCATGACATTTATGAGCTAGAACTCCCATGAGCAGCCTGAGATTGTATTTCAGAGTTTAATATCATCCACTGCAAACCCACAGCTTCTAAGTGTGGGTAGTTTTATCTTGGGGGAAAGAAAAGAATTCAAAATCCTTTTGTGATTTGGAAAGTTGGGATGGATCAGTGGGGTTTCAGCTTCAGAACCTGGGCCCTCTGGGATATCCTCTTACGCTGTTCACAATTTAAAGTTACTAAGGAAACTGCTCACCAAAAATCTGGCCCCAAATACTATTTATGAAGCCAAGCCAGAGATCTCAAGTCAGCTGTCACCCAGTCACTTCTCTCATACCAGGGGATTTTCCCTGACTGCACACTGAATAACTACCTTCAGATCTGCCCACTTCTCCTCCTAATGCAGGCTGAAGGACTGCAACTTCTTCCTAAGTACTTCAGGATTCACAGGGTAGTTTTGGTGACAGGGCCTATGACCTATGGAGGAAAAAACCCTGTGCAATGTGAGGGTTCTGCTGTGATCTGCCGTGAATGGGAATCACCAGACCAGCTGAAATGCCCTGCAGCTTCAATGGTGAAGGAGGGCCCTTCGGTGAAGTTGCCACAAATACACATAGGGGGTGAGAAGCCAACCCAAGAAGTTAGGGTTGGACCCCACCATAAACCATGCCCAACTACAACACCGGAAAAGGCCAGATTTGGGTCTGTATTACTGACTTCGAAGTGATGCCAAACAAGGGAGGCTGAAAGCCAGGAAGGGAAACAAAGCCTCACTGCATCCAGAACACACTGCACTGATGCATAGATATTTAGGGACTGGATCAACTGCTGTAAATGGGAGAGCATCTCATGGCTGGGACAGTGAGGAGAAATAACTATATGGTGACATCTCTGCTTTGACTTCTCCCTTTACATACTTCAGACTTTTGAAGTGCAATGATGAAGAGATAAGAAATAAAGACAGGTATTATGATTGTTACATATAATATCATGCTGCTTTCATGATAGTATCTTCTCTGTCATGCAACTAAACCAGCAAGTGATTGCAACTGTGCTCATTAGTCTCCAATTCAAAGAGAAGCTCCTATCTTCATGCAACAGCAATCAGGGATCTTGCTTACATAAGAAGCCTTGTGTAACAAAAACCAATTTCAAATCAATGCATGTGCTCTTTTTGATCAAGTGATTCAGTTGAGCACATGAAGATTCTTTCTTTGGCCATTCTGGCTGTACTTTAAATTTGCTTTTAAGCAACTGAAGCTAACAAGTTTGCCTTTCCTCAGAGTGCAGGTCAGTGGCCTGCAGTGCCAATTGACACAAGTCACACAGAAGCCACTGAAGTTATTTTCTGCACACTCACAAAGCATGGATGCACTAAAACTGGTTTTGCTAGCTTGAAACTTGTCTAATTCAATCTGTGATCAGACTTAGCAAGATCAGCTTGACTAAGGGTTTTAATTCTTCCCATTCTGCTGGAAACACCCTAGTAAGGGCTAGATGATAGTTTCTAAATGACTTCCCACTTTTTCTCTGGTAAATCACAATTTCTCTTTCCTTGCATCTTCCACAGAGCTAGGATGACATGCCTGGGTTTTAGTCTGCCTAATGAGAGCCACAGTAATGTGCAAACAGTGCTGCACACTGCTAGAACAAACATCTCTCCCATGTCCCTGGGTCACTGCCTCATGGCAGCGCTGCTCCAGGAAATCCTGGGTGTTTCTGAACTTCTGCCAGCCAAGAGGCTGCAAGACACGGGGAAAGTGAAGCCTGGCACCCTCGGATCTGGGCACCTACATGGGCTTGTGGAGCCTGTGCCTCAGTTGTAGGTCTCCCTGTCCTGCTAAGTAGCACTGAGGTCCTTCGGTGGCCTGGGGCTGGATGTGGAAGGAGGGTTGCTGTTAGCTGTCTGCTCCCTTAGGTCATGGGAGCTCTAAGGGCTCCTCATGAGAAGATTCCAGCATCTGAGTCACTGCTCGGGTCAGAGCACAGCACCTCCTGGCTCACCCTGCTCTGCAGTGGGTAACCCTGACCTCACAATCTGATTAGTAACGTTAAGTTAATAGCAACAACAATTACAATAGCGATGTTAGTTAGGGAAGTAACCAGTTATTTCCCTCCCTTGTGGGAATTACCACAGAGGCATTTGGGGTTTTCTGGGACCCAGAGTGCTATGGCCTGGTCCAACCTCTGCAATTTGCTCCTACTCTTCCCTTGTCCTCCTGATGGTTCCTAGAGTACATTTACACCCAGAATAAGTAACAATGTCCCTATCATCCCCTTAATACCAAGTGAATCTTCTCTGAGCAAGGAGGGAATGAAGGTAGGGGGTAACCTCGGGAGCTGGCAGTGTCCTCAAGGACTTCCATTTGGCAAGAATGACCCCAACGTACTCCTCTAGCAAGGCTGCTTAGCAGATCTGCAAGAGTAAGGGCAGTCATGCGTTCTTTGCATCACTCCAGACCACTGAGTAGAATAAGTCAGAAACATATTCCTAGATCTCCCAGACTACTGCTAGCTCAACAGAGGGCTCAGTGCAGAAGGGAGATGAAAGCCACAGTATCTGCTGGGGTTGCATTCAAATGTACCAGAACTGGTCTTTCAAGGTAATTATACTTGTTTACTGGAATTGAATATACATGTCCCTGCAAGATGCCTCACAGAAATAAAGCTTATCTACCCATCTAAGGATCTGTACACATTTAAGTAACAAAATCTAAAATCAAAAGTTTTCTTTGTAGCAACTAGTCCCTATAAAGTAGGAGGCAGTGATGGATTGAGCGTATACCGAGCATTGATGAGGAGTGTTTTGACATGCAATCAGATTTGATTGCTAAACTAGTTTGGTAGCTTTATTATGGGATGCTTAATACAGAGTTTGTTAATGCCTGTGCAATATATATTTTTTGGAAGTGGTTTTTTCCTCCCTGTGTATAACAGAAAACAAGTTGATTATCTCCAAGGCTCACTGTTGAGGAGAATAAGGCAATTGTAGCACAAGGCACAGCCCCTCTCTGGGACGCTCACTGGGATGCAAAGGGGCTCTGTGCAGCAGTGGGTGCCGGTGGGAAAGGGAGGGTGATCCCAGCTAAGCACTATGGAAAATCTGGATTCAATTTTTGCCTCTTCCACAGACGCTTCCTCTGGTAAGGGACTTTACCTATTGCTGTGTCAGTCTGTTGAGACAGTGGATTATACGCTGTGCCTCATCTCACTTTTATCTATAGCTTGTATCTAGTTTAGCTTGTATGGTATTTTACTTCTTTTTTGTAGTTGTAAGATTTTAGGGACATGTTAGCAAGAATTCTGCCATGCACTATGGAAGAATCCTATCCCTTACAGCATCTAAGGATTCCCTTGTATCGCAAACAAATAATTGCAATGGAAGAACTAATTAAAGAGTTGGGACAAGAAAAGCATCCAAGGAGGCTAAAATCTGGACCCTTTGAGAAAGTCTGAAGGATTCTATTTTCCTTATAATGTCAGTATTTTCTCACTGTTTGAGGTGTTCACAATTTACAAACTCCCCTCCTATAAGTATTTCAGCACTCCTGAAGTATCCAAGCTTATTTCTCTAGTCTAATCTCTTATTCTCCCTGTAACAGGCAGGCTGTGTCTGGCCATTTGGGAAATAGTTCATAATTCCATGCTTAAATAACTGCCTTTTGATAAAGGTCCAAGAGAGCGCTCAGAGAGCTAGTTTGTTTTCAGGGATGGAGCAGACAGAGCAGAATGATGTTGCCTGCATACTAAGAAACTTGGCCCGAGGCCCACACACACACCAAAGGCAAAATAAATAAATAAGCATCTCAATCAATCTTGACGTCACCAGGAAAAGGGTCACTGCCATGTGGAAGGAGACATCTGGCCACTGAAGTCACTGCTCTGGAAGGATGCCACTGAACTGTTCACATGCTCTGCAGCACAATAGGATAACATGACAGTCAAAAAAGGTAAAAAAAAAAGGGGGTGGATAAATTCTAATTGATGCTGAATGAGAGGAGGATTAAGGAAGGAGCTGCCCCCTTCTGCAAACCTAACATCTAACTTTTACCTGATGAAAAACTCCCACGGTTCCAATGCTAGACCAGCCTGTCATCTCACACGACACTGTCCATTAGACTTTCAGAACCAGCTTTGGAACAAGGAAGAGCTGGATTTTACCATACAGCTAGAATGGAAACGTGTGGAGGAGGGCACTTTCCACATTCCCATGTGCAGGGCTAAGGAAGATGCACTTGCCCCGGTGTTTGTGTTACCTGCAGCTGTACACAACCACAACCACACACGCAGAATGACAGCTGTTCAGAGTAGCCACAGCAACAGACCGCTGCAGCCTTCCACATGCATCTTGTACTCCAAGGAATTATCTCTAAACACATTTAAAGGAAAATGCCAATTGTTCTATTTAATAAACAACAAGGTTTTGAGAAGGAGCAACAAGAATTGTCTGTGGGGAAGGAGAAACCTCTTGATAACTCTTTCCCTTATACACACAACCAACTTGCTTCTGCAGGCTATTGTCTCTCTTTCCCTCTGTCCCCATCCAGACACAATATTGAAAGCAGCAGGGGATTGTTTGCCATGGGAGCTCTGATCTTCCCTTTACAGTACCAGGGCATCCCAGCCCATCCAGACATCAAGCCAGGATGCTCTTGGCACAATGGAGCATCTGCACCCAGGACGTGGAGGCTCCTCTCCAGCCCTGGGCATTTCTGAACCAGCCGGGTTTAAACGCAGCACAGCCAAGACCGAGTCTTTGTTGTCAGAGCCCGGATTCCTTCAAGACCGCTAAAAAAATCCACCCTCCGAGAGATGGGAATGCGACTGCCTGGAAAACGCCTGTTTCTCAGCACTTTCCAGCTGATCCCCGCGGGTGCTGCCCGTTCTCCCGGTCACGAACGAGGGGTCCGGCGCTGCCTTGCTTGTTCTACAACCGGTCATTTCTCATCTACCCAGCGGCCGAGCCGGGCGGACGGAGGGATGCAGGGCACCGGCACCCGCAGGCCGGCGGCGGCGTGTGGTGGGGCCGGCTCCCCGCTCCTCACCGCTGCCCGTGTGTCCCCCCCCCCCCCCCCCCCGGCCCGGCTTACCGCGGCCCCCCGCCGCCTAAAGCGATTATGGGAGCGCCCCGCTGTCCCGCTGCTCCTCCGCAGGGGCTTCGCGGTGCTTACCGGAACCGGGGCGAGTCCTTGATGCACTCCTCGAACTCCACCGTCATCCTGCCGGCTCGGCCCGCGGCGCCTTCAGCGGAGGAAGCGCATCGCCCGCCGGCAGCCAAGGACGCGGCGAGCGACCGACCGACTGAGGCAGCGAGCGAGCGCCCGCCCCCCGCGCCCGCCGCCTCAGCGGGATGAGCGCGCCCGCCGAGCGCCGCCGAACGCCACCGAGCGCCGCCGAACACCGCCCAACGCCGCCCAGCGGCGCGAAAGGCCGCGCTGGCCCGGGCCCAGCCTGGGGCCGCCGGCGGGCAGAAGCGGAGGGCAGGGCCGCTGCGCCGGCAGCGCGAGGGTCCCCTCGCTCGGAGCGAACGGTCGGGACGGCGGGGTCCGTGTCCCTGCGAAACGCGGCTCCCTTCCGAACGCTCACCCGGGGCCTTCGCCCCTCTTGCCGGGCGAGGGTGGGCTCTGGCAGGACGCTCGCGGCACCGTTTGAAGCCGTGGCAGCGATGCTTCGTGCATCACCTCATGCCAAGCGATCAGCCTGAGGTGCGGCTGCCATTTCCACATAGAGCTGAGCGCGCTGATGGAGATCAGTGGGTCCAGCGCGATCCGAGAGTGGCAGTGTCAAAAGGATTGCCATCAATCCTGTTACTACTTAATCTAGTTTTTAATTTTCTATACGCAATGGATTTGCTGCTGCCATCAGCCGGGCAGTAAATCTGCAGTAACTCCTCTGGAGCCAACGTAATCACCTGAGGAAGGAAGACATCTGGGCCTGTGGGTCCGGCCGAACAGATCATGTTTGCTGCAGGACAGAGCAGTGTAATGTGGAATGGATAAACGAGGCTAATGATGATGGGTTTAGTTCTGATCCTCCACCCATCGAGCACCACAGACACAACAGTATAAACCACATCATTCACTGCAAGTTGAATAGGAGTTCAAGACTGGGAGAAGGGACTGAAGTGTAAATCATCACCTTTTAAGAGAATGCATCCCGTGTAACACAGACCTAAACGAAAACAAGGGCCAGAGCATCTGAATCCACAGCAAAATGGATCATGATGAGGCCTCACCACAGGCACAGGCTGAGCCGTGATGAAATGAGGTGTTCAGTGATGTTTCTTTGCACAAACTCCAGCCCAGAGTCACCTCTAGAGCAGGCTCCCATTTCCATCTGAGTTCCCAGACCTGCCCGATTGCTCAGGCCCAACCAGAAGTATCAGTGTGCGAGCAAAAAGCTGACTTTTTAACACAGATATCAGATGCTGGAGGGTTCTGAGGAAGGCAGGAGAAGGAATTAGCCCCTCAGTCCCCTCTATCCAGGAGAAGGAGCAAGCTGACCTCTGGTGGCCTCTGTTTTATGTAGTTCCATGAGGTCAAGTCAACACCGTTTCCATTCCTTTTGGTCCTCCCAACAAGATGAAAGCGTGGGGATGTTTCTGCCTGCGTGCGTATGCACAGGCTCCGGGATTACAAATTACCACTCTCTTTAGAGCCGAGAATCATCAGTTTCATTATAAAAGGCTCTGGAGGCCATTGTGCGAGTTGAAAGCCGGTTGGATTTTCCTATTCAAAGCAGATCCCAGGTTTGTATGAGGGAGGCAGGGATTTTTCTGTCGCTCTCCCTGTTTTGCTAATGACTTGGGCTATTGTTTGCGCTGGTTTGGGGCTACTGATGGTACACACAGATACTGCAGCTCAGGAAAGATGAGGGAAGATTCCACAATAGAAAGCATAGCCATGAAGAACATCTGCAGCCTTTGTTTTATTATCATTATCTTGGCCTATTTTTGTCCCTGTAGCTGTTATTTACCCTCAGTAAATGGTAGCCCACACACATCCTTTCACAGGCTGAAAGAGGTGAACATGGCTTACCTGAAATGCCCGTGATGTTTTCTGCAGGGACTTTAATGTGGCTGCTGGCTGAGTCGAGAGCAGTTTCATGTGGAGAAGGTTCACTGTATCATTGAATCAGGCTGGTTTGGGTTAAAGGGAGCTTAAAGCTCATCCAGTTCCACAGGCAGGGACAGCTTCCACTAAAGCAGCTTGCTCCAAGCCCCTGTGTCCAACCTGGCCTTGAACACTGCCAGGGATGGGGCAGCCACAGCTTCTCTGGGCACCCTGTGCCAGCGCCTCAGCACCCTCACAGGGAAGAGCTTCTGCCTAAGAGCTCATCTCAGTCTCCCCTTGGGCAGGTTAAAGCCGTTCCCCTCGGCCTGTTGGTTGGGAACATTCAAGCCTTTGAGTCCCCAGTCCCAAAGTCGCAAGTGAATTGTGGAGGGGCGCTCACCATGCCTCACACTGTACATTTACAGCCCCATAAACCGTGTTTTCTGTGGGAGTTACCTTCCTGCTCTGACACTTTTGATGGCTTATCTGACTCAGGAGTCAACCACAAGTGTGTTCGAACAGCCCAAAGGCTCAATTTCATTAGAAACGGACACAACACCCCAAACCTAACTCCTGCTCGGGTTATTTCTAACGGCAATATAAAGCCGATCACAGAGCCTGCCCGCAGGAAAACTCGATGTCTGAAGAGCCCTGGTAAGATGAAGCACAGGATTTGAGAGGGATTCCCTCCCTTGCCATGGCTGCCTCAGCCACCTTCACCCTGAGGTAAACCCGGCCCCTCCATGGCGCTGCCGCCGCGCCGCCTCAGCGGGCCCGCCCCACACGGAGGCGGAAGCGGGCGGCGGTGGGCGGGCCGCCGGCGGGAAGGCGGCTGAGGGGAGAGGGCAGGCCGCAGGGCTGCAGCCCTCGTAGCCATGGTGGTTTGTGCCCCAGCACGGTACCTAGTGTTCTTTCAGTACTTTGGCACTAAATATAGGTAGGTGCCTGAGCTGCATCCTCGCTGTGAGCGGTGGAAGTGAACCAGCGCCTGCTGAGGGGCCATCGTCACTGAAGGGGGTCAGCCCTGAGGGGCGGCCGCCATAAGTGGTGATGGGAGACCTGGGGAAGGGATGGGTGTATGTGGTGCTTTAGGTGAGGGTTAAATCCGTGCTGAGAGCAGACAGCTGGGCTGTGCTTTGTGCTGTGCACAGAAGTGTAAGGAAGGGGATGGTTTAGGCAGGAAATGCATAAAATAGGCACAGAGAAAAACATCAAAGGATGGAGACAGAAGGCAAACTTGTGATCACGGACTGGGGCTCAGGGAGGGCAAGCGGCTGCTTCCTGCAGTGGTGGTGGTGGTGGTTTGCTGGGTGTCCGGTGGTGTGTCCGGTTTCCAGCCGTGCAGATGCTTGTGCTGCTCCAGGGGTGCAGCTGAAGTGGTCTGTGGGCTGAGTCCTGCAGGGTGGTAGCTGAGGTTGGGTTTCCCCAGGCCTCAAGCATCCCACATGTGTAGCTGTGCCTGTTTACGGGGGGGAGAAGTTGCACAGCTCCAACCTGTGGAATTGTGCCTGTTTCCTTGGGGATTTTACAGAATAATAGTATCATGTGCCAAACCCCACAACTCTTACAGTGCATGGTCTGTATCACTGTGGGTAGTGACCTAAAGTACTCTGAGTAGTTACAGGTAGGTTGGGTTTAGCCTCAGGATGTGTCTCTCTGCACCTCAGCTTTTGTGAATGGCTGTGACTTCTACGGTAGAGAAGGAAGCTCACCGCAGACTGTCTTTATGGCCTTTTAGTCACTTATGACATCCCCAGAGCCTGCAAGAAAGGGACCTGCACCAGGCAACCAGCTCCTGCACCTGAAATAGTTTTATCTACAGCTTCTTTTCTAGTGTAATTTGTCTGCCTTATCTTTGTGCCAGCCTCCAGGTCCTGCTATAGCAAACGGTTTGATGACTGTCCCCATTAACTTCTGGATGTGCTGGTGGGCTCTTTGCAAAGTCCTTGGGTCCTGATATGTATCACTAACTACTGTATTTGTTTTGCTCTGCAGCGGGGTTATGGAGACTTCAAGTGATCAGTCATTGATTGGAGTCCAGAATTACTTGGAGGTAGGTCCTTTGCTAATCATATTGTCATTAAACTTCTTAGGGAGTTACAGATATTATCAGAGATAAGTATTATTTTTAGATTGACACTCTATAAGGGACACTTGCATAGTATTAAACACTATAATATTCAAAACAGATGTTTAGAATTCATGTCAGTATACAGGTGGGAGAAATAAGGCAGGGTGAAGTCAGACACATTTACACCCTGATAAAGATGTGACCCCTTTAATGAGGCTTGAAATTGAGGCACCTGAGTGTGGAACTCTGATTCTGAGAGCCCCTGCTCAGGTACTGGCACACCTGAAGGGACTTAAGCCTGTGAGCTTCATATTGGCACTTGTGGCTATGCCTCTGCTTGTTCTCAGAACTGCCTTAGGCTGAGCTGTGCTGCTTGTAGATCTTGCATTCTCTTGGGAGAGGATATCTCTGATAGTTATTTTCAGAACAAAGCACACCAGGATATCCATTGTTCCAATGGAAGAAAAAAAAATGCTTGGTTTCCATTCTTCTGGAGTTCTTCTAATATGCCAGGGGTAAAAAAGGTATGATCTTGTCATCACTGTTGTTCCTGTGCTGTTCCTAGGGATTTCAGGAATGTAAGAATGGCTTTCAGGGTGTGAGTGCTGGTTGGGCTTGGAGTGAGTGTGCAATAGGAGTGCAAAAGGCCCACTGTTAAACCAGCTAGTAGGACGTGGGTCTCTCGCATAGGGTGAATGCTCAGCACACTTGGATGTTTGTGGAACTCAATTGTAATTTAGTTACAAGCTGCTGTTGAGCTGCATTTATAGAGCACTGTTGAACAGTCCCATGTTCCTGTGCAGGGCAGGATCGAAAGGAAGGTGTGTTATTTTTCTCTTGTCTTAGAAGTATCATGTAGTTCAAAATGAAGGCTGTGCCTGCTCAGAAAAGAGACTGATTGAAATTGCTTCAGGTGAGCTCACACCTGTGTATGGATACCAACCTTTCTGTTACTCAGATCCCAGTTTCAGTCAGACTCTCTAACTTGAGATCATGAACTGCAGCAGTTTGAACATAGTGCACCCACTGTGCTTGTTTGTGTGAGTCTGTGCTCTACATTAGCTTCAGTCCTTGTCTGTTGAAGGAAAAGAGTTGTGGAAGAGCTGAAGGAGCTCTTCCTTGCTGTCCTGCCCAGCTGCTCTGTGGCCAGGAGGTTTACACACCATACCTTGGTTTGCTGAGTGAGGGTGATAGCTCTTGCATGCTCTTGCTAAGCAGTCTGCAGAAGGAAAGTGTGACGAGTTAATGGCTTGAGTAAGAGTTCTATGGGTGTATTTGTATGGCTTTTTGCCTGAGACCGTTGTGGAGAAAGTGTATGAATATTGTGCACATCTTGAAAGAAGAGCCCCAGAGGATTTTCTGTCTCATTTATCTAATGCTCCGAACCATCCAGTGTCTCAGCCCCAGGCGCCGGACTTTGGGTGAGCCCAGCAGTTGTTTTGCATTATCCAAGTAACTTTGTTTTAACAGGCGAATGGGTAGGATGGGTGATTAAAGGAGAAAAAGAAGAAGAAGAAGAAAAAAAGAAAAAGATAAACTTATTTGGTGTTGTCTTTTCACAGTATCAGCACTTTGCAGGCCAGTTCTGGGATATGTGCTTTGCTTTCATGTGGTGGTATTGATGCTGGGCACTGCTGAGCAGAGCTGTGTCTATTAGAACCACATGGGAAGTCTTAAAACAGCTTTAATAGAAAGCTTCTGGGGCCTGTAGGAATTTATCTTCCTTCCTCCATTTTTGTGCAGTCTTGAACTTCCCAGCCTTCCAAAGCCAGGAAGGCAACTGAAGGGAAGGGCGGAATTAAATCTGTAATGAGATCCTTATTGTATTCAAAGTATGTTCAGACATTTGTCTGCAGTTGCAGGCAAGCAAATAACCTGGGAGGTGTAGACCTTGTGTTTCAACAGCTGTGTCATTAGAACTGTAATGAACCGGTCTGTGAGTGTGGTGTTGCAGTCTTCTGTGGGGTAAGGTAAGACAGCTGGACTGGGGCTGAGCAGAAGGCTTGTCCATAACCCTTTGTCACTGTAAAGCACTGTATCCTACAGGATGCAAGCTTTTGTAGTCCTCAGTACTGTGATGTAACAGAGCAATGGGACTGTCTGGAGGAAGTGGAGAATTGTTTTAGCTCAGGGACAGATGTAGAGCTTTTAATATAGCTTTGAGGAGGGTAAGCTTTGCAGGCATCACTTTTGTTCTTTCTTGGAGACAATGTGTTTGTCTTGAAGTATTTGGAAGCCCCGCTTGCTAGTGATGGGTCCAAAACAAAACTCCAGACCTTGCCTCCCAGATGAGGAAGTTTGAATCCTGTGACTTGGCTCCTCCAGTTCCTTGTGGAAACTTACAAGATGCAGGACTTTATGCTCTGGTCTCAGTTCTTACAAATGTTCCTCCTGTAAAGGAAGATTTCCTATGCAGCACCTTTTGTTAAAATGAGTAGCAACATGTTGCTTGTGCTAACAGGCACCATATGCAAGGCCTGCTAAGATCTGCAGAATTAAGTTCCCTTTCATGTTTGATTTGAACATCTCCTGAGTGTACTGTTTCCCATTGTGCTCGTGAATGCTGCCCAAAACTAATCTTCCCCACACGAAGCTCTGTTTGGCCAGCAGCCTTGTGCTAAGGCCAGATATTACTCCTCATGAAAGGAAAAGGGGGAGTAGGAGAGGAGAAAAAGAATATATGCAAACTCCTTACTATGCAAGGCAGCTTTGGTACAACCCCCCCCCCCTCCCAAAAAAAAAAGGAGGGGAGGAGGAAGAAAGGAAAATGGACCAAGAGAGCTGTTATCTTTAACCCCTGTTTTAACAGTAATTCAGTGGCATAGGAGATTGCTTTGGAAACCCTTTCTTCTAGCAGAAGCCACTTTCTCAGCTTTTTCTTCCTGCCTTTCACTTCAACTTTTATCTATTCCACTAAAAATGAGTTAGATTTTTCATTAGTTTCATTTGAAATAACACCCATTGAATCAGTGAGGCTGTGATGACTTGCAACCAGAAGCTTGCATGTTACTATTTATTAGAACACAGCAACCTATAAGTCGTGCAGCATTCCTGGCAATGCGGTACATTCCCTTGTGTCTGTGCAGCTAATGGATTGTACAGTTCAGCTGCTTTAAAAGAGAAATGGACACTTAGTTATTCAAAAACATTTCTAATGCCTGTAGAGGTAGATGCTGAGTATCCTGATGATCTTTTATGTAGACCTCATGGAGAGAAGCAAGTGAACTTTTGCTTCCCCACCATAGGTGGTATACAGCAGTGAGCCTGTTCTTCATCTTGCTTCTCCAGCATTTGTAAAGAGTGAGAACTGAGCTGTGAGTAGGAATAGCAATCTGGAATGTGGATCCGTATCATTCTGGCACACAACAGTGGAAATTTCAGCGTGATTCAAAATATGGAAGTACTTAGTGAATGAAACCTGTTAGCAGAACAGGCCTACTACATGCAGCTAATGCTTTCCCCTGCATCTCTGGTATGCAGCGTATTAGAGGATAAACTGACACTCTGGGATGCCTGTTGCTGCTCCAGGAATATGGTTGTCTGGAAATGCTATGACTCAGGAAGTAAAGGCAAAATAAAAATGGATGAGATCTGGTTCAGTGAAAGGCCTCCAGCAGGTGCCAAGCCAAGATTTCAGTGTTTGTTACACCTGCTAAAGAAAAGGGTATTTGCATGCTCTGTGGCTTAAAGAACTTTGAGCACTGGGAGGGCAACCCAGCTTCTTTATTCCTTGTCTTCTCTAGTGCCTTTTACCTTGGGCCCCATGGATAAAGGGCTTAACTTCTGCCTCAGTTTCCCCATAGGAATCCATAGATGATACCTAACAGGATAGGGATCTGGATTAATAGCAGTAAAGCCTTTTGAGCTGCTCAGATGAAAGACGTACTTGTTTTAGGGGCTTGCCTTTTCCGAAAGGGCAGAAAAAACTGGTTGCTATCCAAGCAGTTACTAAGTGAAAATAATGTGGGGCTTTTAGAGTGTGGGTGATATTCACAGATAAAAGTATACAGGAACCAGAGGAGAAAGTATCAGCTGTCTGTAGGCTCAAAGGGCATCTGGGTGGTACAGATAGGAGACATTTGCATAGGTGAAGGAGTCATTTCTGAATTGTCTGCAGAAAAGTTCATCAGTTCAGAAATGCTCTTTTTAAGGAGATTAATTAGGGTGGAGTATAAATGAAATATTAGAATTGAACCTGGAGGCAGCAGCTGATAGTACATTATCAGCTTGCATGCCTGTTAGGCTTGGAGGAAGAATCCACAAAGCTTTTAGCTTTCACAATCTGAGATTTGGTGGTGGTGGTCATATTCCTTCTTGGATGCCCAGCACATACATCCTTCAGTCACTTCACCAGAGAGCTTTGCCTAGGAGAAAGCTGTGCTGGAGAAGGGCATGAAAATACCATTTCTAGAACCTGCCATTCAATCCTGCACCTTTGTGAATTCATTGGCTGACCTGAGTGGGGAAAACAACCAGATTTGCCTTGGGAGTCTGCATTCCAAACAGTGTTCTTATTGTCCAGCTTTGTCTGGATGCAGTGTGGGATCCAAAGGAGTGCTGCGTCTAAACTTCTCCAAGCCCCTAACAAGAGAGGAGAATGTATTACATGCTTTCTCCTGTTCTTTGCCCCTCTCTAACCCCACTGAACTGTTTTTCCACTGCCTGGTTTTTGCTTGATGGGAAAGAGGGGGGGAACTCACAAAACCCAAACATGTATTTGCAGAAACTATGGTCTTAAAATGCAGCTTCTGCTTCAAGACAAATTGCTGAGGCACAAGCCAAGGTCTACTGCAGAAAACTATTTAATTTCTGTCTGGTTAAGGGTGATAAAGATTTTTGTTGTTAATTGTAACCACATGTGAACTCCAAATAGAAGGATCAGGAAGAGGAAAAGATAGGGTCATTTTGTTTGTTTCGCAGGCCTTCCCCTGCAGCTCTGATGCACATTTTCCGTTACCTTCCTATGCATTTTAAGTGTACACTTTTGAGAGCCCAGAATCCTCTCTACTCAATAGTAGGAGTCTGGAAGGTGTTTGTGAGTCAGCAGTTCAAACTGTTGACTCTTGGTACCAAATGAAAATCAAATAAAGACTGGTTCACTACTTGGGAGTGGAGATGGGGAAGAAATTTTTAGTCATTCATCTGGTTTTATGCCTTTTCTTGTTGTTTTCCAGTCTTTCAGATCTGCTTCACTCATTCCCTGTAACAAATTACATTGGATTTTCTAAGAGCCTGTCCTCGCAAAGAAAAACTTGTATTTTGCAGTGGCCCAGCAACCCACTTTAAAACCTTACTGTACGTAAGACCTACTATGGTTTTAACGTTGGTATTCCATGAACTTGCTGACCTACCAGTGTTTGTCTTTTACCAAAACCCACCCTGGCTTTACTAAGCTTAGGCCAGTCTGGACAGACCCTTCAATATGTACTACCTAATTAACCATGTTAGCATCTCTTTTGTTCTGTCTCTTGTATGTGTGCATCTTGATTAAAAGACACCATATTAATGACTCATTTAGCAGGGCTTTATTTACTTTCCCAGCAGAAATGTGTAGTAATTCACCCGGTTGTTTTTCCAGTCCTTTGTTAGTGGGCAGAATGGAAAGGCAGAAACAGGGTGGGGAGATAAAAGCCAGCTGTGTGGATAGGAACAGCTGGGAAAGGGAAACAACAGGCCAAGCCGCAGGTTGGCTCTCCAGCAAATCCATGCCAAAATCCATAGGCAGAACCTAGAGGATCTCCATGGCTGTTCTTCCCCTTGCCTTAAGAATAGGAAGTTCAGCTTGTTGCAGTACAGTTTGCTAACCAAGTTTTACAGGACACTTCAGCTGCAGTGTAATTCTGGGGCCTTTTGGCTCCAGTAAGCTTGAACTCTGTGACTATAAAACATAAGATCTTTGATGGTATAAAAAATGTTGGTAGTTTTCTGCTTTAGTCTTGCCTGTGGCAGAGGTCTTGGCATGAGTGAGGCATCACCTGACTATTAAGGCAACACTAATTCCTGAAGGAAACAGTACTGTCAAGAATTAGCCAAGTCCTGCGTTAATGGAACTGTGGAAGCAGCAAATACAAGGAAATCCCACCTTGTGACTGCCAGTGGCCTGTGCCTGTCCTGTGGTTCTTTGCACCTGCTGGGATAGCTCAGTGTCAGCTCCTCAGCTACTCATGTGCTTTATGAGCTGTGTCTTGATTCTTAGATCTGTTTATATTTCTCAGTGGGACTAATAAATGCATTGCATCAGTGTATGCTACTACTCGTCTGGTCCCCTGGCTCCTCCTCTGCTCTCAGCAGTTAATGGAAGCATGTTGCTCTCTGTAGCCCTGCTCCCATTGTGGATGGAAAGGAACTTTTGCCCTCAGCAATAAGATGCGGTATTTGGCACTGTTATGGTCTGCACTGGAAGCAAAAGATGCAGCCTAAGCTCCTTCAGGTGTCTTGGCTGATGTAATTCAGACATCCCTGGGTGCTGTTTCCAGCCCTTTGAGGCTTGGATTCTGCAGCACTTTAAGATCTGCTGAAGCAATCCAAGTCGAGTCCTTAGCAGTAAATTGCAGGGATGGTGTCTGGGTTTAAATGGGCAATTCTCTGTCCTCTTTCCCACTCACCCAATGATATAAAGGATGGGCAGATAATATATTTTACTTTATTTTGTGCACATAAGGAAGCTCATATGGTGTTTTGTATGTTCTGTTTGAGGTAATGTTAGGACAAAAGGTGAGAAGCCACTGGTGCTAGAAGTCCCCCCAACAGGCTTTTCTCCATCCCTTTGCAGCCCACGGTAAAACTCCCAATTACTTCTTTGTGTGAGTAATAAAGAGACATATGGTTAGCAAGGAGGAGGATGTTTTTTCCTAGCTAGCTTGAAGCAAGTCATCTATTCATGAATCCCAACTCATCTTGGCTTCCAGAAGGCAGTGCAGAACCTAAAGCCTGTTGCTCCTGTCAAGTTCCACATCTCCAGCCGCACAGATACTGGTGTCCATGCACTCTGCAACTCTGCTCACCTTGACATCCAGAGGGCTCCAGGGAAGCCAGCTTTTGAGGAGAAACAGCTTGTCCATGGTCTTAATCGCCACCTGAAGCCTGAGCCAATCCGGTAAGTTGGTGGCAAGTCAAAATCTTCTTGTTGGAGAAAGGAGGAAATGCAGCAATGATCTCCATTTTTCACCCACAAGCTCTGTTTTCCCTTGTTAATATGTGTTGCCAAACCACTCCCTTGCATGTGTATATTTCTATTACCACCAGACCCCTGTTATTGTTAGATCATCTATGCTGCTACCCCTAAAATAAGAGTAGTTATGAGAGACTGGGGTCACCATGTAAGTATTGAATCCAATGGGATGACTCTACGTTCACACATGAGCTTGAACACTGGTATTTAACTTCCAGTGCTGCTTTATTTCCCAAACTCCCCAATATCCTTTGTTTATTGAGTTAGCACTTAGCAAAAACCTGGCTGCAGTATTGCCTCTCACCTGTATCTATGCAAAAAGATGAAGAACAAGCAAACAAAATGCTGTTAGTGTTGGCAGTCTGCTTCTCCCTTCCCATGTCATCAGCCCCCTTTTTTTCCCTCTAGACCAAGGCTACTGCTTAACTCTGGAAAAGTTACATCAAAAACTCCAGTTGAATATTTTTATAGCAAGATTTGATGTTTTACTCCTTTTCATACTACACCCAACTGTTAATGACTAGGAAGTGTTGCGTATGAATGTTGATACAACAATCTACAGAGAGCAGAACAGCCATTTCTTCTTCCTGTTTCCTTCTTTCTTCTTGTTAGTTATTACTTGTTGAAGAATGTCACAGTGAGCTTATTCTGCATGAGAGAAAAGCCTAAATGCCCACCCTCAAATGCAGAAAAAAATGATCATTAAACCAACAGTTTGTTTGGAATTTGCATCAATTAGATGAGTAATTTCTACACCCTGTGACTTTTTCAGAAGGTGGATTGGATTTCATGTTCTTTGCTTTCCTTCCCAAGCTGTTGTGCAGTTTCTCTGTTGGTTGTCAGACAGTTTCTGTGTTCTTCCCCAGACATGGGTGCATTTTATGGTTAAAGGGTAAATCGAATAAAACACTGGGGGCTTTTTTAGACTAAAAGCCAAATCTGTGCTGTGTTATAGAATCAACATGCCATTTGCCAGCAACTGCTTTGCTGTGGTCTATTCCTCCTTCTGTTGCTTTGTCTTATTTGCATACACTAAACTCTTCAAGGCAGAGATTGTCTTTGTCTGCCCAGGATTTGGTCCAGTAGGATTTGAATCTCTGTGAGGTACTGTATGGAAGAGTGTGTCAAAGCATTTCAGAGTGTTGTGTAAGAAGGTGGGTAATCTAAGGAGGTATTTAGGTGAGCAGAAGAACTGTCATGCAAGGTGCCAGACCTCGGTCTTCCTGATGTCTGGTGACAGGTGCATAAAGAAAGATTATGGGGAGAAATTCCCCATGCCAGAGAAGGACCCAGGACCAAAACGCCCATCCCTCCCCACCTCAGTGCAGGATTGTTGCAAGAATTAGCAACATTACTATGAGGTACTCTTCGCCCTTCCTGCTTCACCTAGTCTGCTTTACTTTATAATCTCTTGGCGAAACAGGACCTGACACAAATGCTGACATAGCAAGGCCTGGGATTTGAGGACTGACATTGTAGTTGCCTCAGTTCTCAGTGTTGCAGGGGAGCATTCTAGTTCCCCAAGGCTTGGGGAACAGTGAATTCAGTTCTTAATGTGCAGGTGCTCAAGTAGCTTGGGGTCTGATGGAGGGAGAAATGAAAGATGGTGTTACTTTTTCCCAGGGGGTCCTTCTTGCATGTTCCACATGCTGTGCAAAGAGTGAACTAGTATGGGTTGGTTGGAACTGTGGAATGCTTTGCAGAAGGTGCTGATCTGCAATTGAATCGCATGCTTTGACCTTTCAAAGCATGTTGTAAACATTCAAACCTGCTGTAGGGTGGCGAGGCACTGGAACAGGTTGCCCAAAGAAGTGGTAAATGCTTCATCCTTGGCAATGTTCAAGGCCAGGTTGGACAGAGCCTAGGGCAGCATGGTCTAGGGTGAGGTGTCCCTGCTCATGGCAGGGCTTTTGAACTGGATGATCTTAAGGTCTTTTCCAACCCAAATAATTCTGTGATTCTATGAAATACACTGGGATCTTTTATCTGCAGTCTCTCAGCCTGGTCAGTGACTGGAGCAGAAGCTGCAGCTGCTCTCTTGGAGCTAGCTGCATTCTTTTACATCCAGACAAGTACCAAGGGAGCCATCAGGGGGTGAAGGGGAAGAGGAAGTAAAATCCTTGGAATCTGAGCTCAGGAAAAAGAGCTGGAAGGGACTGAGAGAGCTTTATTATTTAGTGACTGTTTATTATGTTTTTTCAACTGACCTTTTCCCTGGATATTTATATATGTTCCTTTAACAGCCCTCGGACAGTTTTGTGGACAGCATAGGGCCGCACCACTTTGATCCTGACAGTCTTCTGACTGTCCACATTGGCTTCACTGTTAATGCCCCTCCATAAGACCCTCTTGTGATGTCTTGGAGTAGGTGAGCTCAACCTAAGGGCAGTGTGTGATGACCATTATGCTGCTTGGGCTTGTTACAGAGTGTGGCTGCCATTAGAAATGCATCCCTGTCAGTCCCCAGAAATGTGTAAGGGGAAATTGCTCTCCCCCACACCTTATTTGCAAAAATGTGTTTCAGCAGCTTGCAGAGTTGGTGGAGTCTCCCTGAAAGCAAACTTTTCACAGTGGGTACCTGAAAGCAAAGCAAATACTGATTTCACTGCTTTTACTACACAGCCCACAGCCAGCCATCCAGTAACAAGTCAGATCATGCATCCCAAACCTGAGATTGAATATTAGCATAATAACAGAGGATTGACAGATTTGCACTTCCATTTGCCTCTTAAAGTAACAGCTAGATTCCTCTGTGCTGAGAAGCCAGAACACAAAGCAAATCCTTCTCTCAAGATAGCTAAGTTGCAGCTTAACATCTGTGAGTTATGTCCCTTGATAGCTTTCACCTTCTTTGACATATGTGTGAAGAGTTCAGTGCATCTGCTGAGGGGCTGGAGGTGATTTTGTTCCAGGCTGCTGTGTCAGTTAAAGCAAAAGAAATGATTCTGAAACAGAGTTTGACTTGTGCAGGATTTTAGTTATTTTTTGCTCAGCCTGAAAACTAGGTCAGAATCTATGGAAATCAAACCCTTTCTGGATGTTTTAGCTGTTACAGGGAGCATGAAGTAGGTCATAGTTTTGATTTCCTTCCTTAAAGGACTAAAGCAGTTGTTTGGGAGGCAAAACTAGGTGATTTTACAGCCGGAGGATACCACTGTAATAATCAGTGTGTTCTTGTGTGTCACCAGCCACTGAATCTCAGTGTCTCTCCCCTGAGTTTAGGCTTAGAACAGGTGAGTTGTGTTGTCTGAGTTTAATGGAATAAGTTGTCCGAGAGAACAAAATCTACTGTTGTGACCCTTCCATTTCCCATACTAGTAATCCTAAATACATAGTTATAGTGAGCTTTGTGATGCTTTGATTAGTCAAAGAGCAAACAGGATTGCTGCTGAAGAAGGTTTTGAGTTAAGAGAGTATCTCTGAAAGGAGGCAGCAGTGGGGTCTTACAGATGGGAGTTTTTTATCTCGCACTAAGACGCGAGATGTACCTATCAGGGGTGATGGCTTCTGATCAAACGCAGTACAGTCCTGATCAATTAGAGTTTGGGTTTCTCAGAGCGCGTTCAGCTCTGCTTCTCCTTCCTCCCTTGGTCTGAAAATGGTTCAGCTGCTTTCCATTAAAGAGCTTGGTGATGGGCATGAGTCTGAGTGTATTCAGCAACCATCCCCTCCTCTGTAAATATGACTTTGCCAAGAAGAATTCTCTCCTAATGCTGAAGAGAAAACTCGGCACTTTCATGTGGTTGCAAGCAGGGGGTGATGGAGAGAGGGATCTTTGTGAGAACATGTTATTGGCAATGAGCTTGGAAGGGAAACAAGATTCCAAGCTTGCTGACTGTATCAGCAGCAGTAATAACCTTTTGTAGCATGATGGGTTTCTTCTGTCACCTGATCTGTCTTTTAGATTTGCAAAGCATATTTGAAAGGATCTTCACAAAGATCAGAGTTTATTTCATAGTTGGGGTTACTTCAGGAGGACTTAGCCCCTTAAGTAGGGGTGGTAATACAGTAGACTTTCACCTTCTGTTTCTGGTTGCAGCTTTTTAAGCACACAGTAAGTGCTGCTTGAGGGACAAGAAGACGGAGTTGAGATTCCTCCCACTGTCTGTAAATTGCCATTTAACTTCTGTAGGATGTACTTGTGGAGAATATCTTTGTATCCAATGAATTACCATTGCTAGTTAGATGGCTTTGGGCTTTTCTTCCTTCAGTCTCTTCTGAAATTCAGGCTCCTTTGAGAAGGTAAAGTCTGCCATGAGTCTGTATTTACCAGCAGGCTTTCAAATAATGGGATCTTAACAAGGCCTGAAATGCAGCTGCTGGAATAAATGCTGGAAAGACATTCCTAGCTAGAAAAAGCCTCTGGTAGCAATTGCATCTGCTGGAAGAGGCAGAAAAGGTGTCTGTGTGGAAGACCATGTGAGCATAACTAGACTTTTCTGAAAGCATCCCTCTATCAGAGGGAGTGAAAGGATGGTTATTGAATAAAAAAATCACATAAATGTTAATAAGAGAAGCTCAAGATAGATGAAATGTTTGTGGAGGCATGTAAACAAGGGAAAATAAATGTAATTTATTATATTCCTGTGTTTAGTAGAAGCTGGAGGTCCTCGGTTCAAACTCAATCGCAGGCCTGGAGGATGTAGTTTGCATTTTGACTGAGAGTTTATAGCAGTGGAGCAATCTCCAGGGCTTGTTATTGCAAATCTTTGTGCCTCAGCTTTAATTTCTTCTTCTGTGGTCTGAGCCTTCGCAGTCAAAGGATGTGAGCCAGAGGCACTTGAGCTGGCAGAAATCCCTGGAGCACCAACCTTTTTCAAGTAAATAAATAGCTTTTTCTATTACTCGGTCCCAAATGGTATGTTTTGGCTGCCCTGGGTCCCTTGTCTTCACTATGCTGAACCCCAGAGACAGCATGGCACACAGGAGAAAAATAACTTCTAAGGAAAGGTATCCTCTAAAGTAACACCTGCAGAGAGATGGTGCCGACGTAATAGGGGCTCTTTGCTGTATGCTCCCTGCAGTGTGGTGAGTAGCCAGTGTTCTGGGATAAGGGAAAATCGGATCCTGTAAAAGCTGTGCTGATGTGTTCAAATCGATGATAATGCTTTGGGGCAGGAACACAGGGAAGCTCTGTATTCTCCCTTGCTGGAGAGAAGGGTGTTTTCCTCTCAAACAGCTTTCATTCCCTCCCTTCTGGCTACCAAGCTGTCTGTGTTTGATGGTAATGATGGTGCTGGCTTAGAGAAACAAGGCAATTTCTCCCTGTTGCTTGTGGAAGAAAACAGGGGAGATCATCTGCCTAGACAGCTGATTCTTAAGTTGACTGCCCAGTCAGTGGAAGATAAATAGACATGAGCATTCCCAAAAGCCATTTTCTGCACACATGATGTGTGAGGAGGTCTCCTGCATGCGGCATTCTGTTTCCAGACAGACTCAATATAGGTGATGGTGGGATGCACCTTTATTTTCATTGCTATAGCAAAGTCCTGTTTGTCTTGGAGGTTGTAGGGGGATGTGGGGACTTCATCTAAGCTATCTCCATCTGCTACGATGAGCTGTGGAACCTTTGATAGTGAGCACAGAGGTTCAGTTGCTGGGGGAGTCCTTCCCATTCACGTTTGGAACTATGGATCTGCAGCAGCAGAAGGGCACTATGTTTGTAAGGTGTGCTCCTCAGCTGGAGGGGTCAGCTTGCCTTGGGCAGTTGCTGCCTCTTGCCTTAAGCATGGCTGGGAGCACCTGTGCCCTCAGCCAGATTCGCAAGATGATTTGATGGGCTGGGTGAGGTGTTTGGTCTCAGTGTGCATCAAAGAACACACACCATCAATTGCCATTTCTCTGCTGAAGGGCTGATTGGTCTTAGCCTCTTGTGATGGTGTCAGCATCCCCAAAATGTGTTGATAGATGACCCAAAGTTGGTGTGTGTTTGATGACAGGGATGATGCTAAGGCTCTTCTGTTTTCTTCCAGTTGACAGATGCCTGTGGCAGCCTAGAGATGCAAATCCTTGGTCACTGGTTAGTCATGGGCTCTGCAGAGAGTGAGATTTAATGGATTTTAAGTGTGGTTTCTCAAAGAATCCATTGCATGTTTCAGTTCCCATCTATGTGGTGACGAGGCAAAAGCTTTTGAACTAGTGCATGACGTTTCCCTCCATCTCGCTCTGTCTTCTCACAGCATTCTGAATGCCCACCGGGTGCCCAGCACCTTCCATGCACGCTTCTCCGCGCTGTCAAGAACCTACATCTATCGGCTGCTGATGGGCTGCTCTCATCATTCTGAAATCCCAGTGTTTGAAAGGGATCTCTGCTGGGCTCCTGGGGGAGGGTAAGTGTTCCATTAAACATCCCTGGGGAGCCTCATCAGCACTATGGAAGGGCTTGGCTTTTGGGGGAAGTGGGAGGGGGCAGCTTCCACATGAGACCAGATTCCCTGTTCATATTGCCAAGATTTCTCTGTTGAAATGGGTGCAGCTCACTGAGCCTTACAGTTCTTCTGAATTGTACGGTGTTACCTGTAATAAACATGCTTGCACTGCTGAACTATTTATTTAGTGACTCCAGGTAAAGTCCATCAACAACTTTGTGTGTCCTTCCCTAATGGAATTGATGAGCATTTCCTCAGATGACCTTGCCAGTTCATACAGCAAACCCATTCAGACAGCTGGCCAGAGGAGCAGCGCTCTGACATGATGCAGATAGGCAGAAATGCATTGCCTGGCAGATCCCAGAGAATAAGTGTGACCATACAGACAGACAAGAATGAAGGCTGAGAATTCTTCTTTTTAGTCTTATTTTTTCTTTCCCAGTTTTATTTCTGGTAGTTGACTGTGTGTAAATCTGCTCTCTCATTCCCTGTCTGACTACTTGTATGTTTGAATAGTGAGACCAATGACTCCAACAACCCTACAATAACAAACTGGTATATCTGGCTGGGTGTTCACTTGTGTTCTTGAAGTAGCCACTGAGTCATAACAGATCAGTACTTGTATATGCAAGGGAAGAAAAACAAATTCAGTGCCATTTAGAAAGAAAAAACAAACAACTTGGAACATATTAAACAGTGGGTGAGGAAAGAAACCAAACAAACCCCAGAAGATAATTTGTTATTGTCTTTTTAGTTTACGTTGTACTGAGATAAAGATACAGTCAAGAAAGTGGAGTTGTAGAAAAACAGGTTGGCAGCCAGTTGTGGCAATTTCATCACCACTATTGGAATAACAGTTGTGGGTAATAGGGGGAAAAACGTGATCTCAACTGTCTTAGAGGGGTGAAGATGGTGTTGTGCTAACACTAAATTGCTGACTTTCCTTTCTGTGGGCTGTGGAAGGGAAAAATAACAGCTAATTTTGCAATATCATGTGTATGTGCACAATGGGCCTTAATCTTTATGAATGGCATTTAATTTAGTCCAGACACTGCAGTTAATGGCAATACCACATAAAGGATCAAGTGAGGATATTAGCAACTAAACGTTGGGACGTTGGGGCTGCTGGTAGTGGAGAAACTCATAGTGTATTCACTATTGAGCATGTCTGGTGTATAAAACACATAATACACAGTAAACCTCTGTAGCCATCTGAACTGCCAGCTAGGTGTTAGGAGTGCTGCTCAGTGTGACCAGGATTCTGGAAGTGCTGGTCATTTTTCTTGAAGACAGTGAAAAAATGAATGATATTGGTAAATCTCATCTTGAATTTTGGTTTTCTTCAGAAACACTTTGACTTCAGTTAAGATGTGGAAGACTGAAGTCATGGATCGTGCATATTTGCTCAGGCTTTTCTTAGAAGTTTACAAAAAGCAAGAAAAATAAGCATCTGTTCAGCAAATGTGTCAGGAAATCTGTCTGAATGCCTTTGCTGGAGGCTATTTTGAACAGACCTAGATACTTCAAATGAAGAAATCTGAATGACACTTGACATTGAGTTTTACCCTTGGCCTTTTCTTCTGCATCTGTATCTCCACCTCTGGTTTAGTGTGGCTTCATCTCTGACAGTAGTTCTCTCATTCCTTTTGTGTTGCTTCCTAACTTCATCTGGCTGTTGCAAATCTAAGGCTTGGAAAACCATCATAGTGTTTGATATTTTCTTACCTGGCAATATGATCCTCACTTTATAAGATCCAGATACTGCAAAGGATTTTGGTTCTCTTGCCCTCCACTTCAGCCAGCAATAGAGCTATTTGAACTGAACTGTTACAAGAATCACAGCAGGGTAATGGTTTGGGTAGAAGCATGTGTCTGCCAAGCCCTCATCTAGCCTGGGGTTTGGAATACCTTCAGACCTCAGGTCACTTGGCATCTTGGTTTGTGGCTTGGACCATTAGAAGACAAACTCCATCTTGCAAAATGTGTTTCCACAATGCTGCTGTGTTAAATCTGGGTGCAAGATTTAAGCCTCTCATCAATTAATTGGATTTGGATTCATGTAACATACTAAGTCCCACCTGATGCTCCTTTCCTTTTGCCTTTCATTTCAGCTACCTGAATGTTCCTGCCATGCAGGAGGCAGCTCAGTTCCTGGTGGGAACCCATGACTTCAGCACCTTTCGCTCTCTTGGCTCTGAAACACCTTTTCAGAGTCCAATCAGAACCGTCTTCCAGGTGGACATCCAGCCCTCCTCTGGTTTCCTGTCCCACCACTATGAACACAGGTGAGAGCCAAGATACTCAGCTGAGGAGCTGCTCTGCTCAGCTGGTGCTCTTTTTGTCTCAAAAGCTGCTTTCCAGCACTGCTTTGGTAACTGACCTCCTGTTTGCTGTGCATTTGCTTCACAGCCCTGTGATGGTGTCAGCAGGGTTCTGCTTAGTGACAGCTTGGAAAGGACATTCATTTCCCTCTCCTCCACCATGTCCTCAGGGAAAAAGATGAGCAGGAATGAGGGAAGGGAAACTGGACAAGTTGTTTGTACATTAAAAGGCAGGATGTTATAAACTGGTGTATGGAATCTGGCACAGAGCAATTCCTGAGGTGCTTCCAGAATTTACACTCATTTTGGTTGCTAAAGACCAGCTCTCCCAGGGGATGGGATTTTTTCCGCCCCCTCTGCTTCTGTCCTAGCTTTGCCTAAGGGCTGCAAATAGATAGAAAACACCCACCCAACACCTAAGTCACTGCTGGAGCTATGCAGATCCACTTGGTTCACACCAGTAACTCCTACTGTCTTCCCAGGGGGTGCTGATGGAGGCAAGTCCAATATTCCTCAGTCATTACATAAACAAAAGATTGTGGAGTGTCAGGTTCCTTCAGGACCAGGTCTTGCAAGTATTGAAATGAAGTGGCTGGATAAACTTTCTCTCTAGCAGTAAATCAAGATTTTAGTTCCCAGAAAGATCATGGGTATTTATCATCTGATCATGGCTTTCACTTTCATGCTGGCTTCTGTCAGAGATACGGCTGTTGTGTTTCAGCCTGAAAGCCAACCTTGCTCCTGCCTGTCTCCAAACCACATTTTCCTGCTTTCTGATTAGGAGGATACCCTTTTCTTTGTAGTTCCCCCCGCCCCAACCCTCCATTACATTTGAATACCTCCTGAGCTGTCTGTAAGAGTAAGTGCCGTGCTCCAAGCTTCAGCAGAGCCTCACTGCAGCTTGCAAATAGCCCCCTGTTTCTTTCCCATTCTAATGTCTTAGAATGGTTTATATTGCCATCAGTAATGTAAGATAAAAAACTGAAAGCTGAAAAATCACAGATCTCTATGTTCGGAGTATCCCTGGGCTTTCAGTTCTTCCTGTCCTGTTGGATTCCTGCTTTTCCTACTCAGTGCTGGTGCCTGTCAATACACAGGCACATTATAAAGAACCAGCCAGTTGGGTATGGCACTTGTACTGCTACAGCACAAGGATGTGGCAGCTAATGCCAGGTGTAAATGTTTATTTGCCACTTTCTTGCAGCTAAGCAGCACTGTCCCCATGGGATAAGGAAGGCTGGAGAGGAAAATGGGTGCTGTCCTGTGGCTGCATTCCTGCTGTTTGTTATTGGCTTGCCGTTGCTTAATGGAGAGCTTGGGCTCCCTCCATCCAGTGTGGTTATGTTTAGGGACACAAGTAACAGTGAAATGTTTTATCCACAAGATTATCTTGTCCTTTATGGTACAGAGAAGTATTGTAAGTGGCAGAGTCAGTGAGCTAACCTGAAAATAACCATTAACAGTCACCTGTGAGTATGAACCAAGTTTCCTTCCAAATCCAGACCTGCTCTTGTCAGTTGACTCATCTCAGATATAATATGGATCTGCTCCTTTATCCCTTTGATTTTAATGTAAAAAAGGGAAATTGCCGTTCTTTGCATAACTTGCTGCAGAAACCTATCCCACATGAGGCCAAAAACAGCTCATGAGGGAGGGAGAGAGCAAACCTAAAATCTGGATCCAAAGCATCAAGCTGCTGATGGAATATTTTTGCTTTTGGTGACACACGGAGCCAAACTTGTGTTTTATAGTGAGTCATTGTTATAATGTGTCAATATTAATTGATTTAATGTATGTTTAGGCTGTAGGGGATGGCTGTGAAAAGCCTGGTTTCAATGCATTAAAATGGCATTTAACTCTCTTAAAAGACTTTGTTATAACCACAGCTGTGATTTTCTGCTCTGAAGGTTGTAAGATTGGCCCTTGTGAAAGGAGAGGTGGTGTTAGGGGGTTTCTTTGTTTGGGGGGGTTTTAATTACAGTGTCCTAATTACTTTTAATCTGTAAACTTCTCCCTGTGGGAACAGATCCAGTCTGGAGCTGGGTGTTTGTTTGCCCATTCTGCAAAGACGACAACAAATACGCCTCAAGTGCATCTGTATTTCTTCACTGCAGTAGCAGAATGATCTGTTCCTGCAATGAAAGGGCTGGGGTAGCATTGAAAACTTACAAATAGGTATTTATTGTTTTTCTAGCCTGATCTAAGGAGGTTTATTTTCCATTTTGGAGGGAGGAATCCCTAGAATAATGGTCTCTTAGTCCAATAATGGAGCTTTTCTTCCTTGTCCTTTCCTTTCTTTCTGAACTTAATCCAATCTTCTGAATTGACCGCTTGTCTGTGTAAAAGGCTAACTGTTAAAAAGATTCCTTCCATCAAACTCAGTTGCTCAGCAACAGTGGAAGTGGAGTTAGTGCCCCATCCATACAAAAATGCTTTTGAATGCTCAGGATGTGTTGAGGGGCTCAGCCCCATCACTTCTTCCTAGGGAGTGATTGCTCTGTCACCTGTGTTTGAGCAGGATATGTATTATTCATTGCAAGGTGCTGGCTTCTGCTGCCAAGTGGAAAAAGACAGCTGGATTTTTTTGCTGGTAAGCAAATTATCTGTGAGATTGGCAAGAAAAACCAAAGATTGCTTCTTTAAGAAGAGTATCTTGTTCTTTTTCAGAGGCTACAAGATGTTTTTCCTAAGTATCTCACCCCATCTTTTGTAACTTGATAGACCTTGTCAGGAGACCTGAGCAGGAGAATCCTGGCTAAGGAAGGTGCATGCAGGTTGATGAGAGGGGCATTTGTTGCTGTAAATTGTCCCTTGTGCATTGCTGAAGAACTTAACTGAATTGTCACCTTGAAGTGTTGGGTGTTTGCACGTGTGTAGCAATGCACATGCCTGTGTGCCATGTGCATCAAGCTGGGGGAGAGCAGAGTGTAGGTAAGTGATAGAGACACTGTCATTCCCTGACATAGAAGAATCTGGGGGCAGGAGCTGCCTTTTCATATTCCAACAGACGTGACAGGGAGGGCTAAAAGCAGTAATTTATCTGTAAATCCTAGGAGAAAACAGCTTGTAGCTGCTCCCTGCAGTGTCTGTTTGCCCTGATGCCCCGTGTGGGCCTGTGAGTCAGGTTGTCCCAGCTTCACCTTCCTTCTATGGCCCGTCCCAGGGACTGGGCAGCCCTTTCTCCATACTCAGGTGTTTCCAGCAATCCCAGCCTGTCCCTCTGAAGCCCAGACAAACAACTGGGCTTTTCTCACACCTGATGGAAATCTCCACAGCCCTTTGATGCCCAGTTACTGGGCTCATTGCAAGGCAGGAGAGGAGAGGGTTTGCACTGAAATACCTGCTTTTCTGGGTTATGCAAGGTAAGCTTTGTCTCTCTTTGCTGAAGGAATGCTATTCGATATAAGGAGCACTTATAAGCTGTTAGTGAGTTTATTTTTTATTGTTACTTTTATCTAAGTGACTTTTAGAACTGATTGTAGCATGGAAGCTTGGGCACACAGGTACTGAAGTGAAAACCTGCTCATTTCTGTGCCCTGCTTGATATCTGATGGATGAAACCCACGTGTGCATGTTTTTATGTGTATCTGATGTGCACAGCAAACTTTTGTTTCTGTCTGTGGGAAGGAAATGTGCATATGGGTTCTTTCCTGCAGGGCCCTTCCTGAGAAGGGGTTTGCACTGGGGTTTAGTGTTACGTTAGAGCTGTTCATGGAACATCAGCAAAGCCTCAGAGTTGTTTCAGAGTAGCTTGTAAGGATGCAGCAGAATGAAGCTGAAGTGAGCCTCAATAGAGTTCTGGTAAGGAATATTGGTTGCTACCACAGGACTTTCTGGAAAGTGGGATCTATATGAACAGATTTGGTGAGGGGGATGAGGTCTTTCTGCATAGCAGTATCTGTCCATCCCCAGATATTCACCTGCTGTTTCCTACTCACTCTTAGCCTGGAATGCTTTCTTGTCTGCCATTGCCTGTGTTCTGATGCTGCAGCTGGATTCCTCAGGCTCCTGACTTGCATGTCCTGCCCTTTCCAGTAGCATGTGGATGTCACAGTAGGCATTGCTGTGTTGAAATGCAGTCTGCAAAGCCTGTTAGGACCACATGACTCTCTCAAACCAGCTCCCAGTAAAATGGTGGAGTTGTTTTTCTATGGTTGGCTCTTCCTTTCCCCAGGAGACATCAGGCTGCATTCCTCAAAGCAGTAGCACCTTAGCAGGGTACGAAGTTTCACCTTGCTTTATGTTGCCCTTCCCCTTTTACTTGGATGGATTTTAACTTGGGTGTGAGGCAGAAGATCAAGCCCCGTACAACTACTGCATACAAAAAGGCAGGAATTGTTTCACCCCAGAAACTATCTGCAGCTGAGTAGCAAATGAACAGTCTGGTTGCAAAGGCTCATGATGCTGGTTCAGGTTAATTGAGGGCTGTGCAGCTTCTCGTTCATCGTACTCACATTCACCTGCGGTTTATATTTCTCTGGGGGGGTAGAAGAGCTATTTGAAATGTGATTTTTAAATGCTGGTTTTGTTCCTTTCCATAGGGGACTGGAGTTTTGGGAGTTGAAGTTCAGGAGCAGATCCTTTCTTTACCGCCAGGTACTGTTTGGTGCTGGATTCAGCACACACGTTGCCTCCAAGAACCAAACCTGTAACTGTTGATCGGTTTAGCATTGTTGCATGCCTGTGTAGTGCCATCTCTGTTGTGGAGCTGGTGGTGTAGCTGTGTGACACACGGAGGGACCTGCCATCAGAGAGGTGAGGTTCTGTGTTCTTTGGTTGATCTGGTAGAACCAGAATCTCTTAATTTTATGTCTAAAATGAATGTCCGAAGTCACAGAATCATGTGGGAGGATGGAAAGTTTTGTTTTCTACAGTCTTTGTCCTTGCAGTCTGAGCAATGAAACCCAACAGACATATGTTCCTGCTCTGCTGAATGGCACCGGGCCCAGCAAAAGACTGCCTGGAATTTTACTTTCTGGCTTTGGAGCATGAAGTAATTGTCAGTGTTGCACAAAGGAGAGATGGGAAGACCTGATTCAGCTATGCAGGCATGGCTGCAGGAGCTTTCCCTCTACCATGCTGTCTGGTCTCTGCTGGCTTTTCTTTGAAATAACTCCAGTGGGGTTTTTAGTGCTGTCCTCAGGGGAGACAGCTCTCCACAACTTAATGGATCACCTCATTAGGAAAGAGTTGGCTGTTCTCAGTCTGCCTATCCTGGCCATGGTCACACTCTGGAGACCTAGAAGAGGCAAGAGAGGGCTTGTTTTCTGAAGGCGAGAGGGGGTGTTTTGTGGGAACAGCAAGCAGCTATTTTTTATCCTGTTTTGACAAACCAAATTTGGTTTTATCCTGTGCCAAGTAATGCTCTGTGAGCTCCCTGACAGTGGGTGTCTGGCTGTGAGCAAGGGAAGAACAACAACGTGCTTGAGAAGGGCTTGATATACAGCAGGGATTTGCTCCATCGGATGCTCTTGTGACAAGGAGAAAATGCTGGTAACCCATTTAGTGCATTAGGAACGGAAATGCTACTTAATGGCACTGTGCAGAGAGAACAGCTACCCATAATACTCAGCTCATGCGCTCTCTGAGCCTTGTTCAGTGAGCTGTCAGGTGAGGGTGAAACAGGAACAGGCTGTGTGTGCGCTGAGTCTGCACTCTCCTACCTCAGCATCTGCTCCTGCCCTCCATCATAAAGAGAAGACTGGACCAGATGGACCTCTGGTCTCGCCTCACAGAGCTGCTGTAAGTGCTGGCAGTGGACTTTTCTATTAAGAGAGCAGGAGTAAATAGCCCCAGACACTGTCTGTATATGTTTTTGCTGACTAGCAGGCAGAAGGGGAGACACCAAGCACATGGCTAATTCAAATGCGTACCATTAGGCTGCGTTTATGCTAGCTAACTCCAAATGTGGAGACATCAAAGCTAAAGTCACAGCATAGGATGACCTCTAGTGAGGGCTGGGTAAAATAACATATGGCCAGGATCTGTGCTGCTTCTCTGTGCCATCTGCTTAAAGGCAGGCTCTTGGCACTCCACAGTGCAATGTGAGATCAGAGCACATAGGGAGACACAATGCTTGCCTTTGGGTAAATACATCTTGGTGGTTGGACCTTTCTCATGAGCAGTGGTAATCATGGTCAGGTTGCTTAGAGGATTTTGGTTTATTCTGTTGTAGGCGTTACTGGATCAGACACTTAGACCAATGCTTCTTTACAGCACTACATTAAGTTTTTTGAGAGCTTAATGTACTTTGAAAGGTCATGAAGAGGAAAACATCACAAGGAGAACATGGGGAATAACCTCCCCAGGGAAGTGGTGACTTTGACTTTTAGGATTCAGCTGGACAGGGTGCTGGGACATCTAGGCTAGGTCATGCTTTGCCTGCAGGACAGTTCTTCCAGTGAGCATGGACAAAAGTCACTAGGAGATGGTGACACTGGGATGGCTTGGGATCAGCCCCTGGCAAGAGCTGAGTTTCAGTGTGGCTCCTCTGTCAAATAATACTTGGTCCCAGCAAACCTGTGGCATGTTGCCTTAGGCTGTGTGAGCTCTCCTGTGGAAATGGGTACAGGTGAGCCCAGGGGAAGTGCTGGCAGGTTCTAGGAGGTTCAGCTCTTGCCTGGCCAGATACCTGCAGCAGGTACAAGTCTTGGCACTCCTGGAACAGCATGTCCTCTTGATACAGAGGAAAGAGTGGTTTTAGCCAGGAGGATGCTGAAGTACAAAGGGTGCTTATGCAGGAGGTGAGGGCCACGGTGTGAAACTTGTGCTAACCCACTGGGTCTGGAATTGCTGCTTGTGGAAGAAGGGAAGTTGTGACATGCAGAGGTGTTTGAAATACCACTTTGCTGCACAGGGGGGTGTTGTCTTGTGCTGCCCTACTTGGGTTTGGGTTTTTCTCTGTTTTTGTACTTTCTGAGAGAGAAGTGAGCCCCTACATAGTTGCTTATGTGTTAAGAACCTGTGAGCTCAGCACTCCCAGCATGTATGTGAGCTTCCTGCCACAGACGGATGTGTGGGTGCTGCTCTTGTTTCTGAAATGGAAACCATCCCCTGCTCAGCTTCCCACGTGTGGTGAGAACAAGACCTGCTCCAAGGTAGTGCTGTGTAGCTGGAGGCCATTGTGTTGCATGTCCTCATCTCATTCATATAAATGTCTTTAGTTGTCCCTCCCCTACCGCCAGCTTTGGTCACTAGATGCTGTGCTGCTGCTCGTTGCAGACAAGCTTAGTGTGTCACCCCCATCAGCATAGATCCTAGGCAGTCCACGCAATCCCTGCTAAAGGGGAAGGAAAACCTTTCCTCTGCAGGCTGACTGTGACTGCTAGATAATAAGGCAGAAGCTCTTCCCTGTGCGGGTGCTGAGGTGCTGGCACAGGGTGCCCAGAGAAGCTGTGGCTGCCCCATCCCTGGCAGTGTTCAAGGCCAGGTTGGACACAGGGGCTTGGAGCAAGCTGCTCCAGTGGAAGGGGTCCCTGCCCATGACAGGGGCTGGGACTGGGTGAGCTTTAAGGTCCCTTCAACCCAAATCAGTCTGGGATTCTATTATGATCTTTTTGAAGAAAGTAAGTGAGCACTGGAGCTGCTCCTGGAGGTCTGCGATACCAAAGGCATACAAGGGGCAGCCAGGACTGGTTTGAACCCTGATGAATGAGCCTGGGCTGTGACTTGGGATATTTCTTGGGATGCTGCTTGGGATACTGGCACCTAAAACAAGGGGCAAAATATTCTTTATGTGGGGGAAGTGCTTGCTTCTTTGTTAACACCCAGCTGGACTAGAAGCAGCCATGGCACTGGGAGCAACTGGTAGTATTAGGGAGAGTAGAGGAACACCAGAAATCAGGTGTTCTGGGAACTATGGGTGTAATAATAATGATGTACCTGTATTCAGGAGCAAACCCGTATTAATAAATCATGGTGCTATCAGTCTTTTCTGAGTGAAAGACGCTGAACTGTGATTAGGTTTCTAGCTTGACCTGCTATCAGTACTAACTGTGGACTGTTTAACAGCGCAGTACTACTAATAGCAGGGCTCAACAGAACTTTCTGGACTCACTCAGTTTTCCAAGGGCAGCTCCTAAGCTGTGTTCTCTGTTGTTCCAGGTCCGAAGGATGGTTGGGGCTCTCGTTGCAGTTGGCCAGGGCAAGTTAACGCCTCATCGTATAAAGGAGTTACTGGAGTTAAAAGACTCAAGGGCTTTTCCACCAAACGCCATGGCTCCGCCATCTGGACTCTTCCTGAAATCCGTGGAATACAGTGAAGCAGGTGGGTGGATGCAGGGATTGGCATGATTTCTGTGGGAGTCAGATCTAACACTGCAACACCCACAGTCTCCCTTTGTGTGCTGTCAGACCTGTGGCTCACAGCTTTGCTCATTGACACCCGCATTACAGTGACCCCCCCGGGGTGCAGAGGTGTGTGTGCAGCATAGCTGCTATGGAAGAATGGTGTAGTGTTTTTCCTGGTAGGTTTTTTCCTTTTACTTTCAGGTTAGCAAAAGAGCAGTTATGTTGACAATGGCTTTGAGGTCTCACATGGGTGAT